>NC_046316.1:0-600000 GCF_009819535.1 Lacerta agilis | reverse complement strand
TTGTAAAGGGCTTGATTTTCTCCTAGCACAAATACTCTGCCATTAATTTGCCCGCCTCCAAGGACTAGTAAATATAGTAGTTACATAGTTACTAATTCCTTAAAGAGGGATCTAAGAGCTTGGAGTTTTGTCCAGGTAACTTTGCTGCTGAGGAACTGACTCAGGCAAACACTGTTTTGCTGCCCCTCTCCCTATCTCCAAAAGGAAGGCATTATTTATCTTGGTAGCTTAAAGCAACCAAATTACTTTAAAGAAGTGGGGAGCTACTGCTCTTGTAGGAGAGGAAGTAGCTTAATATTTTTCACCCTCTTAAGTGATGTAGGAAAAATGGGGATTGGAGACGGTCAGACTATGAGGAAAGTTGTAACTGCTGGAGTCAGCACATTTTCAACATCATTTATTTCTCCTTCAATCCGAGAACCAGACTCCCTTGCACACCTCCAGTTTGCATAGGAGAACTTTGCAATGCATCCTGCCCATGTTCATTACCATTTGAGTTTTCCACTTTAGGCATCCTATTGTCTTGGGTAGACCCTGGACATTTAAATTACCGTATTGCCTTCTGCATTAAGGCTGAAGAGTATTACCTTGTATTGATATGTGTAGTTCCAAAGATGTCCAAGAGGGGGATCTGTGTCATTCCACTTCCAGACCCTCTTGAGCTGAGCCAGGCTGAACGAATCCTCCTTTTTTTCTTCTCTTGCTCTTTACGTTTCCCGGGCTTTCCTTTCTTTTTCTTTCCTGGAGCCTTCAGAGGCTGCTCTTTGTACGTCTGGGCTTTGTTGGTCTCTTGAGTCAGGCACTTGCCTTCATCTTCACTGCCAAACCGGACAGCGTAATTCTTTGTGATGGTGGCAGGTTTAGGGTTTGGTGATACCTCTGACATAGCCCGGATCTCGGCTGTGTTGACCCCTTCAATTAAATTTTGCAGGAAGTTTCGTCTTCGAATATCTTGCAAAGACTTTCCTTTGTCATGCAACAGCTGGTATTCTGATACTGTCCTTTTGCTGCTTGAAAAAAAGCAAATCCACACTTCAATAAAAGAAGAATGAAATGTTGCTAATTCAGTCTAAAGCATTTCCTTGGATATGAGCTACTTTTGGTTCACTTTTCCTTACAGAAATAGAAGATCTAAAATTAAAATAATTTGCTAATTATCTAACACTCAACCTATTGAGCAGTCTTAGCTATCAAAGACAACCAACCACATGTAGTTGCAAAAGACAAGGACATAATGTATTGTAGGGGAATAAAAATTCAGCTTATGCGTTCTTTGACTTAATATGGGCAAATATTTCCAAACAGATTATCCCCAAAGCAGTCTTATGTCAAGGTGCCTTCTGAAGCAAAGTTTATGAGATGGACCAGTGGAAAATGTCTCCTTCCTGCCTGTCCCACTCTGGTAGCATGAGAAGTCTGAGATCATGTGGGGGCGGCAAGACTTAGCATGACTCATTTCCATGCCAGAATTATTCTAATTTTCAAGAAGAACAATGCTGGGATGTTGTGAAGCTCTGTTTTCCCAAGTGACCTCATCCTTCTGATGTCACCAGAGTAGCTCAGGGAAGAGACACATTGCAGCAGCAACTCCACTGCTGTAATATCAAAGTGGGTCCTCCTTAGAAATGCAAATTCTTACACAAATGGATCATGCATGCATTTCTGAGATAGGCACTTCCTTTCGTTTAAAAGAAATCTAGGTTGTAAAGCATCAATGTTCTACACCTTTTATGAATAGATTAATTATAGGGCCTTGCCTTAGATGCTGACGTATTTGTTCTCTCAGTGGAGATGCTTTGTTGACTTGTGGCGTGCAAATGTACTAATCCACTGCTGAGTGCAGACCATGGCAAGCCCCTTCCCCTTCTAAAGCATGGGGAGGTTTTTTGTACGTAGATGGAACAAGTACTTGGTGAAGAGCATTCTACTCTTCAGGTGGCAGTCTGTGACTCAGAAGTGTATGCTGCCAAATGAATCAACCTCATCATTGGTCAGGCCCAATAATAAATTTATGGAGCAGCAAGGACGATTTTATGCATGGTGCACATGCACCCAGCCATAGACAGGGCATTATGTGAAAATCTGGAGGCAGTTGCCACATGGGTTAGCTCTTTCTTTCCACTTGAAAAAAAATGCCTTTTTATTTTCCTTTGAAGTTAAGCCATTGGCAAAGCACTTACCACCTCTTGATTATAATCTAGTACACTACTAGGGACTGAATAAAAGCACTTTGGATGATGAGTGATTTGAAGGGAATATTTGGTCTGCTGTTCATCAGCTGGCCATCTCTCATGTAGAATACAGTTTCCTGGCATACATGTTCCAAGCTAGCCTAGATGTCAGATTTACTCCATGCCCCAGTCTTACATTCTCTATTAACCACTTTTCCTCGGCAGCACCCATCCTGTTAAGGCACTCTTAATTTGTTTCTATGTACATAATACTTTCCTAAACTACTTTATAATACAACAGGAGCAGTCTATATCACATTTTCTGAGCTTCCTCAATCCTAGGCTAGTTAAGCAATGGTTTAACCAGGCATTTTGCAAGCAGTGCAGACTGGAATAACAAGGGAGTTAAGAAAATGTGGTCCACAGAAACCATATTGTGATCCAACAAGTGATCTAAGCGTTGCCTGGGAAGTAATTAACTATGGGAAAATGTGTGTTTCTGCCTCAGGGTAAGGTGGATGCATTGTGAACTGCATGGGGAAAAAGGGAAGTGGGACTGTAGATCCCAAAGGTGCCACAAGTAGCTGTCCTTCCAGTCTGCTAGTAGTGGAATGCGCTGAGGCATTCACATGGTTATTGCACAAACGTATTATATCAGATTATAAACAAGGGGACTCCTGTTGGTCAAGTGAATGGATGTCACTACTCTGTTTCTTAATGAGGTAGGCATGTTGATCTATTTTATCGAGAAATATGGCAGCAATGAGAACCATATATCAACTTGCTGCCTGATGCATTGATCTCCATAGTGACTATTTTGAATGTAGAGACCGGCAATTTTCTGTGTAACATGCAGAGGCCAAGAGGTCTTAAATACCAACATGAAATCTATGTTATTACCACCCCATCACCACTTGGATGGATTTTCATTTATTAATTTCTCATAGCTTGATTCCTCAGCACTTGATGACTTGCATGTGTGGAGTGACTTCATTTAAAAGTGTTGTGTCAAGGGTTATGAGAAGGTCTTGTCTGTGGTCTTTGATCTGCCCTGATCTTTAGAGTGGCTAAGAGGCTGAGCTGCAAACTAGGAAGTCCCTGGCAGCAAGAGAGCTAGAGGAGACTCTCAGTGGAAAAGCAGTGCCTTCATACCCTCCAAGTAAGAATGCTGGCAATCAGACTTGACTTGGTATGTGCACATTGCCAAGTGCTTGGGGATCCCATGGATACAGTCAGTTTTAACATTTTAAAGTGTAACACATCTCATACTAACGAAAATGGTTTATACAGGGCTGATAAAACTCTGTGTGATTCCAGCTCAAAAACTGCAATAGCTTATAGTGTGGAAGTCCCTTCACTTAAAAGTCACTTCAAACACTGCAAGCTACTAACATTAGAGGCGCACTCATGAACCTATAAACAAACAAAACATGTAGATTCATGGGAAGGCAAAAAGGTTGAAGAGAAGGCATGTACCTCAAGCAGTATGCTGCACTGCACTAAAACATGTACCCTTAACATTGCAGTGTTAAAGGGACCTATGAAGGTCCAGTTAGTTCTTAGCTACTATTTTTATCATATTTGCCAGTCTGTCCAAAGCGACATATCTTGCAGTGCTTTCAGAATTTCTCAGGATGCTTTCATGAGAAACCTTCTCCCTTCTTAACAATCCAAAAAAATTAGGTACTTTATTTAAAATTCAGAAGCCAAAAGCCTGGCTGACCCTTCCAAATAAATGTGAAGAGTTCACCTTGCCCCACCTTGGTCTCTCCAACTCTCATCTCTCCACCCCCCTTTCTTGTCTAGTTTAGTTAAAGTAAAATATAAAAAAAATGCACAGATTGCCTCTCTGCATTTATATTAGATTGACATTCATGTGCATTTACATAGTTTACGGACCCAGTTAATTGTTTTAAAATAAACATTCAGTGTGTTGAAACAGTGTGTAGGCTGCAACTGTAAATGCTTCTAAGGAATAGTAATCTGCGGCCAAAAAGGGGAAGTGGTGGGGAGAAAGGTCATCCCACACTCTTTAAATATCCCACCCCAATACGGCTGAAAACCAGAACATCTTGGGAAGGCCCTAGTAAATGTCTTTTAAATAATAATAATAATAATAATAATAATAATAATAATAATAATAATACCATAACACAGGCTATAAAAATGTAATTATTTCTCCCATGGACTGGAAAAAGATTAAACGATTAAACTTTTCATATGTGCCTAATCACTGGGGTGGGTTACTTCTTGAGTTCCTAAAAACAGAAAGACTGAAAATTTTGAAATTATTAGGATAACCCACTAGAGGTCCCTTCCAGCCTGCAAGCCATGTTAAATGAAAGAATTCTGACCCCAAACCAGATGCAGTTAATGCAATGCTAACATGTGGTAAGCAATTTCGAGAGAAGAGTTGAGAGCTTATGGTTTCTCGCTGCCCAGAAGTACCCACACAAATTACTGTATACATTGTATGCCACATTCACAGAGCTATCATTCAATCTCATGTACACAGTACTGACTGCTATGAATTCCGCATCATAAACACACTGGCTGGGTTAAACTGCTAATCCCCAAAGGAAAAATGGTTAACCAGTCATCATTAGAAAAGTGTCCACTCCTGATGTCTTGATCACCGTAACTTCAAACAGTTGTCCTGGCCCAATTTCTCTTTCACTGCCTCCAAAAAGCCCACTTCTCGTAACTGCAGTTTGCCTTCTCCTCCTGGAGTCTTTAGGAAAATACATGCCAAGAAACTTTCTATCACTAGAATGTTTACTGATCTGTAAGGTACTTTGTGGGTTTGGTGGCATTCTCATGTTTACAGACTCCTGTGAAGCCCCTCTTCCACAATTTACTCTTTCATTCCACAGTTGGAGATTGGCTTGGAGTTAGCACTATAGACAGGCAGAGGCTATGGTCTTTGGGACCAAATCTGTTTTTGGCAGCTTGCTGCATTCAGTATATAGCCTACCAAGCTAAGTTACCAATCAACTCAAAACAGCTGTTCTTTGTAATATGGCAGGCTGTTGTTGTTTGTGAGCTTTGTTCAGGAATATCACTTCACACACAGTGACTCAGTCTGGGTTAGCACCAAAGGGTGTGTGACTGTGAATTTTGCCTTGGTAATATTTAGTGTACAGGGAACAATCAGAGATTTGTGGTGGGGAGCATTGCCTCAGAAGAAAGGGAGCCCTGATTAATAGAAAGATATATAGGACTGGTTCCAAGGGAAAGGCTCAACACAAACCCAAACATGGATTTTCTTATTGGCTGCAGTGAGAAGCATGGGGTGGTGTTCAACTTAGTTTTACTGATAGCAGATCAGCTGAAATTCATGAGCATGTCAAAGTTAGGTCCATTAATTTTAATATGCCTAATCTGAGTAAAATACCACACAGCATTTCCAAATAAAAGACGCAACTAGTGTTAACAGGGGGAAGAGAATGTCCTCTAGCTTTATCTTGAGGACAGTGTTCTCTACACATTGCTCAAGGAGGCTTAAAGATTGCCTTTTGGGACAAAGTTCATGCATGCATTTTCCAACCAAATTTGAATGGATTTACTGTGTTATTAATAATCCCAACAATCAATGATCTGCATCTGATCACTTAGATATATAAACCATCTACTGACTTTTATTCGTGGTATTTGGATGCCACCCCAGAAACACGAATCACTAATATAAAAATAGAGCCTAAAAAAACAAATAAAACCAATAAAATAGCGTAAAGCTAATAAGCAGCACTGTTACTTCTAAGTTTATGGAATACATGGTTTACTAAAACTGTTGGTTTATACGTGGCTTCTGAACTTATTGGACACCCCCCTTCCAAATAATTAAGCCAGCATAAAGAGATTTCAGGATCAGGATCTTAAGTAACTAGAAATCTATTGAACATCAGTTCATAACCACAGTGTGGGATTAATGACATGGGTGGTTTAATATGATTCATATTAATAAACGGGGGCAGTGGGGGGAAGCATACGTATATGTTTTGGGTTCTTTCTCAGATTCTCTTATCTCAAAACTTCTCTCGCTAAATCAGATATTTAACTCTGGACCAGAGAGTTAATGTTAACTGGCATGGTACCAAGTTGGGTGAAGGCAATGTCTGTGATATAAGTGTCATGTATATTCTCCCGCAGTGTAGCTGGGACCTAGGCCAACATGCCTACAGCCCCATTTTCCACATCTGAAGTCTGTAGTGTGTCTGCTATTGTAGCATTCCTGTAATATGAACACTGTGTGTATATTTGTAATTGTACACAAGTGAGGCTCTGCTCCCCACCCCCACCCCACCCCAAGTCCTTTAAGGACAGCAATTGTTCCTCTTCTGCATTGCCAAGAATCACTGAGTGAGATTCTCCCCACCCCCATCACTGTTCTCAACTCTTCCAAATATTATGCTGTCCCCAAACAGTCTTCATAATCACACTTTGAATAATATCTTCCTATGCATATAAAGAACCAGCATAACTTTTATAAAAAACTGGAAGCAGTGAAAGAGATAGTTCCTTTTCTGTTATTTTTCTAAAATTAAACTTGTCCTTATTGCTATTATTCTTTAAAGGTTGAATAAAATCTGTATCCTTGACCAATGACTTCATAAGCAACTGATTTAAGACGTTTCAGACACTTTTCCCGATGAAAAGCTGAAATGCCACTGTTAGAGGAGATCAGATCTCCAGCCACTTCAATTGTAATGAGAGAGGAGAGGAAGATCAAACTTGAACTTACAGTCTGCGGCTGTTCCCTTCCAGCGATCTCTCAGAGGAGGGTACGCAGTAACTCAGTAGAAAAACCAGGAAACTCCACTGTTGAAAGAGCCTGGGGAACATCGTCGCTTTGCTGTGAGTCTTTGGAACCTGCGAAGGAAGACACGGTAAGTTTTTGCTCATAAGCGCGTGGGTATGCGAGACGCACAGCGAACACTTTGAAGCGGAGACGGAGGTCCCACGCGTGGATCCCCCCCCTTCGTCCCTCCCACCCCATCCCCCCGCCACACACACACAAAATCCAGAGCAATCTTCTGAGCTAAGCAAGCAGAATGCTTAGGTGGGCAAGAGAACCGCTGGGCGTCGATTCTGTGTCCCAGGACAGCCCTGAACTGGGAAGGGGGGATGCGTGTCTCCCCCAGCCCGTCCTTCAAGAACTACAGCCGCTTTCCTTTCCTCTCTGCCACGCATCCTTCGTCGGCATAGTACCTAGAAATCAAGGCTCAGGTCAGGAGCTTCCGGCAAGTTGTCTTCTCTGCTTACAGTAGGCTACTTACTAACATACACACGCACGCGCGCTCACACGCACACTGAGTCCTGGTGCGCGCACACACGCAAAGCGATACGAAAGGGAGGAGGGAGGCAGCGGGGAGAGCAGCAGCCTCTGGGAAACCTGCTGGAGGAGGAGGAGGAGGAGGAGGCATTTTGCAAAGAGATGGCGCCCGAGGAACACGGGCTGAGACCCCAGCACTGCCGGCGGGCGGCGAGCCCCACCCTTGGCGGAAGAGCGCCCGCCTCCCACGCCCGCCAGCAAGATCCTCTGGGTCCCCGGAGCTCGTGGGATGCGAAAGTGGGAGACGGTGCCGCTTCTCTTCGAAGGCAGCAGAATGGACCGTGCCTTTCCGTGTCGCGAGGAGCGGATCGCATTTCAAACCAACTTCCCCGCAAGCAGAAAAGCCATCAGGGCAGGAGGCGGGGAGGTGGCGTTAAAGTTTTGGTCCCTGATGCGCTACATTTCTGCGTGCAGCGAGGGTTCTCTACTTGCGCGGGGATCATTTCACACGAGCCAGAGCGAGCCTAGAGTGGTGCCGAGTCCTTCTATCCTCCGAGGTCTCCCCGGCCTCATTCCGCCGCCGCAGGTGTCGAAGCGGCTTCTCGCGGCTCGGATGGGCTCCAGGGGCCGCCTCGGGGCGAGGAGGGGAGGCCGAAGGGGCATCGTCCACCCCCCGCGGGGACTCCTTCGGCAGCCGCGCGCTTGAGAAGGAGGAGGAGGGGCGGCAGCAGGCCAAGCCGCCGGACCGCCTTCCCGCGTGAGAAAGGGCTTCGGAGTTGGCTTTCGCGCTCGCCGGAGTCCCAAAGAGCAGCTGGCAGCAGCTGGAGCCCGGCGGCCGGGCGGGCACCCCTCCGGCCTCCTTCGCCTCCGCGGGGATCTCCCGCCCAGCCCCGCGGGGACCAAGGCCCAGCCCTCGTGGCTCTTCGCAGGTCAGGGAGATGCGAAGAAAAGCGAGGCTGCGCCTTTCTCCTCAGCCCAGCGGGTCGCGGGTTCCCATCAGGCAAAGTCCGGGGGCGCCCCTCCCCCCCCCCGCCGCGGCCGGTGGGCTCCGTCCGACCCCAGAGCGGACGAGAGGCTTTCGTGGGTGCCTGAGGGCGGCGAAACACCAAAGGGCATTTCTCCACCTCCCCCCGAAAGAAGGGCTGAGTGAAGTTGCTCCTCGGGAGCAAAGGCCGGGGATCCAGAGACCCCTCGGGATCTGAGGTCCCGGCGGATCCTGCCGCCCCAGGCGATCGCTTCCGCTTGCCTGGTGGGTGAGCCGGCCCTGCCTGGAAGCGGCCGGACGGAGAGCCGCCTTGGGCAGAGCCGGGCGGGATTCCTGGGATGCCCCCGGGCGCCGTGCCGAGCAGCTTCTTGGTGCTCTCTCTGCGAGGCTGGCGAGGGGAGCGAGCGGCAAGTCAGGCGGCAGGCAGGGCCCGACATGCTGCCGGTCTTTCAGGGTCGACCTTCCCTGACCCCTTCTTCCCTGGTGCCCTTTTGGCGCCGCCTCAGGCCGGCGTCTCCTGCCCAGTCCCCTTCCGTCGGCCGGCAACGGGTCCTCCGGGGCGCTGCTTCTGCTCCTTCACCAGCCCCATTGGAATGAATGGCAGCCACGCCATTTAGTTCAATGGAACTGGGAAGAATGGACCCTCCTCCTGCTTAGGGGAAGTTTAATGGACACATTCTCCCAGTAGGAGCCTTCATCCCCACCATCCAACACACACCCAGTCCTGGGAACTTGTTTCCCGACAGCTCAGTCAGTAGATCCTGAGGCTCTTGAGGGTCCTGGGTTCGAGCCCTACACTGAGCCAAAGATTTCCTCCCAAATTTTACCATTCTGTGATTCTAGGACTACATCACAAGCCTGCCTCCAGTGTAACAATGAGATATTTGAAATACCCCAATTTCCCCCAACTAGATTGAATCAGGGGAAGCCCAGGATTTGTTTGGGATTTTGCAAGAGGCGGCAGGGCTACCTTGCTCCAAACTGCCTCTTGCTCAGCCAATTCAAACAGAGGCAAATGCACAAATCAACCGGTCCTCGGATTTCTTTTCTCTGCATTGTTCCCTATCCCAGGAAATGCTGCTCTCTGAAAACCACCAGAGATCTTCTGTGGGGCTGCCGACCCATTCATTGCAGACTTAGGAAAAACAAACAGTTGGTGTAAAAAGACTTGGAAAACTGAAGTTCCCCCAGAATTCATTACTTCACCTTTTCCTTGAGCACTTCTCCTCTTCGCCTTCTTAGAGATCAGCCTGGCCAAGACAAAGTTGGTTTTCTCAGCGGTCGCTTCCAGAATTTATTTTGTCTCTCTCCCCTCCTTCCTTTCCACCCTAGAAAGCAAGCCAGTCACAGGAGAGGGAATCTCTCTCTCCCCTTCCAGCTCTAGTAAGCCAAACCTAGGAGTTTTTATTTTGCATGGGAGAAACGAACAGAATGCAAATAAAATTAAAATAAGATAATAGGAGCAGGTGCTTCCTTTTCTCTGGCTCTTTGTGTCACTGGAGGAACAGAGAAGGATTCTCATATATATATATGGAAACGGGGTGGGGACGGGAGAACCCCCTTTTTCTCTTTCTGCCCTCGAGGGAGCATGTGATGCAACACCGCGCCAGCCTGCCTTGAATGGGCCTGGGCATGACGCGGCTCTCGGGAGGGCTGGCTGGACGGGGCCCCGGAGCCCCATCTGGTTGGACGGCGACCGCCCCATCGCGCCCTCCAGCAAATGGAGGGGAGAGGGAGTTCCTGCTCCTCGTCTCCTCTCGTCACCATTGGCCCGCGGGACACCTACACGAATGCCGGAGCCGTGAGGCATCCCATTCCGGGCTCCTTTCCGCACCGTCACCTCCCTGCCATTGCATCCCTCTGGAATTCCTGCTACCCCGCCGGCTCTTTCCCCTTCAATCACAGCTGTTTCAAAAATGCTCTGGAGTATAAAGTATAGCTCTTCAGAATAAAGCCCTGGGTTTTGGCCCCTGCTGCCGGCGTCTCTTCCGCAAGAAGGGGTTGCTGGAGCGAAATGCCAGACTGCCAGACCTTAAGAATGCGCTTCTTATCTGATCGCACTCCTGCGCTTTTAAACCCTTTGCTTCCGAACGCGTTGTTTGTGCGTCTTGGACTGATGAATATGAGAAATAAGCCCTGGAGCTTTCCCCCCCCCCTGGGGTAAAACGGTTATATACTCGTATGGTGTGGATGAAGAATGGTGGTGGCGGCGGCGTGCGTGTCCGCAGACCTCCTAGCTAGGAAAAGCGCCTGAAGGATTTCGAGGAGCCACCAGCCAAGCGCTTCTGTTTGTCTAACTCTGAGTCACTGCTGGAAGGGGGTGGGGGGCTCTCTTAATATCCGCGGGGTGGAAGAGCTCCTACTGTACTTTGGTTTGCACTTGAATTAACCAGTAATGTAACGCAGCCCCAGCCTTCCGTGCATGGACCTTGGGGTCACGTGACTTGGGCTAGGGGTCACTTTGTCTTAGCAAAGTGACAAAGGATCCAAGGTGTTTCCCCTCCCCACCCCACTTAGGGTGTTTTTTGTTTCTCTGTTGCTGCTCCCCACCCTCACCCTAGTATGCATAAGTGTCAGTGCTCCTGCCCTCTTCTTCCTCCTTCAACTGGACTGGGGGCATTTGACTTCTGGAAAAGCAAAGCAGCTCTTCTTCCTGATCCTCTACGTGTTTACTCAGGATATGAAGTCTCACTGGTTTCAGTGGAACTTCTACTGCCAAATGAACGGGCTGGGAGCTGTGGCCTTTACAGATCTATGAGGGTTCTCCAGAAAGGTGTCTTTCTGGACTTTGAACCCAGGCCAGTAACATTTCAACTGGTGTTTGTGCATCAGTGACTCCCATTCAGCAGGCAAAGTGTCTTACAAATTTCCTGTACAATTCTGCCCCACCCCCACTGTGTAACTCACCTCACCTCACCACCTATTGTCAAATCTCTTGATGATCCATCCAGCCTGCTAGGAAGTGGATTCTCCCGCGTAGGAGTCTCCCGTCTGATCAGGCTCTTGTTTCCTGTGTTCCTGTAACCAGGAGCAGTGCACCTCCCTCTTTTTCTCCCTGCCCAGACTCTTCCTGGTTCTACTAAACTATGAACTGGTGGGTTCAACTGGATGGCTTCACTTGATACAGCTTCTTCCTCTTATGAATTGCTGCAGCAGTTTTCATGTAACATACATTTTTTGGCTGGGTGCCTATAAGAATTTAGGTTAAAACACACAAAGAGCGTGAAGTGTATTGTGCCAAACCTGCTGCCTGGTTATGAGAATCTAGTAGTCTCACTTTCCAGTCTTGACTTTCCATGTTGAGGAGGGCAAGGATTCAGTTATTTAATTCATAAAGCCTGTTCCTTCTATATATAGCTCCATGGTGAATGCTGCTGGCATTTGCTTCGGGTGTGTAGACTGTGGAGTGTGGCAGAGCTCCAGAGGGATAAAACACAGAATCAGGTTGTGACTCCAAGGCACTTGATGCATTGGACTGGCTGGTTCAATTCAGTGAGCTGTCCATGGTGGTTGCAGCCCACAAAGTTTCTCTCCTGGTCATAGCAAGTGGCAACCCCCTTCCCTCCCTCCCTCCCTCCTTCCTTCCTTCCTTCCTTCCTTCCTTCCTTCCTTCCTTCCTTCCTTCCTTCCTTCCTTCCTTCTATCTTTTCTGGTGGTGCAATGATAAAGCTGTTTATACACAAAAGCCTCTCGGGTTTAGGGGTGTAGACATTTGTTCCACAGATCCCCTGCACCCCTCAAGGCACTTTGGTATCCTCAGTTATATACAGTGGTACCTTGGTTTACAACCATAATCTGTTCCAGAGGTCCGTTTGTAAACCAAAACAGTTTGTAACCCAAGGCACACATTCGCCAATGGGGCCTCCCCCCAAAAATATATGTTTGTAATAAAAAAAGGGTTGTAATCCCCAAAAAAGTTTGCAAACAAGCATTTCCGGGTTTGACGTGTTTGTAATCCAAAATGTATGCAAACCAGAGTTTGCAAACCAAGTTACCACTGTATCTGGAGCAACCTATTTGCGAGAATGGATGTGAAGACTACAGCATTATATTATCTTGTTTTAGATCATGTGGGAACCATGGCTAATGGTGGGAGATGTAGATGGCCCTGAGATCTTATGATGAAGGGTGCTATATAAAGCAAATAGATAGATAGATGATAGGTAGGTAGGTAGGTAGGTAGGTAGATATAGATAGACAGACCAGCAAAATTTGTAAGGCCACAGATCACCCCCACTTTTAAATACTATGCTCCAGGCTATGCTCCTGATCAGCAGCTGATCTGCTTTGTCTAATAATTTCCATTATAGCCACCCACTTGACTTGTATTTATCCAGCTTTGCCACTATTGGTCAGTCTGGTCTCTAGTTGTAGTCTATGGCAGAATTTTATATGTAGGGATCAGAATTTCTTTCTCCAGTCATCTCTTGGTGTCACTTGGAAACTGCATAATGCCCAGGACAGCCTAATCCATCTAAGTCTGCAACTTCTTCCTACATGCTATCTGTGACCAATACACACCAATGTACATGCCAGCTTCAACCCTACTCCACTTTGCTTCATATCTAGCCTGATTAAGAGTTCTGGAGAACTCAAAAGCTTGCTCACTATTTTGTGACATTTTGGTTGGCCAGTAACGCGAGATGAGCACCACAACCCCAGAGTCGGACACGACTGGACCTAATGTACAGGGGTCCATTTACTTTTTTAATTGGGTAAAGGTAAAGGGTAAAGGGACCCTTGACCATTAGGTCCAGTCGTGTCCGACTCTGGGGTTGCAGCGCTCATCTCGCTTTATTGGCGAACCAGAGCAGCGCACGGAAACGCCGTTTAGCTTCCCACCGGAGTGGTACCTATTTATCTACTTGCACTTTTTGGGGTGCTTTCGAACTGCTAGGTGGGCAGGAGCAGGGACTGAGCAACGGGAGCTCA
This sequence comes from Lacerta agilis, assembly GCF_009819535.1. NCBI lineage: Eukaryota > Metazoa > Chordata > Lepidosauria > Squamata > Lacertidae > Lacerta > Lacerta agilis. Next base: position 586,640 of record NC_046316.1, on the reverse strand, counting down.
CCCTGTCACAGGGATTCGAACCGCCGACCTTCTGATCAGCAAGCCCTAGGCTCAGTGGTTTAACCCACAGCACCACCCACGTCCCTAATAAAGGTGGTCCTAATAAAGGTGTCTCAAATTGCTGCCCAGGTTTGTAGAAGCACAGATTTAATATCAGGGTGTCCCTAATCCAGATTCACTAAAACCACAAATACCTTCCTTATGTTTTTGTCACCTCATCTCCAGCAGAAAGGAACACACTTGCAACTGGCTTGCATAAGATTCTGGTTAACTGGGTGGGAAGTGAAGTGGCTTGTGCTTTGACATTCCAGTGTTAGGAAAAAGCCAACAGGAGCAAGAGGAACCTCTGAAATACCTTGGGACTCTGTCATCTAGGTCAGGTTTGGACAAGTACAGATTTAGTATCAGAGTATCCATAATCCAGATTAGCTAAAACCATATATATTGCTGTAAACTGTATGTGGCAATTTTAAAAACTCCTGCATATACATCTTGTTCTCACATCTAAATATTGAACATTTATTGGGTGCAGATTAAATAAAATGTGTGGTGTGGTTCACAATTGCTTCTCTGGAACAGAGAAATCTGTTCAGCTGATTCATTCCCCACCCCAGTGGCTAGCAGTTTGAACAGGTAAATTGGCAGACTATGAAGGCAGGCATTTTGTCAAGCCTAACATTTTAATATTTTTTTTTCTGCTTTTTTGCATTACCCCAATAATGAAGAAAATGATTTGGAAAGGAAAAGGTTTAGTAGAGCACATAAATGAATGTTGTCAATACCTAGAATGGGCATTCCCATTCAAATGGTGTGTGTGCACTGTGTCATGTGATCAATTATGTGGGGCAGGGCTTACCTGCCCCCTCCCACAACATTTTATTCAGGTTGGCGCCCCTGGTAGTGATATAATGAGTACTTTCCATTCATGACATCAGGTTTGTCTTTGGCTCAAATATTTGTTAGTCTTCAGTTTTTGATGTATTAATTCCTTGTTATTGTTATGTAGAAAAGTTTGAACATTGTAATTATATTTTATATAGTAGATATAGTTTAATATGCAATAAATGTATTGTGAGAGGGGTCGATTTGGTTAAATTGTATTATCATCTTTTATACTAAGGGAACCAATTTCCAGATTTGTACGTTTTTGCTTGTTTGTTTTGTTACTGTGTTTGTATTGTGTATGCTAGTTCTAAGGACCCATGACCCTCTTAGTTAGTAGCTCAGTCTTCTCATTCAGGAATTGTATGAGAAAAATAGATCAACTTTTTGACTCAATCTGGAGAATCTGAGGAGTGAAGGATTTCCCACTGCAAATTTAGACTCATAGACTCACAGAATTGTAGAGTTGGAAGGGACCTGGTGGGTTATCTAGTCCAACCCCCTGCAATACAGGAATCTCAACTAGATCATCCATGATAGATGACCATCCAGAACTGTCAAACAGTTCTTACCGTCAGAAAGTTCTTCCTGATATTCAGTCAGAATCTCCTTTCTTCTAACTTGAATCCAGACCAGGAGGAAACAAGCTTGCTCTGTCTTCCATGTGACATCCCTTTAAATTTTTGAAGATGGCTATCATACCTCCTCTTCAGTCTCCTCTTATCCTGGCTAAACATACCCAACTCCCTCAACCATTCTTCATGAGGCTTGGTTTCCAGACCCTTTTATCCTCTTAGTCACTCTCCTCTGCACATGTTCCATCTTGTCAATAGTTGCCACTACACCAGCTAACCCAATAAGAGTCTTTCCTGCATGGTTTTTTTTTTTTTGCAGGTGTATTCTGCAACGTGTCCCTGAGGGCACAGCCAGACTGTCACTAATTTCAGACGGGATTCAGCCACATACTGGCAAATTCAGACATGAGCTCTCTCTTTTTCCTTCCTACACCTCCTCCTTCCTCTGCCCCTGCCTTTAAAACCTTGGGAAAGAGCCAGTGAAAACAGTGTGGTGATAGACTAGTGCAAATTTGGTATAGGGAGAAAGTTACAAAGTTAAGCAATAATTGATGAAGTGTGTTCCAGTAAAATGCTCTATGTAAAAACCTATGCATCCTTTAGATGCAACCTGAACTGTAGATCAGTGTGTTCTGGAACACACAACATTTACCAAAGTAACTGATGGGCTCTGCTTCAGAAATACTGTATGTTGGCTCCTTTTTTCTTCTTTCTCCTTCCATTTTCTATCATTCAGCTTTGCTGTTTTTACTTTCTGTCTTTCAATATCTTCTCAAATTTTTATTTGTTGATGTAATATTGTGGATTATAATAGTACTCACTGTTACCTAAGGTCTGATCTGATCTGATGCTTTCTGGTAAACTGTGTTAATGTTGTTTGGATTTCTGTTTGAGCTTCAATAAAATAATCTCTAGATTTTGGAAACCTGAAAGGAGCTTTAAACTAAATCCTAAGTGGGGAGGGAGACAATATTACAGCAGATAGGGGAATACCTGGTACTGGGAATAATAGCTTCCTTGATACACAGGACCACCGCTGAGAAGGCCTGGTTCCCTGTAACCTCACATCTCGCAGGGAGGGAACCGCCAGAAGGCCCTTGGCACTGGACCTCAGTGCCTGGGCTGAACAATGGGGTTGGAGATGCTCCTTCAGGTATACTGGGCCAAGGCCGTTTAGGGCTTTAAAGGTCAGCACCAACACTTTGAATTGTGCTCAGAAACATACTGGGAGCCAATGTAGGTCTTTCAGGACTAGTGTTATTTGGTCTTGGTGGCCACTCCCAGTCACCAGTCTAGGATTCTGCATTCTGGATTAGTTGTAGTTTCCGAGTCACCTTCAAAGGTAGCCCCACATAGAGCGCATTGCAGTAGTCCAAGTGAGAGATAACCAGAGCATGTACCACTCTGGCGAGACAGTCTGCGGGCAGGTAGGGTCTCAGCCTCCATACCAGATGGAGCTGGTAGACAGCTGCCCTGGATACAGAACTGACCTGTGTCTCCATGGACAGCTGTGAGTCCAAAATGACTCTCAGGCTGCGCACCTGATCCTTCAGGGGCACAGTTACCCCATTCAGGACCAGGGAGTCCTCCACACCTGCCCGCCCCCTGTCCCCCCAAAACAGTACTTCTGTCTTGTCAGGATTCAACCTCAATCTGTTAGCCGCCATCCATCCTCCAACTGTCTCCAGACACTCACACAGGACCTTCACCGCATTCACTGGTTCTGATTTAAAAGAGAGGTAGAGCTGGGTATCATCTGCATAGTGATGAACACCCAACCCAAACCCCCTGATGATCTCTCCCAGAGGCTCCATATAGATGTTAAAAAGCATGGGGGAGAGGACAGAACCCTGAGGCACCCCACAAGTGAGAACCCAGGGGTCTGAACACTCATCCCCCAACACCACTTTCTGGACATGGCCCAGGAGGAAGGAGCGGAACCACTGTATAACAGTGTCCCCAGCTCCCAACTCCTCTAGATGGTCCAGAAAGATGTCGTGGGATAAAACATCCCCAACCCCTCTCTGGAAACCATTTGGATTCATTAAGTGGCAGGGCGGACCATCCGAATTGTTCCCACCTAGTGATGCAAGGTGATAATATTCTCGAGAATATTCTCTGCTAGAAAATTCTCCGCAAACTGTAAATTCTAATGTAAGAACCAGTTTTACAACCCACATTAAAACATCTAGTAAATAATAAGTCAAGCCGTGATATTGCCAGTGTAAGTAATGAATAATGATTTTTTTGATCCAGTTACATTATTGGGCATTGTGTCATTCACCATTGGCAGTTCTGAAATGTGAGCTACAGAAAACATTTTTTAAAAAAGTTTTAAAATGCTATTCATTTAATTTGATGAACATTTGAATTCGTATGTATTTCAACTATATGTAATAGCCTTTTTTCTTTTGGTGTGACCTTATTCTTAGCAATTCTATACCCTTGGCAATACAGTGTGATTTTTTTTAACAGAAAGTAACTTTAAAGCTTTATACTCTCAAAGTACCTAGGCCTATACAATTATGTGTAACAGCATGTGAGGTGGCCTTGATTTAAACAGTTGACATTTCTATATTTTTATTTAGTGCCAGTAACTGGTTTTTGTGGTGTCTTTCAATGGTACAAGGTGCCATTTACCAGATACTGACATACTGAAATATATTATCATATAATGATAATATATTTAATGTTAATGGCTTCCTTTTTATATGTATGCATATAGTTTTGTTTATCAAGCTGTGTTTTAGTCACCAAAACAGTTATTAAGTGTTAGAGCTATTAGAAGTTAATTAATAGCTAAGTGTTAGAGCTATTAGAAGCACAAGATAGCCTATTACTGAATTTACTTGTATCAAACCTCAACATGCCAATTGTATTTTTTGACTTGTCCTATAACATGTACATGTTCTAATGAAAGAATAAAATATGATTTAACTACTGCGTTTCCTCATACCATACCTTAACATGACAGTTACTGGTGCCATCACCTTATTATATCATTTTCAATGCATTAAAATGAATATTCTCCTATTTTAAATGAAAATTCTCTAATATTCTCATTAATCGAGAATATTCTCCAAAAGATTATTCTCAAGAATTTAACACCACTAGTCCCACCTCCCTGCAGAGGGTTGCGGAGAAGTCCAGTTGCACCAGGAAGTGAACCGACCACGGCACTTCTTTTGTTTCACTTTTACTTAGTGTCAGATCCCCCACATCCATAGGGGGGAACACCAGGTCTAAGGCATGTCCACGGCTATGAGTTGGGCCAAATTCATTCAAGGACAGCCCCATGGAGGCCATGCTTTCCACGAAGTGCCAAGCAGCCCCTTGTAAGGTTGTGTGGGCATGAATATTAAAATCCCCTAGGACAACCAAACTAGGTCTCTCCAGGAGAACATCCGCCATGACCTGAAGCAGCTTGGGCAGGGAGTCCTTGGTGCAGCGGGGAGGTTGGTACACCAAAAGGAATCCTGTACTGCCCCTACTGCCCAACTTCCAGAACATGCACTCAGGAAACTGGGTCTTCCCAATAGGACGCCTGGTGCAAATTAATGGTTTCCTAAAAATCACTGCAACCCCCCCCCCCCCCGCCCATAAGGCCTGGGTTGCTGTGCGTAAGAGAAAGCGTGTTCTCCCATTGAAGAGAGCACGGGTTGCAGAAGGGTTAAAGGAGCAGCTCCAAGTTGATGGGAGGGGGTTTTTGTGCTGGCCACAGCTAGGATTGGTTAAGGCAAGTTGCTGGGGAGTTTAGCATGTTGCTAGTTGTTTGATTGACAGTTCTTGCCTTTAAAACCTAAGTTTGTGAAACTTTGGTTTCACTTTTGCGGTGTGCAACGGATCTCCCGCCCGCCCTCCCTAATTTGGGAACGGCGCTTTGCTGCTTGACCTTGCTATGCCTGTCACGGGGTTGTCTGCTTTGGAGCGGGAGCCTGGTAGGAATTTATCCGGTGGCTGATTGGCTTTTGTCACTGGTTTTGCCTACTGCGTAGCAAATCGTCACAACTTGTAAGGTTGGCGGTTAGGCATTGGTCATAAATTTGCTTGCACTAGGGGCCAGGATAGGCTGTGCCTGCCCCTAGTATCGCTTCAGAGGTATGGTTAGGCTGTGCCTGCCTCTGAATGCGTGGGGCAGGGGTAGGCAATTGGATGGGCCTACCCCTGCAAATAAGGGTATTCTGTTAAAAGAATCCAGGGACTCTTTCTGCTTTTGTCCATACCCACCTCAAGTGGTGGGAGGCTTGGGCCAAGCGGAGTCCTAGGGAGCATTTGGGGGAGAGGCCTGGGTCGTTGCCCGACTCCGCTTCTTCCTTAGGTGTTTACCCTTTTCTGACTTCGCCCTCAAAAGCGAATGTCAGCTGTCCCATGGCTGGGGGGACAGTAGTCGCATTCCAATGCCTAAGCAACCACTCACATTGGCTGTATTTAAATAAAGTTGTGGCCAAAATTATGCCAAAAACCCAAACCAAAAATAACGTGTCCTGACTGAATTACTGGGGGGAGCTGGGACGGTAACCTCGACATGCAAACCTGGTGGATAAGCAGCGGCAAGGACAGGCCCATCTGCTTCATCCAACAAAGTCTCTGTTACACATGCCAGGTCAAGTCGTGGATGACAGCGGTCTTGTGAATCATTGACCTGGCATTGCACAGCAGCACCTTCAGGGCACATGTGTCTCCCTTGTTGATTCCAGTCAAGACCAGACCCGGAGGCAGGGATACTCTTCAAACAATGACTAAACCGGCCTCCTCGGTAATGACATGCTCTGGTCTTAGCTTAACTCCGATCACTGAGATCGGTTGTCCCAGTGCATCCCTCCCCCCCTGTGGAACCTGCCCCAGCCATTCTGTCCCAGGCTGCCCTGACCCTCTCGCCTTAAAAACAGAACTATACAAACTATACAAAACTATACCAACTATACAAACAAACAAACAATCCCTAATAATAATAATAAAATATTTACAACTATACTATAATTAAACCAATTCCCAACCCAACAGCCACCCCCCCAACAGAGAAATAAAAAGCACAAAAAACCCACCATTTAAAACGCCACATAAAATATAATTTAAAAACAATTAGAAAGAGGAGCCTTTTCTGCCAGGTAGCAGCCACAGTCCTTGTGAAGCCTGTCAGGCCCTGCCCCAAGCCAGGTGGAGAAAGGCAGGGCAGGGCCCCCAGGCCCCCAGCAGGCTGTCCTCAAGGGAAGAAGGCCCAGAGCCAAGGGATTGGTGGTGGGACGATGCTGAGTGACCAGAGGGAGAAGAAGAGGCTGGAGAGGAGGGGGTCCAAGATGTGGTGATGAGGCAGGCTGCTAGGGCATCTCCTCATTCTGCTGCAACCAACTCCCCTTCTCACCCCACCCCCACCCCCTGGTCTCCTAGAACACACAGAGAAATGAAAAGAGCAGAGCAAGACTGGTTATCTAGACCAGTGTTTCCCAACCTTGGGCCTCCTGCTGTTTTTGGACTACAACTCCCATGATCCCTAGCTAGCAAGACCAGTGGTCAGGGATGATGGGAATTGTAGTCCAAAAACAGCTGGAGGCCCAAGGTTGGGAAACACTGATATTTGGGAAAAATCCTGTAGAGGAGGAGACTTTGGCAGCTGTGGGAAGCCGGGGACCTTCAGTCCCTGAAACTACCTCATGGGGCAAGACCTCCTGGGAAGACTTGCTGGGATTACTAGACCTGCACTGCTTTGGTTGCTTTGAATAAGGAACTAACTTCACTGACACTTTGTTTTATTTGCTGACCTATACTTGACTCCAGCTCCTGACAGGAAACAACCAGAAGGAAGTAGCTGGAGGGAATGACTCATGGTTCCAGTGCTCTCTATACTAATGCACGGAGTATGAGAGCAAGACAAATTTGAGCTCTTAATACAGGATGGCAAATATGACCTAATAGACATTACTGAAACTTGATGGGATGAGATTCATGACTGGAATGTAGAATTTGAGAGGTATAACCCAGGGGTCAGCAATTTTTTCAGCAGGGGGCTGGTCCACTGTCCCTCAGACCTTGTGGGAGGCTGGACTATATTTTGAAAAAAATAATAATGAACGAATTCCTATGCCCCACAATTAACCCAGAGATGCATTTTAAATAAAAGCACACATTCTACTCATGTAAAAACATGCTGATTCCCGGAATGTGCACAGGCCGGATTGAGAAGGCGATTGGGCCGGATCTGGCCGCTGGGCCTTAGTTTGCCTACCCATGGTATAACCTGTTCAGAAGGAAAAGACCAAACAGGTATAGAGGAAGAATAGCAGTGTTTAATGTTAAGGCTTAAACATTGTGTAAAGGGCTGAGCAAGGCTTTTTTTTCAGCCGGAGCTCAGCTCTGGCATCTTTCAGGTGGGTGCCATTGCCATTTTAAGATAACAAGGGTGAGCTCCGGCACCTCTTTTTCTAAAAAAAAATAAAAATAAAAAAATAGCACTGGGACTGAGTATATGTACAGGATGTGTATGTTGATAGCTTTCTTTAGGTAATGGTAGGATCAGCATTACCATGCTACTTAAGCTGTCATTAAAAATAGTCTTGTAAGCTACTAAGCATAGGTATTGTTCACACTCTGCAGATTGGATCAGGTTGCAACTCTGATCTAAAATGTATTTCCAAGGAATGATGGAGCTGATATACAGGATTTACGTCAAGGGTTGGATGCCCAACTTCTTAAGCCTCTTAGGTGCATATGTTTTTGCATCCTGAAAATTGCAGTCTGTAAACATAGGTGCGTGAACTAGAATCCAAGCAGACTGCTTTTTATGAGCCTAGGACTTGAAGGAAGGGCTAGAGAGGAAGAATTTCTTGTGGTTCCCATTGGCAATATTTTCCATGGTAGGAGCAGGAAGTGAAATGAGGAAAGTCATGGGGAGGTAACAGAATTTTATTAGAGCCAGATGGGTGATCCTAGATCAGTGATATCACTATGGGTTTGCTCAGTGCTGGCAAGATATAGCACATTCAGTGCTGAGAGACTCCCAGTGTATCATTGCACCCTTCCCAGCTGATTACACTGACCAAATACAAACAAAGGGTGGTACTCAAAGAATGTGGGTCTGAGCTAAACCCATATGGATCCCCAGTGCTCAGCGACTGCAAATGTTGCTTCATATAAGGTCTCTTGGGAGCTGGATGAAAGAATAAACTCAGATATGAATTATTCACTTTATGTAGCTTCTGTGGAAGGGTAACCACCACCACCCCAACCCACAACCCAAAATGAATTGATTATAAGTACCAGTGAGGCAGCATGAAAATGGGTGTGTGTGGGTGTGGGTGTTTGAGATCTAGTTCTATTAGCAACTCTGGAGAAAAGTGATTCATGCTTACCTTCTGCATTAATTTTGGTGTTGCATGAAATTGAGAAGTTGAGGGTTGGCTCACCTTACTAGCTCCTTAATCCTAGCCCTGATTCCCTTATCTTAATGGAGTTTCCCAGTTGAAAAGGGAGATCAGTTTTGCATGAACCAATCTGCTGAGTCATTACTTAATCAAGAATTAGGCTATGGTATTCGTTTAGTTTTTACACTAATATTCTGCTTTTCCTTGGGAAAACAATCACTTTCCATTATTCATCCACAGCACTGGAACCCAGATAAGGCAACTGTACACAGATATTGTACAGATATCTTACAGGTTGTTTTCTGCTGCTCCAGAGAAGTGGACACGGAGCAATGGAAATGTACAGCAATGTACAGATATCTTACAGGTTGTTTTCTGCTGCTCCAGAGAAGTGGACACGGAGCAAGAAAGAAGATTCCACCTGAACATTAGGAAGAACTTCCTGACAGTAAGAGCTGTTTGACAGTGGAATTTGCTGCCAAGGAGTGTGGTGGAGTCTCCTTCTTTGGAGGTCTTTAAGTGGAGGCTTGACGGCCATCTGTCAGGAATGCTTTGATGGTGTTTCCTGCTTGGCAGGGGGTTGGACTGGATGGCCCTTGGGGTCTCTTCCAACTCTAGGATTCTATGATTCTATTTGCATTTGATTCTATTCCCCAGCTTTTGTTTGGAAGTCCATGGAGAACTTAATATATTGACTAGGATAGAGCTTGTGACCTGGAGGCCTCTTACACAACTGTAGTCATATGAAATGTAGTGCAGGGTGCAGACTTACTAACCAAATAACGTATCATAAAATAAGCCTGATGTCGTCCTTGATGTTCTGTAGCAGTTGTGTCACCCAAAACTGCTGCAGCTGCTGAAATGTAAGGTTGAACATGCAATTTATGTGTTTTCCAGATACTTTAATATAATAATGACAATTATATAAAAAAAATCTGGTCCACCTTGTTGCCACACCATTTTTATCCTTTTGTGTAATGAGAGATACTCTGGCTGTGCCTTGCACTGGGTGGCAAATGGTACAATGTAAAAAGAATAGTCTGTTAGGCACATCGGGATTAACCTGACACTCAAAGTTACACAACTCATATTTCTGAGCTAAATTTATGAGCAAGAATGAGCACAGGTTAGTAGAGCTTTGTATATTTAACTTCTCTCCATTTTTTAAAATTATAATTGAAAAATATCGTTGGCAGTTTTCCTCCACACTAGCTGGAAACGTTCCTTCCTTGAATTCATGAACCCCCCCACCCTCCCTTAAGTTCAGATACTGGCCTATACATAGAGAGGCCCATCTCTCTTTTTTTAGCAAAGGCTCCAAGAAGGTAAACATGTGTGAATGTTTATGTCAAGAAAAATGGTGCTGGAAGGTGCTAAGAATTACATTTAAATATTGGAAAGGAGCTCAGAGTAAATTTCAACTAAAATGAAAGCAGACTATTGAAGGACTAGCCTTAATGTGATGTGTGGTACATTTTCAGATCCAAGAAGTTAGCCTCGATTGCATCATGGCACCATTACAGGATGCATTTAGGCAGTCAACTTTCTTGGTTAAAACACCAGTTGATTTCTTTTATGAGAACGCAAAGCAAAAATTAGTTGAACCTGAAAGCTATGGAACTGTACATTTATTTGTGGTTAGGACACATCCGTGTAAGAAGACCCTTCTCTGGAAGTTCCAAGGTTTCTGGGACTGCTCTGCTGCTTGAGCCGTGTGAAGTGTTTGGAGATCTATCGCTTGAGTTGCTGACATAATTAATGATTTCATTAAGGCTGTGAAAGGGGGCACTTGTATTCCTTCTGGCATGGACAAGCCTTGTTCATGTCTTAACCCATGTTGCTTTTGCTGATCTAGAAGGTTGGGTCTCTAACTGCCGAAGTTAAAAGCCAAATATTACACTGGGATAGAATATTCGTTGCCATGTCAAGAGCCTAAGACATAAACACAAACAGCTACTACGGATTACATGTTGGCAAAGAATTGCCTAGATCTTTCAAACATCATCATCATTTTTATTTTTATTTTTGTTGTTGTTGTTTCTATAGTGTCCTTCATCTGAGGATCATAGGGTGGTTTACAATATAAATATAGATGTGAAATTGTCTTTTTTTGGGGGGGGGTCCCTCTTCTTAAATAAATAAATAAACAATCTATTTATTGCTCATGACTAAGCCGCTTCTGGCGAACCAGAGCAGCACACAGAAACGCTGTTTACCTTCCCGCCAGAGTGGTCCCTATTTATCTACTTGCACTTTGATGTGCTTTAGAACTGCTAGGTGGGCAGGAACTGGGACCGAGCAAGAGGCGCGGGAGGGAGGTGGCGGAGAGGTGGCATGCCGGGGGCGCCAGAGGGATCGCCGCGCCACGGCGGCCGATCTCCCTAAGACGGCCCTGAACAGGAGCTCACCCCGTCGCGGGGATTCGAACCGCCGACCTTCTGGTCGGCAAGCCCTAGGCTCTGTGGTTTAACCCACAGCACCATCCGTGTCTCTGGTTCCCCAGAAGAGGCTTAGTCATGCTGGCCACATGATCTGGAAGCTGTATGCCGGCTCCCTTGGCCAGTAAAGCGAGATGAGCGCCGCAACCCCAGAGTCATCCACGACTGGACCTAATAGTCAGGGGTCCCTTTACCTTTACCTTTATGCACATGAAAGATTTGCTTGGCTGTCCTGACCTTTGGAAGATGGCATTTATCCACATAAATCTAGATAAAGCAAGTATATTGCAGTTACAGGTAGTTACAGGTATATTGCAGTTAAGGTGCTACTGGAAGGATTTTTTTTATTTTTTATTTTGTTTCAAGTACCGGTATATTGCAGTACAACGTACATCTAGAATATAATTTTACAAAGCTGAAATAGTTCATTGGGCTAAATTCAATCCTATACTTTACTCATATGTAAATCCTGTTGAGTTAAATGTGGCTTACTCCTAGGTATGTGTGTGTGGCATTGCAGACATCAGGGTTCATTGCTGGAAGTAATTTAAATTAATTGTATTATCTCATGCTTAGGAACAAACCACCTCCTAACTGTAAATTGATCCATGGCATCCTCATAGGCTTTTGAAGAGTTGCTAATACTCTGCTTAAACCTTGCACCAAGGGGGCACTGGTAAGCTTAGTTTCATGGCAGTCTAATTATTCCAGTTTTACCATGGAGACTAAGTTCAACCCAAAAGACACTGCAAGTTAATGGAGCTGCTACCTTCTGTTGGGTACTCTTAATAGTACTTAATCTAATCTGTAGTAATTATTTAGAAATATACATGAGTTACTAAATTAAAACGCTGCAAGGTTTCCATGTCTGATCACACACACACACACACAGGTTATCATACTTTGTTTTTGTAATTTGTCAGTCATGATCGCTGTGTTTTACCTGGGATGTCTAGCCATCGCTTGTAAGTCATCTACTTCTGAATGTAAGTTGTTGGGAATCACTGGTGGGGAGAGCATTGCTGTTGCTGTCAGGCCCTGTTTCTGGGATTGCCATAGGCATCTGGTTGGCCACTGTAAGAACAGGATAGGTCCCTGGTCAAATCCTGCAGGGCTTATGTTCTTATATCTGGCAGGACAGGGCTGAAGAAAGCCAAATAGAATTTCCCCCAGATCACCATACTGTACACAGGTTGACTTATCATTTAGCATATACACAGTTATCATCAAAGCAATAAATAGCAAAATATTGGTTTTAAACTTAACTCTTGTCCTAGATGACTTAGGCAGGTTTCATAGCTGATGTGGTTATGGGAGATCCCTCACAAGGAGCAGTTGGAAATCCATCCCTTTCTGCCTTCTTAGCAAGAGGTACTGCAGAGAATTTGGTGAATTCTAGACTGAAGGCATTCCACAACTGACTTAAATGCATTCCTTTAGAACAGTGGTTTCCAATTGGTGGTCTACAGACCCCAGGAAGTCTGCATAACCTAGCTAGGGCACATACCTGTAGTGAGCACAGTTTGGCCCATAAAGCCTCAACTTTGACAAAGGACTCAAACTACTTAAGTGCAAAAATAGGTTGCTATACATGAGGGTTTCTAGGACACTGAAAAGTAAATATTTGTACTTAAAGCTGTAAGAGGAAATAATATTTTGCAAAGCTGGTGAGCACAAACAATCAAATATTGATTCGTATCTAGGGCCTGAATCTGAATCACCAAATTGGGCCCTAGATTGAATGGAGAGGAGCATGCATAGCCCTATTATTTATCCATGCCTGCTGGCATGAAAGGTTACTGAATGCCAAACAAGTCTGTCTTCGTTCTATTGTATGTATGTTTCATGTTATCCTTGACCTCTGTACAATTAGGCTAGCCATTCTCTGTCAGCTTCAATGCCTCATCCATAATATGGAGATAAAAGTTAAAGGGACCCTTGACCAGGGTCCAGGCACGGACGACTCTGGGGTTGGGGTGCTCATCTCACTTTACTGGCCGAGGGAGCCGGTGTACAGCTTCTGGGTCATGTGGCCAGCATAACTAAGCTGCTTCTGGTGAACCAGAGCAGTGCATGGAAATCCCGTTTACTTTCCCGCCAGAGCGGTACCTATTTATCTACTTGCACTTTGACGTGCTTTTGAACTGCAAGGTTGGCAGGAGCAGGGACCAAGCAACGGGAGCTCACCCCGTCGTGGGGTTTCGAACTGCTGATCTTCTGATTGGCAAGCCCTAGGCTTTGTGGTTTAGACCACAGTGCCACCTGCATCCCTAATGTGGAGATAATGATAACATTTTTTGTTTGTTTGTTTCATTGTCAATATTTTGATTTAATAATCAGGGTTAGTTTATAAGTTAGCAAAGCCAACTGACATAGATAAAGGTAATGAACCTACAAGTCGCTAACATGAAGCATTTGAGAAAAGAGTCTCTGGAAGGTTCTGTGTTTCAGGTTCTGGTTATAGTAGTAGTAGTAGTAGTAGTAGTAGTAGTAATAATAATAATAATAATAATAATAATAATAATAATAATGTATCCATAAGTCACAATCTGCTATTTCAACAGCCTAAGGTTAAACGATGGTATAGAAGTGCTCTTGCAGACTGAGAGTTATGCCAGGCAATGTGGAAACTGACTCAAAATTCTGTGCTGAAACTCAAAACTCATCATGCATAGAAATTCTCTGGAAAGAGTATCATGAGCTTGTAGTGGCACCCCATGCCCACTTACTACATTAAGTCTGAATTCGTTCTTGAGCCTTCAATTCTGTTCATCTATTACTGAACTGACATACATCCAAACATACATCCAGGTTTCAGTCCTCCATTGCTTGGACTGCAAAGGAAACATGAATTTAAATATTTTCCTGACTTAGCCTTGGGGTCACTTCCCATTGGTCGTCATGCACATTATTCATGTTGATAGGCTGAAAGGAGGTTGGGCGAAATATAAACGAACAAGCTCTATTTATCTCTTGAAATTGACAGTGCAAGCAGTTGTCATTCAGGCCATACAGTGAGTGCCTGCTTTGTGGGGAAGTGGGAGGGAGGCTGGAGCTTCACATGTAAATTGTCGTGTTTTTCAAATGCCAAATGGAAAATGAAAAAATGATTGCCAAGTAGTGATCGAGCGTGGAAAGCTCTCAGTCTCAAAACAAATTCCTGACTAAATAATAGCAACCAAAACATGGATCTCTCAAAAGGATATTAAAGGAACACATGGATCTCTCAAAAGATATTAAATCATCTTACAGGTTGCTTCTGTGCCAGAGGGCTGCCTTTAGGTGAGACCTGCCTATTCCTGAGTACTGGAATGAACAGAATGCAGGTTCCTTTTTCTATTCTTGCCTTTTAGCATTGCAAGCTGCATTGCATATGGTGTTTCACTCCCAATGTGCAATATTTATTAGTGCATTCCAACTACTCATTAATTTTCTAGAAATGTTTCTGGTTCAGTGAGAGAGATCTAGCTTGTAAGAGAGGGCTAGGCAGTGTGAGAGAAAGAGAACCTTGAATCTACACTTCAGTATGAGATAGGGTCAAAGAAAAATATCTCTTTGTTTTTCCCAGACTCTGTGGACCGTTTTAGATAACATATAGCAACAAATTCAAGTTTTCCAGCTAGTGTGCACTCGACCCCAGCTCCCTGATGAATTTGTCTATATCATGCCTGTGTTTGGAAATCTGACCCGCTTCATGTGTTGATCACCCAAATTGATCACCCAACTGGGGGGGGGGATCCAATGTGGACATTTGAGCTGGAGAAGCCTAGACACATAAACCTTTATGCACTCAGGCTTCCATAGGAATCAGAACTCTCATCAGGCAGAGTTCCATCTCCTGTGCTAGACTAAACACCTGGAGGTTTATATGCCCAGCCTTCTCTGTTTCAGATCTTTCTGTGCTCAGTGGGTGAACTCAGGGGGAGGCCTGCCCCCACTCAGGCTCACAAGATGACAGAAAGGGAGGAAGTACCTCTTGAGCAGCACACCTGGGGAGTCATTATCCCAGACCAGAGGATGTTACCTAGTCAGACTCAGTATACGCCCACCGGCCCCATGCTGTAATGAGACCTAATGGCTGCAGCACCAGGCAGTGGCCTTTTAGAAGCATGGATAGCTCAGGGGAGTGCAGAGGGGCAGCTATGAATAAGATCAGCCTGACTGGTCTTTAGAATATGCCCTTTCCTGAGTAGGCAGCTCTCTATTCTGCAGAGGGAAACACTCTAGCCAGAACGCTGCACTGGCAGCCTCTTAGCTATCAAGCCATTTTCAGGAATCAGTTAACAAAACCATTTATTTATCCATAGATAATAACAATATTCAAAATTTTCTAAAAATGAGATGAAAACAAAATATAACCATGTATCAGAAAGCTAGTGTGGTGCCATGTTTGGACGAAGACCTTGGAAGAAGAAGAAGAGAGAAGATTTTGGATTTGATATCCCGCTTTATCACTCCCCAAAGGAGTCTCCAAGCGGCTAACATTCTCCTTTCCCTTCCTTCCTCCCCCACAACAAACACTCTGTGAGGTGAGTGGGGCTGAGAGACTTCAGAGAAGTGTGACTAGCCCAAGGTCACCCAGCAGCTGCATGTGGAGGAGCGGAGACCCGAACCCGGTTCCCCAGATTACGAGTCCACCACTCTTAACCACTACACCACACTGGAGGCCAGGGTTTGAATCCCCAGGGTTTGAAGCCTGGGCCAGTCCCTGTCTCTCAGCCTAGCACACTTCACAGGGTTGCTGTGAGGATGAAATGAGAAGAAGGAGAACTGCATATCCCACCTTGAGTACTTTGGAGGAATATATGGTATATAAATGTAACAAATTAATAAAAATCAAAATTAAATAAAACTAAACTAAATAATTAGCAGGTTGTTGCTCTTCACAAAGTGTCCGCACTGCAATTCAATACCACAGCTTCCCAACTCTCTGAGCCCTCCACCTCCTGTAGCCCGGAGCCTTCCTGGCCTGACTGCTGCGATTCACTGAACGCCGGCAGAGTTGTGCACGACTCCTCCCCACTCGTGCTCACCCTGCTCGGAACCCGGCGCCTTAGCTGGTCAATGTGGCGGTGCATTACTCTGCCATCCTCTAACGTCACAAAATATGACACTGGCCCACTGGGTCGGGTGACCACCCCCGGCACCCATGCTGGTCCCCTTGCGTAGCTCCGGACACAAACCATATCCTCTGATGTCAGGTATCGGGTTCTATCGCCCTTGACCGCCGGTGGCTCTCTTGCATAGCGGCCAGGCACCTTGTCAGGGTGAACGAAGTCTAGAATTGTGGCTAACCTCCTCCCCATTAATAACTCTGCAGGGGACTTGCCTGTAGATACACACGGTGTCGTGTGCTGCAGGAACAACATCCTTGCAATGCGAGCAGACCAATCTCCTTCCAGAAGGCATGCTATTGAACCCTTGGCCGTGCGTACCATCCATTCAGCTTGTCCGTTCGAGGATGGGTGAAAGGGAGCTGACGTTACCCCTTTAATGAAATTATCGGCCAGGAATGCCCTGAAATCTTGGGACACAAATCTTGGGACCCGTTGTCTGACACAATGGTCTCGGGTAACCCATGCATCGCAAACAAAATGCGAAGGGCCCTGATTACAGCAGCTGAGGACATGTTAGGAACAATCGAAACCTCAAGCCACTTTGAGTAGGCGTCTACTACTATCAAGAACACCTTTCCCTGATACGACCCTGCAAAATCTACATGAAGCCAGCTCCAAGGGTTCTTGGCCCGCTCCCACCAATGCACTGGTGCCCTGGGCATTTCTGGGTGCACCTCCTGGCACGCCTGACAGGTGCGCACCCATTGTTCAATGCCCTTGTCCATGCCTGGCCACCACACATAGCACCTGGCTAAGGATTTCATCCGAACCATGCCAGGATGACCCATGTGTAGTGTGTCTAACACCTCATTCTGTAGGGAGCCTGGAATAATCACCCTGTCACCGGTGGTCCGGGAAGCGTCTCCATCATCATGATGTGCTCGGCCAGGGCTGGGTCGTCGTCAGCTGCTCCAGGTAGTGGTAGACGACTTAGTGCAGGGGTCTGCAACCTTTAAGACACAAAGAGCCACTTGGACCCGTTTCCAAAGGAAAAAAAAAAAACCTGGGAGCCGCAAAACCATTGCGACATTTAAGACAAATATAACGCTGCATATATTGTTTCTTACCTTAATGCAATAATAATAAATAACGTATAGGAGCCAATGCAAAGTATAATTAGTAAAAACAACAAGAATAAGTTCTTACTTTTTTGCATTGACTCAGGGGCGTACCCAGGATCAAAACTGGGGGGGGGGGGCAAGCCATGGTCCTTCAGGTTGTGACATTTCAGCACGGAAAGGCGAATGAAACCAAAATTTTAGGGAAATTATATATAATTATAGCAGTGCTTTATTACAGTAGTTATTACAATTATTTGCTTGTTTTTTAAAATTTTTTTATTCTAGTTACATGTCTTATACCAGGGGTGGCCAACTCCCAAGAAACTGTGATCTACTTTCAGCAGTGATCTACCCCCGTTTTTTGGGGTTCAGCTCAAAGTTGTTTTGGGGGGGTGTGGTGGGTGGGAGAGAGGGCTTCCCCCTCTAAGATAGGTTGGCAAGCGAACTAAGAAAGAAAGAAAAAGGGGGGTGGGAATGGAAAAGTGGGGTGGAAAATATAAATTGGGGGTGGGGTGGGTGGGAGAGAGGGCTTCCCCCTCTAAGATAGGTTGGCAAGCGAATTAATAAAGAAAGAAAAAGGGGGTGGGAATGGAAAAGTGGGGTGGAAAAATATAAATTGGGGGTGGGGTGGGGTGGGGAGAATATCTATTAAAAATATGTAGTAGTTTAAAAAATAAAAATAAAGGGGGAAAATCTTTTTCTTCTTTTTCCTTTTTTTGAAAACAAAAACAAAAGGGGAAGAGAAAAGAAAAAGGGGGGATAGAGGGAGAAAAGGGTAATAATAAAAATTCAAATAGAGTGGCTGCAGCAGCTGTGGGGGGTGTTTGTTTATTTTTCGTTTGTTTGTTTGTTTTAAAAATGGGATTTCTCCCCTTGGATTAAAAAAGGAGGGGAGGAAAAAAAAGAGAGGGGGGTGGGAGAGCAAGGCAAGAAGCCAAAAAGCAAAAAACAGGTTTTTTTGGGGGGGAATCGCGCCAGGCTCTGCAGCGCGCCGGCCTCGGGGCTCCGGGCCCCCGAGCCGCCCTTGGGGCCATCGTTGAGCATGTACACAGCCCGCAGCGAGCGCTGGAGAAGCACCGGTTGGCGGAGGTTTCAGAAGCAGCCCGGACGTTTTCGCCGCCGCCGCCCGGCCTTCCTGTTGCACGGCAGCGCAGGAAGGCTCTGAGTCCCGGCCGGGCCCCCGGGCGCCCCCCGGATCCCGCTGCCAAAGAGGCGTCGGACGGCGAGGCGGAGCAGCAAAGCCAGGCGGAGGCGGCAGCAGCACCATCCGGCGACCAACGCCGGGAAGGTCCCCCGCCCGCCCGCCTCTCCGGGGGCGGGGAAGGCGCAATGGAGCCAAGCCCCACAAGGACACCCCAGCTGCCCGCCGGGCCCGACACTCCAAGGAGGGAAGCGGGCAGGCGCGGCGGGTCAGGAGGACGGCGCGGCGGGCGCAGCCCAGGCGGGCCAGGAGCGCAGCGCAGTGCCCCCACCACTCCACGCCACCTCCGCGCCCCAGGCAGCCGCCCCGGAGCCGAAGGAGGAGCGCCTGTTGCGCGCTCACAGTGGCGGGCCACGGCGGGGACGGCCCCGCTCCGCTCCGCCAACTGCGCTGCCGCCGTCGCACCAGGCCCCGCCCCCGCGCCTCCCCCCGGCTGCCCCCTCCCTCCCTCTCTCTCTGCCCCCTGCAAACCGCCCCTCCATCGCGGGCAGGGCTGGCGCGTCTTCCCTCCGGCCGAGGAGTTCTCAGGCGCAGTGCCCCCACCACTCCGCGCCACCTCCGCGCCCCAGGCAGCCACCCCGGAGCCGCGGCAGGGCCGCGAAAGAGCCGCATGCGGCTCCAGAGCCGCAGGTTCCCTACCCCCGACTTAGTGCATCCACATGGCACAACAGCTTACCCTTCACATGACACAGTTCGTATTGGAAGCCATTCAAAAAGATGGACCATCGGAGCATGCGTGGGGACAAAATTTGAGGCGTTTGTTTATGTGGGTTGAAAAGACCCAACAAAGGCTTGTGGTCCGTTTGAATTATGAAAGGGTGGCCGTACACTGGCTATAGTCACATGGA
Source organism: Lacerta agilis (assembly GCF_009819535.1). NCBI lineage: Eukaryota > Metazoa > Chordata > Lepidosauria > Squamata > Lacertidae > Lacerta > Lacerta agilis. The sequence continues at coordinate 567,160 of NC_046316.1, read as the reverse complement.
ACTTCTTGATTCCTGTGACTATAGCCAGTGCCTCCTTATCAATCTGGGCGTAGTTCCGCTCTGTGGGGCTCAAGAGATTGGACGCTCCGACCCGTCCGCCTCCCTGTGACTCAGGACAGCCCCCACGCCAGCACCAATGGTTTATCTTAAGATTTAGTGTCAGGAGTATAACGTATTCCTGGACACCGCAGAGTTAGACGCAGACATTTCTGGAAGCTTCTGGCTGTTGTGTAATTGACTGGACAGCACAACGCAGGAACTCAGCAACTCACTGGATAACTATATACAGTATTTATTGAAGCAACTAGTATCCATAAGTTACTATTTACAGACTTTACAAAATAAAAGAAACAAAACATAAAATCTTTTCCTCTCTGTCTCTCTCTCTCTATACTGACCACTTTCTCACACCAACACTAACCCCACGCTAACCACACAACTCTTACACAGAGCTCACCTTATCAGGAACTCATTGACCAATCACAGGTCGTTGCTAAGGGTCTGAGAGACAGCAGATCTGGGCTTTCTGCCAACTAGTTAATTGCTTAATTGCTTGGAGATAGACAGCTGCATTTCTGCACGTAGGCAACTCTGAAATCTCTAACAGTTTAGCAGCATCGTAGTGGGCAAGTGTACTGCCCTTCGACAGCATTCCCCGCAGCATATCAAAAGCTCTCTGTTGCAGTTGTCCCCAACGCCACGCGCACTTCTTTTGTAGCAGCCGATGCAATGGTTCAGCTATCAATGCCTTGTGTGGCATGAAGGCGTGATAGAAATTGATGAGGCCCAAGAAGGACTGCAGCTCAGCCTTGTTACTAGGTGTCGGTGCTGCGGCGATAGCCTTAATCTTGTCCTCCATGGGGTGGATACCAGCAGCATCAATTCTGTATCCTAAGAAGTTCACAGCTGCCACACCGAAACTGCATTTCTCCTTTTTTAGTTTTAACCCTGCATCCCTGAATTTGCATAGAACTGTCTGGATGCATCCCAGTAGCTCTTGAGCATCCTTTCCCGCAATTAACACATCATCAAAATACGGAAGAACTCCTGGCAGGCCTCTTAACAGGCGCTCCATTAGACTTTGAAATATGCCAGGCGCCACGCAAACCGCAAATTGTAGCCTATTCACCTTAAAGGCGCCCTTGTGAGTCACAATTGTCTGGATTTCTGCGGACGACGGAGTCACCGGAAGCTGCTGGTATGCCTGTACCAAGTTAATCTTTGCAAACAGCTTGCCCCCAGCCAGCTTCGCTAATAGTTGGGACACTACTGGAATCGGATAAGAGTTGCCCCTGATGGCCTTATTAATCGTACATTTGTAATCCGCACAAATTCGTATTTCTCCATTGGCCTTCAGGGGCGTGACAATGGGTGTTTCCCATCTTGCAGAATCCACTGGTGAAAGCACCCCTTGTTGTATTAACTTCTCCAATTCAGCCTCTATTTTAGGCTGTAGTGCAAATGGCACCCGCCTGGGTTTGAGGCGGATTGGTGCAACCCCCGGATCCAGTTCTAGGTCAATTGGAGCCCCTTTATAACATCCTAACTCTCCATTGAATAGTTCCCCAAATTCCTTGTACAGGGTGGCAAATGTCTCGGGAGCTATCTGGACCGTGTGGAGCCCTGAGATTCCCAAACCTAAGGCCGGGAACCAGTCTGTGCCCAGCAGGCTAGTGCACTTCCCTTTTGCGATCACTAGCTTTAACACGGCCTTCCTCTCACGGAACTGTACGTTAACTGCGCACATACCCATAATGTCTATGCGGCCGGCGGAATAGGATTGTAGGGTAGCCGGGAAAGGCTCCAACAGAGGAAGCTTACCTCTAGGGAATAACGATCTGGCCGTGTCATCCGAAACTATGGAGAATCCGGATCCGGAATCCACCTCCATGTTACACGGCTTTCCTTCAATTAGGACCCGCACAGCTGGTTTTCCTTGGGCTGGAAATGGCACAGTTTTGCCCTCGATTTGTGTGAGGTAATTGCAGTCGTCGAGTTGGTGAGTCGCTGTGGACGTCCTCTGACCCCTTGGTTTCGTGGACCCCGACGTGCCACTCGACCTGCAGACCCTTGCTATGTGTCCTGTTTTTCCACAAACATGACACGTTGCTTCTCGGAACCGGCAATTTCTTCTCTCATGTGATCCGCCACAGCCAGGGCATACCCCCCGACGGTCTTTATTTGCTGTGCTCTCCTGTTGCAACATCTCTATTCTCCGCACCGGGCTTTGGTTGGGGCTGACTTCCTGGTCATCCACAGTATGGGTTGTCTCTCCAGCTCTCTTTTCGGCTCGCTGGCCCGGGTTTTGCTCCTCTCTCTCAGCACTTTCTGTTGCAATTGCCTCTTGGAGCGCCGTAGTGAGATCTGTGGGAATGTTGAGGGATGTGGGAGAGGATATATTGTTTTAGATATCCTATCCCAACTTGCGTTTACAAGCTTGATAATATCAGCAGAGCTAACATTCCCTTTTTACTTCATATGCGCAGCAGAAAGATTGCATAGACTCGCTAGAGTCTTAAAAATATTGTCCTGGTGTCTTCCCCTTTTTATCCCTCTTTCAATAAGACACTTCACAGTCTTTGGTAAAGTGTAAAACGTTTACTTACAAGTAATCATCTAGTCACACAAGGATCCTAGAGGCAGGCTTAAAAGTTACTAAATAACATACATATGGTGACTTTCTCCTTTTGAGAGAAAGTCCCTCTTTTTACTTTTGGCCTAGTGCCAACGGTGCATTTTAATAATGCTGCTTTTAAACTGTCCTAGAGATAGACACGACAACTGACCAGCGACATGGAGACTCGGCATATACACTACAGTTGGAAGCTCCCAACTGTAGAGTTCACCCCCAACTGTAGAGTTCCATATAAGGAAGTTGGGTTTGACTGCCCCTGTCCTTTTACATCCCACATACCCCTTCTCAGGCAAATTCAACTTTATTCAACCACCCAGAGTCCCAGCTTGACTCGTAGATTCTGGAAACTCTCTCTAGGCAAGGGTTTTGTCAGGATGTCCGCAGCCATCTCATTGGTGCAGCAGTACGACAGTTCCACAAGTCCATCCTGAACTGCCTGACGTATATAATGGTACCTCACACCTATATGTTTTGTCCTGGCAAGGAACTTTTCACTTTGTGTCAGTTTTATGCAACTCTGATTGTCCTCCAGCAAACTGACAGCTTGCTTTCTCACCAAACCAAAGTCCTTGATGAGTTCATCGAGCCAGGCAATCTCTCGGCACGCTTCCGATGCAGAAATATATTCAGCTTCTGTGGAAGATAATGCTACACAGTTCTGTTTATAACTGCCCCATACAACAGGTCCATCCCCAAACATAAAAACATAACCACTTGTTGATTTATAGTCAGCATTATCCCCAGCCCAATCAGCATCAGTGTACCCAATTAACTTAGGATTTCTGACAGCTGGTAGCCTTAATTTACAGTTCACTGTACCCTTCAGATAACGCACCACCCTCTTCACACCAGCCCAATCATGCTCAGTGGGAGAACTCACTTTCCTGCTAAGAATCCCCACTGCATTGGCTATGTCAGGTCTACATGTGGTAACTAAATACAAAAGTTTACCAATTACCGACCTATATTCACTGTTATCTGGCAACAGCTTCGAATCCTGCTGATTCTTCAGAAAGTCTGTGGCCATGGGCGTTGCAACTGGGTTTGCGTCTTGCATCTGCATGCATTCAATCAGTTCATTTATTTTCTGTCGCTGGCTGAGAAGGAACGATCCGTCTTCCTCTCTTTCCACCTGGATTCCTAGGTAGTACTTGACATCTCCTAGTTCTTTGACTCCCACCTCTTTGCTGAGGTGTTTCACAATCTGCACATATTCTCTGTTATTTGATGTCGCGATAATCAAGTCATCAACAAAAGCCAAAATATATGAGAATTGTCCATTACCTGACTTACTGTACAAGCATTTGTCAGCGTTTCCTTGCTTGTAGCCAAGTTGCGTTAACATTTTGTGCAATTTCTGGTTCCAGGCTCTAGCAGCCTGTCTCAAACCATACAGTCCCTTCTGCAACTTGCACACTAAATGTTCCTCATGTGGTTTCACAAAACCTTTGGGTTGTCTCATATAAATTTCCTCGGAAATCTGTCCATGCAAAAACGCAGTGGCAATATCGATGTGCTTTACATTCAGCTGCTTGGATGCTGCAATGCTTAAAAGCATTCTCACACTACTGTATCTTACAGTTGGTGCAAACGTTTCATCATAATCTTCACCATATTTCTGTGAAAATCCTTGTGCCACAAGTCTAGCTTTGTAGCGTTGAACTTCCCCTTCTGACCCCTTCTTAATCTTGAAAACCCATTTACAGCCAATGGCTTTCTTACCCGGAGGTAGTTCCGTGAGGGTCCAAGTCTTGTTTTGATGCAATGCATCCATTTCGTCCTGCGTGGCTTTCCTCCAGAGATTAGCTTCCTTAGGTGGCATTTTCTGTATCTCTTCCCATGTGGAAGGTTCCTGTGGAGATGCCGACCCTGCAAAATAGGACAGCCGTGGTGCTGGAACACCCCTGTTGGTTCTGGATGAGCGTCTGATCTCTGGTTCTGGAACCGCATCAACATCCTCATCCTCCTCCAATGGTGGCATGTCTAAGTCATCCTCTTCATCTCTGAAGCCAGTAGGAATTTGATCCTCTGCATGTTCTGGTGCATTCCCTGTAGGGGGTGCTATGACATTAGAACGCAGATTAGCACTTCTTGGGGTTTCAGAAGGAAAGTCAATAAGTTCTTGAGTCCATTCTGACTCCTTGGAACAGTCAATAACTGTATTCTTTGTGTTAACCATCGCATGCTCATCAAAATAAATTGCATGGTGCGCACTGGTTTTGCCACTTTTTAAGTCCAATACTCTGTAGCCTTTCCCTCCAGATGCATATCCAACAAAGACACCTGCTTGTGCTCTGGAGTCTAGCTTCTGTCTGTGTTCTTTGGGCACGTGATAGTAGCACAGACTTCCAAACACACGAATGTGTGACAAATTAGGCACTTTGCCATGCCAAAGTTCAAATGGTGTGCGCTCTGCTCCTTTTGTTGGCAATCTATTCTGCAAATAAACTGCTGTGTCAGCTGCATTTCCCCACAGCTTCTGTGGCAAGGATGCTTCCTTTAGCATGCACCTTGTCATTTCCATAATGGATCTAAATTTTCTCTCTGCAATGGAGTTCTGCTGTGGCGTGAAAGCGATTGTAGTTACGTGTACAATTCCTTCCTTGGCCATGAGAGTCTGCATTTCACGTGAGCAGTACTCACCTCCATTGTCAGTCATCAACACAGCTGGAGCGCGTTGGAACTTGTTTCTGACCATGGCAATGTATTCTTTGAACATTTCCACTGTTTCACTTTTCTCTCTGATGAAATATGCAACACAATATCTTGAAAAATCATCAATAAAAATTAGAATATACTTGTTGTTGCCAAGTGATGGAACATTAATTGGACCACATAGATCCGAATATATGATATCAAGCACTTTAGTGCTTCTTTGTTCTGCACAACGTGGAAAAGAAGGTTTCACAGCCTTCTCAGTAATGCAGCTTATGCATTTTGTCAGAGCCTCTTTGCTTTCTTTTACCTGTAAACCTCTTACAAGATCACCTTTTTGTAGGTTCATAATGGTGGTGGTGTCTCTGTGTCCTAGTCTCCTATGCCATAGTTGCATATCAGCTTCATCTTTCTGGCTAGAATGCGCGACGTTTGCAGACTGGGTCTCTGAAATATCAATCTCATAAACACCATTAATTAATTTTGCTTGAATATACAGTTCACCATCTTTAGTCACATTACACTCTCCATTTCCAAATGTGATTTGGAAACCTTTCTTGTCCAAACTGGACACACTGAGTAAATTGCAACTTAGTTCTGGAACGTACAAAACTTTAAGCACTTTGGTCTTAACAGGTTCATTGTTTATATTGAATTTCAAGTCCATGGAACCTGCACCTTTTGCTTTAATAACTCTGCCATCTGCTATCTCTATTTCAGATTCTTCATCTTCATTTATCTCATTAAAATTTTCTCTTTTAAATGAATAATGTGAACTGGCTCCTGAATCTAAAATCCACATATTACGTTTATTTTCACGGTTATGAACAGCTAAATTCCTTTCTTGAAGTAGCATAGTGCGTTCAAATTTCCCCTTCTTTTGCCATTTTGGCTGAGAGGTTTGGGAATTCTTTGCTTTAGGAGGAGCTTTACAGTTCCTAGAAATATGGCCTTCCTTGTTGCAATTGTAGCAAATTATTTTCTTGGGCATTTCTCTGGACTTTGTAAATTGCCTGGACGCATAATTACTGTCCTTGCTTCTGGCATTTCTTACTGGAGACTCTGCTCTCTCTCTACACTCTTCTCTTAAATGACTGGTCAAGTCTTTGAAAGTTAGACCTTCTCTATGGTCCATTAGACTGACAAATGGATCAAAACACGGTCCTAGGGATGCTAGCAAAAATGATACCTTTGTTTCTTCATCAAAAGGCTTAGGAGTGAGGTCAATCTTTTGAATAATCTCAGTAAATTTGCTGATGTGCGCTGTGAATTCTCCTTTATAATTCATTCTCAATCTGGTTAATTTATACATCAAGCTTCTGTAGGAGTTCCTGGAAGATTCTCCATACATGCGTTCAATGTCTTTTAGGATCTGAGATGCATCATCTTTACTATTTATTAATGATAGATGCTCATTGCGAAGTGCACATAGAATTATATGCCTAGCTTCACTGTTCTTGCGCTTCCAAGCTGCTATCTTGGCTAAATCCTCTCTACTTGTGCCAGTAGGCATGGGATCTTCAACAGCCTCCAAAACATGCTTTGCATCTAGATATGCTATTAAGCGCTGCTTCCAGTGCATAAAATTATTCTCACTCAGCACAATCATCCCTAGTTTTGTATCACTATCAAAATTTGCACTAGCCATCTTAAAATCCAAAATTTTTGAAAAATGTTCAAAAATCTCAAAATGCAAAAATCTCTAAACAAATCTTCACTGCCTTGGATTACTGTAAACACTGAGGGAGGGGAGGGGTAGTTAATTCCCCTTTTCAGCACAATGGATGCTTTAGGCCTTGTGCTCACCAGGAAAATCCACTCAACTCAAAATTGCAATCCGATGCAATCCTTTAAAAATACACAAAAATATGCAATTCTGGGCCCGCTAACCCTTTGTGGGAATGTTGAGGGATGTGGGAGAGGATATATTGTTTTAGATATCCTATCCCAACTTGCGTTTACAAGCTTGATAATATCAGCAGAGCTAACATTCCCTTTTTACTTCATATGCGCAGCAGAAAGTTTGCATAGACTCGCTAGAGTCTTAAAAATATTGTCCTGGTGTCTTCCCCTTTTTATCCCTCTTTCAATAAGACACTTCACAGTCTTTGGTAAAGTGTAAAACGTTTACTTACAAGTAATCATCTAGTCACACAAGGATCCTAGAGGCAGGCTTAAAAGTTACTAAATAACATACATATGGTGACTTTCTCCTTTTGAGAGAAAGTCCCTCTTTTTACTTTTGGCCTAGTGCCAACGGTGCATTTTAATAATGCTGCTTTTAAACTGTCCTAGAGATAGACACGACAACTGACCAGCGACATGGAGACTCGGCATATACACTACAGTTGGAAGCTCCCAACTGTAGAGTTCACCCCCAACTGTAGAGTTCCATATAAGGAAGTTGGGTTTGACTGCCCCTGTCCTTTTACATCCCTCAACATTCCCACAAGATGGATCCCACAAGATCCATGTCTTGTTTTGCTGCAATCCGCCATGTCTTGCAATCCGCCATGTCTTGTTTTGCTGCAATCCGCCTGCGGCCCTTGCTGCTGCGAAGACTGCACACAAACCGATCCAGCAGGGCTTCTTCCAAGTTGGCAAACTTGCAGTGTCTTGCCAGCTTCCTTAATTCGGTGAGAAAAACTGCCACCGTCTCTCCAGGTCGTTGTTGTCTTTTATGGAATTCAATGCGCCATGTCATCTTAGACGCTGTAGGATTAAGGTGCTTTGAGAGGTGTTCCGTGATACTCGCGAACGATGCCTCCCGCAGTGTTGTGGGGGCCAGAATTGCCCGAGCCAACTCAAAGGTCTCTGCCCCGCAGCAACTCAGGAACAACGCCTTCCTTTTATCCTCATCAGTGACCCCTTTTGCAGCCACACTGAATTCGAAATGCTCGAGGTAAGCATCCCACGCCTCCGTTGCTCCGGGATGGAATGGTTCCATGAACCGTGATGCTGCCATCTTTAGTGGGACTGATCTGTCCTGTCAGTCACAGGGAGTCTTGTCGCCACAATCAGGTCGCTAGGGTCGAAAACCCTCAGACGGCCTGAATCCCACCTTCATCGCCAATATGTTGTGTCTTGGGTTCGTGGAACAATAACTCCAGCGACACTTCTTCGTGAACAGCTCTTTATTGTAAGGTAACCAACAGGGCAGGACAAGACTGGGGAATAGGGGGCAGGGGAAGCTCTATTTAAAGGCACACTGGTACAGAGAGGAAAGATACATTTAAGCGGGAACCAATAATATTCAAACTTTTCGGCGGGACCCAATCAGGCTGTGGATTGTGCTTGTACTCTTAAACTGACCAATGACATTACTCCACCCAGCTGACAGAATGTCTTAATTAATACAAAATGCCAACATTGTATGTTCATGCATTAAAAAAACATTAAAAGCCATTTTAGTTCTAATCCACATCAATTAAAATAGAAAAACTTGTTCTCTTTGGACTATGCCACTGGATACCATGACTTTTAGAAATAGCATGTAACAAGTATGGAAGCAGACATGCGGTGTTTTGGCAGCACCTGATAAGGAGTCTTGAATTACCCAAATTGGATCAATGTAAACACAAACCACTTATGTTTTTTTTTAAGGAGGGACAGGATATCAAACCATTGTAAGCAGAGCCAGCCCACTCATGAGGTTTTGAAGCACAAGCCATGGCATGGGGGGAGGAGGCTAATAATAATAAGTAGTAGTAGTAGTAAATATTTGTAACCCACCTATCTGACTGGCTTGCCCCAGCCACTCTGGGCAACTTCCAACATATATCTAAGCATCTGTCATGGATGCTTTAGCTGAGATTCCTGCATTGAGGTCCAGTGCTGAGGGCCTTCTGCCGGTTCCCTCGCTATGAGAAGCCAAGTTACAGGGAACCAGGCAGAGGGCCTTCTCGGGAGTGGCACCCGCCCTGTGGAACACCCTCCCACCAGATGTCAAAGAGAAAACCAACCAGCAGACTTTTAGGAGACATCTGAAGGCAGCCCTGTTTAGGGAAGCTTTTAATGTTTAATGGATTATTGTATTTTAACATTCTGTTGGAAGCCGCCCAGAGTGGCTGGGGAAACCCAGCCAGATGGGCGGGGTATAAATAAATTATTATTATTATTATTATTATTATTATTATTATTATTATTATTATTATTATTATTGCAGGGGTTGAACGAGATGACCCCGAGGTCCCTTCCAACTCTAAAATTCTATGAGTCTATGATAATAAAACATTACACATTAAAAGGCTTTCCTGTACAGGGCTGCCTTCAGATGTCTTCTAAAGGTCATCTCCTTGACATCTGATGGGAGGGTGTTCCACAGGGTGGGTGCCATTACCGAAAAGGCACATCCTTCACCATTGGGTCCCGATTATATCAGTGGGGGTTATGTAAATTCTAAAAGTAACTCCAGTCAATAATCTGGCCATCGTATTTTGGACCAGTGGAAGTTTTTGAAGCATCTTCAAGGGCAGCTCCACACTGAGCACATTGCACTAATTCAAACAACAACTTCTTCAGATCTGCAAGGGGGAACCTGTGAACTGGAGAAAGCAGGGATGCCAGTGAAGAAGAGACAAGATGTGGAACTAAGGGTTGTATCTAACTAAGTCATATCCTGAGTAGACCCATTGAAATGAATCACATTAGGTAGAATGTGTCTACTCTGAGTATGACTTAGTTGGATCCAATCTAATGATTCAGTTACAGGTGGGTAGCCGTGTTGGTCTGCCATAGTCAAAACAAAATCGAAAATTCTTTCTAGTAGCACCTTAGAGACCAACTGAGAGACCAACACTCAGTTGGTCTCTAAGGTGCTACTAGAAAGAATTTTCGATTTTGTTCCAATCTAATGAGGGATGGATACTGACTGGCATTTCTTTTTCTAAATAATGAAGCCCTGGGACTTCCACTGTCTTCATCAAATTTGGGAAATGTTTGATGGAAATGTTTGGGAGAGTTCACTGAACATCTGCTGGGTGGGTGGAGGGGGGAAGCTAGACCTCTGATTTGCTTGAATTTGATATCCCTATCAAGACACTAAACTTTTTCCTGTACTACTTAGAGACTTAGTTAAATAATTGCTAGCATATTTTAATGTTTTTTATTATTATTACCTGCTCTGAGGTGCTGTTTTGGAAGAAATGCAGGTATAAATTTTAAAATGAAAATAATCTTGGCATCACTGAAATGAAAATTGTGTAGAAATATATAGCTAATTTTTAAGTTGTACTTTCATGGCCTTCAGAAAAGTGCCTTGAAATAAATATTACATGAGCATTGTTTGGAAACAAGAACACACAAACTTGACTGGTCTCAGCTGAGATCTTAAATTGCTTGTTTACTGGATTGCTTTTCTTTTATATTATTGGGCAGGTTATATAGAAGGACAAAAGACAAGCCAGGTCAGCCAGTTGAGGTCTCTCATTCTAACACACTCAGAGCTGAATCTCACTGTACTTGCTAAGCTTTAGCACAAAAATGACACCCAAGCTAAAATGTCAAAATGTGTGCATGGCATGATAATCTGTCAATGGTGAGCAGTTGGGAAATGCACAGCCTGGCCATTTCCCAACTGCTACTCCTGTGTTTCTTGTGGGAAAGCCATTACAAAGGTGCATGCAACATTTAGAGCTGATGATACCACACACAGAAATCTGCCTTCTACCAAACCACACTATGGAACTGCAAGTGGAGGTTGTTATCCACTCCAGGAGTTATTAAGGCCTGCCTAGGTCCTCCTGCCTTACCTCACCTCTTAGCACCAACAGCTTTGAAGAGGACACTGCTTCTGAGAGGTGATGGTGAATGTGCTATCCCTCTTAAGTCCTGGGAAGGTGAGGCTAATGAGGGCTCGTCCACACTGCTGCTTGTCCTGTGCCCAGGAAGCACTGGTCCAAGAGGTTTTCTACTTGTCTGTACTTTATAGGCATGGGTCTGAACGATTTTCCATTTGCCCCCCAGTTTTCCTGGGGAAACCTGCTGTTTACCACTGAATTGGAACAAACATCAACCTGCAGTTTGAAAAGACAGTCTGTTGGGTTTTGTACAATTCCCACCACTCCCAGGTCTTGTGCAGTCTAATCTAAAACCCATTGGTCCTGGCAGCGCAGTACTGTCAACATTCTCCAGTGTTTCAGACAGGGTGCCCCTCCCAGCCCTACCCAGAGATGCATCGGGGACAGAACCTGGAACATTTTGCACACAGAGTAGGTGCTCTATCATTGAGTTGCTGTCCTTCCCCAAATGTAGGTTGCCATTTAAGTGGGAGTCCCCCTTTTTTAAAATCAGTATGCATTGGTTGGCCCTCATTTCAAATGAGTACTATAATGCGAAATGGATTTGAGAGTGGGAGAACTGGATTTCTACTGAAGCAAGTGTTGGATGTCACACAAAAAAGGGCAGCACAAGCAAAAGAAGAATAAAAATGGGGAGGGAGTGGGGACATACATACAAGTCCAGACCCCAACATCTCCACATGCACTGGCTCCACTTCAGAGCCTCCTGACTCGAGAGGAAAAATTAGATGGGAGATTCTTCAGCTGAATGTGCTTAGAATTCCCCAGTGGTTGCCAAATCCTGCCTTACCCCATGTGGGAAAGTCTGCAGTGGAGCTGGAAAGCACAAGGATGTCAGGGCTTTTAGCCGACACATGCGCAGGCAAATGCCCTTCATGCTCACTTGTTGCTACTATGAAGCTACTCAGTCAGTCAGGGTTTTATGTGACATGGCATTGCTAAAGCACAGAATGAACTCAGGCTTGCGAGAGTGGTTAAAAGCAACAAAAAGGGCTTTTATGGGTATGTCCGTAGCAAAAGGAAGAACAAGGAAACCATGGGGTCACTTAGAGGAGAAGATGGTGAAATGCGAACAGGGGACAGAGAAAGGGCACAACTCCTCAATGTCTTCTTTGCCTCAGTCTTCTCCAAAAAAGGAAACAATGCCCGACCTGAAGAATATGGAGCAGATGATTCAGCAGGGGAAACACAGCCCAGAATAAGTAAGGAGGTAGTACAGGAATACTTGGCTAGTTTGGATGCATTCAAGTCTCCAGGGCCAGGTGAACTACATCCAAGAGTATTAAAAGAAGTGGTAGAGGTGATTTCTGTGGGAATGCTTAGGAATGTGGAAGAGGATATATTGATTAAGATATCCTATTCCAGCTTGTGTTAACAAGCTCCAAACTTAGCAGAGTTGCATTCCCTTTCTAAAGCACAGCAGAAACGGTTGCACAGGCTTGCTAAAGCCTTAGAATAACATATATATTCCTGGTATATTCCCCTTCTTCCCTCTTAAAAGTAAAGACACAACACAGTGCTCTTTAAAAATTTACTCACAGTTTTCATCCTGAGTTACAGTACAATCTCAGAAGGCAGGCTAGCTTAGATAAATGTATTTACATAGAATCATAGAGTTGGAAGAGACCACAAGGGCCATCCAGTCCAACCCCCTGCCAAGCAGGAAACACCATCCAAGCATTCCTGACAGATGTCTGTCAAGCCTCCGCTTAAAGACCTCCAAAGAAGGAGGCTCCACCACACTCCTTGGTAGCAAATTCCACTGCCAAACAGCTCTCACTGTCAGGAAGTTCTTCCTAATGTTTAGGTGGAATCTTCTTTCTTGTAGTTTGAATCCATTGCCCCGTATCCGCTTCTCTGGAGCAGCAGAAAACAACCTTTCACCCTCCTCTATATGACATCCTTTTATATATTTGAACATGACTATCATATCACCCCTTAACCTTCTCTTCTCCAGGCTAAACATACCCAGCTCCCTAAGCCGTTCCTCATAAGGCATCGTTTCCAGTCCTTTGACCATTTTGGTTGCCCTCTTCTGGACACGTTCCAGCTTGTCAGTATCCTTCTTGAACTGTGGTGCCCAGAACTGGACACTGTATTCCAGGTGAGGTCTGACCAGAGCGGAATATAGTGGTACAATTACTTCCCTTGATCTAGATGCTATACTCCTATTGATGCAGCCCAGATTTGCATTGGCTTTTTTAGCTGCTGCATCACACTGTTGACCCATGTCAAGTTTGTGGTCTACCAAGACTCCTAGATCCTTTTCACATTGGATCGAGGCGGTTCGGGCCTGCTGATTCTTTTAGATTTGTCAGCAGCCTTCGATATGGTCGACCACGATCTTTTAGACCACCGCCTTGCCGACGTGGGGATTCAGGGCACAGTCCGACAATGGCTGCGCTCCTTTATCTCAGGTCGGGGACAGAGAGTGGTGCTAGGGAGGGAGTTGTCGCCGCGACACTCCTTGGTGTGTGGAGTTCCGCAGGGCACAATCCTTTCCCCGATGCTTTTTAATATCTTTATGCGCCCTCTTGCCCAGATTGTCCGGAGTTTCGGGCTGGGCTGTCATCAATATGCTGATGACACCCAGCTTTATCTGTTGATGGACGGCCGCCCTGACTCGGTCCCAGACACACTGGCCAGGTGCTTGGAGGCTGTGGCTGCATGGATGCATGGGAGCCGGTTGAAGTTAAACCCTTCGAAGACAGAGGTCCTCTGGCTGGGTCGGGACGACATGGGGTTGGGAGGCCAACTCCCATCTCTTGCGGGGGCCCAACTAGTGCCAGCGCCTTCTGTCAAGAGTCTGGGTGTAACCTTTGATGCCTCTCTTTCTATGGAGGCACAGGTTGCAACCACAGCAAAGGTGGCATTTTTCCATCTCCGCCGTATTAAACAGTTGGCCCCCTACCTCTCTCGCCCTGATCTGGCCACAGTGATCCATGCGACAGTCACCTCCAGACTTGATTATTGTAACTTGCTCTACGCGGGGCTGCCCCTAAAACTGACCCAGAAACTCCAGCGGGTGCAGAATGCCGCGGCGAGGCTCCTTACCGGGTCTTTGCTGCGGGACCACATTCATCCAGTGCTTTACCAGCTGCACTGGCTCCTGGTGGAGTACAGGATCAGGTTTAAGGTGCTGGTTTTGACCTTTAAAGCCCTATGCGGTTTAGGACCCTCGTATTTAAGGGACCGCCTCTCCTGGTATGTCCCATGTAGGACCTTAAGGTCCTCAAATAATAATCTTTTGGAGGTCCCGAGCAACAAAGACGTTAGGTTGGCCTCAACTAGGGCCAGGGCCTTCTCAATATTGGCCCCGACTTGGTGGAACAGCCTATCACAAGAGACCAGGGCCCTGCGGGATTTGGCATCTTTCCGCAGGGCCTGCAAGACGGAGCTGTTCCACCTGGCCTTTGGGTTGGTTTCTGTTTAATATTTATGCTTCATCTTTTATTGGTGGGATATTTTGAAATTGAGACCTGCAGTTTTAATTGAATTTTTAAATTTGTATTTTAATCTGTTATTTTAAATTGATCGTTTTTATGTTTCTTGCTGTGATTTTAATTGATGTTAGCCGCCCTGAGCCCGGTTTTCTGGCTGGGAAGGGCGGGGTATAAATAAAATTATTATTATTATTATTATTATTATTATTATTATTATTATTATTATTATTATTATTATTATTATGTACTGCTCTCAAGCCAGGTGTCTCCCATCCTGTATTTGTGCCTTTCATTTTTTGGGCAACTTCCAACATATATCTAAGCATCTGTCATGGATGCTTTAGCTGAGATTCCTGCATTGAGGTCCAGTGCTGAGGGCCTTCTGCCGGTTCCCTCGCTATGAGAAGCCAAGTTACAGGGAACCAGGCAGAGGGCCTTCTCCAGCAGACTGGAGGAGGGCAAATGTTGTCCCTATTTCCAAAAAGGGGGAAAGAGAGGACCCAAACAATTACGGCCAGTCAGCCTGACATCAATACCAGGAAAGATTCTAGAGCAGATCATTAAGCAAACGGTCTGTGAGCACTTAGAAAGGAACACTGTGATCACTAAAAGTCAGCATGGGTTTCTGAAAAATAAGTCATGTCAGACCAATCTGATCTCATTTTTGACATAATTACAAGCCTGGTGGATGAAGGGAATGCTGTGGATGTAGCCTATCTTGATTTCAGCAAGGCCTTTGACAAGGTGCCCCATGATATTCTTGTAAAGAAGCTGGTAAAATGCGGGCTAGACAATGCTACCATTCAGTGGATTTGTAACTGGCTGACTGACCGAACCCAAAGGGTGCTCATCAATGGCTCCTCTTCATCCTGAAGAGAAGTGACTAGTGGGGTGCCACAGGGTTCTGTCTTGCGCCCAGTCTTATTCAACATCTTTATCAATGACTTGGATGATGGGCTTGAGGGCATCCTGATCAAGTTTGCAGATGACACCAAATTGGTAGGGGTGGCTAATACCCTAGAGGACAGGATCACACTTCAAAATTACCTTAACAGATTAGACAACTGGGCCAGAGCAAACAAGATGAATTTTAACAGGGAGAAATGCAAAGTACTACACTTGGGCAAAAATAAAAAATAAAAAAATGAAAGGCACAAATACAGGATGGGTGACACCTGGCTTGAGAGCAGTACATGTGAAAAGGATCTAGGAGTCTTGGTAGACCATAAACTTGACATGAGTCAACAGTGTGATGCATCAGCTAAAAAAGCCAATGCAATTCTGGGCTGCATCAATAGGAGTATAGCATCTAGATCAAGGGAAGTAATAGGGAGAGATTTCACTTTCTTGGGTTCCATGATCACTGCAGATGGTGACAGCAGCCACGAAATTAGAAGACGCCTGCTTCTTGGGAGAAAAGCAATGACAAACCTAGACAGCATCTTAAAAAGCAAAGACATCACCTTGCCGACAAAGGTCCGAATAGTTAAAGCTATGGTTTTCCCAGTAGTAATGTACGGAAGTGAGAGCTGGACCATAAAGAAGGCTGATCGCCGAAGAATTGATGCTTTTGAATTATGGGGCTGGAGGAGACTCTTCAGAGTCCCATGGACTGCAAGAAGATGAAACCTATCCATTCTCAAAGAGATCAGCCCTGAGTGCTCACTAGAAGGACAGATCCTGAAGTTGAGGCTCCAGTACTTTGGCCACCTCATGAGAAGAGAAGACTCCCTGGAAAAGACCCTGATGTTGGGAAAGATGGAGGGCACAAGGTCAAGGGGACAACAGAGGATGAGATGGTTGGACAGTGTTCTCGAAGCTACTAACATGCCAAACTGCGGGAGGCAGTGAAGGATAGGCGTGCCTGGCGTGCTCTGGTCCATGGGGTCACGAAGAGTCGGACACGACTGAACGACTGAACAACAACAACAATTCCGCTCTGGTCAGACCTCACCTGGAATACTGTGTCCAGTTCTGGGCACCACAGTTCAAGAAGGATACTGACAAGCTGGAACGTGTCCAGAAGAGGGCAACCAAAATGGTCAAAGGCCTGGAAACGATGCCTTATGAGGAATGGCTTAGGGAGCTGGAACAAAATAGAAAATTCTTTCCAGTAGCACCTTAGAGACCAACTGAGTTTGTTCTGGGTATGAGCTTTCGTGTGCATGCACACTTATTCAGATACTTCTTCAGGGAGCTGGGTATGTTTAGCCTGGAGAAGAGAAGGTTAAGGGGTGATATGATAGCCATGTTCAAATATATAAAAGGATGTCATATAGAGCAGTGTTTTTCAACCTTTTTTGGGCAAAGGCACACTTGTTTCATGAAAAAAATCACGAGGCACACCACCATTAGAAAATGTTAAAAAAATTAACTCTGTGCCTATATTTACTATATATAAAGTAATTCTCTTGAATAGGAATCAAATAAACAAATTTTTCCCACGACACACCAGGCAACATCTCGCGGCACACTAGTGTGCCGCGAAACAGTGGTTGAAAAACACTGATATAGAGGAGGGTGAAAGGTTGTTTTCTGCTGCTCCAGAGAAGCGGACACAGGGCAATGGATTCAAACTACAAGAAAGAAGATTCCACCTAAACATTAGGAAGAACTTCCTGACAGTAAGAGCTGTTTGGCAGTGGAATTTGCTACCAAGGAGTGTGGTGGAGTCTCCTTCTTTGGAGGTCTTGAAGCAGAGGCTTGACAGCCATCTGTCAGGAATGCTTTGATGGTGTTTCCTGCTTGGCAGGGGGTTGGACTGGATGGCCCTTGTGGTCTCTTCCAACTCTATGATTCTGATTCTATGATCTGTGAAATGGGAATAAGAAGCCAATAAAGCCTTATGTTTTGGGAGGCTAAGTTCACACAAAGCATGCGATTGAACCTGTAGAAAAACAGCACAATGCTTAAACCAAGACTTCTAGACAAACATCACCAAAGACATCCTAGCCTCTCAGCTCAGATACTGTCTTAATCAAGATATCTAATAATCAAAATTACGAAGAGTCACGAAGAGTCGGACACAACTGAACGACTGAACAACAACAACAACAATAATCAAAATATCCAATTACATGCAGGAAATATGAGGAAGAGAAGAGAAAGCCTTGGGTTTTAGTGGAGTAGGCACTATGTTGGATGAAAACAGGCAGGGGAATAAAATAAAATAAAATATATGTTATTTATTTAATGAGATGCAGCTGCATGGTGGACAATCAGAAATGTGACCTCTCTGCTCTTAGCAGTATAGGATTAATAGAGAGTCTCATAAAACTTGGCTGTAGTGTTTGGCATACCCATCTGTCTGGAATGATGGGGGCCTTCTCTGTTTTTGCTGGTGGCATTAGAATTGGTAGTGGCTGGTGCACATTGGGAGGCAGTGAAGGAAGCTCCAGAGGCCAACAGCAGGTGGACCCAGAGTCAATAACAGGCAGAGCCAACAAACTCCAGTTTTGTGCCTCCGTCTCCCTACTGAGTTCAGTATTGACACCTCCTGGACTGGAGGCAAGTAAGAAAGCAGGGTGGGTGGGTGGGTGTGTCGGAGGGCAGACTGAGACTGGTGGGCAGTGCCCATTTCCTCCTAATGGACCAACCATGGACCGACCTCCACTGAATAGAAGCAGCACTTTCAGAGCATTAGGACTGAAAGGAGAGACTGGCTTGACTAAGAAAGCACATTTTCCCCATTCCACATAATCACAGGAGATGGATGTGGAAGGTGAGGATCAGTTTCTAGCTGCTCTCGTGTAGCAGTTCCACGTGAGAGCAAAATTTGGCCTGCTGGCCCTCCTCCAATGTTGTGAGTTGGTCTGGTAGGCAAAAAGCTATCAGTTGTCATTCTGTTTTGCTCTGCTTTGTGAAGCTAATAAGTAAAAGTTCGCTATTTGACAGCTTGTTGGTTTAGGCAGAGTGGCTTACATCTGACGAGTTAAGCTCTTTCCATTCAAGGCTTTGCCAAAGGATTTTCTCTGTCAATAGTATAGATCTGAAAAGAGAGAGGACTAAGACACCATTCTCACTTGCTGGCAGCCACCACATAAGCACCTGGAGGGCATGTGGGCTGGAGGGCAAGCCAAGCATTCTGCCTCTGGAAATGCCTATGGTGTGGCAGGGGGATGCTATAACTACAGAGGCTGGGGGGTGCTTGCTGGAGCTCTTTAACAAAAGTCTCCCTCTCTCTTTTGCATATTTTATATAGGAAGCAATTTGAGTCAAAAATAAATAAATAAATAAATAAATAAATAAATAAATAAATACGTGACATGGTTTGGATTATTTAGTTCCAATATAAAATAAAAAGAGAACAATTCTGCACAAAACTTTTCTTCAAATAATCTTCTTTTAATTGTATAAGTTAGAATAAAAAATTATCCAACTTTCCTTAGCCATTCAGCCACTGAGAACTGTATGTTTTCCTTCTAGTGACATATGTACAAATATCTCTGGGAATGAGTTCATTCCCTTGAGGCCAAAGTGGCAGACCTGGAAAAGGTAAAGAGAGGCTGTGATGGACGAGTCTTTTGGAGACATTATACCTGCGTAGCATGCCAAGGATGCCCTGCTGTCAAGGAGAAGGAAAGTCACCTTGAGGAAGAGGGAAACATTCCTTTAGAAGGGACCCATTCCTTGGGGGAGAAACAGTGGCAAGTTTAAGTGCTTACCTTCCTGCTTGTGGCTTCTAGTTTAGTGAGGAGACCAAGAATTCACCACTGCCAGAATTACAGTTCCCAGAGCCCTGGGGAACAGAAATCAGTCTAAGTGAGTAGTGTAGCTACATCCCGCCTTTTGAGTGAGGGATGTTGTATTTGGCAAGCAATTGCCATTTCTGCCACTGTTGCCACTTTTCATGACTCCACCTTCAGATAAAATATTGGCTACTGCTGATTTAATTCAGGGAACCCTAAAGTCCCTTGTCCATGCAACAGGCAGCAACATCTTGGCTTACTGACCTCCCAGTCTTTCCTGGGTAGTTTGCTTGAGGCAGAATGCCTGTGATGTTTGTCCTCCTAAATCTTGTACCTGCATTTTAAACCTGTTCTAGTTCCTTTCTCTGTGTGCTTGTGTTCTGCACCATGTTTCTTCCCATTCTGTTTCTGGACTGAGTGCTTGTTTCCAGGTGTTATGTACCGAGTTGAATAGGATCCAAAACGCAGCAGTCTGATTGGTCCTAGAACAATAGGATCCAGAATGCAGCAGTCTGATTGGTCCGCAGGAGCCACCCAATCCAGCTCCAGGTGGAAGTGAATCCGCAACCTGATTGGCCTACAGGAGAATCCTGGAATTAGCCAATCACGTGGGGGGCATTGTGTAAATAATGTATATAAAGCAGACGTTTAGGAACTCATAGGAAACTTCCATTCCTATGAGTTGAATAAAGAGCATGAAATCCACATTTGACTCCGAGTATATTTCACCAGGGCTGGCCAAAGACATTTTGACATCCAAGGCAACCCACAAAATTGCACCCCACTTCCCACACTGGGGAAGAGGGGATGAGTGAAGATCTAAATCAAGTTACAGGTAGGTAGCTGTGTTGGTCTGCCATAGTCAAAACAAAATAAAAAATAAAAAAATCCTTCCAGTAGCACCTTAGAGACCAACTAAGTTTGTTCTTAGTATGAGCTTTCGTGTGCATGCAGTCTCAACACCAGGACTGGTGGCTGCTCTGCACTGGCTAGCTACACTACAGTACTCCACCCCTGGTGGTTCCTAGGTGTCGGGAATGATAGCTCTCTTCTTATATAGTCTTTAGTTGCTGGGCAGAGACTCACCAGCTGGGTCTCAGCTCCATTGGTTTCAGGTGCTGCCCTGGCTCTTAACTGTCTTCCGATGGTGGTGAGTCATGTGCTCTTGTCATGTGCTCTCCATCAGGTGCTCCTTTGTACAGGCTGCCCCAGCTGTTCTACCCTCCTAATCCTCCTCCTGGCTCTTGGAGACAGCAGGGGCAGGGAGTCATGTTCCTCCAGGGTCCTCTGTGCTGGAGGACTCTGTGATCTCTTCTTCCCTGTGTTCCTTGCTTTTCTTGAGGCCTTCCTGCTCTCCCATGGGCCCCTTCTCCCCCAGCCCCTCTGGCCCATCTCCTTGTTCCATGAGGATGCTGAAGTCTCCTGACCCAGGTCCCAAGGACCCCTCACCCTGCCAGTCCTGGAGCCCCCACCACTCCATGATATTCGCTATCATGTTAATGAGAGCCATTTCTAGCTTGGCTTCTGTGATTATATCTCTTCCAGTCTTCCAGTCCCAGATCACACATTACTTGACCCGACCCCATTCCTGCAATGGTGTGCAGAAACCAGGTTCAAGTCACTGTGTGATGACCTTTTCCCAATTGCCTGCTCAAATACTATCAGCACATGAAGTCAAGCCATTGGTCTCTACCACCTGAGTTCTGGGTCTGTGCTGCCTGCTGTCAGTCAGAGATCTTTTCCAACTGTGCTTTTCTAATTTGTTTCAACTATGGATGGCAATCCCCTTCATGGATCACTGCCTTGTTGTGGCAAAGGGGCTTGAATTACTCAGGGAAGCTACGGACAGGTCAAGATGGACAGGTCATAGTGGAGAGTTTGGACCAAACGTGATCCACCTGGAGTAGGAACTGGCAAGCCACTCCAGTATCCCTGCCAAGAAAACTCCATGGACAAAGACAACAGGCATATAAAAGATATGACGCTGGAAGATGAGCCCCTCAGGTCGGAAGGTGTCCAACATGCTACTGGGGAAGAGCGGAGGACAAGTACAAGTAGATCCAGAGCTGATGAAGCGGCTGGGTCAAAGCCGAAAGGACGCTCAGTTGCGGATATGCCTGGAAGCGAAAGGAAAGTCCAATGCTGTAAAGAAAAGTATTGCATAGGAACCTGGAATGTAAGAACCATGAACCTTGGAAAGCTGGATGTGGTAAAAAATGAGATGGCAAGAATAAACATTGACATACTGGGCATCAGTGAACTAAAATGGACAGGAATGGGCGAATTCAGTTCGGATGACTATCATATCTACTACTGTGGGCAGGAATCCCGAAAAAGAAATGGAGTGGCCCTCATAGTCAACAAAAGAGTGGCGAAAGCTGTACTGGGATGCAATTTCAAAAATGATAGAATGATCTCGATACGAATCCAAGGCAGACCTTTTAACATCACAGTAATCCAAGTTTATGCACCAACTACCAGTGCTGAAGAAACTGAAATTGATCAATTCTATGAAGACTTACAACACCTTATAGAAATGACACCAAAGAAGGATGTTCTTCTCATTATAGGTGATTGGAATGCTAAAGTAGGGAGTCAAGAGATAAAAGGAACAACTGGCAAGTTTGGCCTTGGAGTTCAAAATGAAGCAGGGCAAAGGCTAATAGAGTTCTGTCAAGAGAACAAGCTGGTCATCACAAACACTCTTTTCCAACAACACAAGAGACGACTCTACACATGGACATCACCAGATGGGCAACATCGAAATCAGATTGATTATATTCTCTGCAGCCAAAGATGGAGAAGCTCTATACAATCAGCAAAAACAAGACCTGGAGCTGACTGTGGCTCAGATCATCAGCTTCTTATAGCAAAATTCCAGCTTAAACTGAAGAAAGTAGGAAAAACCACTGGGCCAGTAAGATTCAATCTAAATCAAATCCCTTACGAATACACAGTGGAAGTGAAAAACAGGTTCAAGGATTTAGATTTGGTGGATAGAGTACCTGAAGAACTGTGGATGGAGGCTCGTAACATTATACAGGAGACAGCAACGAAAACCATCCCAATGAAAAAGAAATGCAAGAAAGCAAAGTGGCTGTCCAATGAGGCCTTACAAATAGCAGGGCAGAGAAGGCAAGCAAAATGCGAGGGAGATCATGAAAGATACAGGAAATTGAATGCAGATTTCCAAAGAATAGCAAGGAGAGACAAGAGGGCCTTTCTAAACGAGCAATGCAAAGAAATAGAGGAAAATAACAGAATGGGAAAAACCAGAGATTTGTTCAAGAAAATTGGAGATATGAAAGGAACATTTCATACAAAGATTACCACAATTAAGGACAAAAGTGGAAAGGACCTAACAGAAGCAGAAGACATCAAGAAGAGGTGGCAAGAATACACAGAGGAATTATACCAGAAAGATATGGAGGTCTCATACACCCCAGGTAATGTGGTTGCTGACCTTGAGCCAGACATCCTGGAGAGTGAAGTCAAATGGGCCTTAGAAAGCCTCGCTAACAACAAGGCCAGTGGAAGTGATGATATTCCAGCTGAACTATTAAAAATCCTAAAAGATGATGCTGTTAAGGTGCTACACTCAATATGCCAACAAATTTGGAAAACTCAGCAGTGGCCAGAGGATTGGAGAAGATCAGTCTACATCCCAATCCCAAAGAAGGGCAGTGCCAAAGAATGCTCCAACTACCGCACAATTGCACTCATTTCACACGCTAGCAAGGTTATGCTTAAAATTCTACAAGGCAGGCTTAAGCAGTATGTGGACCGAGAACTCCCAGAAGTGCAAGCTGGATTTCGAAGGGGAAGAGGAACCAGAGACCAAATTGCAAACATGCGCTGGATTATGGAGAAAGCTAGAGAGTTCCAGAAAAACATCTACTTCTGCTTCATTGACTACGCAAAAGCATTTGACTGTGTCGACCACAGCAAACTATGGCAAGTTCTTAAAGAAATGGGAGTGCCGGATCACCTCATTTGTCTTCTGAGAAATCTCTACGTGGGTCAAGAAGCTACAGTTAGAACTGGATATGGAACAACTGATTGGTTCAAAATTGGGAAAGGAGTACGACAAGGCTGTATATTGTCTCCCTGCTTATTTAACTTATATGCAGAATTCATCATGCGAAAGGCTGGACTGGATGAATCCCAAATTAAGATTGCCGGAAAAAATATCAACAACCTCAGATATGCTGATGATACTACCTTGATGGCAGAAAGTGAGGAGGAATTAAAGAACCTTTTAATGAGGGTGAAAGAGGAGAGCGCAAAATATGGTCTGAAGCTCAACATCAAAAAAACTAAGATCATGGCCACTGGTCCCATCACCTCCTGGCAAATAGAAGGGGAAGAAATGGAGGCAGTGAGAGATTTCACTTTCTTGGGTTCCATGATCACTGCAGATGGTGACAGCAGTCACGAAATTAGAAGACGCCTGCTTCTTGGGAGAAAAGCAATGACAAACCTAGACAGCATCTTAAAAAGCAAAGACATCACCTTGCCGACAAAGGTCCGTATAGTTAAAGCTATGGTTTTCCCAGTAGTAATGTACGGAAGTGAGAGCTGGACCATCAAGAAGGCTGATCGCCGAAGAATTGATGCTTTTGAATTATGGTGCTGGAGGAGACTCTTGAGAGTCCCATGGACTGCAAGAAGATCAAACCTATCCATTCTCAAAGAAATCAGCCCTGAGTGCTCACTAGAAGGACAGATCCTGAAGTGGAGGCTCCAGTACTTTGGCCACCTCATGAGAAGAGAAGACTCCCTAGAAAAGACCCTGATGTTGGGAAAGATGGAGGGCACAAGGAGAAGGGGACGACAGAGGATGAGATGGTTCGGCAGTGTTCTCGAAGCTACTAACATGAGTTTGGCCAGACTGCGAGAGGCGGTGAAGGATAGGTGTGCCTGGCGTGCTCTGGTCCATGGGGTCACGAAGAGTCGGACACAACTGAACGACTGAACAACAACAATGGATGGCAAAGGCTGAACCAGAGTGGTGGGTCTGCAAAGATGCTCTCTACCACTGAGCTATAGTATCGGACACAGAATCAATCTAAGCCAATACCATTTGCAATTCTAAATTTAGGCTCTGATACATTTATTGAGTCTATAATAAGAAAGCTGTTACCATGTTCACCATGAAATTTTGGGGAAACAGGAGGAGTGAGATTCTGACTAATGGAAAGACCACTTAAATCCGAAAGTGTTGCTTGGAGGTATTTTCAGCCGCAGCACAAGGATTCAGGAAGGAACTTTACCTGATATGATGTAATAAAATAAATAGAATAAATCCATGAATGGATGGCGTCTCAGTCTGGTTCTCAGTGGGTGGCAAATATCTACATTATGAACACAAGCATAACTTTTCCCTCCTTGGCAGCTTCACCAAAGGCTATGGACTAATTTGGCATGGAGACTGCACTGGCTTTAAAGGTGGTCCCCCACTGTTGAAGGAAGTTTAATGAAGTGGTCGGTATGAAGGAAAATAATGGGGTGCTTCCATTGGTACTGCCAATCTGTTTCATGCTCTTTGGATGGTTAGCAGTGCAATAATTTCCCTGGAGCTGTTGGCCTGGCTCCTTGTCTTAAATGTTCCTCTGCCTTGGGCATCCTTTAGCTCAGGATGCTGAAGCTATCTATGAGAGCTGCAGGGAAGAGCTGCATTCTCACCACCATCAAACAACAAACAACAACAACTTATTATTTATACTCCACCCATCTGGCTGGGTTTCCCCAGCCACTCTGGGCGGCTTCCAACAAAATATTAAAATATTAAAAATACGATAAAATACTTAAGGGTGGAAACAAGTCTTTGTCCATGGTGCCTCTTCCCACTGGACGGTTGTCTACGCCTGACTAAGTGCTTTTCAGATGGCATCTGCTCGGACAACCCTCAGTTTATATGGTTTTGAACAAATGGAAGTCACAGAAGCGGATGCATTCAATGAGGACAACCATGTTTACAAGTTTTGTATATACAGTACACAGTTTCTCCCCATTTAAATCTACAGTTCATGAAAGGCACTACAGTGCTACCTTGGTTTACAACCATAATCCGTTCCGAAGGTCCGGTTGTAAACCAAAACAGGTTGTAACCCAGGGTGCCCTTTTGCCAATGGGGCCTCTCCCCCCCCCCCAAATGGGTTGTAATCCCCAAAAAGGGGACATGCACTTCCGGGTTTGATGTGGTTGTAATCCAGAATGGTTTTAATCCAAAACGGTTGCAAACCAAGGTACCACTGTACACAATTCTAACCATAAGTAGCAGGACAGATTTAATCCAGAGATCTTATTAAAGAGTGGTTGCCAGTCAGATTAGGCAATAGATAAACCAATGATCTCATGCAAACCATTTAGAATTCTAAATTAAAATAAGTGGGCATATAAATTAAAGTAATCCGAGGCATGATAGTTGCTAATTGAAAACTTCCCCTAGCATGGAATTTGCCTTTGTAGCTAATGTCAGGTGGTTCATACAGATTTATTTATTTTCATTCTTTAACCTATACAGTGGTACCTCTGGTTACAAACTTAATTCGTTCTGGAGGTCTGTTCTTAACCTGAAAGCATTCTTAACCTGAGGTACCACTTTAGCTAATGGGGCCTCCCACTGCTGTCATGGAGCAATTTCTGTTCTCATCCTGAAGCAAAGTTCTTAACCCGAGGTACTACTTCCAGGTTAGCAGAGTCTGTAACCTGAAGCGTCTGTAACCCGAGGTACCACTGTATGGCCACTTGTTTTTCTTTAAATAGGAATTCTGTGACAGAATTAGACAGGCAGGGTCATAACCCCAGAGAAATCTATTATGTAGTGATGTCTGGAATACTTGATACAGTTCTGGTTGCCTCATTGCAAACAAGAGACTGTTGAGCTGGAAAAAGAAGAAGAAAAGAGCAAGCAACATGTGCCTTCTCTATGAGGAAAGGCTCCAATGTCTGGGACTTTTTAGTCTGGAAGGAGACATTTAAAGAGAAGTGACAAAGGTTTTTATTGATAATGCACGTTGCAGGGAAATTGATTCAGTTCCTCCCCACTTTGGTATTTCATTTTACTAGAACTCCTGGTCACCAAATGAAATTGCATGACAGTTGATTCAGAACTGACACAAAGAACCACTTCATAAAACATGTCATTAACTTATTGAGCTCACTGTCACCAGATGGGGCAATGGCCCTAGATTCATGGCTGATTTGTCTGCCCGTGTCTGGTCACCACTGCTTCAGAGGCAAGAGGCGATGGAATGCCAGTGCCTGGGGGGGGGGACAAGAGTGGGGGGCACTCTTGGAGATGAACACAAGGCGACCCCCAGCCCTTCATTAGGGGCTCCTAGACCACCTGCTCATTGCTCATCCATCCTGATTTGCTGCACAAAACTTGCATGTAAGCTGGGGGAGAAAATTGATTCAGTTGACATTTGCAGGTGAATTAACCAAATCTATTTTCTGAAACAATATGAGAACCAAATCACAGCCACCCTTCAAAACTCGCACTTATCCAAATTTTGTGATGCGGTTTGTCAACCAAACATGTATCGGGGAAGTGTGCATAAAAGTTAATAAAGATTAATATATTGGTGAAAATAACATACAAAATGTATTATATTAGGGTGAATTGCATACAAAATGTGGTTATTAGGAAAAATTCACATTAAAATGCCAATGAATTTTAATAGGGATCTTAAAAAAAATTATCTTCAAATTGCTTCTGAAATATGGAGAACTGTATCTGAGATCAGAAAAATGAGAGAGAAGCAAAATTTACAGAGCTGTCTATCGTCAAAGATCTGTTCTTTAGTTGTTCCGGTTTGTTTGCACAGATATTATATGACTTCCTGTCTGTAGATAGTTATCACACACATTTTTTTTTAACACAAATGTCTGTTGTTGTTTTGTTGTGCTAGAACACGTTCTTTCAGGGAACTGCCTCCTGGCCCGCTGCGGGGAACGGAGCTTACAGAGAGCCCCTTTGAGCAGCAGCACCCCTTCCAGCCAAAGAGCAGCCCCACCTCCAGTGGGGAGGAAGGGGAAGGGGCCAGCCGGGAGAGGAGAGGGCTCCGGGATGCTGCTGAGAGCCCCAGCACCTCACCTCGTCCGGCTGGTCAGGAGGGAAACACGCCAGTTCCGGCGCCCCAATTGCGCAGAGGGATGAAATGCAAGGAGGGTAGGAGGAGTTTTGGGGTGCCGAAGCTCTTACGTTGGGGAAGGAGCCGGAAGGGGCCACTCCCGGATTCTGCCAGTGACTGAGCCAGACATGCTTTTGTAGCTCTGCACTGTAAATAGCTTGCACAATAAAACTGTCAAAAGACTGTTTGGGTTCCTGCTTCGTTAGTCGTAAGCACCATCACGTGAACCTCACACCTTCATTCACTTTAATTGTGCAAATCTACATTTCTGATAAACAACTGGCTCCCTCCCACAGAACAGTGACAAACTGAAGGTGACCTTAGAAGCACAAATTACTTTTGCACTATGGCAAACAATAAACAATTGACTGCGACTGAGGAAGAGGAATATGTGCTACAGCTATAGTTATATGACATCAAAGGCTGAAAGAAAAGGAGCTCAGCAGTGGGATTTAAATCTCCATTTTCAAATAAAATTAAGGAATCTAATCACTCAGTTATTTAAAAATGCAGGTATGACTAAAGCAGAAAGCATTTTCTATGTGGCATGTTCATGCCAAAGGCCTAAATCTGTATATACAAGGAGTGCTCACTCGCTGCCCTTCTCCCCTTCTGCTTTTGGCAAGGAGGGAAATGCCACAGCAGATGGAGGGGGGGGGATTTAGTGGAGAGGAGGAACATCTATCCTTCACTCCCAGATGCACAGGCAGAATGCAGCGGTGCAGCAACAGACTGCAGGGAAGAGGAGAAATCCTTTACAATGAGCAAACAGTGTCCTAATGGCTTTGATAATAATGTTACTTTGTAGTAATTATTCTGGCATTTATGTCAATAGGGTTGATGGAACTGCATTTGTTCCTGGCTCACTTCATTTCTAATTCAGGGTTGTACCTGAGGTATTACCAGAGTAGGAACAGTTTAGAGGCAACAGGATATATGATAGTTTTAATTCAAACCACAGCACCACTTCCTTCCTTCTTTTTTTTAATCCTTCTTTTTTATCCTTCCTTAATAAGTTTTTTCCCCTCCAGACATTTCCCCAATTTCTCTAACCCTTTACAAACATCCGGCTTTGCTCAACAAGAGAGAATAACCGGTTACAGCATAATTTTGCACAAAACCTTTGTCTGGGTCAGTGTGTACATGCCTAAGCCTGACTTTCACCAAGGTATTTATTTGCTTTCAGAAGGGATTATTATTTCCCCTTTAAAGGAGGAGGTGGAAGTTAGATGCCTCTGGCCATTATCCACCCACATGCAAATTTGAGAGAGTTATTTATCATTTTCTTTTGTTCCAAACCTCATTTTAATTCTGCTTTGTTCTCCTGCATTTTTGAAATGTACTGGTATGTTGTGTTTAATCTTATCTTGACTGACGCCCTTAAAGGAAACTATGTTTTCATTCTAATATTCAGTTACAACTAGTGAAAAAGTTTGGAAACGTAGGCTCTGGAAATGAACACAGGTTCATGTTACTCCAGTGTGTTGGAGTCTTTCTACCCAGCCCTCAGAAGAGGTTCTGTTCGTATTGGACTGGTGGGTTATGTTATCTTAAAGCAATAATTAAACTGTAGCTCAGAAAGCTGTAGTCTTGTTGGGAATAGGAATCCAGGCTCTGGCCCTGAATCCAGACCTGGAGTGCATGTGCTTCAGTCCTGTATCCTTGAGGTGAAGGCTGAGGATGCCCAGAACTACACCTGCAGCAAGTGCAAATGGGTGTCCCTGCTAGAAGGTATGGTACAGGAGTTTGAGTTTGAGACACCTCTGTCCATGCTCCAGCTTATCAGAGCAGAACAAGAAGACATGAACAGAGCACAGGAAACACTTCTGGAAGAGGAAGAAGAGTTTGGATTTGATATCCCGCTTTTTACTACCTGAAGGAGTCTCAAAGCGGCCAACATTCTCCTTTCCCTTCCTCCCCCACAACAAACACTCTGTGAGGTGAGTGGGGCTGAGAGACTTCAAAGAAGTGTGACTAGCCCAAGGTCACCCAGCAGCTGCAAACAGTGGAGGAGCGGAGATGCGAACCTGGTTCCCCAGATAATGAGTCTACTGCTCTTAACCACTACATCACACTGGCTCTCAGGGCAACAGGATGGAGCAATTTCTAACAAGGCTCACCCAAAGTGACTCAAAACTTGCTGTAGGTTTATTGATTTATTGCATTAAAATTTTAAAATCTCAGTGCAGTTTACAAAATAATAAAACAATAAAATTCATAGTAAAAACAACCAAACATTATGTTTAGATTCCTCCCCTGCCCTTCATATGGAAGGCTGAGAAACAAAGCGCCGATAGGAGGCAGAAGGAGAGGCAAGGGGATCGGTGCTCCTAGGCAAATGTTTGTCATCAGGGGGAAACTGTTGATGAGGTTAAAGTAGTGAGGCCCTTGGGTGCAGGGGCAGATTGAGGGCTATGTCAGCAAAGCCCAGTAAGCAAGGTGCTTGGGAAGGAGGCATGAGGCTGTGACAGAATCCTAGAGTCCGCCCCCCTCCTTCCTAAAGCCTAGTTAGTTGCAAACTCTTTTTCTGTGTTTGAAATTCTTTAAAGTGCCATACATGTGGCCAGCATGACTAAGCCACTTCTGGTGAACCAAAGGAGCACACGAAAACGCCATTTACCTTCCCACAGGAATTTGAACTGCCGACCTTCTGATTGGCAAGCCCTATGATACCGTAAAATAAGTAAAACCTATTCTCATGCAAATGTGCAAACTTTAATATTTCAGTGCTGTGAGTGAAAATGGCTTTGTGGCTTTAAAAATAAAATGGCAAGTTGATGTTGCCATTTTTTGTTCATTTTGATTCCATGCAAGTTGATGTCATGAGGGGGCAGGAGTCACAAAGAGGCAAATTAAAGAGGTAGAGAAGGTGGCACAAGGCGGAAGAAAATGAGCAAAATGAAAAGGAAAGTGAGAGGGAGATAAAAAGGAAAGGCCAGCCAGTGAAAGGAAGGAGAAGAAGCAGGAGGGGTAAGAAGAAACACTGAAATATTGGAGAATGTAAAGAAGTGGAGAGGAAGAGGTACAGGGTGAGGCCAAATGCAGAGATGAGGAAAGGGGGGGGACAACAACTGACCCAATGGTAGCCCCAAAACCTGGGGATGGCCTTGCATCCTATGAAGCTGAATGTTGGGAGATTTGGGACAGACAAAATGAAGTACTTACTGTATTCATCACAGGGCACATAGTTAAACTGTGGTACCTGTGGCTTTTGGCCTGCAGACATGACTACTGTATCACATTTCTGTCAGCTTGATATGACTATATATGCCAAGCTCACTCTCCCCAGTGCAAAACACAGAAGCCCTTTATGTGGGAAATGGGCAAAAGTTCAGATCTTTCTGTCTCTGTTGTTCTTTCATTTTCTCTACCCTGATGAATGGTGATGAGACTCACTTTTTGCAGATTTAGTTACTTGACAGAGAAGTTCACCCCACTCCCCTCTGCCTGCCCGACACTTAATGGCATGGCGGTGATAGAATGTCCTGATGAGATGCAGTAGAAGAACCTTTGTGCTTCAACAAGAGGGATGACTTACAGACTCACTTTATCTGTCTTTGAATTCCTCCTCCATAAAAAGCTGCATCTTTTCATCACTCTCAAGCACTAAAAAAATGAAGTTACCTTCTGACTGCATTACATTTTTAACATAACTTCTAGGTCCTTTGTCCGGTGATGTCCTCCTTCTGAAAGCAATGGAATCCTTTGCTCATAATTACTGGAAAGGCCATAGATAGCACATCAGCTAACCTTGTGCTCACTTTTACAAGCAAGCATTTGATGGCAGAAGCAAGGCTAACACCAGATACTCTGAAAATGCGGGGATGGGCCTGCGAAACGTCTGGCACACCAAGATGAATGGCACCCTCTGCCTTGTATGGCAACAAGCAAGCTAAGCTGGGGAAGGAAACTTATAACCTGGGATCACTGGTTGCTCTGAACCAGGGGGAAATAATTTGCCAAATATTGTGATGTTGTCATCACCATTTCTCAAGACTCTACCAACTTTAGCAAGAATCAGAGCCAGGATGTGGGGTATAGCAATGGGGCCAGGCAAACATGAGCAGGCTTGATTATTGAAGGCTCCTAATGAGAGCCAAATTCTGGCTTTTTTCAGATGTATGCGTGCTGTGTGTATAAGAGTGAATGCAGGATGGCAATGCCCATGTTTGCCTTGGCAACACCCATCCCTGCACTTAGACACACAGAGGACTGATTTGTGGCTGGAAAGGGAAGAGTTAAGCCTCACTCCCTCACATGCTGCAATCCCAATGAAAATTGGAGGGGCAGAATGTGATTTTATTTTATTTTATTTTATTAAAATAAAATGACATGTGGTTGTATTCAACTATGTTCCCCTCAGTACAGGCCCACAAAATTAATGCACATACTGTAACTTAGAGTAGAGCCACTGAAATTAATGAACAAGACTAAGTAAAACTTATGTTGAATCTCACCCATGGTTTACAAAGGAGATAGACTGTAACCCGGGATACAGGGTGTTAATAAAGTTTGAAAGAGACCCAAAGTGCCTTTTAATGGGGACTCTGCTATTGTGGTGAGCCCCAGCAGACTCACCTGAAGACACTGTCTCCAGGCAGGCCCAGAGCAGATGTCAGGTAGTAGTTGAGCCCTGTCCAGTGGCTGGATCAGGACACCCACCCAAGAACCCCATATGTTACTTGCAGCTTCCCTGGCACCAGATTTTCCATTTTCAGTTCTTAGTTTAACAAGAAAAGGGCATCTAAAATATATTGTTTTAAATATAGTTCATGAGCAAACTAGGATTTGCTAGTAAATCTAGGAGAGATAATGGAAGGATTTAAAATTTACTGCATGCTACACATTGAAATAAAATTATATGAAAATGATATATAGAAGGTATTTAAGTCCAAGAAAATTAGCAAAGATGTTCAAATCTGAATCTGGTATGTGTTGGAAATGTAAAGATAAATGTAAAGGAACGTTTTTTCATATGTGGCGGTCATGCAGAATAGTTAATTACTGGGAAATGATATATAGTAAGATGGAAAAAACTGTTTAAAAGAACACACACACCCCACCCAAAAAACCCAGAGGCATTCCTTTTGGGAATAGTGCAGATGGAGGTACCTAGAAGTCAGAAAAAAAATATTTATGTATGCAAGCACAGCAGCTCAGATTTTGTTAACCCAAAAATGGAGGGTGGGAGAGGTCTCTAAGAAGAAGGAATGGCAACTTAAAATGAAAGAATATGCAGAGTTAGCAGGCCTAACCAGGAAAATAAGAGAACAAGAATATTGAATCTACAAAGTGGAAAGATTTTGTGGAATATCTGGAAAATAATTGTAAACCAGTGAAAATGCTAGCAGGATTAAGGTAAATTCAACAGTATAAAGTAAAATGAGGAAATATGAAATGGGGGGAATTAATTGGTTGTAATAGAATATGCAGTAATAATGAGAAAATTAAAAGGACCATGGAAGGAGTAGAAGGGAAGTTGATGAATGCTTTATTAGAATGGTGGATATTTAATGGCAGAAAATGTATAGTTTAAAATTTCTATTATTATTATTATTATTAAAGGATTTGTTAGTAAATCATAGAATCATAGAATCATAGAGTTGGAAGAGACCCCAAGGGCCATCCAGTCCAACCCCCTGCCAAGCAGGAAACACCATCAAAGCATTCCTGACAGATGGCTGTCAAGCCTCTGCTTAAAGACCTCCAAAGAAGGAGACACCACCACACTCCTTGGCAGCAAATTCCACTGTCGAACAGCTCTTACTGTCAAGAAGTTCTTCCTAATGTTTAGGTGGAATCTTCTTTCTTGTATCTTCCTTGTTTCACCAGCTTGGCTGGGAAATTCCACTACTAATTACCATAGTTAACACACAGCATCTAGGCATTCCTAAATTCTCAGAACCTGAGACAATTCTACAGAAGTTAGCACTGAACTGACTTATGAAGTTCCACACTAAGGATTATTAGAAAGAACAATTCCAGTATCATGATGGCCTTATACAAATCTATGGGGTAGCCACAACTCAGATACGGTAGACAGTTTTGGTTGCCTCACCTCAAAAATCATACTATAGAGCTGGAAAAGGTGCAGCCAATGGAAAACAAAATGATCAGTGGGCTGGAGCTGCGAGGAAAGGCTAAATATGTCAAATACATTGTTGAGATGCTGAGCTTTCTGCCTGTTTTAAGGTTTTGAGACTGTGCAGTACTTGGTGATAAATGCATGTTTATGGTTTTGCTGATTCAGTATGGAAGGCACAACATCTGGTGCTCTTCAAGCTTTGAACACTCTATTTAAGGAGTTCAAATATGACTCAGCAGCAAAATCAGATATTGCTACATTGGACCACATGCTAATTCTTTGAGGCAACATTTACTATTTTATTATGCGTTGGGAAGCCAAACTCTGAGAAACATGGACAAATATATAATTCTCAGGGTATATAGCAGCAAAGCAATATGTGGCTTTTGCTGCAAATGGCAGGGCAAAATGTAGCTGTCACTTGGAAATTATGGGCAAAACTATCCCACTATGAACAGAACCTGTGTTGATGACTGAGCTAAGATGAGAGTTTCTAAAACCACAGAATGCTTTATTGCAAGTACATCTCTATAATGGCTGTTTTTGTTTCAACCCTAATGGAGCTTAAATACTTTTGAAATATTTGTACTGTATGTCTATAGCCGAAGCCTGGGATTTGCTTAACACCCACTGTCAGCATCTAACAATTAGATACTAATGAGTTTGATTTATGTCCTGCTAGCCAGAGCTAGGACAGATCCTGAAGTTGAGGCTCCAGTAGTTTGGCCACCTCATGAGAAGAAAAGACTCCCTAGAAAAGACCCTGGTGTTGGGAAAGATGGAGGGCACAAGGAGAAGGGGACAGCAGAGGATGAGATGGTTGGACAGTGTTCTTGAAGTGACTGGCATGAGTTTGGCCAAACTGCGGGAGGCAGTGAAAGATAGGCGTGCCTGGCGTGCTCTGGTCTATGGGGTCACAAAGAGTCGGACATGACTGAACGACTGAACAACAACAACAACAACAGCAACAACAAGCCAGAGCACTGTCAAAATGACATACAGAAAAATATTAAGGAAACTTGAAATTTCAGCAGCAGGAACCAGGCACTTGATTGTTGCTGCCACCATGGCAAGTTGCTGGAGGAGTGATCAGCCTACTGGGCTCTCTGCTGAGCTGCATCGGCATCAGTGTGGGTTGCCAAAGGGTGATTTTGCTGCTATCCACTCAGCAGTACTCATGTGACACAAGAATCCCTTAGTGCTCCCACAGGGTCTTATAGAGTTGTCAATTCTGGCTTGGATATGCATTCTGTAGCAAAAACTGAGCTGTTCTGGGACTACCCATCCCTAAGGCCTGCTTGCAGCCTGCTTGCCTCTCGTCCACAGGGAAATAGGAAACTGCCTTGAATCAAGCCAGACCATGGAGGCAACCAGTATTAAAAAGGAATGCATCATTCTGGAGTGGCTGGTGGGGACTGGATCTTGTGGGTCTGTTTGGTCAAGCTGTTCTGGTATTCTCTACATCTCAGTCTCCATCTCGCTTCCTTGCAAAGATACTGTGAAGACTTTAGCATTGCTGTTGTACAGATACTTCAAGGTAAAGGTAAAGGGACCCCTGACCGCTAGGTCCAGTCGCGGATGACTCTGGGGTTGCAGCGCTCATCTCCAGGGACCTACCCAGGATCAAAACTAGGGGGGGGGGAAGCCATGGTCACACCCAGGGCTGTCTTAAGCCTACCTGGCGCCGTGGTTCAATGATCCCTCCAGCGCCCCCCACACGCATGCAGCAGCGCCCCATGGCACAAAGATCCCCCCTCCCCCTCCCCTCCCCTCTCCCCCTGGCAGGTCCCCTCCCCCTTTTAAGTCCTTGGCTCATTTCTCTCTCTTTTTCTTCAGACTCATTTATTTCTCTTTTAAAGCTTGGGAATCTGACTTGAAGAAATAAAATAAAATGCACCAACACCCCACTTTTTTAAAAAAAATATTATTATTCCTTTTGGATGCAGGAAAAGAGGAACACTGCCCTTCTCCTGTTTGCAAATTCTGACTTGTTTGCTCGTGGATTGTTTCTCTCTTCACTGCAGATTCTGCTTTTTCTAGAATTCAGATTGCTGGAATAGAGACGTGATTGCCGTGTGTGTGTGTGTGTGTGTGTGTGTGTGTGAGAGAGAGAGAGAGAGAGAGAGAGAGAGAGAGAGAGAAGCCACAACAAGAGTGGACAGACCCCCTCCCCCATCCGGTTGCAATCCCACCCAGAACTTTTCTCATGTGCAGTTCTCACCAGGAACGTTTCCTCGGGTGTACGCCGGCCCAGTCCACCCACAAGTGGCACAGGTCAGCCGCGCAGGCTGCGCGCCCACATGGTTCTCAAGCCCTTTTCCTGAACGTGTTTCCTCGGAAGTAAAAGACCCCCCCCCTTCGATCTCCAGAGTTCAGCAGAGCCTCCTGTGGTGGAATAATGCCTGGTTCATCATGGGTTAACCTATCACTCCCATGTTAGGTGGGTGTTCCCTGGGAGGCGGAGCTAGTTGGCATTCTAAAAGGAGGGGGAACAACCTGGAAAGGCAGTTGGGGGTTTGGCAGTTGGGTGTGGAGGTTTAGAAAGAGAAACTGCGAGGTTAGGCTTTGGGGAATGGGAGGAAAGGTCATTACCATTGCTAACGGGATGCAGGAAAGATTATAACTGAGCTGAATTATATAAGAAGATTTGTACCAGTAATAACTCAAGACATCCATGTTTTCAAGTTACCTAATAAAGTTAAAAGTGTTTCAACGTTCGTGGACTCTGGCAGTGCGTCAGTGCCTCAAGAGGTGTGGCTGAGGGGAAAAGCACTAAGGGTTTCCTGTGATAGAGGGAACGGGTGGCTTATTTTCCTGGCATACAGAGGGCTGGGCAGGGAAGCCAAAGGTGCCACGCAGTTGCCAAAAAGGGAAGGCAAGCTGCAGTAGTTTGGGAACCCAGGGCGGGAGATCCCAAAGGTGGCAAGAGTTGTTTCGAACGTGAAGCACTGAGGTACCCCAGAGACAACTCCCATATAACCACTGAAGGATTCATCCTAGTGGTCAGTGAAACTTAGGGAGAGTCACGGTTGGGGAAGTATCTACTGGGGAGGGAATAGGATCCCTCATACCTCCTTCCCAGGAAAAGGCTCCTGCACCCTCCACTCTCACCTCGCCACCAGCCGGCGGGCGGCGGCACTGTCCCAGCTACATCCCCGGCGCCCCTCCCCGCCTTCAAGACGGCTTTGTCGGAGGTGCAGCAATCTGCGCCCTGAGGAGCGCACGGGGTCGGGCAGCTGGGCTGGCTGAGCGGGTAGTGTCCTCCCCTCCCTGGCTCACGTGCTCAGCCCTCAGAGCGCAACAGGGTCCTAGCGCCTCCAGAGGGGCGCTGGAGGCGCGAAGGCACCAAGCCCATGCTCCGCCTCACTTACCTCCCCGCTCTCCCCTCCCCGGACTCTGCCTCTAGGGGGGGGCAGCTGCCCCCCTGCCCCCACCTGGGTACGCCCATGCTCATCTCGCTCTATAAGCCGAGGGATCCGGAATTTGTCGCAGACAGCTTCCAGGTCATGTGGTGGCCAGCATGACTAAGCCACTTCTAGCAAACCAGAGCAGCGAACAGAAACGCAATTTACCTTCCCGCCGGAGCGGTACCTATTTATCTACTTGCACTTTGACGTGCTTTCAAAGTGCTAGCTCACCCTGTTGCTCACCCTGTCGCAGGGATTCAAATCGCCAACCTTCTGATTGGCAAGCCATAGACTCTGTGGTTTAGACCACAGCGCCACCCACGTCCCATACAGATACTTAGTACCTAACTAAAATGAAGTGTGTTTTACCATTGTTCCCTGCTGTCACAGAAAATACAGAAATCAAATGCATATTCCCAGCAAGATATAACCACCCCCCAAAAATTTCCATCATACCTGTACATGTGTATCAACAAATTGCCAGACTCACTGCATTCTTTGAGAATTACATTCTCGAAGCACTTTTGATTCCATCATGAGTAAATTGCTGCAGAAATGGCAAACATATTTTAAAGTAATACTTTAAAGTTTTCCCAATTCCCCCATGTTTGATTGTGCAGCCCATCAACAAGGCCTTGCACAATACACATTAAAAGGTTACTTTAGTGAAAATTGTGCGGGTTTGAAAGGCAGTGTGGCAAAGAAGCTGCTGTAGTTCTTGCCAATGTCATAGTGCAAAATAATGTGCCCTAAACTCCTGTGGTGTTTTGATTGTTTACATGGCAACTAAGAGCCTTCTTGGGTGGCTGGATAGGTGAAGTTCTCAAACAACTTTTAACAACTGCATTTGGATTGGAATCCCAGCTAATGTGTTAACCTCTGTCCTTTTGAACCCTAGTTAGCGGTACTCTAAACTCCTTTCTCTGCCCCCAAATAATAAAGGTGACTTAGGCCCTTGCTCCCTTTAATCCTGCGTTCAGTTTAAGTAGTTACTTTACCAGAAGGGGTTACTGCAGCTTATCTTGCTTTCAGTAGTTAAAGCCATTAAGGAGTTTATGGGATTTAAAAGCTTATAGTTTATTTAAGAGTAGAGGTGAGTCAACCTTTTATTCCAGTGGTGATTTTTCTATCTCTTATCTTTTACAAACTTAACTATGGAAGGAGATCAGTAATAGAATATTAGTCAAATCAGAGAAAGGCAAAATGCAGGTAGTAATAACCACAATTGTGATTCATTGCTAAATTGTCCATCTCGAGTGCTTTCTCAGCTTTTGCTCTCAATAAAATAACCACTTTTGGACCACTTAATGCTTGGTAACATGATGCTGGTTCAGAATATTCAAGAGGCGTAGGGCTTTCTTAGCTTTGCACCACCTCTATTTGAGATACCTTCCTTGGATATGTCACAGAACATGAACATTATGAGGAACTGAGCAATAAGAATAATAGAATTGTAGAGTTAGAAGGGACTCTGAGGGTCATCTAGTCCAGCCCCCAGCAATGCAGGAATCTCAACTAAAGCATCAATGACAGACGGCCAAACTTTGCTTTAAAACCTCCAATGAAGGAGAGTCCACAACTTTCTGAGGTTCCAATGCTGAACAGCTCTTACTATTAGAATGTTTTTCCTTATGTTTAGTTGGAATCTCCTTTCTTGTAACTTGAAGCCATTGGTTCAATTCTTACCCTCTGGAGCAGGAGAAAAGAAGGGCTGTTCCATCTTCCATGTGACAGCCTTTAAGATATTTGGGGTTGGATATCTTCTCGCAGTCTTCTCTTTTAAAGGCTAAACATACCCAGCTTCCTTCAACCATTCCTCATAAGGCCTGGTGTCCAGACCCTTGATCAACTTGGTTGTCGTCCTCTGCACACCTTCCAGTTTGTCAATATTCTTCTTAAATTGTGGCACCCAGAACTGGACACAGGACTCCAGGTGTGCTCTGACCAAGCAGATGATCTGGTTCTTTCTCATTTCCTCTGAGTGAGCAGCAATTATTACCTGATATAAGCATTACTTTTCTCATGTTATGGTGACAGGGAAGCACTTGCTCATGCTGATGCTGCACACGGATGGAAACACATTGAAACATCTCCTTGCCCAACATGTGCAGCAACTGGGTTCAGTGCAGGGGCGTACCCAGGATCAAAACTAGGGGGGGGGGCAAGCCATGGTTGTTCAGGTTGTGACATTTCAGCACGGAAAAGGTGAATGAAACCAAAATTTTAAGAAAGTTATATATAATTATAGCAGTGCTTTATTACGGTAGTTATTACAATGATTTGCTTGAAAAAAATTTTTTATTCTAGTTACATGTCTCATACTAATATCATTTTTCTTGGTTTGAAGAAAACTTGCTCAAAACTTTCGTTTCAATCCAGATCCCAACCACATCCATTATTAAAAAAAATAAAGGAAAAACGCACAGATTACCTGAAACAGCTGGCAGCAGGCTAGGGCATGGTTGGCTGCTGCAAATGGCGCTGAGCCAGCTCAGCCTAGCCCTCTTCCTGCTCTCAGCCATGCAGAGCTGCCCGCCCATTGGCCTGTGCCTCAGCGATATTAGCCAATGGCTGCACCGGGAGGAGGGAGGGAGGAGGGAGTATGCAGTGAGGGAGAGGGGGGGGGAAATGGTGCTGAGATGGGGGGGGGAATGCTTCTGGAAAAAAATTAGGGGGGGAAATGCTTTGATAGCCCTGCTGTGTATAGCGTGGGTCCTGTTTGTTCCTATGAATGGGGTCATGGACTTCTGCCCCCAAAGTCCTGCCCTGATGGCACCCCATCCCCCGTTTCCAACAGAGCTGGCCAGATGCCCCGCTTTCCCTCTGTCCCCAGCAGTACCTGAAACTGCCCCTTTCCAAAGAGGCTTCATACATATCCAAACTGCCTTTAGCTACCCCGTGAACCTTGACACGTGCAGGAGAGATGCTGACCCCCCCCCCCCGAAAAAAACATGGGCCGCGTTTCTGCTCGGTCGGTAGAGTGGACATCTCCTCGTCATTCTGAGGCCCTGCCCATGAGGTTTACATTCACACCACCACCACCACCACCACCACCATTTGGGTCTTGCTGTGAACTTACTGCCCAGCGGGAACAGAAATGCACTCTGCACGTGCTCAGAGGTGCCCTGGTTTCTCTTCTTGACTCCCAACGGAGAAGCAGGCAACAGACGGGGACCCAGCCAACGTCTAAGAATATTCCCCCGCCGCCCCGCCGATCCCAGAAGGTTTTGCTGTGGGGGTTGCTGGCGGTTGGGAGGAAGAGGCGCTGGAGCCTCGGTTTCCGTCGCCTCCTGTGGCACACAGAAGCAGTGCTCTACTTACAGACTTTTCGGGGTGCAAACAGCACCCCGGAATGGATTGCATCCGTAAGTAGAGGTACCACTGTATTTAAAATATTTATGCACCTGCCCTTACATTCAAAATTCCCAAGACAGTTTATAAGAACTAATACAAATTACTTTAAAAACAGTAATAGGCAGTACTGAAAATGATGTATGTGCAGGGGGTTAGGCAGAGGTTAATAAAGCCTGGGGAGATAAAAAGGTCTTTAGAAGGAAAAGGATGAATGAGTAAAAGCTTATTTATTTGGCACAGAGAGCATTGCCATATTCAACTGTGAAATAAGCAGTGGTGCTCCTTCCCTGCCTGCTCCACAGAGCTGTGAGTGCCATGCAGCCTGCCCTGTGCCCACTAGGCCAACCTGTTGCAGCGATGGACTCTGTTTTGTTGGCAGTGAAGTTTCATCTGCCAGTCTGGTGGGCCTCTGTAGTGTGGTCTAGTGGTTAGAGGATCAAGATGAGCAGTGTACAAAGCCACTCATAGACCCAGTCTCTTAGCCTAACCCAGGGGTCAGCAAACCTTTTCAGCAGCAAACTGTCCCTCAGACCTTGTGGGGGGCCAGACTATATTTTGAAAATAAAAAAATCAACTAATTCCTATGCCCCACAAATAACCCGGAGATGCATTTTAAATAAAAGCACACATTCTACTTATGTAAAAACAACAGGCAGACCCCCCAAATAACATAGAGATGCATTTTAAATAAAAGGACACATTCTACTCATGTAAAAAAACGCTGATTCTTGGACCGTCCGTGGGCCAGATTTAGAAGGCGATTGGGCCAGATCCAGCCCCTGGGCCTTAGTTTGCCTACCCATGGCCAACCTCTTCTATAGGCCTGTTGCACAGATAATGGGGGAAAGAGAATGAATGGGGAGGGAAAGATGAGATAGAAACCTAACAAATTACTAAATGCATAGGATGGGAAGGGTGAACTCTCATCCTTGGCCTCAGGCAGCAAAATGTCCTGCACTAGCCCTCAGGGGAACAGCTCAGCTGTTAGAGTAGGAGACTTTCAATCTCAGGCTTGTGGGTTTGAGCCCCATGCTGGATAAAAGATTTCTTCGTTGCAGGGGGGTACTTGGACCAACTCTACAATTCCATGAAATGCACAAGCCCCATTGATTGTCACCACCACCCCAGTTTTCGCCAAAGAAAGCTTCCTTACTGCTTTCAGAAAGCAGTAGCCAAGGGAAGTGTCATTGACTGGGTCCCCTCTCTGGGTCTCTGCCTGGGGGCCAAGGGGAAGGGAAAAGGGAATGAAGGGGCAGCAGACGACAGGCTGAAGACAATAAAAGGCGAGAAAGCGAGGAAGGAATGAGGGGAGGGGAGAAAAGAAAAGT
Source organism: Lacerta agilis (assembly GCF_009819535.1). Classification (NCBI taxonomy): domain Eukaryota; kingdom Metazoa; phylum Chordata; class Lepidosauria; order Squamata; family Lacertidae; genus Lacerta; species Lacerta agilis. Next base: position 525,629 of record NC_046316.1, on the reverse strand, counting down.
TGAGTGAGGAAAATGGCAATGGCACAAGAAAGGAGGTAAAGTATGAAGGGTGGAGTGAAGAAGGCTGAAGGAAATATATCTGGGGCTGGCGTGGGAAAAAATGGAAAGGACGCAAAGAGGAGCAGGAAAGGAGGAAGGGAAAGGGACAGAAAGCGAACGAGAATCAGGAGGAGGCTGAAGGAGACCGGCAGCGCAAAAGGAAGGGAATATGAGGAGTGAGGGGAGAGAAAAAGGGCGAGAAGGGGAAGGGGCAGAGGCACGCAGGCACCTGATGGAGGGGCAACGGGAAGAGAGAGAGAGAGAGAGAGAGAGAGAGAGAGAGAGAGAGAGAGAGAGACGGCCGGGAGAGGAGGGAGGCACGAGAGGGAAGAGTGAAGCCTGATGCAGCAGCGGCAGCACAGTGACCAGAGCCGTCCCCACCGCAGCCCGCCGCTGTGAACGCACAACAGGCGCTCCTCCTTTGCCTCCGGGACAGGAGCTGCCTTGGGCAAGGGGGAGGGCAAAGGGAGAAACTCGGGCGGCGGGGACAGCAGCCTCCTCCTCCTCCACTGCCTCCCCTTTTTCTCCGCTCCTCTCCTCCCGCCCCACTTCTTCCTCAGCATGACGCTGATCATTTTTGCTTCGGGGGGGGGCAGCTGGCTTCTAGGGGGGCAGCTGCCCCCTGCTGCCCCCCTTGGGTACGCCCATGGTTCAGTGCTTTATACACTGGTGCAATATGTGGGCAAAAGGCACTTTTAAATTATATGCAATAGCAGCATGAACAAGGGCCTGAATAGTGCAAGCTGTGTTGCACATAGGGATGTGGGAGTTTGGCTGCATCAGGGGTTGCCAACCGAAAATTCAAGTAATTTGGCACGTCCTGGGATAGAGTCCCCAGGTTCAAGGGGCAGAGCCTTGACTTGGGTCCATAGGTGAACCCAGAATCAAAGCCCTGGCTGGGTCTATGTGTGGAGCTGGGGTGCACAGCCCAATGGTTTTCAGCTGCTTTGGGGGCTAGGGACTATCTCCAAAAGCTGTTTGCCTAAAGCTGCAGTGCACGGCTAGAAAACCTCACCAACCAAAACCAAAGAGGGCTAGCAAAATGGTCGTGGTTTCTCTGGCAACCCACCAGAATATTTAAAGCAAGCAAGCAAACATTAAGAAGATCCGAAGAGCCTGCTGGATCAGGCCAATGACCCACCTAGTCCAGCATTCTGTTCTCACAGCGGCCAAGGAGTGGTCTTTGGGAAACCAGTAAGCAGAACATGAGCCCCAGAGCCCTGTCCCCATCCATGATTTCCTGCAGCTGCTGTTCAAAAGCATTGCTGCATCCAACTGTGGAGGGAGAGCACAGCCACCATGGCAGTAGCCACTGATAGCTCTCCTCTCCTCCATGAATTGAGTGTCTCGTCTTCTTTGAAAGGGATCTAAGTTGATGGCCATCACTGCTTCCTGGAGGAGGGAGTTCCATAATTTGACTATGTGCTGCACAAAGAAGTACTTCTTTTGCCATGCTGGGTGTTTTTCTACTTGGTTGGGAACTCTGGTCTGAAGTTGGGCTGCATTTGAGAGAGAGGAACTTCCGGAAGCTGTCAGGAACAAATATTTATATGTGAAACCTGCCCAACTGAATGTTATAAATAAATATGCCTCCATTTTGAATTAGGATAGAATTACTAAAGTCCATGTATGTTACATTCTTAACATTTACCTACGTTGAGTTGTCTCCTGCATAATAACTGAAGCTTCAGATTGAGAAAAGAGCACAGACGTGGGAAGCGAGTTCAATGTTGTTCTTGCGAGGAAATGTATATGGAAATGTGCTCTCTTACCAAAGTCTCGCCCATCCTAATTGCTTCCTTACACAAGTCTGTTCTTGTCCCATGTAAACAAAGCTTCATCATATGAATAAATGTGTGGGAAAGCCAACTAGCAACCCAGCGGAAGGAATCCAGGAGTGTGATGAAAGGCCCTTTACTGATATCTAATTTATGCTTTTTAACATGAAAGGGAGAAACAAATTACTGTGTAATTTTTTTGGGAACTTGAATGCTGTATTTTCTTTACTATGGAAATTGCAATAATGCCCCTGTTCAACTACTTTATTTCAAGTCAGGAAAAACTCAGGGTTAATTCAGCTAATTATTATGGGGGCATGTGTTCTTTATCAGATGACATGTCCCCATCAGCGTTGAGTTTTCCTGTGAATGGGTGATGATAGGTGGCCTTTTATCTAAACTACAAGTGTTCCCAACATTCAGAGCAATTGATTTGATTTTCTACATAGTGAAACTATATGTGTATCTAGACCCAGTGGTACCTCTTGCTCATGCCAGTGAGTAGTTCAACATGCAGTGCTGACACTTGAACACTCAAGGTTTGGGAGAAATTCTTGCCACAAGAATGTCTAAGTCTAACTGCACACAGGCTTAGACAGCATGGATTATAAATATGCATTATCTGAATGTGTAACTCTGCAACTTTTAAAGGACAGAATTACATATTATGAATGGAATGGGGCTGCTACTGAAAATGGCATCCTTGTTTCAAGTTTCCCGCTTCCATATTATGTAGGAGCACCTATCCCATGTCAACAAGAAGACATTGTGGAATTTTCTGACTCCATCTGTGGTGCCCAATTATGTGGAATAAGGGCAGAGAAATGCATAGCACAGGTAAGGGTGCTACTTATTACCAGTGGAGTGGAAGAAATCAAGAGCATGATGCCATTTTTAAAAATGGCCTTCCCATAATGAGTGAGACTTCTCAACAGTAGTTTGTAGTAGGATAGCAATCAAATAATTTAATACAAAATATAATGAGCATTTAATAGATCAGTTTACTCCTTCAAAATGCTTCTCTACTTGCCATGGATACACTCACTTGTGACCGGGAAACACACAAAAGTTTCACGCAACCTGAAACAAACTAAGCCCTGGGGGTGGCCCATGGTAGCTGCTCAGCATTCATCACTCAGCTGTGGTAAATCAGAAGTATGTTACTCCCGTATTTAAGTCTCTTTTTGATCTTGCTGTTGATGTGATGAACATGCACTTGTGAACTAACCCCAACAGTGTATGTGGCTTAAAGGTAAAGGTAAAGGGACCCCTGACCATCAGGTCCAGTCGTGTCCGACTCTGGGATTGCGGCGCTCATCTCGCTCTATAGGTCGAGGGAGCCGCCGTTTGTCCACAGACAGCTTCCGGGTCATGTGGTCAGCATGACAAAGCCGCTTCTGGCGAATCAGAGCAGCGCACGGAAACGCCGTTTACCTTCCCGCCGGAGCAGTCCCTATTTATCTACTTGCACTTTGACGTGCTTTCAAACTGCTAGGTGGGCAGGAGCTGGGACCGAGCAACGGGAGCTCACCCCGTGGCAGGGATTCGAACCGCCGACTTTCTGATCAGCAAGCCCTAGACTCTGTGGTTTAACCCACAATGCCACCTGGGTCCCTTATGTGGCTTAGATATGCATAAAAGGGGCTTCAACATCTCACCTGTGCTGAATGAGTATTAAAAGCAGAAAATGCAGGAACAAAGAACACTTGAGCTGTGTTTTTTACATCCCTCTGCAAATGAATTATGAACAGGTTCAAAGGTACAAATAATCTTCTGACTAGCTGTGGAGTAAGACTGGAAGTTCCGGTAGATGAGGTGTCCAAATTCATAGAGAAAATTTGTAGACCAAAAAAACGGGTAAATGTAATCCTGGTGAGCTGGCAGTTGTGGCCCAGCACAGCCTGGCCACTCTGGGCCCTTGTTCAGCTCCGCATGGCAGTTGTCAGATATCATCCTCTGCTGGCAGCTGTGTGGGCCCCTGGGACTCTGCCTGTTTGAATTGGCTAATCATAGGCAGTCTAGGGGGTGTGGCCTGGTTGGTGGACCTGGGTTGACTAGTCTTCACTCAGGTCCACTGGCTACCCATATAAAGGGGCTGCGGCTTTGCAGATCAGCTCAGTCGGAACTGGATTCCCTTACCGCCCCTTTTTTTCAGTGTTCACTGGTCTAGTCCAAAAGTGTTCAATGCCTTTCTACTGGGCCAGTCCAGATATTTTGCCTGTCTCACAGCAGGTATCATAGCTTTTGTTGTTTGTGAATAAAGCACTGAGATAGATCCCTAGTCAAATGAGTGGTTGGGGTCTGGGTCCCACCCCCCTGATGGAAAAGGGCTACATTGCTAAAAAGATCTAGGAGTGGGTGCCTGTCCAGAAGCTCAGATGGGTGATTATGGGTCATAGGCACCTCCCCAGAATGGTGATTGTGGATGATTGCCCTGATTTGATGTACATCATAGGATGGCCCTTCAACCAGGGTCGACCGACCAGAATAATCAACCAGCAGCCAGGCTGAGTGATTCAAGATACATATCCAATGCCTACACAAAAACCTACTTACCTCTGTAATCAATAATGCTGCGACATATTTGAACCCAACCTCATTGTCCCATTTACTTGCTTCACTGAGGGCTTCAAGGGCTGCAGGCTCCCTGCCCCTGGGCCTGCAACTAATATTATGGAATACATTCACTTAGTCCCCCTTCAGACATCCTTTTTATTGTGGATTTATGATTATTTGTGCTCATGGTGGTATTGGGGTGATTATAGATGACCCCACCTTCAGTATTGTTTGTACCTGCAGCTTTGGGATAGATACCCTACTTAATTTCCTTTTAATATTACACAACTTCCTGCTGAAATCCTATACATTTTTATACTACAAATGCAGACCCTCCAAGTGTCCCTATTTTCCAGGGATGTCCCTGGTTTAGAGAAGCCATCCCGGTTTTTGATTTGATTACAGAATGTGCCACTTTTTCTTAGGATGTCCCTATTTTCTGTGGGATGTAAACACAGAGCAGCCAAACACAACACTCCTAGAGAGGACATGAAAGGTAACTCAGTCCTCCAGGCTTAACTTCCTGTTTACCTGGACTGAGTTACAGGAACCAGAAGTAGGTGTGGTCTTACCTGGGAACCACATCCCAAAGATCACTGTCCATTTTGCCTCGTCCTTTGAAGAAGCAGCATGCTATCTCTCAGCCTGCAGCTGAGAGAAGCAGGGGTGAAGGCTGTTCCCCTATGGAAGCAGCTTCACTGCATGTAAATACATTTACCTAAGTTTGTCTGCCTCCTTGTAGCCTGTACTGTGACTCTTGGATGTCCGTGAGTAAACTCTATTATATCTAATAATCAGTACTGTATTGTGTCTTTTTGCTTTTAAGAGGGAACAAGGGGAAATATACCAGGAATATAGCTGGCTTAAGCAAGCCTATGCAAACGTTTTCTGCTGTGTTTTAAAAGGGAATGTAAACTGCTAAGTTTGGAGCTTGCTCACACAAGCTGGGATTGAGATATATAAATAATATATACTCATCCACATTCCTAAACATTCCCACAAAGGGTTATGGGCCCAGTATTGCATATTTTTGTGTATTTTTGAAGGATTGCATTGTATTGTGTTTTTGAGTTGAGTTAGATTTTTTTTGAAAGTACTTCCTGGTGACCACATGTTTCTTTGTCTTTGTTCTTTGTGCTGAAAAGGGATTAACCCCCCTCCCCTCCCTCAGAGTTTACAGTACTCAGAGGCAGTGAAGATTTATTTGAGGTTTTTGTATTTTTGAGCATTTTTGAGTTTTTGTTTTTGGAATTTTTGACAAATTTTTGGATTTTTGAATTTTTTTTGAACTTTTTGAATTTTAAGATGGCTAGTGTAGCTTTTGTTAGTGAAGCAAGGCCAAACTATATGCTGCTGAACGACCATAATTTTGTGCACTGGAAGCAACGCTTAATGGTATATCTGAGTGCAAGGAACGTTCTGCAGGCTATAAAAGAGCAAAAGCCTACAGGAGATAAAGAAGAAGATTTAGCCAAAATTGAAGCCTGGGAAAGGAAGAATAGCGAAGCCAAGCACATAATTTTAAGTGCACTTCGCGATGAGCATCTATCCTTAATAAACATTGAGGATGATGCATCCCAGATTTTAAAAGACATTGAGCGGATTTATGGAGCATCTACACAGAACTCCTACAGGCATTTGCTAGATAAATTGCTCAAGTTAAAGATGAACTCCAGAGAGCAGTTCACAGAGCATGTTAAGAGTTTTTCAGAGATTGTGCAAAGAATTGCTCTCACTCCTGAAGCTCTTAATGAAGTGACTAAGGTGACTTTCTTGCTAGCATCGCTAGGACCAGCATTTTCTTCATTTAGAAGCCTAATGGATCACACAAAAGATCTGACTTTTAATGAATTAATCAGCCACTTAAGAGAGGAATGCAGAGAAAGCTTGGATTCTCAAGAACGCAACTCTAGGAGAAGTGACTGTAATTATGCTTCAAAGCAATTTAAAAAGGCCAAAGAAATAACTTGTTTTAACTGCCAGAGGAGAGGTCACATAGCAAAGGACTGTAAATCTCCTAAAGTGAACAAACCCCGCCCCTTTAAGCCAGAAGGGGACAAAAGGGGGAAGCATGAGTGCAACATGCTGCTGCAAGAAAGGAGCTTAGCTGTCCAGAATTATGAAAATGTGCATAATAAGTGGTATTTAGATTCTGGAGCGAGCTCCCATTTTTGTTTTAATGAAAAGTACTTTGATGAACTAAATGATGAAGAATCTGAAATTCAGATACCAGATGGCCGCATTTTGAAGTCGAAAGGTGCAGGTTCTGTGCATTTGGAATTCAATGTAGACAATGAACCATTTAGAACCAGAGTGTCTAATGTTCTGTTTGTACCAGAATTGAACTGCAACTTACTTAGTGTATCCACATTTGAAAAGAAAGGTTTCAAGGTCACATTTGAAAATGGACAATGCAATGTAACCAAGCATGGTGAAGTGTATATCCAAGGAAAGCTAATCAATAATGTTTATGAGGTTGATCTTTCAGAAAGCCAGTCTGCAAAGGTTGACACAAGGAAAACTGTCATTGGCTGTTCCAAGGAGTCAGAATGGACTCAAGAACTTATACACTTTCCTTCTGTAACCCCACAAAGTACTAATCTGCCTTCTAGTGTCATAGCGCCCCCTACAGGTGATGCACCAGAAGACGCAGAGGACCAGAATCCTGGCGGCTCCAGAGACGAAGAGGATCCAGAAGGGGACATGCCAGCGTTGGAGGATGATGAAGAAGCTGATGCGGTTCAGGAACCAGAACCAGAGGTCAGACGCTCATCCAGAACAAACAGAGGTGTTCCACCGGTAAGGTTGTCCTACCTTGCAGGGTCGGCGTCACCACAGGAACCTTCCACATGGGAAGAGATTCAGCGGATGCCAACTGCAGAAGCCAGTCTCTGGAAGAAGGCCGCGCAGGAGGAGATGGATGCACTGCATCAAAATAAGACTTGGACCCTCACAGAACTACCTCCGGGTAAGAAAGCCATTGGCTGCAAGTGGGTTTTCAAGGTTAAGAAGGGGTCAGAAGGGGAAGTGCAACGCTACAAAGCAAGACTAGTAGCACAAGGCTTTTCACAGAAATATGGTGAAGATTATGATGAAACGTTTGCACCAACTGTAAGATACAGTAGCGTGAGAATGCTTTTGAGCATAGCAGCCTCTAAGCAAATGGACGTACGTCACATCGATGTTTCGACTGCGTTTTTGCATGGGGAGATTACAGAACAGATTTATATGAAACAGCCTAAGGGTTTTATAAAACCGAATGAGGCTCATCTAGTCTGCAAATTAGAAAAAGGACTTTATGGATTAAGGCAGGCTGCTAGAGCTTGGAATCAGAAATTGCACAGTATGCTGGTGCAACTTGGATACAAGCAAGGAAACGCTGACAAGTGCTTGTACAGTAAGTCAAATGATGGACAATTTTCTTATATATTGGCTTTCGTTGATGACTTGATTATTGCAACATCTAATAACAGAGACTATGTGCAAAACTGTGGGCACGCGCGCAGTCTCTGTGGGCACGCGCGCAGTCGCCCCAGCAGCTCCTGGCCACTTCTGCGTGGGGGAGGAAGGAGTAGAGGAAGACTCTGCCGCTCTGTCAAACCTGCAGCTCTGCCTCCCTGCGACCAGCTGCTCCGGGGGTGTGAGGGTGGGGGGAGAAGGAGGAGGAGGAGGGCTTGCACTGCCCTCCGTCCAAAGGCTGTGGCACCACAACTAAACCTGACAGCCGCTTCTGGACTGGCTCCGCCTCCCCGCCATCATGTCTGGGTGTGCCCAACCCGCCTTCCTGCTCTGCCCTTGGGCGCGCTTAGAGCCGCATGACACTGGTCTGCGAGCGAGGTGCTGAGCGGGTGTGACTTTTAATGCTCCATGGTTTCTCTTCAGTCTGCTGCTACTTGGGAGTAAGCCACCTGGAGTTCAACAGGACTTACCGTTAACTCCCATGTCAGTCAGTAAGCATATAAAGTTAGCAGCCTAAGAAGGGACTGCTAGGTTTACATGTTCGCTGGGCTTTCCCACTGAAGACAACAAAGAAATTTATTCCATGGAGGCTGCGAATGAACGGCAGCTGAAGAAGCAGTGAAAATAATAATAATAATAATAATAATAATAATAATAATAATAATAATATTTTTTAACCTGCCAATCTGGCTGAGCTTCCCCAGCCACTCTGGGCTGCTTCCAACAGGACATTAAAAACAGGGAGGGGGGACTTCAAACATTAAAAACCTCCCTTCAGATGTCTTCTAAAAGTCTAAACTAAAACCTCAGTATTCAGGTTAAATTGCCATGTCACCGTGTCACATTTATTGTTCAAAAGCCTGCCAAATACAAACTTTTACCTTTCAGTGAAAAGTTGTTTGCATCATTGAAAGCTCTGTTATTGTGATTTTCTTTTAAGATAAAAGGTTACAGGTAGGTAGCCGTGTTGGTCTGCCATAGTCAAAACAAAATAAAATAAAAAATTCCTTCCAGTAGCACAAGAACAAACTTAGTTGGCCTCTAAGGTGCTACTGGAAGGAATTTTTATGTTATTATGTTTTGAAGATAAAAGGTGTTAATCTAGGAGTTGTTTTTCCCAAACTAAAACCTCAGTATTCAGTTAATTGCCGTGTTGGCACTTTGCGATTAATAAGTGGGTTTTGGGTTGCAGTTTGGGCACTTGGTCTCTAAAAGGTTCGCCACCACTGCTATATAGGGAAGTTTTTAATGTTTTTAATGTTTTTATATATGTTGGAAGCTGCCTAGAGTGACCCAGTAAGATGTGTTGGGTATAAATAGTAAAATTATCATTATGGAATGGGATGTCCCTATTTTCATCGGATAAATGTTGGAGGGTATGCAAATGTTCTGGGGTGTTGTTGTTGTCTACTTTTGCTGCACTATAGAAGGCAAGAAGGCAAATATAGTGTGGAATCATTGCAGAACAACTAGCAAAGAGGAATGTGGGCAGTCTAGTATAAATCCAGCACTGATACATTATTGTTGCATCACTGGCATGTTGCAGAATACACCCACAAAAAAACACCAATCTGGAGATGGCCTTAATGATTTGCCAGACTTATCTATAGGACTGGAATGGCAGGCTGTGAAGATGGTCATTAGAGGGATTAAAGAAGCGCCTAAACAAAAGGACAACAGAAAAAGGTGAAGAATCGCTTAACTACAAAAACCCAACAATTATAAGGGCAATGTAACACTAAGAGGGTGAAAAAAAATGTTTAGGCAGGTGCAGGAAGCTCACAAACAACTTGAATTGTTGAGCTTAATAAGGCTCAGAAATCTTTGTAATCTTTAGATAAATCACTGTATGAACTTAGTAATAAGATATTTTGGGTTTGCAAAACAGCTTAAGGTGAAAACTGATTTGAAACAGAATCTTGCAAGTTTACAATGAAGATCATATTCCCTATAAAACTGAAGCTTGTAATCGATTATTTGTACTATATTATAAAAATATACATCAAATAATCCTGAATTTCAAATATGTATCCTATTTAGACGAGTATTACATTCCTTTGTGTATTGCAAAGTATAGGGAACTAGGAAAGGAAATAAACACATGAGACTAAGTCTGTGATCCAAGACTGAAGGTGAATAAAACAACAGGGCTTGGAATAGTGCTGTAAATTACTGAAATATGTTTTAATTGTTAAATAAAAACATTCTCAAAAGAAGTCTTATTTCTGCTAAGTCTTCTCTTTTAAAGGACATACCCAACTCCTTCAATTGTTCTTCATAAGGCTTGGTTTCCAGACCCTTGATCATCTTGGTTGCCTTCCTCTGCACACCTTCCAACTTGACAATATCCTTCTTAAATTGTGGCACCCAGGTCATATTTCCATACTGTATTAAAAGCTCCATATCATCTTGCTTGTTTCCCAAACTGTGCATTTGTGTAGAAACAACTGAAACCACGAGCCATTCCCTCCAGCTACTTCCTTCTTGAAGTTTCTTGCCCTTTAACAGGTTTCTGGAGCGGAGCACCATCTCCTTTCCTGAGCAGCAATGAAGTTATTGTCCCCAGTACCAGGTGTTCTCCTGTCGTCGTCTGTAATGTTGTCTCCCTCCCCCTCAGGATCTAGTTTTACGCTCTCATGATCAGGTTTGCAAGACTTTTAGCAAACACATTCTTGTCAACTGCTGTGAGGTGCAGCCCATGTCTTGCCAGAAGTCCTTCCTCAAGAAAGCAGAGACTGTGGTCAAAGAAACCAAACTTTTCCTGATGACACCACCTTCTGGTATTTTCCTCTTTCTTCCTGGATCACAACCTTCAACACCTCAGTGAGCATGCTGCTGATAATGCCAAGGTTGCAAGTTCTATCCCTGTAAGGGACAGCTGCATATTCCTGTACTGCAGGGGGTTGGACTAGATGATCCTCAGGGTACCTTCCAACTCTACAATTCTATGATTCTATGGTTCTAGGAAGGAGTGATGAAAAGACCATGTGCCCCAAAACCCTTCAGCTTCCTGCCCAGAGTCTCATAGTCCCTTGCTATGGCATTTGGTTTCAATTTTGTAAGGTTATCAAGTGATTGTACCCTTGATTTAAATTGTGCATTTCTGTAATTCTGATTTTGTCTCCTAGAGTTGTGTTGCTGCTTTGCATTTTGTATTAATGTTACGGAAATTACCGGGGGGGGGGGGTCACCCAAGCAAAGTCTCCTCCCGAGTAAAGTCATTGGGGTACGAAGTGCTGCCCTTAAGGGAACCCATCTCTCTGCCATGATCCAGTAGGGTACACAGGGAAATGCCTCAGCAGGTAATCTCTGGGTGCTTCAGGAAACCACTGGGCTAATATCCCTCAACTGGAATCCCATTGTTCTCTCCCAGATAAGTGCTCTAGATATCCTTGCCAATACTTAACACCCATTCACATTGGCCCAGGGCTATCTCCCTGATATTGCTCTGTTTCCCCCAAATGTTAATCTTGTTTTTCCTATATGTTAATCATGTATAACCCTCCCCTTTCGTGATGTAGTGATGATGTTTTAGTGATGTAGTAATGATGTTTCCAAACTGTATTCTGGGATATGGTAGGAGTTTTTAAAAGTTCTTGTAACGCTGCTCTCGGTGTGCAGTTTGACTGTAACCTTATTGTGCAATTAACCCTGTTTTGTCCTTTGCTCCAGTGGCTGGACTTCTTTTATTTAACTCCGCAGAAACCAGTGGGCTTATCCCCAAGGGCCAGGTGCCTGGGCAGTTCCACACCTGGGATTTTCCATTGCAATTAAAGAATAAAATGAGAGCACAGTGCACTTGCTCCATGGGCAGCACAATGAGGATTGGGATTCTCCTATATGCAAATTGTTTCCGCCCAGTGTAAGTTATTTGTGTTTGGAGGAATAGAAACTTGAATGGTTATGTGCGGGGGTGGGGTGGGGTGGGGGGGTGGACACATGATCGGAAAGCAGCTCTCAGTAGGACAGGCAAAATGTAAAGACCCGAGAGACAAAAGAAGGATCAGCACTTTGTGGATATTACATAACTTACTACTGAGCATTGCATTGCATTGGCATAATTTAATTATTTGTTCACACTTTAAAACTTAAGCAGTAGGTATTTGTTTTCCCCACCGATCTCACCCACTGCCCATAATACATGAATTATTTGACACATAACTCAACAGCTCTTCTGGGAACTGGAAGGTCTTTGGTTTTGGTTGTTTAAAGCTTTTCCACACTTGTATAAACCAAGGAGTATCCAGTTAAAAGGCAAGTGTTTCTTGGTGGTCAGGGAAAATCAAAACAGATGCTAGTTCCACTTGCCTATGATAAAATTAACACAGCCTGTCACATTTTCTTAACATCTGCTAAACAAAGGAAATGCCTTCTAATCCACATTGCCCTTAGTTTGTAGGTATAATGAGTCTAGTGGGCACATTATATCTGCTTTTAAAAACTAAAAAAATAGAGAACCGAAGCCATGATTATTAGTGTTACCACAGAAGCAGCTATTGTACCCCAGCTGGTCCAATTCAGTTCTTTATCAGCAGTCCAGTTTCTGGCAATGCGGTGCATGGGGTACTGGGGGCAGGAGTAACATGCTTAGGAGGACAGATATCATACAACCTGCTTTGCCCCACTGCTGCCCAAGAGCCTTCTTTGCGGAACTGACTCGCTGTCCTGTGGCTGCTGCTGCTGCTGCTGCCTTTGGCCAGACATTGGTGGGGCATGCCATGAAAATTCATTCTAGGGCATATTTCTCCTGAGGCACACGTTTCTGCCACAATTTCCCCTAATACAACATGTTTTGCATGTATTTTTCTTTAGTGTACATGTTTCTGCACTCTGTCCTCTAATACATGTTTAGTTTGAAAAACTGCATCACAAAATTTGGTGAAATACATATGTCCAATGAGAGATGTGTTTTGGTTTGCATATTCTTTTAGGAATTAGGTACATTTGCATTATATTGTGAACCAAACCAAATTTCTCCTCTATCTCTAGTTTGAGACCTGACATGTTGAAACAAATGGACTAAATAGCAGCTGGAGTGGGCTCAGTGTGTGAAATATAGATTAATATTAATATATTGCTGTAATTTAAAGGATCTTCAAATAAAGTAATTTCCCCCAGAAAAGCAACACCCACTGGCACCAATGGGAGATTCCCTTCTATGCCAACCAGCAACCTTCTGAGGTTGGTTTTTCTTGAAACTTCTCCCTCCAGACACAGCATGATCCCAGTCCTGCTCCCACCTACCCTGGGTTGATTTTATAAAGACCACTTACTGTTTGCAGCTGAAGCAACAGTTGCAGACGACTGGCATGGCTCTGCGAAAGCCACTCCCCCCCCCCAAAGAAACCCCCTCACGCTCCTGCATGAACAGCTGACCACATCATCAGCCTCAGTTGATCGCAGGCGGAGTCAAGACTTGGCGGCAATTTTAAAATTGAATTGCATTCTTCAAAGATGGACTAGTTGGGTAAAGGAGCCACACTTTATCTGATGACACCTGCCTGCTGACAACTCTGTCTGGTAGCAGATGCCAGGAAATTATTGAAGGTGAGGCTGGCTGGGAGATGGCCTTCAAAAAGGCCATCTGCACATGTGGGGCCAACCCCTTGGAGTTTGCTGCATATTACTTCCACATAGAAGCAGCCACCATGGCCTTATGTTGGGGACTCCCCTCTGCCCACATAAAATCCTTGGGCCGCTGGCATTCATCAGCATACAGGCATTATGTTCGTGGTCTCTTGCTGATTGTTTTTTTCCCAGGTGCAAGCTGCAGGCAGGTGCGGATCTGTGACTGCAGTATTGTGTGCTGGGCTCACGCATATGCAAAAACAAAGGGTTAGTTATATGGTTCATCTAGGTTGTGTGTGCGTAAGCAGAACCCTGCTGTTGATCCAGGCCAAAATCACACCAAGTCCAACAGTTTTCTACAGTGGCCATTTCTGGTGACTTAGCAAGGGACACCCATCCATGCTGGTGCCTTTAGCTTGCATCCATCCAAGTTCTAACAATGCACAGCACTACTTCTTACCAAAGAGCAACATCAACAGAGTATTCTAAGGGCTTCTGTCTTACCAAGAGGCTGCTATATTGTTCTAATCCAGAAATGGACTACTAGAGGATTATGAAAAAATAAATCTTCAGGGGCCTCCTCCATCAATTTGGCATGCATGTGAAACCCATAAAAGTTCTTGACAATTAATACTGCTAGAGGGTTAACTGCTGTTATTTCTGTGCTTGGCAGGAATCCTTCCAGCATTGCACATTATTTAACTCCCAGGATGTGTAAACTGTAAGCTATTGTCAACTGCTAAATCAATTACAACCACACCAGTTAGTTCATGTTAGATCATGAAATCACCTGAGCATGATATCAGATTTAATGTACAACATAAAAATACAATGTGCATAAAAGCTGTCCATCACAATGAGTCATAAGACCAAAGAGAAAAACGCTTGAGAGAAGCTGAAATGGAGTCAAAAGCATGACTACAAGAGGTGTAATTAAAGCTATTGGAGTAAGATAGATGGCTTTGTGGATAAAAGAACTTCAGCCAGATGCTCAACCCTGGTCAAGTCACATTTCTGATATATTCTACTTGAGCCCAACATCTTTTTTAACCAGGCATAATTTGAGTGAAATATTTCTGGCATTAAAAAAATATGCATTTATTTTCTTGTGCTTATTTTAAATGTTCTCAGCCAGGCAAACACCAGCATTTTTGTGTGGATCATCTGCATCTGCACTCACAATGAATATTATGAGGTAGCCTAAGGGCCATTTTCAAATACATTTTTCCTTTTGAAGGAAACAGGTAAGAGCTATGTAGAGTGGCTAGGAAGTGTAGTTCATACCTATAATTTATTTATATGCTTATAGTGAACTACAAAGTGTACTCCCCCCCTTTGTCTGTCTTAGTAGCCAATCAGAGAGAGGCTCCAGCCCTCTGGTGGAAATCTGAGGCACTACATCACCAGACTCTGGTCTGACTCTGCTGTCTGTCACAGGTACGTTATAAATGAACTAAATAAATAAACAAACACTAGAAAGGAAGACAACAGGCACTGGTCGTGGCGGATGTTCTCCTGGAGTCACCTAGTTTGGTCGTCCTAGGGGATTTTAACATCCATGCCGACACGACCTTACAAGGGGCCGCTCGGGACTTCGTGGAAAGCATGGCCTCCATGGGGCTGACCCTGAATAAGTCTGGTCCAACTCATAGCCGAGGACATGCCTTAGACCTGGTATTCACCTCTATGGATGTTGGTGATCTGACATTAAAAAAAAGTGAAACTAAAGAAGTGCCATGGTCAGATCACTTCCTGGTGCAACTGGACTTCTCCGCAACCCTTCCCCTCTGCAGGGAGGTGGGACCAATTCGGATGGTCCGCCCCCGCCACTTAATGGATCCAAATGGTTTCCAGAGAGTGGTAGGGGATACTTTATCCCATGTTGATGGCCTTTCAGCCGATTCCCTGGTGGCCCGCTGGAATGTGGAGCTAACCAGGGCTATTGACTGTTTGGCTCCGAAGCGCCCTCTCCGGTTGCATGGAGCCCGGACAGCCCCGTGGTTTTCCCCAGAGCTGAGGGCGATGAAACAATCGTTGAGACGGCTAGAGCGCCGGTGGCAGAAAACCCATTCTGAATCCGACCGAACACAGGTTAGAGCTCAACGTCGAGCCTACCAAGTGGCGATAGCGATGGCAAAGAAGACTTTCTTCACCGCCTCTATTGCATCTGCGGAAAATAGCAGCAGGAGACTCTTTCAGGTGGTTCGGAATCTATCGGAGCCACCTTCGTCATCGGGGCCTGGTAGGGACCCCAAGATCTCCTGCAATGCGTTTGCAAAGTTTTTAAAATCGCTCAGATTCGGAAAGAGATAGACTCCACCGTGGGAGCAGGGCCAGGGCGGGAGAGTGCCAGAGTCCTGTCTAGTCCAGTTGCGTGGGATCAATTTCAGTCTGTTACCTCCGAGGATGTGGACAGGCTGCTTGGACGAGTGAAACCAACCACCTGTCTCCTTGATCCTTGCCCATCCTGGCTTATAAAAGCTAGCCGGGAGGGGCTGGGCGATGGGCTGCGCGGGGTGGTGAATGCTTCTCTCTGTGAGGGAGCCTTCCCAGCCCCGCTGAAAGAGGCGGTCATTAAACCGCTTCTTAAAAAAACATCTTTAGACCCGGCCAATATGGCCAACTATCGCCCAGTCTCAAATCTACCATTCTTGGGCAAGGTGATTGAGCGAGTGGTTGCTGAACAACTCCAGGCACGCCTGGAAGAAGCGGACCATTTGGATCCCTTCCAATCGGGATTCAGGCCTCACCATGGGACTGAAACCGCCTTGGTCGCGCTGGTCGATGATCTCCGGCGGGCTAGGGACAAAGGTGAGAGCTGTTTCCTAGTTCTACTGGATCTCTCAGCGGCCTTTGACACCATCGACCATAACATCCTTCTAGACCGGCTAGAGGGGTTGGGAGCTGGAGGCACTGTTATACAGTGGTTCCGCTCCTTCCTCCTGGGCCATGTTCAGAAAGTGGTGGTGGGGGATGAGTGTTCAGACCCCTGGGCTCTCACTTGTGGGGTGCCTCAGGGTTCTGTCCTCTCCCCCATGCTTTTTAATATCCAATCAATCAATAACAATTTATTCGACCGTCAGTCAGAACACAATCATCCATACAAATTTTAAAAACCTGAGACAACTCAGAGGGGTTTACACTAAAACATACAGTAAAAGTAAATTATACATAAAAACCCATATCGATACCATCGATTTTGACCTTACGCTGTTTAAGGGCCAAAAAAAGAAATTTGGCCACCTCAAAAGTTGTGGTGCCAGTAAAATTATTCAGCAAAAACGAAACCTGACATTCTCCATCTACCAGGCTAAGGTGGCCTAAGAGTGGAGCTATCAGTTTCTGTCTAAGAGCAACATAAAATGGGCAGGGCAGGAGAATGTGTTCGGTTGATTCAACCTTTCCCGAGGCACAGGGACAGACCCTCAGAGCATATGGGACTCCCTTATATCTTCCCAACAGGACCTCTGTTTCCAGGACGTTTAATCTTGCTGCTGTGAGGAGTCTGCGATATTCTACATATTGGATTTCCACCAGGTAAGGGGCTGGTGAATTCCGGAAGATCTGCTCCCCCAAAAACATCCCTGGTTTCACACAAGCAATGTCCTCTTGTCTTGCAATGTCCCTCAGTCTTTGAGAGATCACAGCTTTGGCATGAGAGAATGTCATGGACTCCAGAAAGAGCTGTGACAGTCCGCAAGTCTGCACTTCGTTTAAAATCTCTTTTTCCCACATAGATTGGAAATCATCCCTTAGTATCAGGGGTGCCATGCCTACCGGGTTAAAACAAAGTTTAAGCCATAACCAAAGCTTGGTCTTTAGGGCCACATATCGAAAGGCTTGCCAACCCACTTCTAATCTCATGACTGCACCCGCTACAGACGGGGGAATCCTGAGAATAGCTCTGAGAAATCGAGTTTGGACAGCTTCCAATCTAAGAAAGTCCCTGCGTGTTCCCAAAGATATGCCCGCCAACATAAGAGGGAGAACTTTCATTTGAAAGAGCCTCAAGGCAACTTTCACAGATTGGGCCTGGTTCTTAGCATATAAAGATCTGATCATCATGGCTGCTTTAGAGGCATTAGCAAATATATACTCTTTATGAGCTACAAAGGACCTATTTGATCGGATCACTTGGCCCAAATATTTAAAGCTGTTAACCTGTTCCAGTGTAACACCATTCATCGACCACGAGAGCAATTTTGGTCGAGCAGAGCAAACCATAACCTTAGTCTTAGCATAATTTAGTTGCAGCTCATGTTGTGCACAGTATTCATGAAGTGCTACTAACATTCTCCTCAACCCAATCGGGGATCTAGCCAAAAGTGCGGCATCATCTGCGTACAGGAGGACATTTAGAGGCCGGCCAGCTAATTTGGGAGGATGGTAAGCATTGTTGGCCATATGGGCCACCAATGAATTAAGATAAAAGTTGAACAGAGCAGGGGCCAAAAGGCAGCCCTGTCTTACTCCCCTGGAGGTGGCAATAGGGTTAGAAACTAAACCCTTGTTATCTATCCTGACTCTCAGGAAGGTGTTCGAGTGGAGATTAATTATCAGAAGGAGAAGACGACGATCAATTGTTGTAGCAGCCAGTTTTGTCCATAGCTTTTTCCTGGAAATCCGATCAAAGGCCTGTTTAAAGTCAATAAAGGCCACATGCAGGGTTTTAGGAGTTTTGTCTGCGTACTTTTCAGCTAGGTGGTTCAATATTAATATCTGGTCAGTTGTGGATCTTCCAGGGCGAAAACCTGCCTGTTCATCAGCAATAATATTGTTACTCTCCATCCAGTTTAAAAGCTTGGTTAGCAGGTATCTAGCATAGATCTTCCCGATGACATTTAACAGGCTAATCGGTCTAAAATTGCTTGGCTCTGTACGTGGTCCTTTCTTATGGATTAATACAATCAAGGCAGAGTTCCAGCTTGGAGGGAATTTTGTTGTGGTGTTTATATATGTAAAGAGGGCCGCTAAGGGTGGAACCCACCAATCTTTGTTAGCTTTAATGGCATCGATAGATATAAGATCGTCTCCAGGAGCCTTGCCCGTTTTAAATTGATCTATGAGGGTTTCAACTTCGGGGCAGGTGACTGGCTCCCAGTCCGGCAAAGGTTCCTGATTCACCATTTCATCACCTTCAGTATGGTCTGCGTATAGATCAAAGAAGTATTTTTCCCAGGTATCTGCAGGGATTTGTGGTTCAATCCTGGCTAATGGCCTGCCCAGGTAACCAGCAATTAGGTGCCAAAAAGCAGATTGGTTTTTATTTTCCGCTGCTACCAACAGTTTACTCCAATTATTCCTTTCAGCTGCGTGTTTCTTTTCTTTTAATAGGTTTTTATATTTCTTCCTAAGGATCAGGAGGTGGTTGTTAGGTACAGGGTCGTTTGATGCTCTATAAGCCAGGTATTCACTGTACAGGTTTTTAATATCTATATGAAGCCGCTGGGAGAGATCATCAGGGGGTTTGGGCTGGGTGTTCATCAGTATGCAGATGATACCCAGCTCTACCTCTCTTTCAAATCAGAACCAGTGAAGGCCGTGAAGGTCCTGTGTGAGTGCCTGGAGGCGGTTGGAGGATGGATGGCGGCTAAAAGATTGAGGTTGAATCCTGACAAGACAGAAGTACTGTTTTTGGGGGACAGGAGGAGGGCAGGTGTGGAGGATTCCCTGGTCCTGAATGGGGTAACTGTGCCCCTGAAGGACCAGGTGCGCAGCCTGGGAGTCATTTTGGACTCACAGCTGTCCATGGAAGCGCAGGTTAATTCTGTATCCAGGGCAGCTGTCTACCAGCTCCACCTGGTACGCAGGCTGAGACCCTACCTGCCCGCGGACTGTCTCACCAAGGTGATGCATGCTCTGGTTATCTCCCACTTGGACTACTGCAATGCGCTCTATGTGGGGCTACCTTTGAAGGTGACCCGGAAACTGCAATTAATCCAAAATGCGGCAGCTAGACTGGTGACTGGGAGTGGCCGCCGGGACCACATAACACCGGTCCTGAGAGATCTGCATTGGCTCCCAGTACGTTTCCGAGCACAATTCAAAGTGTTGGTGCTGACCTTTAAAGCCCTAAACGGCCTCGGTCCTGTATACCTGAAGGAGCGTCTCCACCCCCATCATTCAGCCCGGACACTGAGATCCAGCGCCGAGGGCCTTCTGTCGGTTCCCTCACTGCGAGAAGCAAAACTACAGGGAACCAGGCAGAGGGCCTTCTCGGTAGTGGCGCCCGCCCTGTGGAACGCCCTCCCATCACAGGTCAGGGAAATAAACAACTACCTGACATTCAGAAAAAACCTGAAGGCAGCCCTTTTTAGGGAAGTTTTTAATGTTTGATATTTTTGTATTTGATTTCTGTTGGAAGCCGCCCAGAGTGGCTGGGGAAATCCAGCCAGATGGGCGGGGTACAAATAATAAATATTATTATTATTATTATTACTAGCTAGTGCAGGGACTATGTTCTTTTTTATGATTCACCTGTACCATTTTTAAAAAAGTATGATTGCATCCTTCCGTCTGCTGGCAGTAACCAGCAGAAGACCCCCAAATGTGGCACTCTGGAGGTGGGGAGGAGCTCAGCAGTCTCATGGACACTGTGCAACATTATTGGCCCAATGTGGGCCTGATTGATATGCTAGTTCCAGACTACACAGAAATCTTACTGCCAGCTCCAACCTTCTGCCTGGCTGCCATGAACAGCAGGAGGGAGAGGTGGGGTGGCCCCACTGCTCCATAAAGCCCCACCAGTGGGAAGCGGTTGAGGTATCTAAATTTAGTGCACCATGCAAGGACAATAGTTCGATTACATTGATTGCATTGTGTATGTGCATGCGATTACACTTCTGAGTTTGTTGTAGACGGCTTTGCTATGTCAGAGCAAGACACGCCTGGGGCTACTTCAAATTTCCACTTCATCTATGACTAATATGGGCCAATATGCAGCTGTTCACAATGGTTTCATGTGTTCCATGGATTGGAGCAGAACAGATCCGTTTGTCTCAGGTTTGTTCCATGATGAAATAGCTCTCAATGATTTTAAGCACACGACAAGTAAGGAACTGTAGGAAGGCTTATACTTTGGATTGCACTTAGTACTATGAACAGAACTGTAACACATCAGCATTGATATATTATCCTTTGTCTTAGTCATCAGATTTCCTATATTCTACTGTCATAGCAAAATGGAAACAATGAGACAGCCCTGGTAATAGCGAAGGATGGGCAGGGATACACTCATTATTGCATGGAGAGAATGAATAACTGTCCTTATTTGTTCAACTTTACTAGCCTTTGGCCATGCATTATAAAACTTTCCTGATGCTCTTATGAGAATTAAGGGAGTGCCTGCAAGGAATGTATAGTGCTTTCTTTCTACTGTCTCAGCTGAGAAATATTTCTCCAACAGATTATTTCCAATTAAGATCAGTTTGGGGCTCCCCTCCACCTGGAACTTCTTCATATGCAAGTCTTCTGTTTGCAGCTGTGATGGCAACAAGGGTCTGCATAGTCTTCTCCTCATAAAACATAAGGAATCTAGAAAACATTAGCTGGGTGCCATGGCAGGCAATTATTTCTTACTTGCAATTTGAAAAATTACTTTAATTTTTTTCATTCTTATTATTTAGGTTGCTTTTTTCTTTAGAAATAATTAATTGCTTAAAACCTGATAGAATGTGAAATTTGGTGGGGTTTGAAAACAAAAACATGTTGAGTAGACGGGGGAAAGCAAACCTTGAACCTTGAAATAAGCAATCTCATTCTCAGTCATGCACAATTTTTCTGGTAACAACCTTCAGCTACAGGGAGGATTTCCCCCAGAAGACACCATGTTCCAAAATTTGACAAAGTCCATGCTTGTGCCCTGCTCAAGCTTCCTAGCACTGAGCTCACTTCTCCACATACCTGGGACATAGCCACTGAGACACACATGGAAGTTCCATACTTTTGGCCTCAATTATTTGGTGAAATGAGGGAAGGAATCCAGGTTCTAAGCCATTCAAGCAATAAATTCAGGTTCTTCATGCCTTCATCACAAATTGACATAATGGGTTGCAGCCAGTGGTCATCCCATTCACACAAGGACTTCTGCCTTTGCAACAGAGTTTTCCCTCCCTTTCCCTGCATGCCCCAATCCTCCAGAGCAGATTTGGGGGATGACGTGTGAGAAGAATGGTGGCAGCAGAAGTTCTGTTGTGCCAATAGACACAGATGGGGGGGGGGGACTTCCTTTGATACAATGAAAACAGGCATAGGGTGTGCAAAGTACTGTCTTACTGTATGTTGATTATATTTAGCACATCTGTAGGACTAATGGGCAACCCTGAATGTGTAAATATCCTCTTTAGGTTAGACAATCCTTCTGCAAGGTTAAAAAGAAGTCTAGAAACTAGATCATAATGACAATGTAAGACCATTTGGGTTACGCTCATGCTGTCAAGTGTGGGCATCAACAGAGGGGTGGAGACTGCAACCATGAGGAAAATACAGAATGTGAGCCTCATGTACCAGTAATATAAATAGAATTTTGCCTTTTCTGGGGGGGGGGGGCTTTGAAACTCTAGGACATGTTTCAACTTATAAGTAGTTACATAAGGAATCATCAACATTTCCACATACAGTATGGGATGGTGAAATCAAAATTAATCATCTCTCTTAATACAGTGTTTTGTTAAAGTATTATTCATAAAGTTCTGGAGCATTTGGAAACTCTGATATAACCTAATGACCATTTTGCTTTCAAGCTGAAAAGTGGTTCAATGCAGCTTGGCTTTGTTTCTTAATGACGTGGGTGTCCAGTTGATAAGCAATTTCAATACTGAACAAGCAACATAGGAAAGTATAATTGTAATATATTATTTATTCTATGGGATGTACGGGGTGTTAGGGAAGGGCTAGTACCTCTAGTGATGGACACATCATGGCTCCTCTTCATCCTGGAGAGAAGTGACTAGTGGGGTGCTACAGGGTTCCGTCTTGGGCCCAGTCTTATTCAACATCTTCATCAATGACTTGGATGACAGGCTTGAGGGCATCCTGATCAAGTTTGCAGATGACACCAAATTGGGAGGGGTGGCTAATACCCCAGAGGACAGGATCACACTTCAAAAAGACCTTAATAGATTAGAGAACTGGGCCAAAGCAAACAAGATGAATTTTAACAAGGAGAAATGTAAAGTACTACACTTGGGCAAAAAAGAAAGAAAGCCACAAATACAGGATGGGTGACACCTGGCTTGAGAGCAGTACATGTGAAAAGGATCTAGGAGTCTTGGTAGACCACAAACTTGACATGAGTCAACAGTGTGATGCAGCAGCTAAAAAAGCCAATGCAATTCTGGGCTGCATCAATAGGAGTATAGCATCTAGATCAAGGGAAGTAATAGTACCACTGTATTCTGCTCTGGTCAGACCTCACCTGGAATACTGTGTCTAGTTCTGGACACCACAGTTCAAGAAGGATACTGACAAGCTGGAACGTGTCCAGAAGAGGGCAACCAAAATGGTCAAAGGCCTGGAAACGATGCCTTATGAGGAATGGCTTAGGGAGCTGGGTATGTTTAGCCTGGAGAAGAGAAGGTAAAGGGGTCATATGATAGCCATGTTCAAATATATAAAAGGATGTCATATAGAGGAGGGTGAAAGGTTGTTTTCTGCTGCTCCAGAGAAGCGGACACAGGGCAATGGATTCAAACTACAAGAAAGAAGATTCCACCTAAACATTAGGAAGAACTTCCTGACAGTAAGAGCTGTTCGACAGTGGAATTTGCTGCCAAGGAGTGTGGTGGAGTCCACTACACTGTATTCAGAAGGACTATGTAGGATATAGGCAGGAATCCACCAAGTATCTAGTATCTAATCAAACCCAACCTTAGCAAGTATTTGTTAGTCTTTTTCTGTGCTTGTAAACTCTATTTTCTGATATCTGTGGAAAAATTATCCAGCAACCAAAAGTCTGCACTTAATTAGATTCACACACAAAAACAAGGCAGACAGGAAATCCATTGCCTCAGAATTGCCATGGTTTATGGATTCTGCCCTTAATACTGATTTTCAGCTTTAGCACAAATATTACTGCTTCAAAAACATGAAATTCTTCGTGAGGCAATTCCAGTCAATCACATTTAAGTATGTGGTATTATCATTAACAGGTGAATAGTACCCCAAAGGAGTATGTGTTTTACATGGGGCAAAGTTCTGTTAAAAGTGTTTAAAGTATACCTCCACCTATTTAAAACCTATATATCTGTGTATACATTCCAATACTATAAAACATCTTAAGCTGCCATTGACCTATTTCCAAAAAAGCAAAATGAAACAAAGTTAAGTGCCTGAACCTCTCACCAGTCCAAGTAGTAGGGTAGCATAACTGATGGAAAAAATAATATGGAAAGAAAATATGTAAAGAAATAAAAAGAAATTTAGAAATTTGGGGAGTAATGAATCTATCATTATTAGGAATGATATCAATAATCAAGAAAAACGTACTGCCAAAAATGTTATTTCTGTTTCAATCAATCCCAGTGATAAGCAATGTAAGTTGCTTCAAAGATAGGCAAAATGATATTTCAAGATTTATTTGGTGAGGAAAGAAGCCAGGAATAAAATATAAATTACTAACAGATCTTAAAGACAGAGGGGCTTCTCCTTACCAGATATAAAACTATATTATGGAGCTTCTTGCATATGCTGGATCCAGGATTGGATAGTATTAAAAGTACAGATTTATTAGATTTAGGACATGACAATAGATTTGGTTGGCATGCATACTTGTGGTACTAGAAGGCAAAAGTACATAAAGGCTTCCAGAATCATATAATAAGAAATGTGATTTTTAAAGTTTGGGGAAAATATAAGCATTTATTAGGGGAAAAAACACTATGGTGGCTATCTGTGCTGGAAGCAATATCTGTGAAAAAATTAAATATGAAAACTAATTGAGCAACATATACCTGTTAACGGAAATTGATAATCAAAATTGAAGGAATTTCAAGAAATAAAAGGGAAGGTAATGAGCGTTCCCCACATCAAATGGGGTGCGCATGTTGCGAGGTCGCGAGTAGACCGATTGGATCACGGTGGCAGCTCCTGGCAGTTGGTCTGGCTTCGCCTTCCCCAGGTTGGGATAGCAGTGGACTCCACTTACTCTAGCAGCCACCCAATCCCGGCTGGGGAGGTGTTACCAGGGGGATTGACCAGGTAGAAGGAGGGATTATACAGTATACACAATAGAGCTTGAGTCATACCTGGGAAGCGGCCGTTGGATTCAGAGCTTCCCTGCCCTCCACTCCCTCAATTGACGCTTACTTTGCAGGTTTAACCACCTTTTCCCCCACAGCCACACAGGCACGCAGGCGCTGCTATGACAAGGTTGCTGTTAAAGGGCCAGAAAGGAATTTACCTGCATTGGCAGGGGCGGAATCCTTTAGTCATTTACAGGATTAACAAGGTTGCTGTTAAAGGGCCGGAAAGGAATTTACCTGCATTGGCAGGGGCGGAATCCTTTAGTCATTTACAGGATTGACAAGGTTGCTGTTAAAGGGCCGGAAAGGAATTTACCTGCATTGGCAGGGGCAGAATCCTTTAGTCATTTACAGGATTGGTGGGGGGCGTGGGGCGGTGACCCCCCCCCCCGCCCCATTGCGGTGGCAATAACAGGGTTCCCGTTAAAGGGGTCTCAGGGGGAGGCATTGACCAAACGCCCAGGGTCGTCAGTGACCTCCACTTCCAGCGGCAGCGAACCAAAGGGGGGCGGGCTATCTGCTTGAACATATGTTCTCCAGACTAGCCCATTTCCTGATCATGCTGGATAACCCTGAAGTTACCCAGAACCCCGGCTGGGGGGCTGAGAAGGATAAACGCCCAATGCCTGAGCCAAGGTCTTTCTACATCTGAATATTAATAAAGTTGTGGCCAATTTAATCCCATAGAACGTTGTCATGAGTCGTTATTTCCCTCAGGGGCTGCCCCGGGGTACGGGGGGACTTCGCCTGGCCGCGCAACAGATTGGTTACAATATTTTCAGTTAAATGAAGTATTTAAAAATGATAAAAAGAAAGGATTCACCTATGAAATTTGAAATTTCCAGAGAGAAATTATAGAAAGTGATATTAAATTATTATTAAAAATGTACAATATATTGTTGGAATGGGAAACTAAGGATGAGGAGATCAAGTGTGTTATGATAAAGTGGGCAAAAGACTGTGGGACATAATATTCAGATGACAGATTGGGAAAGTCTATGGAAGAATGATATGAAAGTTAAGGCATGTACCTTACTTAACGAGAACTATATGAAAATGATGTATAGGTGGTATTTAACACCGGTTAAATTGGCAAATATGTATAAAACAAGGGAAAAATAAGTGTTGGAAAGTGGAAGATATGTTTTATCATATGTGGTGGCAATGTAAGGTTATTTTAAAAATGTTAGAAATAACCTTTGTTAGAAAACCAGAAGCTTTCTTACTAGGTATGGATCTACCTAAAGAATACAAGAATTTGTTCATGTATGCAACAACGGCCGCTCGGATATTGCTAGCCCAACACTGGAAAGAAGAAAAAAACCCCACTTAGGAAGATTGGCAAATTTAAGTTAATGGAATATCCCGGCACTAAAAGCTTTTGTTGGAAGAGTGATTCCTCAGATGTTATATGGGGTAGAACTCTGGGGGTGGAATCAGAAGCTGCTAGAATGGCTCGAAATCTTACAAAAATTTTATCTTAAAAGAATCCTAGGCCTCCCTCAAGGAACTCCAGCAGCTTTCCTAAGAGTGGAAGTAGGATTACCTTCTGTGTCTGCCAGGGCCCACTTAAGATTTTTGCGTTTCTTCATCAATCTCACAAATGCCTCGAACACCTTATTGGCTAAACAAGCCTATGCACTTCTTCAATATAACCCTACTTGGCGTCAAAACCTCTTAGATATCCTATCCAGATATACTCTACCCGAGTTTAATATTCTTAAAATGTGGAGCCCTGATAAAGTTCGAGAATGGATCCTTGATAGAGACACCTCTTTAGACATCACAAAGATAAAAAAAATTCTGGGTTGTCCTACTGGTTTCCCCGAGTAAAAGCAGTCAAAATTTGTGCCAACTACCTGGCGGATATCACTGATCCCACCCTTCGGAGAGCTTTTACTATGGCCCGGTTGAAAACATTACCTACTGCATACCTGACTGGCAGATTTGCAAGAACCCCAGTAGAGCACCGCTTGTTCCCTTGCCTCATGAGAACTAAAGAGGATCTCATACATTATCTTTTTCATTGTCCTATTTACTCGGGCTTTAGAGGTGTGATTTTGCAAATCATACCCAATTCAATAAATAACCCTGAAGATCAAGTAAAATTTTGTTAGTTGATGCTAACCCATGGATTTCACACATGGTAGCGGTCTTTGTGATGAAGGCCATGAAAGCCAGAGAAAGATTTCTGGATGACAAAGAAAAGACCTCTTCATCGTCTGCTTAACTCGTTCTTCTTGTACTTTCCTTTCTGTTTTGTGGGATGAGGGTTTTGCTAGGACAGTATGCAATTAATTTTAATATTGTTGTGTAGATATTTGTGTAAAGGCATGGTCCTCACAATAAACTGATATGTTGTTGTTGTTGTTAATGGAATATGCAGAAATGGCTAAACTAACTTGGAAACTTAGATCCAGTTACAGGTGGGTAGCCGTGTTGGTCTGCCATAGTCAAAACAAAATCGAAAATTCTTTCTAGTAGCACCTTAGAGACCAACTGAGTTTGTTCCTGGTATGAGCTTTCGTGTGCATGCACACTTCTTCAGATACACTGAAACAGAAGTCACCAGATCCTTAAATATAGTGGGGGAGTGGGGAGGGGTGTTACTTAGAAACTTAGAAATCAAGATGATAACAAATATAAAAAAGAATGGGAAATGTTTATTGCATATTTGCAAAAATGTAAGCAAGTTAATACATTACCAGGATTTTAAAAATAATGTTATGGATAATGTTTAAATTTGGAGGTAATTAGAGATAAAGACGTTATTGACATGCATGAATGAAGATAATACAAGGGAACCAGGGGAGGGAAGTTCATGTAATCCCACAGTGTGGATTTAATATTGATTGTGTAAAATATACAGTTGTTTTAAATGTATTCTTTTATTTTTTAAATTTTTCTTTAATGTAATGATTTTGTTTATTGTGAAAATTAATAAAATGTTATAAATAATAATAACAATAACAATAATAATAATAACTGTTATTGCTTTAATGATTGCATTTTATTTTTGGCCTATGGCCAAGCTAAACTAGAAAGACCTGTGTCTATCTACTTTTTTACAGTGTAGAACGAGTTGCTTTTAGGTACTATATGTAATGGATGTTTGTTCCAGAACACTGGAAGGAATATACTGTTAGAATGCATGAAACGCTGTCATACCCTCCAACATTTCTCCAATGAAAATAGGGACGTCCCATTCCATAATGATAATTTTACTATTTATACCCAACACATCATACTGGGTTGCCCCATAGCTTCCAACATATATAAAAATGTAATAAAACATTAAACTTTTTTTTTTAAAAAACACTTCACTATACAGGATTGCCTTCAGATGGCTTGGGGGTCGGATAACTCCATACCCTTCAACATTTCTTCAATGAAAATAGGGACATCCTAAGGAAAAGTGGGACATTCTGCAATCAAATCAGAAATCGGGATGAGCTCTAAATCAGGGTTGCCACTGGAACCCTGGAGGATCTGTGCTGTATGAATGAAAAAAGAACCAGCTAGACATAGCAATTGCAATTAATCCTGAATTTATAGAATCATAAAATGGTAAGCGTTGGAACGTACCCTAAGGATCATCTAGTCCAACCGCCTGCAATGCAGGAATCTCAACACACAGCCCTCCCCATCCAATTAGAAACCATACTGGACTCTGCATTGTAACAGTCCATTATTTCCAGTGTTCTGGAATGAACATTTATTGCATACAGTACCCCAAAACAACTTGTCATCTATCTGATCAACTGAAAAATGAATTTTAAACATACACTGTTTTACAAGATAAATATCTATCAGATGTAACCTGGTTGGACACAGAGGAGTGGGAGGTGGAACCAGCTGGGGAACTACCAAGGGAAGAAGGTTCAGAACCTGGGGATTGATGATTGGACAATGATAAGTGGTCAGAAGGAGAAGACTGGGAAGCTGAAGAGGTAACAGCGCTTACTGAGTGGGGGGAGTCTGGGGCAGAGAGAAGTCCAGAATCAGAGGCAAAAGGGGAGGGAGGCCAAGAGGCAGAGATGAGTCCAGCTGGTGAAGACTCATGCTGTGACAAACTCCCCTCCTGGCTGACTTCCAGAACCTGGAGAGGGATGAAATGGGTGGAGCAAAGACAGGCTGGAGACTCTGCATCTTTTTCTCTTGGGTTTCTGTGAGTGATACCTCCAGTCTTGGAACCCCTTTTACATTTCTCCAACAAAGTAAAGTGTACTTGGTCAAATAAACATGACGAAAATTATAAAATATAATCATACATTTGCACAAAATCATAGAGTAAACCCTATCCTTGAGGGATATACACAGGGATTACTCCTAAACCCTCATGCAAGCAGAGCACCTCTCTATGCTTGCAGAAGAAAAATTGCACCAAGGAATACCCTTGGTTCTGTGAGAGACCACCCACAAGGCATTGCTTATCCTTACAGGATTGTACAACTAGAAGAGGGAAACACTAGCTGCAACCAAGATTTGTCTGAGAGAGACAAGCCATGAGTCCAGGTTTGGACATCATGCCAAGTCAAATCCTATCTCAACATTGGGCAGTGTGGCACCAGGAGGACTGAGGGATGAGTATCCTGGTGGTGATCCCCCCCCCCCCGTTAATGCCCCTATGTTCACTCATTCACCTCAGCCATGGTTTCGCTTAGTGATACAGTGTGAAGTGGGCCATTAAGTCTTCGAAGATTCTCCCAAATATTTGTTTTTGGTAGAAAATTGGGATAAAATAGGGCCTACACAGGAAGAACTAAGCATATGGGGATATTTAAATGCAGTGTGAGTGTTTTGGAATATTCCTACTAAACATTTGGATTTTCCAGGCTACCTGTCCAGGACTATCACAGCAGGCTTTTGTTGTTGTTTAGTCGTTTAGTCATGTCCGACTCTTCGTGATCCCATGCACCAGAGCACACCAGGCACTCCTGTCTTCCACTGCCTCCCGCAGTTTGGTCAGATTCATGGTGGTAGCTTCGAGAACACTGTCCAACCATCTCATCCTCTGTTGTCCCCTTCTCCTTGTGCCCTCAATCTTTCCCAACATCAGGGTCTTTTCCAGGGAGTCTTCTCTTCTCATGAGGTGGCCAAAGTACTGGAGCCTCAGCTTCAGGATTTGTCCTTCCAGTGAGCACTTGGGGCTGATTTCCTTAAGAATGGACAGGTTTGATCTTCTTGCAGTCCATGGGATTCTCAAGAGTCTCCTCCAGCACCATAATTCAAAAGCACCAATTCTTCGGCAATCAGCCTTCTTTATGGTCCAGCTCTCACTTCCATACATCACTACTGGGAAAACCATAGCTTGAACTATACAGACCTTTGTCGGCAAGGTGATGTCTCTGCTTTTTAAGATGCTGTCTAGGTTTGTCATTGCTTTTCTCCCAAGAAGCAGGCGTCTTCTAATTTCGTGACTGCTGTCACCATCTGCAGTGATCATGGAACCCAAGAAAGTGAAATCTCTCACTGCCTCCATTTCTTCCCCTTCTATTTGCCAGGAGGTGATGGGACCAGTGGCCATTATCTTAGTTTTTTTGGACGTTGAGCTTCAGACTACCGTATATTCCGGCGTATAAGACAACTGGGCGTATAAGACGACCCCCAACTTTTCCAGTTAAAATGTAGAGTTAGTGATATACAACGCACACCAAATAAAAATTTGAAAAACATCAGATTTGATTTGATCCTCAGACTGCACGTGAAATCCCCCTCTTCAGCGGGCCTTAAGCCTAGGGAAGCTCCAAGATTCCTGTATGAAGCACGTGCAGGCAGTGGAAGGGCTTCAGAGTGGACCAGTGGGTCTCCCTCCTCCTCCCTCCCTCCCTGTGTGTTGTTGTGAGTTGCGTTTCCCCCCCTCCCCTCCCTGTGTGTTGTTGTTTTTTTCCCTCCCCTCCTCCTCCCTCCCTCCCTGTGTGTTGTTGTGAGTTGCGTTTTTTCCCTTCCCCTCCCTCCTCCTCCCTCCCTGTGTGTTGGTGTGAGTTGCGCTCCCCCCCCTCCCCTCAGCCTTTTTTGTAGATCAGCAGGAGCACGTTTGTGGGTCTTTGCTGCTGTTCTTTCCCTTCCCCACCGGCCGAGCACCCAAGCGGCTCAGCCTTTTTTGGAAGACCAGCAGGAGCACGCAAAGAGGAGGACTGGCCGGGTGAGAGCCGTGGGGGCGCCGAAGCGGCTGCCGTTCTGACGGGAGGCTCTCCAACGGCCTCCCCTGTGTCAGAAGCCCCAGAAGAGCTGGGTGAGAGTGGCGCTGCAGATGGGTGAGAGTACCCCGGTTTTAGTATCTGTGATGTTAAAAGGTCTGCCTTGGATTCGTATCGTGATCATTCTATCATTTTTGAGATTGCATCCCAGTACAGCTTTCACCACTCTTTTGTTGACTATGAGGGCCACTCCATTTCTTTTACGAGATTCTTGCCCACAGTAGTAGATATGATGGTCATCTGAACTGAATTCGCCCATTCCTGTCCATTTTAGTTCACTGATGCCCAGTATGTCAATATTTATTCTTGCCATCTCATTTTTGACCACATCCAGCTTACCAAGGTTCATGGTTCTTACATTCCAGGTTCCTATGCAATATTTTTCTTTACAGCATTGGACTTTCCTTTCGCTTCTAGGCATAGCTGCAACTGAGCGACCTTTCAGCTTTGGCCCAGCTGTTTCATCAGCTCTGAATCTACTTGTACTTGTCCTCCGCTCTTCCTCAGTAGCATGTTGGACGCATTCTGACCTGAGGGGCTCATCTTCCAGCGTCATAACTTTTATATGCCTGTTGTCTTTGTCCATTGAGTTTTCTTGGCAGGGATACTGGAGTGGCTTGCCGCTTCCTCCTCCAGGTGAATCACATTTAGTCTAAACTCTCCACTATGACGTGTCCATCTTGACCTGTCCATAGCTTCCCTGAGTAATTCAAGCCCCTTCACCACGACAAGGCAGTGATCCATGAAGCAGACTTACTGTTACATAAACTGACAGAGGCTGGGGTGGGGTGGTGGGCTAACAAAACAGACAAAGAAATAAAAGTGGCCTGTGCTTATCACCTTATTCTCAGACTCTTCTGCAATATTATTGCAGGCTGTTCCAAATTAAATGAATAAGAACAACCCACCCTAATAGTTCTGGGAAAAATGAGAAACACAGAAATATAATCAGTGCAGCTGTGGAAACAAAGCTATTGTTAGAGGATAGTGAAATATACAGCAAGTAAGAAAACTAAGAAGGAAATAGGTGGAGGAGAAACAGTTGCTAAAACATGAAAGCAGTTCCCTTTCCCACACCTCTTGGGGGGAAGCTTCTTCTTGCAAGGGAAGAAGGTCAGGCAGTGGGTGGTGTGCTGCTCAAGGGTATGACATCAGGAAATTTTCTTTGAGCTACTGGATATTTTTTCCCCTTGGCAAGGGATAAGAAAGGAAAAATAACCAGGCAGTCCATTTTGGCAAAGTGGATGTACATTCAGGTGCTGTATCAATCATCTGTCCCATGCTAACAAACAAACAAAGAAGATCAACACTGAGAAATGGATGGTTTAGCGGGTGCCAGTATTTTAAAAAATCCTTTAAGATTTGTGCTTGATGGTTCTTTCCTTTTCATTTAGCTATTTAATATTAATACTCAGCATTCAGAAAAGCCGATTTCAAGTGTCCTTCTCCTCTCTACATAATTTCAGTATTCCTTACAAGAACACCCCATAGGGACGAATATCATTATTTTTGTAGTGAAGATGTAGAGCAACACCTGAGAGTATGGTGACTTGCCTGGGGCCCTTTAAGTCAGTTGGTGGTGTAAATGAGATTTCAGTTGGGAACTTTTTGGCTTATACTTAGCCTGTGCACACGTCAGTTTAAATTAGATCCCATGTAGGCAATACACATGTATTTTTTTTTATAAAATGTTTTATGTAAGTCTGGTCCATTGGAAAGCCTCTCTTTCTCTTTTTAAATGCCAACCACACAGGTAAACACACACCTGTGTTCATGCCCAAGATGTACCTCCAGGTTTTTGGAACACAGGGAGGCTGAACTACTGGTGGGGCCACACACACACACACACACCCCTTAACCCACCATTCTGTGCAAGCCTGGTATATCAGAACATTTGTATCGCATTAAAAAAAAAAAGGCTGCACACACGGCCAAATAAATACCTGTGTACATCTCCACAAAGGATCTCAGGTTTTCAGAACTCAGAGAAGGTGGGGAAGTACTAACTGAGGGGAGGGGACAACACACAGTGCAAATACATGCCCACTAGTGTGGACAGGAAACACTAGAGTTTAATTAAAAGCACTCGTGTGGGTAAATGTGCACAAAACTGCACATGGAAATTGTGGATCTGTGCAACCCACAGGTGCATTAACACAGATATGTGCACAGTTTAGCCATTGCACTGCACAAACTCCCACTTGAGAAATGTTTTTGATATCCCTGTGCTGGTTTGATAGTTCATCTTCCATACTGAATAGTTTACACTCAGAGGCCTGACTGAGGTAGACATCAAGTCCATACCATGGTGTAAGATAAAATCCTCTGAGCATTAATTCACAGAAGCCAAAGTGAACATGGTATGCAAAACATGTGCACTGCAATTCAAAAAGGAATTCAACACAGTGAGTTAACCCACAAAATACAAGAATGTTTTAATTGAAATATGCTCTTGTGTGAAAAATTTTGAAGTGTAGGTGGGTTCCTATGAGGCAAGACACAGTGATAACAGCAATAACCTTTATTGAATTACATAACTGGGAAACAGGAGCAAAGCAACTGCTTATATACATTTCTGAAACCCACTCCCAATGTGATTGGCTGTCTAAACTTTCAAACTGTGAAACAGTAAGAGCTGTTCGACAGTGGAATTTGCTGCCAAGGAGTGTGGTGGAGTCTCCTTCTTTGGAGGTCTTTAAGCGGAGGATTGACAGCCATCTGTCAGGAATGCTATGGTGGTGTTTCCTGCTTGGCAGGGGGTTGGACTGGATGGCCCTTGTGGTCTCTTCCAACTTTATGATTCTAGGATTCTATGACTCAGAGTTCAAGGGCCAATGGCAGAGGCCAAATTCTGAAATGTTCTGTGATCATGTATTGAATCAGAACACAGGAGCTCAGAATCCTTAGTCCAGACTCAAGCTCAGGCAAACACAGACCACTGAATACATAACAAATTTCTCCATTGCTGAAGGTGTGTGGCCACATGTCCTACTTTAAAAAGCACAGTCCTGTATTGTAAGGAGTGCCTTCTCTAAGACTGGTTAATGATATAGAACCATAAGAATGCAGAGTAGGACCCCATCAACTAGATAGCAGACTGAGCAGGTACATAGGTCACCTGGTCTCACTGCAATAATAAAAATTACTACATTTCTATTTAAATTAGAATAATTATTTCAAAATTTGTGTATGCTTATCTGGGTCCTCTCTTTTGGTGTTGCTGGAAGTGGTGACACTATGCTAAGGGGATAACGCAAAACTTATGGCAGCATGGCCTGGAGATGTGGCCTGTGCAGAGCAACCAGCCACAGCATTTTTTCTAAGTCTTTTCCCTACCAGAGGCATCACACCAACAGTCTGGCAGAACTTAAGACTACTGGAGGCTGTTCTCCTTCAGTACACCATTGGACTTTCAAAGGGGAGCTATACACACGCCACCTCCAACACCTAGCAAGTGGCGACTCAAGTGGTGGTGAACACTTCACAGGCCTAGTGACACTCTGAAACTTGGGGTTATATGAAACTAGATGGGTGGGTAGGGTAGCAAGGAGTGGGCTTTCTACACACACACAGCTGTGCTGTTTCTTAGTTGCCAAAGAGTTGTGTCTTTTTGCTTGTCATCACTTTGATTACCTCTGAAAGCAAAGTTTCCAGACAGAGCAGGTAGACAACACAGGTTCTTCATGTGCATCAGACACACCAGAGCTGCAAGTTATTCAGTGTTCAAAGGAATATGAGGGCAACACTTAAAAACCAGTTCATTTTATTGACATGAACATGACTGGCTAAAGGCCAGGCAAAGCATCAGTCCAGTTACTGCCAAACCACTAAAAACAAATAAATCAAATATAGTTTATTAGTGTTCTTGATATTTCTCTGAATTAGATTAAAGTTAATTTTGGAAGTGAGAATTTAGCTGTACTGTAGAAGGCAAGCCAGCTGACATAATTTATTTGGGCTTACATAAGGCCTCTGACAAAGACTCTCACAGGGGTTGTTAAAGAAGTTGAAAAGTCACAGTGAGAAAATTAAATCTCTATCCTGGATCACAAGCTCTTAGAGAAACAGTAGCAATAAAGCAATTTCCTTAAATGCATCTGAAGGATTCACAGTGACCATATTGAAAAAATCTGTAGAATATTTGTTTATTCTTTAAAACCCTCTGTCAATTGCTTGGGAATATTAAAGCAGCAAGATACACTGATATAAAATATTGAGAGAGGAAATTGGTAAAGGTGGGATGTGACATCATTAGTCCTTATGTAGCCATGCCCTGGTCCATCCCAGTAGCCTACTTAGCTTCTTCCTAAGGGGGAACAGGATGACACAGTGGGAGGGGCTGTATGCTCGGTTTGCCCTGTGTAGTAGCATGCCCTGCCCTACCGTAGCAAACTGTCCTCTTGATATAAGCATGCTGTCTTTTGAATACAAAGATTACCACCAGATAGAATAGAAAACATGAAGCTGTCAGTCCATCTATAAATTTAGTCCAGCATCAGGTACACAGCATCAAGAGTAAATGTTATTTGTCAAATATTGACTGAGTGGCTTCTTATACAGGTGAAACTTGAAAAATTAGAATCTCATGGAAAAGTCCATTTATGTAAGCAATTGTTTTCATTAGCTACTGGACTTTAATATGAGATAGACTCATGACATGCAAAGCGAGGTATGCCAAGCCTTTGTTTGTTATAATTGTGATGATTATGGTGTACAGCTGATGAAAACCCCCAAGTTGAAATTGTTAATTTGGGGTTCTCATCAGCTGTATGTCATAATCATCACAATAACAAATAAAGGCTTGACATATCTCGCTTTGCATGTCATGAGTCTATCTCATATATTAGTTTCACCTTTTAAGTTGAATTACTGAAAGAAATTACCAGTAACCTTTCCACGATATTCTAATTTTTCGAGTTTCACCTGTATACAGACATGGCAGAGAGTGCACCACATTTTGGACACTCCAGCTACCACTGGTGTTGTAATTAAAAGCTGCACAGTGAGATCCTCTTAGAAAAGATTAAATCCAAGACAGATCTTGGAGACCATTTTTTTGCCTCCTTTCTTGACACAAAATAGAATGCATTTGGCACTGGCAAGACTCCCAGGGAGCAGTGAGTAGCCATTTATTTTTATTTCATGGAATTTGTAAACAGTTCAATTACAAATAAAATCTCTAAGCAGTTTTAGTGACTCCTCCTGACATGAATAAAGGCTGATTATGAGTCGATATATATTATTAAGAGAAGCAAAGAAGGGAGGTGCTGGGTGTGAATAGAGAGAAATCAAGAAAAAAAGAGAAATCATAGAAATGCAGTTGGAAGGGGCCCTGAAAAATCATCCAGCCCAACCCTCTGCATTGCAAGAATATTCAGCTGCCCCATACAGGATCAAACCTCCAACCTTGGCATTATCAGCACCATGCTCTATCTAATTGAGCTATTCAGGAGGAGGAACCTGAGAGGGGAGAGTGAGGGTAGATTGCTGTTGCAGGCTCTCTCCCTCCTTCCCCAGGCTGCATCCTTGGGTAGTAACTGGGGATACGGACTGCATGTGCATCTGGAATAATTTCAGACCTGCAGGTCAGCAAGATGTCATTCCTGTTATGTTGGAGCCTCTTGGGAAAGGCAGATAAGGAAATGGTGCTCTTGGGCAGTCAGAAGGCAGAACAGAGAATAGGGATTCTGCCTGTGCTGGATGGGTCACACTTCCCCTGAGAACACAGGTTCGCATGCTCCTGGATTCAGCTCTGAGCCTGGTCGCATAGGTCTCTGCATTGGCCAGGGGTACATTTGCACACTTACAGCTAATGTGCCAGCTGCGTCCATTCCTTGAAATGACTGATTTGGCTGCAGTAACCAATGCCTCAACTGGATGAATCCCAAGCCGGAATGAAGATTAAGACACAACCTTGATGGCAAAAAGTGAGGAGAAATTAAAGAACCTTTTAATGAGGGTGAAAGAGGAGAGCGCAAAATATGGTCTGAAGCTCAACATCAAAAAAACTAAGATCATGGCCACTGGTCCCATCACCTCCTGGCAAATAGAAGGGGAAGAAATGGAGGCAGTGAGACACCTGCTTCTTGGGAGGAAAGCAATGACAAACCTAGACAGCATCTTAAAAAGCAGAGAAATCACCTTGCCGATAAAGGTCCGTATAGTTAAAGCTATGGTTTTCCCAGTAGTAATGTATGGAAGTGAGAGCTGAACCATAAAGAAGACTGATCGCCGAAGAATTGATGCTTCTGAATTATGGTGCTGGAGGAGACTCTTGAGTCTCATGGACTGCAAAAAGATCAAACTTATCCATCCTTAAAGAAATCAGCCCTGGGTGCTCACTGGAAGGACAGATCGTTGAGGCTCCAGTACTTTGGCCACCTCATGAGAAGAGAAGACTCCCTAGAAAAGACCTTGATGTTGGGAAAGATGAAGGGCACAAGGAGAAGGGGACGACAGAGGACAAGATGGTTGGACAGTGTTCTCGAAGCGACTAGCATGAGTTTGGCCAAACTGCAGGAGGCAGTGGATAGGGGTGCCTGGCGTGCTCTGGTCCATGGGGTCACAAAGAGTCAGACACGACTGAATGACTGAACAACAACAACCACCAACGTCTCAGTTACATCCCGTTTGGATTAAATACTCTACATGGGGCTGCCTTTGGAAAGGGCTCAGAAACTTCAACTGCCTCAAAGAGCTGCAGCCAGATTGCTGACCGGGGCTGGTTATAGGGAGCAGACAACTCCCTTGTTAGACCAC
Source organism: Lacerta agilis (assembly GCF_009819535.1). Classification (NCBI taxonomy): domain Eukaryota; kingdom Metazoa; phylum Chordata; class Lepidosauria; order Squamata; family Lacertidae; genus Lacerta; species Lacerta agilis. The sequence continues at coordinate 488,030 of NC_046316.1, read as the reverse complement.
CGCCACTGGCAACCAGTCTATTTGCAGCCACTATTCAAAGTGCAGCTTACCACCTATAAAGCCCCACAAGGCTTAGCTCCAAGCTATCTGCAAGACCATATTCCCTCATATGAACCTGCCTGCATTCTGATAATACTTTATTATATAAATAAAACAAAATAAAACTAATACTTACAGGTGATACTCAAAAAATTAGAATATCGTGGAAAAGTTCATTCATTTCAGGAATTCACCTTAAAAGGTGAAACTAACATATGAGATAGACTCATGACATGCACAGCGAGATGTCAAGCCTTTATTTGTCATAATTGTGATGATTGTGGCATACAGCTGATGAAAATCCCAAATTCACAATCTCAGAAAAATAGAATATTGTGAAAAGGTGCAGTAGCTACTCAATCCATAACACCTGCAAAGGGTTCCTGAGCCTATAAATGATCTCCCAGTCTGGGTCAGTAGGAATCACAATCATGGGGAAGGCTGCTGACCTGAAAGCTGTGCAGAAAACCATCATTGAAACCCTCCATAAGGAGGGAAAGCCTCAAAAGGTAATTGCGGAAGAAGTTGGATGTTCCCAAAGTGCTGTATCAAAGCACATTAATGGAACATTATGCGGAAGGGGGAAATGTGGAAGAAAAAGGTGCACAAGCAGCAGGGATGACCGCAGCCTGGAGAGGATTGTCAGGAAAGGAGCATTCAAACATGTCGGGGACTTTCACAAGGTGTGGACTGAGGCTGGAGCCACCACACACAGACGGATCCTGGAGATGGGCTTCAGATGTCGTATTCCTCGTCAAGCCACTCCTGAACAAGAAACAACGTCAGAAGCGTCTTACCTGGGCTACAGAAAAAAGAACTGGTCTGTTGCTCAGTGGTTTCAAGTCCTCTTTTCTGATGAGAGCAACTTTTGCATCTCATTTGGAAACCAAGGACAGAGTCTGGAGGAAGAATGGGGAGGCACACAATGACAGATGCTTGAAGTCCAGTGTGACGTTTCCACAGTCTGTGTTGATTTGGGGAGCCATGTCATCTGCTGGTGCTGGTCCACTGTGCTTTATTAAGTCCAGGGTCAACGCAGCCATCTACCAGGAGATTTTGGAGCATTTCATGCTTCCTTCCGCAAATGAACTTTATGGGGATGCTGACTTCATTTTCCAGCAGGACTTGGCACCCGCCCACACTGCCAAAAGTACCAAAACCTGGTTCAGTGCCCATGGGATTACTGTGCTTGATTGGCCAGCAAACTCGCCTGACCTGAACCCCATAGAGAATCTATGGGGCATTGTCAAGAAAAAGATGAGAGATATGAGACTGAGCAATGCAGAGCTGAAGGCCGCTATTGAAGCATCCTGGTCTTCCATAACACCTCAGCAGTGCCACAGCCTGATAGTATCCATGCCACGACGCATTGCGGCAGTAATTGATGGGAAAGGGGCCCAAACCAAGTACTGAGTACATACGCATGCTTCTACTTTTCAGAGGTCCACTATTGTTCTATTTGCAATCCTTGATGATTTCATTTATTATTCTAATTTTCTGAAATGGTGAATTTGGGGTTTTCATCAGCTGTACGCCACAATCATCACAATTATGACAAATAAAGGCTTGACATCTCGCTTTGCATGTCACGAGTCTATCTCATATATTAGTTTCACCTTTTAAGTTGAATTCCTGAAACAAATGAACTTTTCCACGATATTCTAATTTGAGTATCACCTGTATAAGTCTGGTATGAGTACTACTGCCTGCCCCTTTCTGACTCTTGTTTCTATGTACTTATTTCTCTGCTCTTGCATCTCCTATGGAAAAGAATGACGAGAATAACAATAAGTTTGGAGAACAGCAGTTTCTTAGGAGTGTGTGTGAGAGAGAGGGGGGAGGGGGAGAGAGATCTATTCCTTCTGTTAGTGGGGAACCTTCAGAACTCTTCATTGTCACAGCTGCCAGAAGTAGGGGCAACAGCAAAGTCTAAGTCTTCAATGCTATACCAACTTACTTAGCAGCAGTAAGTATCATTGAACTCATTGGACTTCTTTTTTTAACAAACATGCATAGGCTTGTACTGTATGTCTAGCAAAAAGTATCAGAACAGGTTCTTCATATTACTATGTTGCTACTGGGGTTGATCCAAATCAGTTTTTAAAAAAGTATTATTGTTTCTTGGCTCCTTACAATGCATATGACACCCACTGCTACTTGTATTGATACTGCTACTTCTGACCCTTGTGTGATTTATTGGACTGACTTTATACAAACTTTGAGATACTATGTTTTGCAAGGGCTGCCATATGTTTGGATTTTCCTGGAGAAAGGCGGAGTTGATGTCCAGGGGGGTGGAGTATATCCAAAAGGCAGTGCTTTGTCCTGGATCTTAGGCAAGTTAATTTTTTTTAAAAAAGGTTTTCTAAAACAACTTTTGGGGTGTCCTGGTTTTTACTTTGTGAAATATGGCAATATGTTTTGCTGCTGTTCTTCATCTTCTGTGTTTGGATGGGGAGTGTCTTTGCTCCTGCAAAACTGGTTTGAAACACTGTTTCTCACTTTTCACATCCCATCTTTGACCTTACAGTGGATCAATGGAAAAGTTTAATCTTCCATTTTATTATCACTGGCTGAGAATTAGTATTAAGTACTGTCAGACTTAAACAAAATATTAATACACTACTTCTCAGGGTTTATAACATGGTATTCCATACAATATGCCAAATGAGCAGCAATTGCATTTGTAAAATAATAATCTAATGCTGCCTACAAAAACAAAAGGCTACAATGTGGATCAAGCCTGGGTTTGTCCTCAAATGAAATTCAAGTTCTGAAGGTTCCTCCACAGGCAAAATTTCTTAGAAATTTTAATAAAATAAATAAATGAAATACATTCATAGAATCATAAAACCTCCAAGGAATAATAGTCCACCACCTTCCAAGGGAGTCTGTTTCACTGTCGAAGAGCTCTTACCATCAGAAAGTTCTACCTGACGTTTAGTCAGAATCTCCTTTCTTGTAACTTGAAGCCATTTGAATGAATCTTTATTTGTGTCGGCCATTGGCCATAGCAACAAAAGAGCAATGCAATATACAAAGAATAGAAATAAAAAGCTGATTATATAAAACACACATTAGGGTCCTGAATCAGCAGTCAAATAGCCATTGGTTTGGGTCCTAGCCTCTTTGGCTACTGGAAGAAGGCTATCATATCTCCTCTGCTCTTATCCAGGCTAACTATACCCAACTCCCTCAAAAGTTCTTCATAAGGCTTCGTTTCCAGTCCCTTTAGTTAAACTATCAGCACTTACTAACTTCTATTATGGGACATGGGTGGCGCTGTGGTCTAAACCACAGAGCCTAGGGCTTGCCGATTGGAAGGTTGGCGGTTCAAATCCCCACAACAGGGTGAGCTCCCGTTTCTCAGTCCCTGTTCCTGCCAACCTAGCAGTTTGAAAGCATGTCAAAGTGCAAGTAGATAAATAGGTACTTCTCTGGCGGGAAGGTAAATGGCGTTTCCGTGTACTGCTCTGGTTTGCCAGAAGCGGCTTGGTCATGCTGGCCACATGATCCGGAAGCTGTCTGCAGACAAATGCCGGCTCCCTTGGCCTATAGAGTGAGATGAGCGCTGCAACCCCAATCGTCCAAGACTGGACCTAATGGTCAGGTGTCCCTTTACCTTTACCTTCTATTAAGTGTATTCATACACTTTCTGTGATAAGATGCAAGACAAAGATCAAAGGTTAAAAAAGTTACCGTCCCATATCCCGAGGCACTGATCCATTTAATAGACTTGTGTGTGTCTCATTGCCTCAACAAGATGCATTACAATGCACATATATTCTTAATACTTTTCTCTTCTTTTTTTTAGACAAACTATCTGCACTTTTGAAAACAAGATTAATTTATGGACATATCCCAATACCTATTTATTGTGACATGTTCATCTGAAATATCTTAATTGAAATGCTAATAATTTCATTGGGACGTGGGTGGCGCTGTGGTCTAAACCACAGAGCCTAGGGCTTGCCGATCATAAGGTTCGAATCCCTGCGACAGGGTGAGCTCCTGTTGCTTGGTCCCTGCTCCTGGCAGCCTAGCAGTTTGAAAGCACGTCAATGTGCAAGTAGATAAATAGTTACCGCTCCAGCGGGAAGGTAAACGGCGTTTCCGTGTGCTGCTCTGGTTCGCCAGAAGCGGCTTAGTCATGCTGGCCACATGATCTGGAAGCTGTCTGCGGACAAACACCGGCTCCCTCGGCAAGTAAAGTGAGATGAGCACTGCAACCCCAGAGTCGTCTGTGACTAGACTTAACGGTCAGGGGTCCCTTTACCTTTAATCATTTTATTAAAAAAAAATTCTTGACAATGGGGCTGTTATTCACTTTTCCTGTTTTCCGAACACTTTTGCATACGGAATACTATTCTGAATGTTACACAACTGTTTGACATTCAGCATTCAGCTTCATGTTACAAGATGAGTGTACAAAATGACATGTTACAAGAGATACGGATCTCAGAATTATGCCTTCTCAAACAGCTGTGCTGACTACCACTACTTGTCTTGTGGACATTGAAAGATGGAATAGTCTTTCAAGGACTACTAAATAACAGCTGACCTTTTAATCTGGCCCGATAGCTGTAGAGTTTTAATTTTCTATGGGAGTTGTAAGGCATGCTTAAATTAAACCTCTTCCATTGAAATCAATGGGGCTTAAAAGCATTTCATTTTTGCTGAATCAGGATTAGATGAGCCTTGTGGTCCTTTCCAATTCTACAAAATCTGAATAAATTAATTTAAAATAAGAGAGGAAAGTTATTCTGCACCTAAAAGATGGTCAGATTTCATAGATCACTGAATCCTTGGTTGTAGCCTTCTGTTAAGTCTCTCTCAGGAGGGTATACTGCCATAGCAATGCTACAAGAGCTAAACTCTTGGCTGTACAACCTGCTAAAAAGTAAACATCCAGAGCAGGGCACCTCCAGAAGTATTTAGGCTATGGGAAATACTAGGGAGAATTTTTATGTGCCTGGTGCATTCCCACCAGAATACACACCCAAATTTATGTTTCCTTACAATCTTAAGTACAAAACATTACTGAAGAGCACCTGCATGTTACTGGAACCATGCCACCTGGTGGCCACTGAACCTGGCTGGGCTGTTTGGCACTTAATGAGGTTACAGAGGTGTGGTCAAGCAGATCAGTGACGTGGCTGTTTTTCTGGTTTTCTCCCTATCTTCCTCCCTAGCAAAGATACTGTGAACACCTAAGCATTGCAGTTGTACAGATACCTGGCACCTAACGGAAGGGTTACAAAGGGCTCCCTGCTGCCACCATATCTAGCATTCAGGAGTACGCCCCAGTGAATTCCATGGGGATTGCACCCTGAACTGGTTGGTCTTAAAGGCAGTGAGAGATTTTACTTTCTTGGGTTCCATGATCACTGCAGATGGTGACAGCAGTCACGAAATTAAGACACCTGCTTCTTGGGAGAAAAGCAGTGACAAACCTAGACAGCATCTTAAAAAGCAGATACAGGTAGGTAGCCGTGTTGGTCTGCCATAGTAAAATAAAAAATAAAAAAAATTCCTTCCAGTAGCACCTTAGAGACCAACTGAAACAGTGTATCTGAAGAAGTGTGCATGCACATGAAAGCTCATACCAAGAACAAACTTAGTTGGTCTCTAAGGTGCTACTGGAATGAATCTTAAAAAAAAAAAAAGCAGACATCATCTTGCCGAGAAAGGTCTGTACAGCTCAAGCTATGGCTTTCCCAGTAGTGATGTATGGAAGTGAGAGCTGGACCATAAAGAAGGCTGATTGCCAAAGAATTGATGCTTTTGAATTATGGTGCTGGAGGAGACCCTTGAGAGTCCCATGGTCTGCAAGATCAAACCTATCCATTCTGAAGGAAATCAGCCCTGGGTGCTCACTGGAAGGACAGATCCTGAAGTTGAGGCTCCAGTACTGTGGCCACCTCATGAGAAGAGAAGACTCCCTAGAAAAGACCCTGATGTTGGGAAAGATGGAGGGCACAAGGAGAAGGGGACGACAGAGGATAAGATGGTTGGACAGTGTTCTCGAAGCTACCACCATGAGTTTGACCAAACTGCGGGAGGCATGGGAAGACAGGAGTGCCTGGCGTGCTCTGGTCCATGAGGTCACGAAGAGTCGGACATGACTAAACGACTGAACAAGAAAGGTGACACAAAGGAGTGTTAACAAGAAACAAGTGGGGAATAAAGATCTACATCAGGATCTGCTGCCGCCGTGGATCCCGCCATCTGAGATGCTCGCCTCAGGATCCCCATCCATGAACCGGCTCTGTTCCCGCAGCCGCGACCCCGCCACTGGCACGCGCCCCCCTCTCTCTACGAGGCACCCAGGCAGGGAGAGGCAGGAGGCCTCCGGCCCGGGTGCCACCAGCTCTGCCGCGCTCGGCCCAACGGAGCTCCCCTCGCCGAGGCTATGGGCAGCGGACAACCCCGCGAGATTCAGCCCACGCGCCGCTTTTGTCGCTCAGGCAGACGCTCACGGCGTGAACGCGTATTGAAGGAAAGCCCCCACAAAGGCCCAACCATATTGGCGCCCCTTTTGGGGACCCCGCTTCCTTCCTTCCTTCCTCCCTTCCCCACCGCCCGCTTCCCGCCTCTTTCCCTCCCCCTCCCGGGCCCCGACAGGCCGCGCGGCGGGAGGCGCCACGGAGCATGCGCGCGCCGGCCAGTGGGCGGGCCGAAGAGGCGGTGTCGGCGACGTCGCGCGGGCAGGTGAGGGGAGCGGCGGTTTCGGCGAGGAGGGGAAGGAGGTCTCTGTTTCTCTTTGCCGGAGGGGGGGGGGGCTGGCTGGCTGTTTGCGTCTCCACTCAGCTTCCGAGCCTTAGCGTGATCTGTTTGGATCCCCGTTTGCTACCCTTGAGGCGGCGAGGCCAGACTTATGCTCCTCTTCTCCTCCCCCCCCCGCCACGTGGGTTCCCTCAGGGTCCCCCCCCCGGCTCTCTTTCCCGCCCCCGAGGTTAAGTGTCTCTCCTCGGCCCCCTCTCAAAGGCTGCCTTCCTCTACGCCCAAGACTCAAACGCCATTCATTTCCTATACATGGGAGAATATCCAGGTGGGATGGACAATTGCGCAGTGACGACCATAAGGCCATAACCCTTAGAGCATGTGCAAGATGAAAGTCACATGCTATAAATATAGAGCAGGTGGAAATGGACATGTAGAAATGTGGGTTGTAAACAAACGAGGCTTACATAATAAGTCCACGCCTGGTTATCACTTGCACAAATTAGAGTGTAAGAAAATGGTTAGCAACATGATGGAAAACATCCATGGCATCACAGCTGCAGGCGATAGTACATTTTAAACCAGTGTTTTTCAACCTTTTTTGGGCAAAGGCACACTTGTTTCATGAAAAAAATCACGAGGCACACCACCATTAGAAAATGTTTTTAAAAAGTAACTCTGTGCCTATATTGACTATATATAAAGTAATTTTTCAATTTTTCCCACGGCACACCAGGCAACATCTTGCGGCACACTAGTGTGCCGCGGAACAGTGGTTGAAAAACACTGTTTTAAACAATCATTGAAACAGGTGCACCTTGCTGTATTGCATTTTGTTTTGTGGCCATGTGTTTTGGGCAGGGAATGGACACAGGAGGGAACCTTGTCTTGATGTCGCTTCTCTTTCAGGCAGAGGTATGTGGAGGAATGGAGGGACACGGGTGGCGCTGTGGTTTAAACCACACAGCCTAGAGCTTGCCAATCAGAAGGTTGGCGGTTCGAATTCGACGGGGTGAGCTCCCGTTGCTGGGTCCCTGCTCCTGCCAACCTAGCAGTTTGAAAGCACGTTAAAGTGCAAGTAGATAAATAGATACCACTCCGGCGGGAAGGTAAACGGCATTTTCGTGTGCTGCTCTGGTTCGCCAGAAGCAGCTTAGTCATGCTGGCCACATGACCCGGAAGCTGTATGCTGGCTCCCTCGGCTTACAGAGCGAGATGAGCGCAGTAACCCCAGAGTCATCTGCAACTAGAGCTAATGGTCAGGAGTCCCTTTACCTTTATGTACAGGAATAACACCATGGTTTATTTGTATTCTGCCTTTCCATGTCAATGGGCATTTGATTTGCTTGTACCTGGATCTTTGCCTGCTGATTAGAATGTGCAACAGGAAGCTGAACACCATATAATTGTGGAGTTGGAAGGTACCCCAAGGGCCATCTAGTCCAGTGTTTTTCAACCTTTTTTGGGCAAAGGCACACTTGTTTCATGAAAAAAATCACGAGGCACACCACCATTAGAAAATGTTAAAAAATTTAACTCTGTGCCTATATTGACTATATATAAAGTAATTTTCCAATTTTTCCCACGGCACACCAGGCAACATCTCTAGTGTGCTGCGGAACAGTGGTTGAAAAACACTGATCTAGTCTAACCCCCTGCAATGCAGGATCGTTTGTTGGAGGCCACATATGCACATTCTTCTTGCTTTTGGTAAATATTTGTAGCGTGGCATTCTTCTTCTTTGGGGAACTGTATATGTGACCCACTATGTCTTGGGGACTGAGTAACACCCATCCCCTCCAGTACCACTGACAAGGTAGGGCTGTTTCAAAAATATCTTCCAGCAGAACTTTTCTATGGCCATTGAGAATTGCATCTTGTTAACAAGCAAGTTGTTGTTTACAGAGCAATGACAGAGACCATCCATGTTTCAGTTGCTTTTGTGGTCAGGGACTGCAGCAACAGAAACATAATATCTTTGTTTGTGGAGATGACTACAACTAGTTCATAACCTCTTTCAGCCACCTCACAAGGATGAAAGTGTGCTGGCTTCCTCAAGACTTCCCTGAAAACTGGAGAAGTCTCTTCTTAATTGCCACCAGCAGACACCAACTCATCTTGCACCTTTATCCCTCTTGTCCTAATGACACCAGAGAGAAAGCATGGCAATGAAATGACTGCACATCAGGCCCAAAAGTGAAAGTTTGTTTCTGTTCAGCAGCAATGCTCAAATATGACAGTAAAAAAATGGATTTGGCACTGCAGAGTAGAAAATATATCAGTATTATGGCCAACATTTCTGAGGTTCTGCATAACTTGATAGTCATTCATAGATAAGTATTTTCAAATCTAAATATGGGACTTCATGTAGACTAGAGCATCCACATCATTACTATTGGAGTGGATAAAGTGTTCATCTGTCCTCCAGCTTTTGTAAGCATCTGAGCCATAGGACATTCAACATCTATATCACTGGGCTAGCACCTGTGGCATTAAGCACTTGTAAAATTAAGCAGTCTCTAGATGTGCTTACCATCACCTTGATCATTTTCTTTATGTTCTGCTGATGTGGCAATGTTTGAATTTTATGATGCAGCAAATTTTCAAGTTTTTTTCAGTGGATCATGAAATTGGAGTTGCATTGTTTAATCTTTACTTTAATCTTATTACTCACTGCAATTTGTATTCCTCTGTCATTAGCAACCAGCAAATCTTTGGTCACATCATCCATAGCTATATCACTTGTCAGGGAGATGAAAGTTACATTGTTATTATCAGGCTCTGATTTCTATAGGTACTATATTGAACACATCAAATTTCAGCAGATCAGCTGCATCATATGTTTGTCATACAAATGCAACTTTCTCACCATCATATTCTAGGCTGAATAGGTGTTTCAGATCCAATGAGGTGCATCATCAGTTAGACCTTGTCCTAGAAAATGTATTCCTGATGTTTTGTTGTTGTTTTAGTCGTGTCCACCTCTTTGTGACCCCATTGACCAGAGCACGCCAAACTGCCTCCCGCAGTTTGGCCACACTCATGTTGGTAGCTTCAAGAACACTGTTCCTGATGTTTAGTCGGAATGTATTCCTTGCTTTGCCATTCTGTGTGATGCTAATGTCTTATGCATCTTGCTGCTCTTGTTTATCCAGTCTCTAGGACAGTTTTTCACTTTTGTGTAGAGCTCATGGTGATTGGTTGTCAGCTAATCCAAGCCACTGTACCATCACTATTCTGCGTATGTCATATGTGGAGGGCAAAACAGCACAATAACATGTTTTGTCCTCCATCCTACGTATTTAAGACCCTTGATTGATTATTTACTGAATTTATATTCTGTTGATTTATTCAATTTATAACCTGTCCTTCCGCCTGAAGGATCCCAGGATAGCAGTGGTCTATCTAGACTATGACTAACATTGTATAACGGCCTATGATTTTTTAAACAATTAAACAGGAAATTAAATAATTTTTAAAATTATTTTTATACTTTTGCTGTATAATAGTATTCAATGGTTTTTTGTGCATTGCTTAAAAAGCAATTTGTGGGTGCATTGTGTGAAGCATTCCATCCAGTAGGCACCACTACAGAGAAAGTTGTGATTTTTGTAGGTGCCTACTGGGCCTCACTACTATGTGAAGGGGTAGGAAAAATTGGGAGGGTATCCATAGCAATTTCTTGCTCTCCACAAGAATCGAGTAACAGGTCGTACCTCATAGCAACCCTTCATGCAAACAGTGTTGACCTGATGCCCAGGGCTCACAGCTCCTGAATCACCAGATCTGCCACAAATGGGAGACTAGTTGTTTGATACTCTGTGTATGTACTTTCCCCCCTGCCCAGCCCCCTACGATTCTTGCCTATGACCACTCCTTTCCTACTTGTTGGCAACCTCAGAGAACTCCCAAAAGGTTGATAATGCAGGACTTACCTTTGCAGGACCCATGCTAATTCTTCCCTAGCCCGACTTGTTCTTTTGTTCTTTATAATTCTTTTTTAACAGTTTTTATTTCACCTAGAATAACTTGTCCATAACTTTCAATAATTACAATGGGGTGTAATGGTAACTGGCAGATGGAGACATTCTTAATAACACAGAACCTTTAACGATAGTTCTTTACTCTTTACTCAGTTTCACCAAATGTGAAGGAAGTCTGCTTTATCGTACCAACACCTTCAGTGTTTTGCACTATAGATGTAAAATTTCCAGAAATTTTGAATCTCAGAAAACCCCCCGGTTTTTTTCCGGGGGGAAAATGGAAATTTTCGAAAAAATTCAAAAAGAAGTGCTACATTAGCACTTCTTTTTTCTTTAACAGATTGAAAGTTGTTCTGTTACTTTAGAAACATAAAATATAACTATGGACAATTTTAATGGGCATAAAATTATCACAACTATCATATTAAAAATACAGTGTATCCAAACAATTATTACAAACAGAACTTTTAAAATAATATTTGTTTGTATTTGTAACAAATGGAGCAAGAATCTCCTGAACGGTTTACTAGTTTATGTGGAAAAAAACTCCACAAAACAATTTTTAAAAATACAGAAGTAACAATTATTCCTATTTCCTCTCCACAGTATTAAAAAAAAATTCTCATAAAAAGAAGGAAGTGGGATTAAGTTTCAATGAATGGGCATGAAATTTAATCAGAATCATTTTCTGAGCTGTAATGATCAGATCAGTTTCAGTCTCTGCTTCTGCATCTACTCTGTTGTGTCTGCCATTATCACAGTTATTATGGACTTTTAAAAACAAGGTTTTCTCGGATTGAAACAAGCTTCTCTACCCTTTCACATGTCAGCTTATTTCTTGATTTAGTGTGAGTGTTTCCAAATGGAGACCAGATTCTTTCACATGCTGCAGAAGATGGAGGAATCTGAAGAAGGCGAGAAGCAAGAAGAGTCAGAGGCTGTGGTGCCACCATGTTGCAGGAGGAATATGTTTGACAAAATCCCAGATTGCATTCCTGGATCAAATCCCTGAAGATGTTCTATATTCTGCAACATTTGAAAGTACCTTCCCAACATCAAGTCCTCCTCAATGTGATGCTTGTTTTGTAATCCAGTCAAACGCTATCATCACTTATATTGTCACCTTTGAATCTTGGATCCAGCAGATTTGCAGCAGCATGAATTGGATGGCAACAAAATTCTTCCCTTTTTAAAATAAAATCTTTCACTTTACTTTCTTCTATAGCTGTAAGTGGAGATATTACTGAGATGTTCAAAAACAGTTGTTTTTATCTTTGTCATTAGATAAGGAATTTCTGACAAAAGTGCACTATTTGATTCAGATGCAGTGATTGCTGCAGCAATTGGCTTTAGAATCTTCAGGGAATTTTGCAGCTGAAACCAGAAGACTACCTGATCAAGAACAGTGTTTCTTACACTCCTGCGTACTTTAAGATCTTCAACTATTACTGTTCCTTGAAGAGCTGCTTTGTTTTTTTTAGTAAACTTTCAAAGGAGATCACCACTCCAGCCCACTGAGTTTTACTACAGAGCTTCAGTGTCACTATTTCATTCTTCACATTTTTTTCTACTTGTTTCTTCTTAAAAACTGAAGCTACAATATGAGTACCTTTTACATGTTTTATAACTTCTTTTGTTTGTCTACACAGGTGATACTCAAAAAATTAGAATATCGTGGAAAAGTTCATTTATTTCAGGAATTCAACTTAAAAGGTGAAACTAACATATGAGATAGACTCATGACATGCAAAGTGAGAGATGTCAAGCCTTTATTTGTGAAGATTGTGGCGTACAGCTGATGAAAACCCCAAATTCACCATCTCAGAAAATTAAGACTATTAAATGAAATCATCAAGGATTGCAAATAGAACAATAGTGGACCTCTGAAAAGTAGAAGCATGTGTATGTACTCAGTACTTGGTTTGGGCCCCTTTTCCATCAATTACTGCCGCAATGCGGCGTGGCATGGATGCTATCAGGCTGTGGCACTGCTGAGGTGTTATGGACGAACCGGAATCCTTCAGTAGCGGCCTTCAGCTCTTCTGCATTGCTCGGTCTCATATCTCTCATCTTTCTCTTGACCAGTGTTTTTCAACCTTTTTTGGGCAAAGGCACACTTGTTTCATGAAAAAAATCACGAGGCACACCACCATTAGAAAATGTTAAAAAATTTAACTCTGTGCCTATATTGACTATATATAAAGTAATTTTATATATATTGACTATATATAAAGTAATTTTTCAATTTTACCCACGGCACACCAGGCAACATCTCGCGGCACACTAGTGTGCCGCGGAACAGTGGTTGAAAAACACTGCTCTTGACAATGCCCCATAGATTCTCTATGGGGTTCAGGTCAGGCGAGTTTGCTGGCCAATCAAGCACAGTAATCCCATGGGCACTGAACCAGGTTTTGGTACTTTTGGCAGTGTGGGCGGGTGCCAAGTCCTGCTGTAAAATGAAGTCAGCATCCCCATAAAGTTCATCTGCAGAAGGAAGCATGAAATGCTCCAAAATCTCCTGGTAGACGGCTGCGTTGACCCTGGACTTAATAAAGCACAGTGGACCAGCACCAGCAGATGACATGGCTCCCCAAATCAACACAGACTGTGGAAACTTCACACTGGACTTCAAGCATCTGTCATTGTGTGCCTCCCCATTCTTCCTCCAGACTCTGTCCTTCGTTTCCAAATGAGATGCAAAAGTTGCTCTCATCAGAAAAGAGGACTTGAGACCACTGAGCAACAGACCAGTTCTTTTTTTCTGTAGCCCAGGTAAGACGCTTCTGACGTTGTTTCTTGTTCAGGAGTGGCTTGACGAGGAATACGACATCTGAAGCCCATCTCCAGGATTGCAGGTGTTATGGATTGAGTAGCTACTGCACCTTTTCACAATATTCTATTTTTCTGAGATTGTGAATTTGGGGTTTTCATCAGTTGTACGCCACAATCATCACAATTATGACAAATAAAGGCTTGACATCTCTCGCTTTGCATGTCATGAGTCTATCTCATATGTTAGTTTCACCTTTTAAGTTGAAATAAATGAATTTTTCCATGATATTCTAATTTTTTGAGTATCACCTGTAGATCCTTTGAAGGGTGTCCAGTTTCATAATATCATTAAGAAGCAAGTTTAGCCCATGAGATGCACATTCTGTTGCAGTAATATGTGGATACTTATCCATTATGATCTTCCGTGCTGCTTTCATATTGCTGGCATTGTCAGTCAGCAAAGCAAATACTTTACCATTCCCAATTTTCTGTAGGACTTCACATATTTTACAGCTGATATACTCTGCAGTATGTCTATTCTCTCCTGTTTCAATGCTTGTGTAAAAAACTGGTTGAGGTGTTGTTATAACAAAATTTATAATTCCTTGTCTAACATTTGTCCATCCATCTGTAAGTAGTGCAAGACAAGTGCTTCATTAATTTTTCCTTGCACAGATTCCATTACACGTTCATATTCTGACTCCAAAAGAGGCTTGCTCAAAGGATGTCTGCTGGGCAAATGGTATGATGGTCTTAGTAATTTTAAAGCTTCCTGCCAGTATGTATTTTCAGTTATTGAAAATGGTGTTCCAGAAGAATATATTGCTCTTGCAAGAACTTGATGATTTTTTCCCCCTGATCTTCAGGTGTCATCTTGTCTACAAATGAATTAATTGAATAATTTTTGAATGCAGCTGTCTTCAGTATCTGTTCACTTGAAGATGCTGCTGATGGGACAACATTTTGTGTTGTTGCTGATATTACAGATGGAGTAGAAAGAGGACTTCTTGAACAAGAACGTTGAAAAAAACTATGTGCATTTTCATCATTGTGGTCCTTTTCACTTAGATCCATGAAGAATTTTTTAATATCTACAGGACACTTGTTACATACAAAAATGTGTTTTGTCATCCTGATAGCATTTGGAAATGCATATTTCATCTGACAATATTTGCAAATCACATTTTTCTTCTCGGAGGAACTTGCACAGTAATGTGAAAATGCTTTCCATATGCTAGATGTTGGTCTCACCATTTTCCTGAGCGGAGTAGGAAGAAAGAAAAATAATTTAATGGTTAGTTTGCAAGAAGACACTAATCTATGGTAGTGGGTGGAGGGGAAGTAAAGGACCAGATTGTTGTTGCTGTTCAGTCGTTCAGTCGTGTCCGACTCTTCGTGACCCCATGGACCAGAGCACGCCAGGCACGCCTATCCTTCACTGCCTCTCGTAGTTTGGCCAAACTCATGTTAGTAGCTTCGAGAACACTGTCCAACCATCTTATCCTCTGTCGTCCCCTTCTCCTTGTGCCCTCCATCTTTCCCAACATCAGGGCCTTTTCTAGGGAGTCTTCTCTTCTCATGAGGTGGCCGAAGTTCTGGAGTCTCAACTTCAGGATCTGTCCTTCCAGTGAGCACTCAAGGCTGATTTCTTTGAGAATGGATAGGTTTGATCTTCTTGCAGTCCATGGGACTCTCAAGAGTCTCCTCCAGCACCATAATTCAAAAGCATCAATTCTTCGGCGATCAGCCTTCTTGATGGTCCAGCTCTCACTTCCGTACATTACTACTGGGAAAACCATAGCTTTAACTATACGGACCTTTGTCGGCAAGTTGATGTCTTTGCTTTTTAAGATGCTGTCTAGGTTTGTCATTGCTTTTCTCCCAAGAAGCAGGCGTCTTCTAATTTCGTGACTGCTGTCACCATCTGCAGTGATCATGGAACCCAAGAAGGTGAACTCTCTCACTGCCTCCATTTCTTCCCCTTCTATTTGCCAGGAGGTGATGGGACCAGTGGCCATGATCTTAGTTTTTTTGATGTTGATTTTCAGACCATATTTTGCGCTCTCCTCTTTCACCCTCATTAAAAGGTTCTTTAATTCCTCCTCACTTTCTGCCATCAAGGTAGTATCATCAGCATATCTGAGGTTGTTGATATTTTTTCCGGCAATCTTAATTCCGGTTTGGGATTCATCCAATCCAGCCTTTCGCATGATGAATTCTGCATATAAGTTAAATAAGCAGGGAGACAATATACAGCCTTGTCGTACTCCTTTCCCAATTTTGAACCAATCAGTTGTTCCATATCCAGTTCTAACTGTAGCTTCTTGTCCCACATAGAGATTTCTCAGGAGACAAATGAGGTGATCCGGCACTCCCATTTCTTTAAGAACTTGCCATAGTTTGCTGTGGTCGACACAGTCAAATGCTTTTGCGTAGTCAATGAAGCAGAAGTAGATGTTTTTCTGGAACTCTCTAGCTTTCTCCATAATCCAGCGCATGTTTGCAATTTTGTCTCTGGTTCCTCTGCCCCTTCGAAATCCAGCTTGCACTTCTGGGAGTTCTCGGTCCACATACTGCTTAAGCCTGCCTTGTAGAATTTTAAGCATAACCTTGCTAGCGTGTGAAATGAGTGCAATTGTGCGGTAGTTGGAGTATTCTTTGGCACTGCCCTTCTTTGGGATTGGGATGTAGACTGATCTTCTCCAATCCTCTGGCCACTGCTGAGTTTTCCAAACTTGCTGGCAAATTGAGTGTAGCACCTTAACAGCATCATCTTTTAAAAATTTAAATAGTTCAGCTGGAATATCATCACTTCCACTGGCCTTGTTGTTAGCGAGGCTTTCTAAGGCCCATTTGACTTCACTCTCCAGGATGTCTGGCTCAAGGTCAGCAACCACACTACCTGGGGTGTATGAGACCTCCATATCTTTCTGGTATAATTCCTCTGTGTATTCTTGCCGCCTCTTCTTGATGTCTTCTGCTTCTGTTAGGTCCTTTCCACTTTTGTCCTTAATTGTGGTAATCTTTGTACGAAATGTTCCTTTCATATCTCCAATTTTCTTGAACAAATCTCTGGTTTTTCCCATTCTGTTATTTTCCTCTATTTCTTTGCATTGCTCGTTTAGAAATGCCCTCTTGTCTCTCCTTGCTATTCTTTGGAATTCTGCATTCAATTTTCTGTATCTTTCACGATCTCCCTCGCATTTTGCTTGCCTTCTCTGCCCCGCTATTTGTAAGGCCTCATAGGACAGCCACTTTGCTTTCTTGCATTTCTTTTTCATTGGGATGGTTTTCATTGCTGTCTCCTGTATAATGTTACGAGCCTCCATCCACAGTTCTTCAGGCACTCTATCCACCAAATCTAAATCCTTAAACCTGTTCTTCACTTCAACTGTGTATCCATAAGGAATTTGATTTAGATTGTATCTTACTGGCCCAGTGGTTTTTCCTACTTTCTTCAGTTTAAGCTGGAATTTTGCTATAAGAAGCTGATGATCTGAGCCACATTCAGCTCTAGGTCTTGTTTTTGCTGAGTGTATAGAGCTTCTCCATCTTTGGCTGCAGAGAATATAATCAATCTGATTCCGATGTTGCCCATCTGGTGATGTCCATGTGTAGAGTCATCTCTTGTGTTGTTGGAAAAGAGTGTTTGTGATGACCAGCTTGTTCTCTTGACAGAACTCTATTAGCCTTTGCCCTGCTTCATTTTGAACTCCAAGGCCAAACTTGCCAGTTGTTCCTTTTATCTCTTGACTCCCTACTTTAGCATTCCAATCCCCTATAATGAGAAGAACATCCTTCTTTGGTGTCATTTCTATAAGGTGTTGTAAGTCTTCATAGAATTGGTCAATTTCAGTTTCTTCAGCACTGGTAGTTGGTGCATAAACTTGGATTACTGTGATGTTAAAAGGTCTGCCTTGGATTCGTATCGAGATCATTCTATCATTTTAGAAATTGCATCCCAGTACAGCTTTCGCCACTCTTTTGTTGACTATGAGGGCCACTCCATTTCTTTTACGGGATTCCTGCCCACAGTAGTAGATATGATAGTCATCCGAACTGAATTCGCCCATTCCTGTCCATTTTAGTTCACTGATGCCTAGGATGTCAATGTTTATTCTTGCCATCTCATTTTTTACCACATTAAAAGGACCAGATTAGTAGTAATTAAATTATTATTTATACAAAGGTTATAAACTAATGTAGTTAAATGATTCAGTTTTCTGGAATCAGATAAATGAAAACTTATATTTTTTAAATTAAATATATACTTTCAGGCCCTTTTTGTTGCTCTATATTTTCTTCCAGTGCTTTGAGGCCTAGTGAAGAGGAACAGAACCAATGCATACCACATGCATGCAAAACCAAAACTGAAACCTTTTTCTTTTCTGGTGACAACAGCACCTCCTAAAGGAAGAAATGTATCTTGTTCTTGCATTGGAGAGTTTAGTTTGTAACCTATGACTTGCTTGTCCTCACAGAAATTAGAATAATCTAATACCATACATATTTTTTAGAAATGATTTATAAAATATTTGAACCCCCTATCTTAAAATATTTTATTCATCATGTTAAAATAAAACATTCCATAATCTATTTTTTATTTTTTCAATTTTTCCAATTTTTTGGGAAAAAACTAAAAAGGCTTCAGGAAAAACCCGGGAAAAAACCGGTTCCCCCCCAAAATTTTCCGGTTTCCCCCCTGGGTTTTCACATCTCTATTTTGCACTCATGTTTTACCAATGCTTTCTGAATTGAGGTGCCATTAATATAATATTTTCTCAAGTGAGGTATCATTAATGTAATAGTTTTTTTTAAAAAAATTCGCATTAATTCATGTACCAAGGCTTCTTACTGTGAATATGCACTAATTTCACTATTCCTTACCCAGCATTGCAGCCATCTTTTAAAAGTTACGCAGTTATGTAATCACAGCATCCTTTTCTAAGTGTTCACAGACTGACTGTTTATCTGTTCAAGGACCTTTCCTGGTCCCCCCCCCCCCTTTGAAGATGGTGACAACATTTGCCCACCTCCAGTCCTTTTGTACCTTTTGGTGCAGCTCATCAGGCCCTGGTGATTTGAATTCATTTAAAGTAGCTGGGTGTACACTTACCACATATTTTTTGAATTACATTTCACACAGATTTCTAAGGTATTTTCATATATTTTTTTAAAAGTTTCCTTCCCAGTTACAGATTTCAAGATAATATCAAGTTGATGTCTATGTACTAGATTTTAACTTTTTATGATACTTAAAATCCTTACATTTAAACTTTTTATAGTTATATGTTGTCGTTGCTTTGATGGTATAACAATAGCTTAAGATTGGGTCAATTTTAAGGGTTTAGTGTGGAGGCACCTGGAATTGGAAATTATTACTTGAAATTTTGGGAAGTCTCTCCCCCCCCCCCCATTTCCTTTCCTTTCCTTTCCTTTCCAGGTTCTGTTTACAATTTCATTTAAGATCTTTCTTTTGGACTAAAGGTAGAAAGGCTTTTTTTTGGCTTTATGGTCTAAATCCAGACATTAATATCAAATAATGTAACATTTTTAGTTCTGGCATTGTGACACTTGGAAATATATTAACTATATATTTACTGTACCTGTGTGCTTTGTTGTTCAGTCGTGTCCGACTCTTCGTGACCCCATGGACCAGAGCACGCCAGGCACACCACAGTTTGGCCAAGCTCATGCTAGTTGCTTCGAGAACACTGTCCAACCATCTCATCCTCTGTCGTCCCCTTCTCCTTGTGCCCTCCATCTTTCCCAACATCAGGGTCTTTTCTAGGGAGTCTTCTCATGAGGTGGCCAAAGTACTGTGCTAGGATGATTATTTTAGAGACGGATAACTTGCATGCTACATTTGAACTGGATTAGTTCCTGGTGACATTTAAGATTCCCCAGATAATCAAAATATGCTATAAAATAATTGGCCACCATTCTTGGGGCCTTTTTCAAAGGAACAAAACTATAATCCTGACTACTACACATTCCTCCAAGAAAGAAACCCAGTGAAACCTAAACCCATATTAGGTGAGAAGAATTTGATTGGCTCATCAGTTTTGAGAGTTCACAATTCTACATTATTCCATGACCTAAAAAGGCAACTCTTCAATGTGAAAGGAAACATCCTCATTCTGAATGACCAGTAAATAATAATATTCTGTTGGTGGTTCCACCACTTTCTGAAGATTCCTTCTTTTGCAACTCTATAGGGTCTGCACACACCAGTCTCCAAGTGAGCTTGTATGTCCACAAGATGGTGCCCTTGTGCTGGGAAAAGTCCCATTCCAGGTTGATTCTGGACAAAGCTTGGGAAGATGGAACATCAACTGTTGTTCTGAAACTTCAGGAGGGTATTCCAATGCCTGGACAGATTATGTCCGTGGTAATCCCAACTTCTTTTAAAGATGGAATGGTGACAACTGGAATAGTGGGTAGACATATTGGATAACTGCATTGAAAACCTCCAGACAATGTAGTAATTAATTGCTTTTTGTAGAGTGGGTGTAATTTCTTCTGTGAAAGAAGTGAATTTCAAGATAAGTCCCGAGTAGTATATGACATGCTTCATTCATGAAATGGCGGGCTGATGGTGGTCGTTTGTGCCTTACTAGAATGACGGTTCTGCTTTGTGGAGATTGAAATGGAAACACTTTTTTCAATATTGTGATGATTCTAGTTTATGCTAGGCAAGAAAAGTTAATTGAATAATTTTTGTTCAAGGCTTGTTCTATTTCTGAAATATTTGATACTGATAACTAGAAATGGTGAGTTCATTCATATCCCAGAAGAGGAAAGGGCTGTCTGTTTAGAACTGTGCAACATTGTTATAATTAACTCTGTTATAAATAACTATGGATGAAAATTAGTAACTATGAGTGTCTTGAAGACTGATTAGAGCACATAAGGGGAGTCTCTGACTGCCAACCCACATCAGTCCCAGTTGGCATTAATGATGAGAGTTGTTGTCCAATAACATTTGGAGGGCTGCATGTGCCCTGTTCTTAGGTTGGAGTAAGATACAATGGAACAATAAATATAGTTTCAGCATTGTTAATTTTATCTACAATTATTGTGATATGTAAAGTTTGTTCCTATAAATGTTTACTTAGAAGCCTGTCTCACTGAGTTCAGTGGGGTTATTGCCAATTAAAGTGTGCATCAGTACACCTTTTACTAAAAATAGGAGTTTCTTTTGTTTCTGCATAATTTCTAAGATCTATATACTTTTTAAGTATAGTGTTTAATGGTTTTGTTAGTGGCTTCAACTTTCAACTTCTGCTTAGTTTTTCCTGTTTTTCAAACTGGAAAGTATGTATTAATACTTAACTTTGAGTAAACTCCATTGAGCCCACTAGTTTCCCTCTTAGTAGACACGTGTATATGTACCATAGTTAGGTGCTTCAGTATAAAGCATCTTGCACTGTTCTATCTACCTCTTATATGTGTATACAGGCGACTCTCAACTTACATGAGGGTTATGTTCTGGAGATAGCACCCAAATCCCTTTTTTAATTCTTTTTTTTTTTGCCAAGTGCTTAAAACTGAATGCAACCAAGTTGAATGTACATGAGTTGCGAGTTACCTGTATTTGTAATTTGTAATTATTGTTGGTCCTGAGAGTGTTACTTGTTTAGAACTCCAGAACATGGGCCACTAATAATATTTCTATGGGATCTTGTAGTTTTGTAGCAGTTTGATTAAATTATTTTAAAACACTACTTCAACCATTATTTCACTTATTCTGAAAGAGAAAACATTCATCAGAGGTTTTAATTCCCCCTCTCAGAATTGCCACTTCTTCACTGGGAAAATTTTTATCCCTTTTTTGCCCCATCAATATGATACTGAGAGTACATGTTCATTTAGCCATAGCACTCTACTGCTCTGTGTACACTGAGTTGAGTAGCTTTTAATTTATGTACTGGGAAACTAGAATTCCTTAATGAGAAATCAGTAGTAGCTGGCAGTTTATTCACCATTGCTTAGGAACAAATAAAAAGCAAAACTGGATCAGACTAAAACATCTTCCCTTGAAATGCAGAAATGCAACAGACTGTTGGGGATATTATAAAAGCATATTATAATCATGCAGTATTAAAACCCCAAATACCTCTAAATTCTGTCATGCACTTAATCTGATGCAACTAAAAAAATATCTGGTGAGATATGGCATATTGATGCTGAAGGATAGGACAATTCCATGTCTAGGCTCTGCACCCCCCACCTTCCCTGAGTCTTTGCCTTTTGTTGTCATCGGAGGAGGAAAACTTCTCATATTGTACTGAGTAGCGGCACTCTCAAGAGGGCTAGGGACACCTGTGGAGGTCTGGCCCTAACTCTGCATATGCAAATGTGAGGTGCCATTGGATCATTCATTGTAGGTGGTATTTCTGCTGGATGTGGGCAGTGCTACATAGGATTAAGTGGGGTTTGTTGCTGAAATGTGGCTGTGAGCAGCATCTGCAGTGTAGTCATGCAGGCTTGAAAGTGGGTGGTGCCATGCCTGCCAGTGTAGTTGTACAAGCTGATAGCAGAAAGCTGCCCCAGTTTATCGGATGTGTAGTGCAGATGGCACTATAGTAATGTATTACTGTGCCACAACTTTAGACCCCACACAATTTTTTCTCAAGCTACCTCTGAGATCCTTTATTTACCTGAATGTGGGAAAAATTATGACTTCTTTTCAAGCGAGTACAGTTTTCTTCCTCTTGTTGAATAGTGATTGAAAAATCTTTTTGTTTTTTAAAGGAAAGTGAAATGACTGGTTAATTGAATGTTCATGTTTGAGTAAGGCTCCTGCATGGATATAAGTTTCTTAATAATGTTTAGCTTTTACCATCATTGGAAAATTCTACAGGTATCCTATTCAGCAGTTGCACCTTATCTAAATTCATTAGTAAGGTGAATGCAAAAGTACCATATTTCTTCTTACTAGAAGAGTTTGGATTCTGTCTCCGGAAATAATTAGCTTAATTTCCTACCCTACAGTAGGTCATGTGTTGGCGTAAGTTCAGAAGTTATTAATGGGAGTTTTGTGTAAATTTTCTTAAACTTGGCCTTTCCCAAATATATGTACCATGTACAGAATCCTCATTTTTCCTCTGTCAACTGGTTTTGTGAAGCTGACCTTTTGGAACTCAATACATGTGCTCCAAAATGTAAATGTTAAACAGGATCATGTAATTTTGAACTGCAGAAAGGCTGACGAGTGCCTCTGAAAACTGTTAGAGTGAAGGGCTTATCCACACTTTCCTTTCCTTTGCTCTTTCCAAGCATGGTCTGTGTTTTAAAGCTCCATGTCCAAGAGTGCCATTTTTTTGCTTTGCATATTTCACTGTAAAAATCCACTCTTTAAAGCTCAGTTGGAGTAAACCATAATCATCTGCTCTGATTGAACACTAAAGTAGGTTTTCATGAGGAGAGCTTCAGGACAATAAATAAATAAAAATAATGCAGACACAGCTTTTCAACACTGACCTGTACCTGGAAAGAGCAGGGCAAAGATTCAGTGTGAATAAGCCCTATGTGTCCATCAGTGTAAGAAACTCAGCTAATTGCCAAATGAAACCTTAAGCCTAGATAATGGTTGCCACAACAGAATGTCTAGACACCATTCTGAGTCTGATTCATTTCATTTCTATACTGCTTTATATTTTAAAGAAAAAATCTCAAAGTGGTTTACAACACATTTATACATCAAGTAAAACAAACCAGAATAAAACAAATCATAGAATCATAGAGTTGGAAGAGACCCCAAGGGCCATCCAGTCCAACCCCCTGCCAAGCAGGAAACACCATCAAAGCATTCCTGACAGATGGCTGTCAAGCCTCTGCTTAAAGACCTCCAAAGAAGGAGACTCCACCACACTCCTTGGCAGCAAATTCCACTGCTGAACAGCTCTCACTGTCAGGAAGTTCTTCCTAATGTTTAGGTGGAATCTTCTTTCTTGTAGTTTGAATCCATTGCCCCGTGTCCGCTTCTCTGGAGCAGCAGAAAACAACCTTTCACCCTCCTCTATATGACATCCTTTTATATATTTGAACATGGCTATCATATCCCCCCTTAACCTTCTCTTCTCCAGGCTAAACATACCCAGCTCCCTAAGCCGTTCCTCATAAGGCATCGTTTCCAGGCCTTTGACCATTTTGGTTGCCCTCTTCTGGACACATTCCATCTTGTCAGTATCCTTCTTGAACTGTGGTGCCCAGAACTGGACACAGTATTCCAGGTGAGGTCTGACCAGAGCAGAATATAGTGGTACTATTACCTCCCTTGATCTAGACGCTATACTTGTATTGATGCAACCCAGAATTGCATTGGCTTTTTTTTTTTAGAAGAATTTTATTGGTTTTTTACAAAACAAAGAACAACAAAACACATACATCAACACAAACACAACAATCAAAACATAATAAAAACAAATGCAAATCCCCATTAATACACCAATAATTCTTTTTCTTGTTTAACACACACACACAAAAACTTTTCTTGTTCGAGTCTATACTGGGTGACTTCCCCCGTTTTCTCTCCTTTGGTTCCAATTCTACTTTACTTTAATAACTTCTCATCTCTAAAGTTTAAATCATCCAAAAAATAAACTAAACATACTTCTTAATATTTAATTTTTACTTCAAAATAACCTATCACTTCTTAACTCAAATCATACATCTTATTTCACTTAAACTGCTGCTAATAAAAAGACTTAACATATCTCTTCAATAATTCCAAATCTTAAATTCTTAACACACTGACTTCAGGGTACCATAATAAACCATCCTAATTATATTTTATATATTCTCACCCTATCCCTTTTCTGACCATTTTCCTTCGCCATCTCGGGGTCTCCCCCCAAACATTTCTCCATCTCCCTCCAACACCATTGTCCAGAATGTCTTCTTTTTCTATAAATCCACAGGTCCAGACGCAGTCCATAAATGTCCTTGCAGGGGGCTTCAGGATACACAAATCATCTTCTTCCAGCATCTCCGTTTCAAAGTTCCAATCATCTTCCAGTTGTAGATTCACAAATCTTCCCATCATTTCTGGGCTCTCACCCCAGAAATTGGATATAAATGCATTGGCTTTTTTAGCTGCTGCATCACACTGTTGACTCATGTCAAGTTTGTGGTCTACCAAGACTCCTAGATCCTTTTCACATGTACTGCTCTCAAGCCAGGTGTCACCCATCCTGTATTTATGCCTTTTATTTTTTTTGCCCAAGTGTAGTACTTTGCATTTCTCCCTGTTAAAATTCATCTTGTTTGCTCTGGCCCAGTTCTCTAATCTGTTAAGGTCATTTTGAAGTGTGATCCTGTCCTCTGGGGTATTAGCCACCCCTCCTAATTTGGTGTCATCTGCAAACTTGATCAGGATGCCCTCAAGCCCATCATCCAAGTCATTGATGAAGATGTTGAATAAGACTTCAAGCTTCAAGGAAAATATTTTAGACCCTTCTCTAAGTGAGATTTTTTACCTATTTATATAGCTGCCCCATAGCAGAAGTACTCTAGGAAGACTGTGTAGGTTAAGAGTGTTGGACTAAAACCTGGGAGGTCAGGGTTCAAATTCCCACTTTCCGCGGGTAATATTCACAGCTGAGTGGAAATTGTTGGATGCTCTGCCCACCTTCTCTTCTGTGTCAGCAAGCATTAGGAAACAAAAGAGCAACCTAAAGCAATTGATGAATCACGGTAATCCTCTCAGTTTACTTTTGTCAGCTGCAGGTTAATCAAAATTAATGCCGAGTCTCTTCTAAAAAGGAAGGTAGCTGGTTACCTTCCAGTTTAGTAAAAATCTCACTCACTTGAAAGATTTGTGGAGGGGGCTACTAATTGAAAATTACCTTTAGCTAGCAAGCGCTGTTGTTCTGCATGGTGTGTGTTAAGGTTGTGTGACTGTGTGTTTGGTCCTGCCTACTTCTGGAATTCCCCTTCTCTCCCACTTTCCATGGGAAGATGCAGCCCATCAAAAAAACTTCCCATCCCTGCTTTAGGAAGGATTATTTTTGGTTCAAATACAACTTAACTTTTTAAGGCACTAGTTGAATAGCTTGATCTTATTTATTTTGACTAGATACCAGGGAAGCAGGGAGCCCATGTATGTAATCCACCAACCCCCCACCCCTCTGTGTAATTTTCCATGGTCAACTCATGGCTGAATTTATCTTCATTAGCAGAGTTCATAACTTAGAATTTTTCCAAAGAAGCAAGAGTACTTTAGTTAAAAATATATCTGGCAATAGCCACAAAAGTCATGAGTGTACCAATCAGCTTCCAAAATGTAAATGAACCCTTTTAATGAAACTTAGGGAAGAACGTCTGTGGGGGCAGAAACTCACCACAGTCATGTGTAAAGCTGTAGTTTGTGCTGAACCCACCGGGAAAGCTAAGAGCCAGTGCGAAAAGCAGGAAACATTATTGCAACAAGCTGCTGTGCCAATTTGGAACAGCAACAGAGAATGTAAAAATATTTCCATCCCTGGTGCACAAAACTTAAGATTTCAGAGTAAATATAAATATGAAAATGGACTTTTACTAACATATTTACTACTACTATGCCACAAAATTATTATTTGTTGTTGTTTAGTCATTTAGTCGTGTCCAACTCTTCGTGACCCCATTGACCAGAGCACGCCAGGCACTCCTGTCTTCCGCTGCCTCCTGCAGTTTGGTCAGATTAATGTTGGTAGCTTCGAGAACACTGTCCAACCATCTTGTCATCTGTCATCCCCTTCTCCTTGTGCCCTCCATCTTTCCTACCATCAGGGTCTTTTCTGTTAGAGATTTCAAAGTGCCTACGTGCAGAAAGCCAGCTATCTACCTCTGTCAATTAACTGTTGGCTGAAGGCCAAGATCTATTCTCTCTCCAGATCCTTAGCAACAACCTATGATTGGTTAAGGAGTTCCTAAAGAGATGAGCTCTGTGTGGGAGTTCTCTGTGGTGTTGTGTAGTTTGGTTAATGAAGGTTGAGAGAGAGAGAGAGAGAGAGAGAGAGAGAGAGAGAGAGAGGGGAGAGGTTTTACTTTTTGTTTCCTTTTATTTCCAAAGTCTGTACATAGTAACTTATTTATACTAGTTGCTTCAATAAATACTGTATATAGTTATCCAAGTGAGTTGCTGAGTTCCTGCGTTGTGCTGTCTAGTCAATGCTCTACAGCCAGAAGCTTCCAGAAAACCTGCGTTCACTCTGCTGTGTCCAGGACTGCGTTATTCCTGACACTACATCTTAATATTTCCCAGGGAGTCTTCTCTTCTCATGAGGCAGCCAAAGTTTTGGAGCCTCAGCTTCAGGATCTGTCCTTCCATTGAGCGCACTCAGGGCTGATTTCCTTGAGAATGGATATGTTTGATCTTCTTGCAGTCCATGGGACTCTCAAAGAGTCTCCTCCATCACCATAATTCAAAAGCATCCATTCTTTGGCGATCAGCCTTCTTTATGGTCCAGCTCTCACTTCCATACATCACTACTGGGAAAACCATAGCTTTAACTATATGGACCTTTGTCAGCAAGGTGATGTCTCAGCTTTTTAAGAGACTGTCTAGGTTTGTCATTGCTTTTCTCCCAAGAAGCAGGCGTCTTCTAATTTTGTGACTGCTGTCACCATCTGCAGTGATCATGGAGCCCAAGAAAGTAAAATCTCTCACTGCCTCCATTTCTTCCCCTTCTATTTGCCAGGAGGTTATGGGACCAGTGGCTATGATCTTAGTTTTTTTGATGTTGAGCGTCAGACCATATTTTGCGCTCTCCTCTTTCACCCTCATTAAAAGGTTCTTTACTTTTTCCTCACTTTCTGCTATCAAGGTTGTGTCATCAGCATATTTGAGAGGGTGTTGATATTTCTTCCGGCAATCTTAATTCCAGCTTGGGATTCATCCAGTCCACCCTTTCGCGTGATGAATTCTGTATATAAGTTAAATAAGCAGGGAGACAATATACAGCCTTGTCGTACTCCTTTCCCAATTTTGAACCAATTAGTTATTCCATATCCAGTTCTAACTGTAGCTTCTTGTCCCACATAGAGATTTCTCAGGAGACGGATGAGGTGATTATTATACTTGAGTTTATTTATTAAACAATTCATATATTATACATAGATAAACATGTGTACACATGTGATAATAGTGATATCATGATAGTACAGTCTAATACTTAAATTATTAAGTACTTAACAAGGAAAAACTCCAGTAAGAAATAAATGGTACCCGATATTTAATTTATAAACTTATTATAATTTTTGATATTTGGTTTAACCAATTTATAACAGTCTCTCTATTTTTCAATGAATTGATCACTGAGTCTGCTCTCTCTTCTCTTGACTAAATTCACCAATTTTATCATTTGAACACTCCACCTTCCACCAATACTCTAGATATCCAATCACCCAGTGCGGGAAAACTAGATTTCCCCCCCCAGTTATAAGTGATTACTATACATGAAGGTAAAGGGACCCCTGACCATTAGGTCCAGTCATGTCCGACTTTGGGGTTGCGGCGCTCATCTCGCGTTACTGGCCGAGGGAGCCAGCGTACAGCTTCCGGGTCATGTGGCCAGCATGATTAAGCTGCTTCTGGCGAACCAGAGCAGCACACGGAAACGCCATTTACCTTCCCGCTGAAGCGGTACCTATTTATCTACTTGCACTTTGACATGCTTTCGAACTGCTAGGTTGGCAGGAGCTGGGACTGAGCAACGGGAGCTTACCCTGTCGCGGGGATTCGAACCACCGACCTTCTGATCAGCAAGCCCTAGGCTCTGTGGTTTAACCCACAGCGCCACCTGTGTCCCAGCACCATACATGAAGCTTTTAATAAATGTGTTATCAGTTATCTATCTTTGGCATAACCAGGTTGGATAGCAAGTGAGCTCACTGGCAGGACATCTCCTCTGATTACCTCCATTTCTTTAATTACCGCCATCTAAAAGGTTCTGGTTTTCAGACATGTCCTACATACACCCTTATGCAAATTAATTGAAACAAACAATGTAGTTTATTGTACAAAACTCACATATACATGTACAAAACTCACATATACGTACATTAGTAATGGATATGACCTCCGCTATTTTTAAGCAGCATTTGAACACAGTTTGGCATAGAGTCTACTAGTTTCGAACAGTCACTGTTGATTTTCTGATGCCTGTACCACACTTGAATCAGCGCCTGAATGAGCTCCATAGTCGTATAGTCTACAGCACGGAGGCAACTTTTGCATATAGCCCACAAATTCTCAATGGGATTTACATCCGGGGAATTCCCTGGCCAATCAAGTACCTGTATTTGCTGCTCTGTCAAGAATTTCTTCACCACTTTTGATGTGTGACAGGGGACTAGGTCCTGCTGCAATATCCCAGCACTGTCAGGATACATTTTTTCCAGCTCTGGAATAACTCTCTTTTGTAGTACTTCAATATATTGTGGCGAGCGCAACATTCCTTCTGTTGGCTACAGGCTTCTGACATCATAATGATCAACTGGCTTTTCGTGTTTTGTTTTGAGTACAGGATTACGAATAAGATAGAAAACTTGCTTTGTTTCAATTAATTTGCACAAGGGTGTACCTGAACTTCTGGTGTTCCATCTTCAACATAGATTGTTTGAACTTCTCTGAATAGAGTTGAGTTCTAGGAAGGTTAAATACCAGCAAAGAATTAATCAGTTAACAAAAAACAACTAATGCTGATTGTTTGGTGTGGAACATTTCCCCATAACCGTTTCCAAGTGTGCAGACTTGGTGCATTGATTGTAGTTGTCACCCTCTCACCAGTAGCAGTCCAGCTCAGCTCAGATGCTGGGGTCACCTGCTGGAAGTGCTCCACTGGAGATCTTATTGAGTCCATGAGGTAGACTCCATGAGGCAGCTGCCTTGGGTGGTGGAATTGCATGGGGTGGTGTTCTTCCAGCCCCCGCTGCCATTGCTGGATAACAGAACTGGCAGTGGCTTCCAGCGAGATCAATCCCAGTAAGTGAGGCTTTGCTGGGGGGGGGGGTGGTGGAGGTGAGTGACACCTTCCCGTTTGGCTTCAGACAGCAAAATGGGATTGGCTCCCCTGTGTTTGACTACATGCAAGCAGAGTTGCATACATGCAAGTGGGTGATGTTCTTCTCTATATTTTAACACCTGGGCACATACCAAACCTACCTGTGGATCTTTAGTAAAGTCTGGATCAAAAATACTGGTGTTTGTGAGAGCTCTATACGCCATTCATTGTGGTTTTTTTTATTGTCATTTAGATGTAGACTCAGGAGGGAATTTCAAGGACATTTTTACCACTTAAGTTATTTCAGAGATTAAAGAGAAAGAGGATTATTAATGACCGGTAAGGATTTGTAAATGAACATTTTATATTGTTCTTTAGGTATTTCCAGGAAAATGGATGACGATGACTTTGGAGGTTTTGAGGTATGGAGCTAAGAAATTGTCTGTAAGCATTCAGTTAATGCACTGTTAAACTAACTTATTTATGTTCAATCTTAAATAATTAACTTAAAAGTCTCTTCTTAAATAACTGTTGCTTTCAAGGGCAACCCAGCATAGAATGCACTGCCATAGTCCCAAGGAGCATGGCTACCATGGCACCCATGTAACATTTGTGGACTACAGATCTGAAAGAGGAATCATGTGGAGGTTGCAGCAATAGAGATGTGATATCACAAAGAGCACAGAGTGGGAAATGTCTTCTGTTGTTGCCCATGTGACTGGATTAACATAATGGAACCTCTCATTTGCAGTCCCTTCACATTGAGCCGAGGCGGTGGGGGGATTTCATATCCTCAAGCATATGGCAAAAACATGTTTAAACTAATATGGTATGCAACACTGTACTGTACAAGAAATGTATTCAGGGCATGGTGCTGGAAAGTCCACGTCTTAAACACTAATAATATGCCTTGTATTTTCAGGCAGCAGAAAACTTTAAGGATGGAAATGGTGAACCCCCAGTTACTTCTCCAGCTATTCCTTGGGCAGCATTTCCCACAGGTAGAGAGAACTAGCAAAATCAGCTTTTACTTTACCAGTTTAAATTAGGGCATCTGGAATATGTCCATGAACTCTGAACCCTTTTGCTGTTTTCCATGGCTACTATTGAAGTGACCTTGGAGGCTATTTATAGTGTAATTACTGTAATTTTAAAGCATACTCCTTGATAAATGTACATTTGTAACTTCTCTATTTAGTGCCAGTGTGCAGTTTTGTTACTGAAAAGCAACAGCTGTCATAAGTATTTTTGTGTGGGTCTGGTGCTACTGTGAAAGTCTAAAGTTGAACATAATGTATTCTGTAGCTTAATGCTTCTGAAGTTGATTGTCATTTCATCTTAAATGGATAAAACTTTAAGGAATGGTTTTTTTTAATGTAAACATATACCTACTTGACTTGGTCTTTAGTTTTTAACCATAACCTACAAGAAGAGGCAGTGTTAGCATTTGTACAGGTTTTATGCTGATTTATCATATTTGATACCTTAAGAATCTTTTGCTTTTACTATTGGCATGATTTATGTAATTGGATTTATGTAATTCATTCTAGTATTTCCACTATATATTTCTAATTAATAGGACTATGTTTTCTGGTCCTAGCAATAGTTTAAAACTTCAATTTTATTTGATTTATTGTATTTCTGTGCCACTTTTCATTCAAAGCAGCTTACAAACAATAAGTAACAATAGCATAATAAAACAGAAAATAAATGTAACAATTACAACATAAGTAATATGATTAACAAATCAATATAAAACAATAGTTACAAAATAGCAACTAAAAGCTAAATAAGCTAAGCTAATGCCTATTGTTAAGCTTGTTCAGCCAGATGCTGTGTTGGCTGGGGTCCTCAGGTAGTGGGCCATGGGGGAGACAGTGGGGCTATTGTGCCTACTGCCAGTGATAAGGTGAATGTTGATGCCCAGGTTCTGTTGATGAGGAACTTACCCACATCACTCTCAATAATCAGGAGGTCCGTTCCCACTTGGGGAAGTCCGAGCATGAAGCCTCCACTTCTGAGAGATCCCCACCCTGCTCCTGCTTGCTTGAGCAGGCAGCTCAGCTGAGGAGCGCCTGGCTGCCTTCAGGTGGTGCAGGGGCTTTGATGCAGAGGTGTGGGCTCCTTTAAACTTCTTCCTTGAGCGGAGTGCAGCTGCAAACCCCTCAACGGAAAGTGTGACGGAGCCTGCACCTCCCCAGCTGAGCAGCCCGGATCCAGCTCCTGTTCCCGTGCAAGCAGGAACAGATTGGGGCTCTCTAAACTGGGAAGCAGGAGCTTCGCACTGCCTAACGGAGCAGCCCAATCCCACTCCTACTTGCCTGCAAGCAGGAGCAGGCTGGGGGCACTGTGGTGACATCCCTTGCCTGCTTGCTTGCCGCCCCGGCCCAGCCTTCCCTCACTCAGCGTCAGGGCTGCAGGGCTGCATTCAAAATTAAAACTGAAACTTCCCAGAAAACAACAAAGCTAACAAACTTGCAACTCGTGAAAAAGCACAAACGCAACAAATTGAAAAAAGCAAACCAACCGCAAATGAATCAAAACAACACTGACCCTAACCCAGTCCTAAAATTAGCCCTAACCCTAACCCAGAAGTGGTCTGGTTAGATAGTAAAATTCATGTTAAATTGCTGTTTTAGGGGTTGTTTTTAAAGTCTGGAATGGATTAATCTGTTTTGCATTACTTTCTATGGGAAATTGTCCCTTGGTTTTGGAATGCTCTGGTTTTGGAACAGGCTTCTGGAACCGATTAAGTTTGCGAACCAAGGTACCTCTGTATATCTTTGTTGTCTCTCTTCGTGAAGTATTCTAAGCCAAGATAAAACAGTCCAGTCTCAATTTAATGTGTCTGCTGAGAACTGCACATTTAGTTTAGGCTTCCTCCTGGGAAAGCCACTGCTTTTTAAAAAGGTTATAACTTTTCGTACAATATCCTTGCACTGACAAAGATTGCAAAAAGACACTGTCTTTTCTTTGTTTCAGACAGCATATGTACCTATGTAAGTGAATTTACTTGTGAATAGGAGCAGCAATCATTCTCCCAATTTAAGTATTTTAAAATCTAACTATCTAACAGGACTTTGTATTTCATGCCTAGCTCAACACATTCCTCCTCTTAAAACTATCCTCTCTTCTTCTTTGTCTACCTAAGGAGGCCAGTTTATTAAAACAGCGACCAGTATTTACAATGCTGAACTCACAGCTTGGTTCTTTATAGGTTTGTAATCTGTATCAAGGATCTTTTGATATTCCTTATGATGTTTCCAACTTGCTGATTATCTTAATATCTGTGCTATAAGCAGTGGTGTGGGATGATCCCCCCTCCAAGTTTCCCACAAGTTTTCTCACTGCTTCATTTTCCGTATGGAATATTTTCCATTTCATAATTTAATTAGGATGTGAATGGATATCAACTGAAAATAAATATTGGTTAAGTGTGCCAGTTTCTAAGGTTTTAGCTTTGTTTACCTGCTCAATTAGATCACAGTCTAGGGCATCTGAAAATTAGTCTGTGCACATTACCTTATCGGAAACTCCATAATGCAGCCAATCGCTGTGCAGCTTGCTGTAAGTTCTGGCCAGCTGATTGGTGCTCACCGAAGGCTTTGCTTGCCAAGGAACACTTGGGAGTGCACTTTAAGGCTTCTGCTTGTTCCTTTGCAGCCTTTATTGCAAAGGACTTATTGGATTATCTTTGGGAAGTACGGAAACCAGATGGGCAAAGGCAGGGCTTTCCATGTTGAGCATTAGCATACTCCATGGTTTCCTGTGCCTCATTTGTGGTGTTGCTTCCTGTCACCTTAACAGCATTCTAACCCCCTTGAGCCAGTGTGGTGTAGCGGTTAAGAGCGGTAGACTTATTATCTGGGGAACCGGGTTCGCGTCTCCACTCCTCCACATGCAGCTGCTGGGTGACCTTGGGCTAGTCACACTTCTCTGAAGTCTCTCAGCCCCACTCACCTCACAGAGTGTTTGTTGTGGGGGAGGAAGGGAAAGGAGAATGTTAGCCGCTTTGAGACTCCTTCGGGTAGTGAAAAGCGGGATATCAAATCCAAACTCTTCTTCTTCTTCTTGATCCCTTTTCACTCCTTCCATTCTCATGTCATGCCAGTAGTGGCTGTAAAATATCAAACAGTCTTTGGAATACAGTTCAGAAACAGTACATCTGCGCATATAACCATTAAGAAATAGGATTCCACTGGTGTAGGCTTTGTGGTTTTTGGCATGCAGTGTCTTGCTTGTGCATAATGAGAACCTAAGAGAATAAGACACACCTGTGTCTATTATCCAAATATTGCAACAGACGGGGAGGAGATTCATGCATGTGCTTTGGGGTGCTTTTTGGGTCTGGGAAAAAGCAGCTCAACCATACATTGTGATGAAAAATGTGGGAGGCCAGGTTTTTCTCCATTTCATATATGTGTATAGTAATGAGATATGCTTTAGAATTAATCTAAAAATGAAACCTGTGGTACTTGAAACCTGCTGTTATCAGGGCACAGGTCAAACTCTAATACAGTCATAAGTTGTGTGCAGAGCAGAAGCTTGCTTGATTTATAGAGCCCTGATATCCCTGCTGGTACTTAGACTACAGCTGTCACCCATTTAAAATTTAAACAAGACTTTTAGCAGACTTAAAATCTGCATAAACTATGCTTCTGAAGAGGAAAAAGAGGTAAACTGTGCAGATCTATTGTGGTAATGGGGATAGAATTAGATAATTCTGTGACCATACAAAAGCAGGTATAAGAAACGCACAAGCATAGGAGGAGGTAGGGGTGAGTAACTGGAGGAGTAGGTGTGTATCTCACATATTAGCAGAATAGGGTGGGACCCCACCATGACAGGATTTTCTTATGTGGAGGCCAGTAGCAGTGTTTGCTCTTTAGTTAACATGAATAGATTGAATAGATTTTAGTCTCTTGAGTTAGAGCTCCCAAGGGAAACCTTTTTGCAATGTTGGCTTGGTGGGATTGCATTGCCCAAAGCTATGCACAAGACTTGTGAAATCAAGGGGGCTGGACTGGAAGACCATTGGAGTCCCTTCCAACTCTGTAATTCTGTGGTCACCATCATTGAGATGATCCATGTAACTTTCTTTTTTTGAAATATTTTTTATTGAAATTTTTTAAAAATAAATACAATTTATCAGTACTACAACCTATTACTTTTTACCCCCCTCCTCTCCCTCCCCACCTGTCAGGGACGAGCCAGAGGTTTCTAGTGCGTTGGGAAGCCTCCAAACCTTCCTGCAGATTTTAGATACAATCTTCCTAGACCCAGCACATGAGACCGTCACAACCAGACGGTTGTTACAGCTCAAGCAAGGGAAAGATACGGTTTTCGTTTACTGGTCGAAATTTAGTTTGCTGGTGAAGAAGTTGAAGTGGGATCTTGATTTCCCACCTGTCGCTGCCCTGTTCAGGGAGGGGCTGAATAATGAGATTTTGGACCAACTGGCCCAGATTCCAGAACCAGAGTCACTGGATGCTTTGGTGAAAGTCTGCCTGCAGTTGAGTTTACGTGCGGAGCGCAAGGCCGGGTGCGGAGCGCAAGGCCGGACATTCCTGAGCAGAGAGCTGACAGCCTGCCCTGATGAGAGGGGCCAGAGCCCATGGAGATAGGAGCAGCTAGACACCTCCCAGTCGCTGCAGTTTCCCAGGGGAAGGGGGTAAAGGATGTGGGAGAGACATGAGACGCTGCTTCGTCTGTGGGAAGCCAGATCATCTGGCATGCCAGTGCCACAGCCACAAGGGGTGGGAGTCCCTGTCGGGGACAGATATGGGAGGAGAGGCGACACCCCAGGAGGCACTGCAGGGAAACAAGGGCCCCCGGCTGGAAATGGGAGCCTGCAGCCGGGTGGAGAAGCAATGAACAGCTCTCACGCTGATGCGCCAATCCCAGGACTGATGGTCAAGATGAAGCTGCAACTCCCCAATGGCCGTTGGGTGGAAATCAACGCCCTGTTGGACTCGGGGGTGTCAGCAAATTTTCTAGGCCGGGACCTGGTGCAGGAGCACAGAATAGCATTGTTGCCCTTGAGTTTCCCTTTGATGGTGATGATGATTGATGGCAGACCACTATTGGCAGGAGAAGTGACTCTCGAGATGCTGCCCATGAGGGTGAACATAGCCCACCATTCTGAGACCAGGGCCTTTCATGTGATTAAATTGGCTGGGCACCCCATGGTACTGGGCATGAGTTGGCTGAATTGCCATGACCCGGTGATAGCATGGGGTCAAAGGTCCTTGGTGTTTGGTTCATCCTACTGTATGAAGCACTGTTTGGGAAAAGGTGGAGGGGATCCGGTGGTAGTGATGGGGCAGAGGCATTTTTTGGAGGGAACGTTGCACCAAGTGGTGGTACAAACTGATCATAAGAATTGTGGTGAACTACGGTTTGCACCCCAGGGCATTCCCTGGGCAAGAGGAGCACTTGTCGGTACCAGCAGCTGAACTGATGGTGGAGGAACTGAATTGCCTTCATGAGCTGTTGTGGGAGGACTTGGAAGCATCTAAGGCGTCATACCAAAGGGATGCAGACAAGCATCGACAGGTGGGAGAGGAGATCAAGGTAGGGAGCAAGGTGTGGTTGTCTGCGAAGGGGCTACCACTCAAGGGGAGGTGCCGCAAGTTATTGCCGAGGCATTTGGGGCCGTTCCAAGTAACAGTCCAAATTAATCTGGTCACCTTCAGACTCCAGCTGCTGGAAACCATGAAGATACACCCTGTGTTTCATAGGTCACTACTGTCAGTGTTTATACCGGCTTATAGGTACCAGACCGCGAGAGAGCCACCTCCTTCCCCTGTAATGGAGGATGAGGAGGAAGGGGAGGTGCAGGAGATATTAGATTTGAGGGTGAGCAGGAGGAAGCTGCAATATCTAGTTGCCTGGAAAGGATTGGACGAATCTGAAAATTCTTGGGAACCGGCGGAAAGTATCCGCTTTGCAAAGGGAATTCCACGAACGCTACCCGCATAAGCCCAAACCTTCTGATTGGTGTCTGAGGGAAATAATTGGGCAAAGTAACAGCGAGGATGGGGAATTTTGCCAGTTCTGCATAGTTCTTTCGTTGGAATTTCCTCCTTCCAGCCTTGTGCTAGCAAAACTCTTGTTGCAGTTGTAGCATACATAAGTAAATTCTTTATTTTCTTTGGCAAATCTTTACCTAAAATCCCTAATAAAAATGCTTCTGGCTTTTTAACAAATGTCATGTTAAACATTTTTTTCAGTTCATTATGCTGTATTTTTCGCTCCATAAGATGCACCCGACCATAAGATGCACTTAGTTTTTAGAGGAGGAAAACAAGAAAAAAATATACTGAATCAAATATTGTACTAAACTGGTATTTAATAAACAACCAGTATATAACAACTGGTATTTAATAAACAACCAGTATATTTCAACCATGTAAAGTGAACAGCAGTCAACAGTGGTATTAAGAACCATCATCACTGTCATTAACAAATGAAGAGAGACTTTAAGGCTTGAGTACTCTTCTAGTCTTCTGTGAACCCCAAGAACTCATCAGTGCTAGAGTCAGAATTTAGGAAGCTCAGCTGCTCACAATCACCGTCATCACTTTCCTCACTATCTTCAAATAAGATACCATCTTCGTTTCCATCCAAAGCATTGCTAATGCCACATTTTTTGAATGACTGGACAACGATTTCCTCCTTCCGAGTGCCATGATGTTTTCACCCATTCACAAACTTGAGTGATAGTGGGCCTCTTCATTCGTCCAGTAGGTGTCAGATCATGATTACCAGCAGCCATCCATGTGTTCCACTCCTCTCGCATAAAGACCTTAAATGGCTTGTTGATGGAAATGTCGAGAGGTTGCAACTGGCTGGTAAGACCTCCAGGAATTACAGCTAGATGAGTCTTCAGTTCTTTAAAGCACTTTTTTTGTAGTTTCGCTGATATGTGCTCTAAACTGGTCAAGCACTAATAAGGCAGGTTTTTCCAAAAGTCCTCCAGGACGTTTGGACCACACTTTTTCAACCCATACTCTCATTCCATTTTCGTCCATCTATTCTTCCTCATGAACATGTACAACAACTCCTCTTGGAATCTCTTCTTTTGGAAATGTTTTCCTTTTGAAAATTAACATGGGTGGCAATTTGGTGCCGTCTGCACAGCAAGACAACACAACCGTGTAATGTGTTTTCTCATGTCCAGAAGTTTTCACGGTGATAGTTTTGGCACCTTTCAGATCAACAGTCCTATTAGATGGCACATCAAAGGTTAGCGGGACTTCATCCATATTCCCAATCTGGCCAATTTCAAACCCATTTCTCCTCCTAACATCAGTTACAAATTTATGAAAAGACAGAATCTTAGATTCATATTCTTCTGGTATTTTTGTGCAATTTTGTGCATTGCAAGGCCACATCGCTTCATAAATCTGTAGCACCATGATGGTGAGCCAGTAAAGCTTTAGATTTGGAAAGTCATGTTAACAGATATGGATGGCACGCATATCTTTGGTATAGGAAAGGAAAGGTACATAAAGGATTTTATAATCTTATAATTAGGTGATCATTAACGAGAGTGTGGGAAAGATACAGAGATTTAATAGAGCAAAAAACACCTTGGTGGTTATCACCAATTGAGGCTTCGTTACTCAAACCGCTTGGCAAAAAGGGAAAGTGGCCTACATATAGAGACTTATTGAGAGATCAAGAAGGCAAACGGAAACTTAAAGATTATGAAGAAATAAAAGAGTATGTCCAGAGTTGGTTTACATTATAGACAATTAAATGAGATGTATAAGGAAGACAACAAAAAAGGGTTTAGCTATACATTCTCTAGATTTCAAAAAGAGGTTGTGATAACGGGCATCCTTGCCTGGTTCCTTTTTTATTTTACATTCACTCGATATCACCTGGTTTACAATTAGCTTCACACTTTGTTCTGAATATATTGCTTGTATTCCTCTTAAGAATTTATATCCACAATTAATTTCTTCAAAAACTGATCCATGTAAATATTTTGGCAGCTTTCTCATGATGCTACTGGTCTCCTTGCCTTGAAAAGGAAACCACACTGAAGCCATTTTTAAAAATCATACAGGCAACACTGAAGTAGAGTGTCTCCCAAGCTCTTGTTACTAATGTCCTGCCTATGGTAGGAGCCATCTGTCTGGAAACAGCACTGAGTTTTGTCCCATTATTTGTGACCACCTGTCATGGATGCTGTGGTTGAGATTACTGCATTGCAGGGGTTTGGACCCTTGGGATCCCTTCCAACTCTATAATTCTACGATTCTTTGATTCTGTGTATCTTTCCTAGGTCTGTTTTCTTGTAGACAAATGAATTGACTATGCTTTCAGCAATGTCTAGACTCTGCTTAGCATCCATCTTTCAGGCCAACAGTGTCCTTAACTATTCTCCAGACAGTGGTTCTTTGGTAGCCCTCTCAAAGCTGGCACTTTCAAAGGAAGGAATAGAGAGTGGCTGACATGTCAGCCCCTGGAAGGGAAATGAATGAAACAAATAATAAAATAATTTACATATTTTATTATTCATTTTATTACCTCTTCATAAACAGTATTTTCTTGAGACCTAAGCCTAAGGGCAGAAGATCTTAGTGGTGTGCTAGCAAGAAGGTTGCTATCTCCTGGCATCTTTCTCAATACATTCCTCAGTGGGGCAGAGGCTTTAATCCTTGCCAGCGTGGAAGTGCTGGAGCCTGCAGCAAAGGATTATACAGTCAAGTACTTGAGCTATCTGAGAGATTATTTCACTCCCTTTCCAGATCAAGTAACCCAGGAAAATATTAATGCCTGTCTTGGCAATTTGGCATCTTTTAGAGATGCAGGGCACTTAGGGGCTGGTGTAGACAAGCAGTACCTCTGCAAATGACTTCAACTGATTGCTCACACATAATGGTATGAGTATTGCAGGCATTTTCTAGCCTTCTCATTTTTGAAAGTGCTCTTGGAGGTGTCCTTCATTTGCTTACCATTGGAAGAAATATGTGGACACAAAACCATTCTACATCTCAGGAACCCATGTATGCATAAAAATCAACCACAGTGTACATTAACCTAATGACATTTAGAATGTGAACAAATGAATTTGGCTTTGTATATTGCCAAATCAGTGTTCATCACAATGCCAAGGAAAATGCAGAGCATCCAACATTAATATTACTTTGTAAGTATGCATATTATAAAAACATTAAAAGGCAGGTATTCTCCAGTTGAGAGTCCTTGCTCTTTATGTAATTCATCATCCAATGCTGAACTGGAGCTGTCCATATTGACTAAAACAGTGTCCATAATTTTTGATATGTAGACATTTGTCTTTGATGTCTGGTGACTGGTGAATAGCAGCTGTTTTTCTTTAATTCACATTCTCCGTCTCATATTGAGCTCAACATGTTGTCAGGCTTCGGAGAAACGGCTCCCTCACCTGCTTTGGCCGTGCACCAGCAGAACAAAGCAATTAGAGTCCCTTACCAGTTTAAGAGTGTTTAATGATCAGAGCAAAAGAACAACACAGCCATTCTCGGAATAAAGGTGCTCCCAGTTAAGCTTCCCTCCAAGTTATCTTCATCACTTCCCCCTTCTTGCAACCTGATTTCGCAACCACTCAGCCTTCTGCAAAGCAACCTTATCAGCTCTCCTTGCCCTTGGATATATAGGCTGGACACTTTCTAGCAAAGGAGAGTCAGTTATCTCTCTTCCTGTTCTGCTTCTCCTTGCTGTTCTCCACTCAGCTCTGCCCAGCTGTTTTCCAAACTATGTTCCTCTGCAAACCAATTCTCTAAATCTATGGTATATGCTGCTCCATTGTCCCTGGGCAGCTTCAGAATCCTGGTCAGGAACAGGACGAGGGGGAGGTTTCCACCATTCCTCATCAGAGCTGTAATCCTCAGTCTGGTCTCCGACACATAGTATGACAAATGTGATTTTATGAGTGAAAAGCAACATTTGAAATTCACTGTGTAGTTTCTACCTGGTATCATGTTGTTCTGTCTTGGCAAAATAGTCAAATTTGAAATTGTTTTTTAAGTGTAAAGATAAATAATTGGGGGGGGGGGGAATCATGGTAATACATGTTGTGCGAAGCAGTCTAGCCATACATTTTCTCCACAACATTACCTATTTTTCCATTGGCAACTTGTAAAATTCCTTTCAATAATTACCAAGTTCCTATTTTTGTCATCTCTGTTAGAAGTTGACTTTCAGAAATAAGTGTATATTGAGCTTGCTTTTTCATGTTTCCTATGTAGCACCTGAAATCCATGTACCTCCAACACTTTCTGCTGAGGTTCTTCAGGAGTCATCTTCCACTAATGCCAGCTTTGTCTCTTCTGATCCATTAATTCCTTCAGGTGATGATATGGTGACAGACTGTCAGCCATCAACCAGCAATTTAAATTTAGCTGATCTTAAACAACAGGTAAAACATACGTATTTTTATCCTTTATGCACAAAATTGATATTAATCCACATTTAACTCAATGGGACTTAATTGTAAGTAGAAATGTATAAGGTTGCCATGTAAATCTCTTTGTTATGTGCATAATATTGCCACGAGTAGAGTGGAGAGCTGAATTTTTGTAGGTAAAAGATTTATTTTTACACTAAAATCTTGGCTGCAGTCCACCTGACCAAAATCTCTTTAGCGGCCTATTGAACAGATACATGAACTGCTGGCCTGTGAACTGGTTCTGGTTCTGGCTCTTCAAGCAACTTTATTTGTGCTGTCCATGCAAAATTGATATTATATTAGGTACTTTCCAGTATCGTGATACATCACCAGCTAAGCATTGCGACTCACCAATATATCACGATATCTGAAATAAGGATGGAGCTATGTCAAGGCACTGGCTGACTTCATAGTTTTTCTTGCATTGTGATTTTTTTGCCTGCACCTGCTCTTTTGATTTGCTGCCACCTGCGTGAGGCCAGAGAAAGCTGAGCCGGCAGAGTTAGTTAACAGGAGTTGCAGGAATCGAGAGAAGTATTTGCTGGCTTCACAGATTTCCTCACATTATTTTTGCATAGCACACACAGACAAACACACACTCATAATGATTTGTGATATATTGCCAGGTCAAAAATTATGAAACTTATATAATGATATGGACTTCAGACTGGTTTTGGACGATATATCAGCCAACCCTACTTTCCGATCAATCACATACCTGAGGATCTGAGGGGCAATTGAAATCACTGCTAAAAAGGAGGGGGAAATTTTTTTTAGCAGGGGTTTCAATGTAAACCTCTTCCTGGGCTGAGAGCCACGATGACGAAAAAAGCCCCTGCTTCTCTGCTGATACGGTGAGGGAAATCTTTTTTTGATTGCCTGCAGAGTAAAGAGTTTTTACAGTGAGAGAAAGAAGTATTTGATCCCCTGCTAAATTTGCCTGTTTGCCCTCTGACGAAGAAATGACCAGTCCATAATTTTAATGGTATGTTTATTGTAGCCGTGAGAGACAGAATAATTGTATTTTTTCTTATAGTTATGTAATCCATTAGAATAATTAAAAGAAACCCAGTGGGATTTTTGGCACTTTCCCCCTTCAGCAGCAGACTTCCTGTGCCATGCTGATTTTGAGACTCTTCTCAGTTTCAAAAATGTCTTGCTACGGGGATTGCATTGGGTAAGTTCTGCTGTTTGGGAAACCAAGGTCCAAAGTCACCTTGGACACACACAATTAGTAGCATTGGCTCATAGCGAAAATGCCTCTTATTCAGACAGCCTGAAACTATATATATTTTCATATACCTTTATTAGCTGCATCTCAGGAAGGTATTGCTATGGAAATGGTGTCTCATTGTAATTTTTATCTCTTGTCATTTCTATGCATTTTTGTATCTTCAATGAAATAGGTTCCATTATCAGTTGATCCTTCTTTGAATGTACCAGTTTCCTGTTTGAGTATAACTGAAGATGTTGAAACAGCAAGTGAAAATGATAGGAAACTAGAATTGGATGAAGCAAATAAAACACTTCAGCAAACACTTTCAAGTCTAGAAGTTAAACTTAAAGCGGCTGATGAAGAAAAATGTAGAATAAAAAAGGTATAACTAAAACTCCTCAGCATCTATGGGTAATTTCATTATGGTTGTAGCTGGCAGCATCACCTCTAGTTAGGCTTGTCTAACACTTTCCAGTCCAAGATCCTGTCCTCAGTTGCTGTTTGCTTTGCCCAGATCTAACCCTTTTGGTTTCCTTTCCATGCTGGGTGTCTGACTCAGTTTGACTTATTTGGAAAGTTTCAGGAAAAAAGATGAAGATCCTTCGGAGAACAAGGTGGAAAAATGTTATTTTGCTGATAGTCTAGGAATATGTTGTAGGGACTCTCTCTCTCTCTCTATATATATATAACTTTCTGGTGACTGTCATATTAATAGTGTTAATTCTGCTGAGCTTAAAAAAAAACTTAAATTCAGTGGCTTATCAGTTCCTCTCTTTGCCCAGAAGTTGACTAATATTTAATAGTTTAATATTTTTTGTGGAAAGCCTGGCTTAGAATTTAAAAATAGGTTCAATACTTCTTCATGTTAATCTTAAATCTTTTTTAGGAGTTAGAAGATTTGTTGGAAAAATACAGGATTCTGGAAACAGATTTCCTGAAACACAAGGAGGATAAATTGATTTCTCATGAAGATCAGTACAACAAGCTTCAGGTAACTTGTTTTTCTCTCCCCACTTCCCTGATGCTAAATATGTGGTCCAACGCACACTTTTCTTTTTCAGCGACTAGCATAGTTGCCTG
Source organism: Lacerta agilis (assembly GCF_009819535.1). Taxonomy (NCBI): domain Eukaryota; kingdom Metazoa; phylum Chordata; class Lepidosauria; order Squamata; family Lacertidae; genus Lacerta; species Lacerta agilis. The sequence continues at coordinate 444,782 of NC_046316.1, read as the reverse complement.
AAAGTTTTAAAAACTTTTTTTTTTCAGAACAGGACTTCAAAAAAGTAGTCAGAAGCTCTCTTGCCACTGAATTTTATAACATAAAGCTATAGGTCCCGTCTTCCCAAGTTTAACTCCCCGCTCAAAACAAAAAAATCCATCCCATCAGCTGTTTCGCATTTTCATAGGCAGTTTTTCAGTGCTTTGGAGAACTTGTAAAAATGACTTCAAAATTTTAATCTTTTTCTTTACTTTGAAAGTATCACATGGTATTTCCCCTTGACGGTGTTTGTCTGGAATGAACGTATACTGTAATTATTTTGCCAAAGGCTGCTCTCCATTATTTGGTGGTAACAAATTCAAAAGAAGCCCAGAGAGGTTGTTTGGTATCTCTGTGTTACGTGCAACTAAATCGTTCCTCGAGTATGCCCATGAATTTAATGGATGAATTGGTTAAGTCCATTGATTTCAGTGGGATTACTTTGAGTATGACTTAGAAGAAGAAGAAGAAGAGTTTGGATTTGATATCCCGCTTTTCACTACCCGAAGGAGTCTCAAAGCGGCTAACATTCTCCTTTCCCTTCCTCCCCCACAACAAACACTCTGTGAGGTGAGTGGGGCTGAGAGACTTCAGAGAAGTGTGACTAGCCCAAGGTCACCCAGCAGCTGCATGTGGAGGAGTGCAGACACGAACCCGGTTCCCCAGATTAAGAGTCTGCCGCTCCTAACCACTACACCAAACTGGGCACATAACTCAAAATTACTGTTTTCACATTTGCTCCATACTAGGCATTAATTTACCCATAAAGGTTGAGTATATAATGTCTTCATTCAGTAAATAAATTGAAAATATTATTTGTGTGGAAGTGATGTCTCAGGTGTTTCAGAGCCACGTGTTACCAGCTTTGACACCTGATGCCCTATGTAAAAAAAGGTAAAGGTAAATGACCCCATAAAGTAATGCTATAAACTTGTGTTTTTTTTAACGGCCTCTGCAGCATTTGTTTGGGGGAATGTTTAATGACTCACAATCAGCCCATGGAGCGATAGGCCACTTGTGAGTGCTCCAGCATGGTAGCCAAGACAACAAAGCAGAGCTGGCAATGGAGGAAACCAATAGAGGTGAAGGTTGCCTTTCATTGTATCTACCTATTATTTCAACCAAATACCTCTCTAAATAGGCACAAGTTATTTAGGCTGAAAGCAATTTGTTGTTGTTCAGTAGTTCAGTCATGTCCGACTCTTCGTGACCCCATTGACCAGAGCACGCCAGGCACGCCTGTCTTTCACTGCCTCCCGTAGTTTGGTCAGACTCATGTTGGTAGCCTCAAGAACACCGTCCAACCATTTGGTGTTCTGTTGTCCCCTTCTCCTTGTGCCTTCAATCTTTCCCAGCATCAGGGTCTTTTCCAGGGAGTCTTCTCTTCTCATGAGATGGCCAAAGTCTTGGAGCCTCAGCTTCAGGATCTGTCCTTCCAGTGAGCACTCAGGGCTGATTTCCTTCAGAATGGATAGGTTTGATCTTCTTGCAGTCCATGGGACTCTCAAGAGTCTCCTCCAGCACCATAATTCAAAAGCATAAATTCTTTGGCCTTCTTTATGGTCCAGCTCTCACTTCCATACATCACTGGAGTGGTGCCCTGGGTTACATACTTAATCCGTTCCGGGTTACAGTACGTAAACCGAAAAGGACGTAACCCGAACAATTTGTTCTGCGCGTGTGCAGACCCATAAAACTGAAAAAACCTGCGAAAAACACACTGTTCTTGCACAAATCACGTGCGCGTCGGGTTGTGTTCGTAACCCGAAAAGTACACAACCCGGAGCGTATGTAACCTGAGGTACAACTGTACTGGGAAAACCATGGTTTTAACTATATGGACTTTTATCGGCGAGGGGATGTCTCTGCTTTTTAAGATGCTGTCTAGGTTTGTCATTGCTTTTCTCCCAAGAAGCAGGCGTCTTCTAATTTTGTGACTGCTGTCACCATCTGCAGTGATCATGGAACCCAAGAAAGTGAAATCTCTCACTGCCTTCATTTCTTCCCCTTCTATTTGCCAGGAGGTGATGGGACCAGTGGCCATGATCTTAGTTTTTTTGATGTTGAGCTTCAGACCATATTTTGCGCTCTCCTCTTTCACCCTCATTAAAAGGTTCTTTAATTCCTCCTCACTTTCTGCCATCAAGGTTGTGTCATCAGCATATCTGAGGTTGTTGATATTTCTTCCGGCAATCTTAATTCCGGTTTGGGATTCATCCAGTCCAGCCATTTGATTTAGATTGTATCTTATTGGCCCAGTGGTTTTTCCTACTTTCTTCAGTTTAAGCTGGAATTTTGCTATAAGAAGCTGATGATCAGAGCCACAGTCAGCTCCAGGTCTTTTTTTTTTTTTTTGCTGACTGTATAGAGCTTCTCCATTTGTGGCCGCAGAGAATGTAATCAATCTGATTTTGATGCTGCCCATCTGGTGATGTCCATGTGTAGAGTCGTCTCTTGTGTTGTTGGAAAAGAGTGTTTGTGATGACCAGCTTGTTCTCTTGACAGAACTCTATTAGCCTTTGCCCTGCTTCGTTTTGAACTCCAAGGCCAAACTTGCCAGTTGTTCCTTTTATCTCTTGACTCCCTACTTTAGCATTCCAATTCCCTATAATGAGAAGAACATCCTTCTTTGGTGTCATTTCTATAAGGTGTTGTAAGTCTTCATAGAATTGGTCAATTTCAGTTTCTTCCGCACCGGTAGTTGGTGCATAAACTTGGATTACTGTGATGTTAAAAGGTCTGCCTTGGATTCGTATTGAGATCATTCTATCATTTTTGAGATTGCATCCCAGTACAGCTTTCGTCACTCTTTTGATTACTATGAGGGCCACTCCATTTCTTTTACGAGATTCTTGCCCACAGTAGTAGATATGATGGTCATCTGAACTGAATTCGCCCATTCCCATCCATTTTTGTTCACTGATGCCCAGGATGTCAATATTTATTCTTGCCATCTCATTTTTGACCATATCCAGCTTACCAAGGTTCATGGTTCTTACATTCCAGGTTCCTATGCAATATTTTTCTTTACAGCATTGGACTTTCCTTTAGCTTCCAGGCATATCCGCAACTGAGCGACCTTTCTGCTTTGGCCTAGCTGCTTCATCAGCTCTGAATCTACTTGTACTTGTCCTCCGCTCTTCTTCAGTAGCATGTTCGACGCCTTCCGACCTGAGGGGCTCATCTTCCAGCATCATAACTTTTATATGCCTGTTGTCTTTGTCTATGGAGTTTTCTTGGCAGGAATACTAGAGTGGCTTGCCAGTTCCTTCTCCAGGTGGATCATGTTTAGTCAAAACTCTCAACTATGACCTGTCCATCTTGGGTGGCTCTGCATGGCATAGCTCATAGCTTCCCTGAGTTATTCAAGCCCCTTCGCCACGACAAGGCAGTGATCCATGAAGGAGTGAAAGCAATTAAGTTGTATTAAAGCTGAAGCTTGGGAAACCCCAAGAATTTCATGTACAAAAAAGTTACAAGCCAGTCTATTTATAAGTCAGTTTATTTTTCAGTCTAAGATTATTAAATGTTATTTGCCATTTAGCAATCAGAGATCTAGGAATAGGGATAGGTAAAAATTGAAACAAGAACAACTTTTATGTAGATAGGCCTATGTGACTGTTAACATTTTTTGATCAGCCAATCATTTTAATGATAACCTTTTTTCTGTTTCTATTGTTGTACATCACAGTGTTCTATTGTATGTATTGGTGGCATATGAATACTTTTATAAGTAACTTAATTTACGCAATTCCGTCATTTTTAGGAATTCAGTTCTTCCTTCAAAATACAGGTTGGATTTAGCTCATCAGGCTATGTCCCTATTAATCTTATTGTTAACCAGGCTATAATTTAAGGCAAATCATTTAGGTTCCCAGGTAAATAAACAACTACATATTGAAGAGAGAGGGAAATCTTAATTCCAGTTAAATGATATGTCACAAGTTGTATGTTGGAGTCAATTTTAAGAAATAAGGATTTAGTTTTATTATAATTTATCCTGTAGCCAGCCAAAATACTAAAGTCTTGGAGGTTAACGATAGCTTTTGGGAGGGAGGTTAACAGATTATATGATAAAACTGCCATATCGCCTGCAAATCAACATAGATGGGGCTTGGTTCCCATTTACAACCCCTTATATATGCATCTATGTAAAGAAACAAAGTGATGGCTGATCTTCCATTTTGGTCATCTTACACCCAGCTGGGATTAGCACCACCTAGTTCTTGAGGCAGGAACTTTAGTCATTTCACAGGATCTTTTTTCTGGTGGTGTTCCTGGAAATGACAGATTCAGTCTTATCTGAATCAGGGCGGGTTGAGGGCAGGTTTTATGAGCAAAATTGGTGTTCAGATGAAAAATGAGAGAGGAATTGCTGAGGTGAGGTCTAAATAGTACTTCAACCAACTTGTGTTTCCCTTTTTGCTCTTCAAATCAGACCTCTCTGCCTTAACCTGCATGTTAATAGGACAGACCTGCTTCCATCACACCTAGTTTGGTCATCAATCAGCCCATGTATTCAGTTCCACCCTTAGTTGAAAACCATGAATTTTTGAAATCAAACTTTAAAATGTAGAACAATGTTGTTTTGTTTAGTGCACATGAATATGAACAGCATGGAAATATATCTTGGAGGTAGGTACGTTCTGTGGCTAAGACTACTAGAAAATGTATGTTTTCTTTTAAAACTAATATGACTTACATCCTGTTAAATACCATCTTCTAACAAAATATTTAGGTTGGTTTTAGGTGCAGACATAGAGGAGACAGAACACTAATAATGAAAAATGGGTGTTTAAAAAGTTACCTATTATACCTGCCACTAAATTTATAGATGAAATTACAGGAACTTTTGCAGGTCATAGAAGAGCTTGAAAATATGGTGCATTGAGGAAAGTAGCAGGAAAAGGGTACTTTATTAGTTTCTAGCCTTGTTTTTGCTAGTTGATTAAACACATTTATGCATATGCCCACTCCTTTTCAGTTTTTCTGCCTGGGCATTGCAATTTATTTTTGGCATGTCTTTGTGCTTTTGAATTCCTTTCCATGTTTTATTCAGTGACATTTCCCCCCAAACCTCTCAGAGCCACAAACTCAATTTATGCAGCCAACTGTGTATTGAACAACGTAGATTAATAAAGAAGCACATAGAAAACAATAGATAAATATAGCACTACCTAATGCTAGAATGTATCTGGAATGACTTTAAATCCTAAAGGGCACAATAACTGGTAGAAAATGTGCTTTTGTTTTTCCAATTTGTGCACTTTCTAATACTACCTGGGCTCCTTTTAGCTAGCATCTTTCAATCCCAGCTATATCCAGCAATGAGTGTGTCAAGCCATCAGATCCATTTCTAGTGATTGCCTCAGAAATGCCAAGCACACATTGCTTTTCCTCCTCTTTTAGGTTTCATTTAAATATAAAGATCTCCTACTAAATATGAAAAAACCCAGAATTATGTTAGGACAAGAGCAATTATTTGATCAACATGATCCATTATGAAAATGCTCACAGAATTCCTGCCTTTAGAGTGGTCAGTTTGTATATTCCGTAGTACTTGAAGTTCTTCATCTTGGAGTATTACTCTTGCTATGTAGAAACCCCTTTTAGGAACATGCAGATAACTTTAGCTCACTTCAGGTGATTTTATAAATCAGGGGTAGCCAATGTAGTGCCCTCCAGGTGTTTGGGAAGTGAAAAAAGCTTTTGCTCCCCCTTCTCAAATGTGTATGGCAGTGATTTTCAATCAGTGTGCCATGGCACCCTGGGGTGCCACGAATAATGGCCACGGGTGCTGTGGGCAACACTGGCCCATGTCCCTTTTCCCTTCCCTCTGTCCTCTCACATCTCTGCCTCCCAAAGGCTTGCACAGCCTCAGAGTAAGCAAGCAAGCAGGCAGGCAGGCAGGCAGGCAAGAGAACCCAGCCATTCAGTCCATGAGCCCTTGCTGTTGGGAATGGACAGACAAGTCCCATGCCCCTGTGGGTCTGTGTGAGGAGGCACCTCTCTTTGGGGCAGGAGTTGGCAGCTCAGAGACCAGGGCAGCAGCAGCGGCTGCCCAGAGGACAGGGGTGCCGCAGAAAGAATGTAGTTGGTTAAGGGAGCCATGAACTCAAAAAGGTTGAAAAGCTGTAGTGTAAGAATAGGAGAGAGGGAGCACGTGAATCTCAGGGCTGCTTGCTGTTCATTAGCATTTCCTGCTCACCCCTTCCCAACAGGTGGGCAGAGTTTGCGGCCCAGAGCAGGGCCACCTGGCTGGGTGCCACCCCCAGGTAACTGTGGGCTTGGCCCACCCCTGGCCTGGCGGGCCAATGGACTGTCGGCGGGGTGGTGGTGCCTGGGAGTAGGTTTATGGGCCGGTTCCTCGTCTTTTTCTCTTCCAGGATCATGTACATCATGGGTTTTTTTAGATCATGCTCTCAAGCCAGGTCATTGCAATTTGCTATCTGTAAACAAACTATGGAGCAGCAGCAATAATATCTAAAGCCAGTGGTGTAGAAATCTATATTGCCACTTCTCAGAATTCGTTATCACTGCCTTAAAGAACAAATGGAATAAACCTTAATGTTTGTTTTCATGTTGTGTAACCTTAAAAAAGTAATGCCTGACTTGTTTTTCTGTTATCTCAATCCCCTTTTTATGTTGTATTGTGTATACTGATAACTTGCATTTTGGCCGGGGTGTGTGTGTTGTTTTTGTTTGTTACTATGTTATATATTTTTTGTGATTTTATATTGTAAACCATGCTGTGATCCTCAGATGAAGGACAGTATAGAAATAAAATAATGTAGGGGTTACATTCTGGGGATTGCACTTATACACAAAAACACTTATTCCCAAACTACCCCCTTGAACCCATTTGGAAACGCCCCCAATCTTATATTCCAAAGCCATCATGCCAAAACAGTCTTGCCCACCAAGCAAAGCAGAGAACTCTTAAGCTTTCTCCCTTGCTCACTGGGCTTTGGGAGGTCCTTGTGAGATCCAAGTTCCATCGAGATTTCATGAGAGCCTCCCAGAACGTAGTAGGGAAGTCTGAGAACTTACAGTGAGGGGAAAAAAGTATTTGATCCCCTGCTAAATTTGCCTGTTTGCCCTCTGACGAAGAAATGACCAGTCCATAATTTTAATGGTAGGTTTATTGTAGCTGTGAGAGACAGAATAACAACAGGAAAACCCCCAGAAACCCAGGAGACAAAAGTCAGAGATTGATGTGCATTATAATGAGTGAAATAAGTATTTGATCCCTTTGCAAAAGATGACTTAGTACTTGGTGGCAAAACCCTTGTTGGCAAGTACAGGGGTCAGACGTTTCTTGTAGGTGGCCACCAGGTTTGCACACATATCAGGAGGTATTTTGTCCCACTCCTCTTTGCAGATCCTCTCCAAGTCAGTAAGATTTCAAGGCTGATGTGTAGGTACTTCAACCTTTATCTCCCTCCACAGATTTTTGGTGGGATTAAGGTTTGGAGACTGGCTAGGGCACTCCAGGACCTTAATGTGCTTCTTCTTGAGCTACTCCTTCGTTGCCTTGGCCGTGTGTTTTGTGTCATTGTCATACTGGAATACCCATCCTCAACCCATTTTCAATGCCCTGGCTGAGGGAAGGAGGTGTTCACCCAAGATTTGACGATGCATGGTCCCGTCCATCGTCCCTTCGATGCGGTGAAGGTGTCCTGTCCCATTAGCAGAAAAACACCCCCACGGTGGGGATGTGTTCTTGGGGTCGTAGGCAGCATTCCTCCTTCTCCAAACATGGCGAGTTGAGTTGATGCCAAAGAGCTCAATTTTGGTCTCATCTGACCACAACACTTTCACCCAGTTCTCCTCTGGGTCATTCAGATGTGCATTGTCACCTTCTCACCAAGCTGCTTGGCAATAATCTTGTAGCCCAGTCCAACCTTGTGCGGGTCTACAATATTGACCCTGACATCCTTGGACAGCTCTTTGGTCTTGGTCATGGTGGCTACTTTGGAATCTGCTGGATTGATTGCTTCTGTCGACAGGTGTCTTTTGTACAAGTACTGTAACAAGCTGGGATTACAGGTAAGACCTCTCCCTTACAGCAGGTGCTTCTAATCTCAGTTTGTTACATACAGTGAAGATACCAGGTAGCCTGACATCTGGCTGGTTGATAGGGGATCAAATACTTATTTCACTCATTATAATGCACATCAATCTCTAACTTTTGTCTTCTGGGTTTCTTGGGGTTTTCCTGTTGTTATTCTGTCTCTCACGGCTACAATAAACATACCATTAAAATTATGGACTGGTCATTTCTTCGTCAGAGGGCAAATGGGCAAATCTGGCAGGGGATCAAATATTTCTTTCTCTCACTGTAAAAACTCTTTACTCTGCAGGAAAGCCCTGCACAAAAAGAGCTTTTAAGCTCTCAGACTTCTGTGCCTTTAATTGGTGTGATTTCAGGTGTCTTGCCTTCAGCTGCATAAAACTGAAATTGTACATGTTAAACGTGCATAAGTTGTGAGTTACTTGTATTAGATTGTAGACTTGTTTGTGGGGGCAATGATATGCAACACCTAGAAAACTTAATGTGAAACTTTGTTAAGCACCTAGAAAACCTTACTTGTGATGATTATGACAGTGAGTATTAGGACTATCTTTTATTTATTCCCTAAAGTGCAATGTGAAATGCCTTTCTTAGTTTAATACTCTAAACTGGTGTAATAATGTACCGTATTTTTCGCTCCATAAGACGCACTTTTTCCTTCCTAAAATGGAAGGGAAAATGTTAGTGTGTCTTATGGAGTGAAGGCTTAGCTCCCGCTGCCTCTCCCCAGCCCCGCCGCGTTTGGCGTGAGGTGGGGGGCGGCAGTGGAGATGTTGCTGGATTCTCCTCGCACCTCTGTTCTGCGAGTGGAGGCTGCGGGAGGATCCAGCAACATCCGCTTCGCTCCCCGCTGCCTCCCCCCACCCCCCACCGAGTTTGGCGGGAGGTGGGGTGGCAGCGGAGATGTTGCTGTATCCTCTGCGCCACCCGCCGATCCCAAAAGAAGGCTTTTGGGATCTGTGGCGGGGTGTGGAGTGGTGGAGAAAGCAGCATCCCCGCTACTTTCTCCACCCCCTCTCCGCCACAGATTGGTGCCGGGCGCGCGATGGAGGAGAAAGTAGCAGGGATGCTGCTGCTTTTGGGATCAGCGGCAGGGTGGAGAAAGCAGCACCCCCACTGCTTTCTCCACCACCCCACGCCCTGTGTGCCGATCCCAAAAGCAGGCTTTTGGGATCGGAGGCAGGGCGTGGGGTGGAGAAAGCAGCATCCCCGCTGCTTTCACCACCCCTCACCCTTTGTGGCGATCCCAGGCTTTTGGGATCGGCGGTGGGGCACGGGGTGGTGGAGAAAGCAGCGGGGAAGCTGCTGCTTTCTCCACCACCCCACGCCCTGTGCTCATCCCGCTTGCTTTGAAGGGAGCTGGGGACAGGGGTGAACGCTCACCCCTCGTCCCCAGCTCCCTTCAAAGCAAGTGGGGATGAGCCCTATGAAGGGATGCGTGGCGCCCCTTCAGAGTGGCTAATCCCCGCTTTTTTAAAAGGGAGAAGGGGTGAGCGTTCACCCCTCGTCCCTAGCTCCTTTCAAAGCAAACAGGGGTGAACCCTCTGAAGGGGTGCGTGGCGCCCCTTCCGTGTGGCTCATCCCCACTTTTTTTTAAGGGAGCCCGGGAGTAGGGATGAGCCTCCTTTGCTCCCCCTCCCAGTCTTTTAGAGTAGGAAAACCAGAAAAAAATATTTTTTTCTGGTTTTCCCCCTTTAAAAATGGTCCGGAGCGTCTTATGGACCGAAAAATACGGTAAATAGCTACCTTTCTACAGTAGGGCATGGGTGTAGCCAGAATTTTTCTTAAGGGGACTGATTTTTATTCCATTTGTTGTTCAGTCGTTCAGTCGTGTCCGACTCTTCGTGACCCCATGGACCAGAGCACGCCAGGCACCCCTATCTTTCACTGCCTCCCGCAGTTTGACCAAACTCATGCTAGTCGCTTCGAGAACACTGTCCAACCATCTCATCCTCTGTCGTCCCCTTCTCCTTGTGCCCTCCATCTTTCCCGATATCATGGTCTTTTCCAGGGAGTCTTCTCTTCTCATGAGGTGGCCAAAGTACTGCAGCCAAAGTATTCCATATCCAGTTCTAACTGTAGCTTCTTGTCCCACATAGAGATTTCTCAGGAGACGGATGAGGTGATCAGGCACTCCCATTTCTTTAAGAACTTGCCATAGTTTGCTGTGGTCAACACAGTCAAATGCTTTTGCATAGTCAATGAAGCGGATGTAGATGTTTTTCTGGAACTCGCTAGCTTTCTCCATAATCCAGCGCATGCTTGCAATTTAGTCTCTGGTTCCTCTGTATTTATGCCTTTCATTTTTTTTGCCCAAGTGTAGTACTTTACATTTCTCCTTGTTAAAATCCATCTTGTTTGCTCTGGCCCAGTTCTCTAATCTGTTAAGGTCATTTTGAAGTGTGATCCTGTCCTCTGGGGTATTAGCCACCCCTCCCAATTTGGTGTCATCTGCAAACTTGATCAGGATGCCCTCAAGCCCATCACCCAAGTCATTGATGAAGCTGTTGAATAAGACTGGGCCCAAGACAGAACCCTGTGGCACCCCACTAGTCACTTCTCTCCAGGATGAAGAGGAGCCATTGATGAGCACCCTTTGGGTTTCGGTCCGTCAGCCAGTTACAAATCCACTGAATGGTAGCATTGTCTAGCCCACATTTTACCAGCTTCTTTACAAGCCTGTGAGCATTTAGAAAAGGATGCTGTGATTACTAAGACCCAGCATGGGTTTCTCAAAAATAAGTTATGCTAGAACAATCTATTTTCTTTTTTTGATGGAATTACAAACTTGGTGGATCAGGGAAATGCTGTGGACATAGTGTATCTTGATTTCAGTAAGGCTTTTGACCAATTCCTCCATGATATTCTCATGAGGAAGCTGGTAAAATGTGGATTGAGGTAACTATTAGTTGGAATTGTAACTGGTTGACTGACCAAACCCAAAGAGTACTCATCAATGGTTCCTTGTCATCCTGGGAAAAAATGACAAGGGGGGTGCTGCACGGTTCTGTCCTGAGAGGTTGCTTATCAAATTTGCAGATGAAAACAAACTGTGAGGGGTAGCTAATGCTGCAGAAGACAAAATCAGATTTATTTATTTATTTATTTACCTGCCGCCCTATACCCGCGGGGGTCTCAGGGTAGTTCACAGAATAAAATCAAGATATAAAACTACAAAATACCTAATAAAAATAAAAACAACAATGCAGTAGCGCCCCCCCCATTTTAAAAGGGCCTAGGAAGTAAATCGTATCAACAAAAGGCCTGGTTAAAAAGGATTTTTTTTGCCTGGCACCTAAAGGTGTATAATGAAGGTGCCAGGCAAACTTTCCTAAGGAGAGCATTGCCACCCTCTGGACCTCTCGAGGAGGGGGCACACAAAGGAGGGCCTCTGAAGATGATCTCAGGGTCTGGGTAGGTGCATATGGAAAGTGGCGGTCCTTGAAGTATTGCAGCCCTGAGCCTTTAGAGGCCCTGAGGCTTTATAGGTCAAAACCAGCATTTTGAATTGGGCCTGAAAACTAATTAGTAGCCAGTGCAATCAGACCAGGATTGCTGTAATATGCTCAAACTGTCTTGCTCCGGTGAGCAACCTGGCCGCTGAATTCTGCACTAGCTGAAGTTTCTGAACTGTCTTCAAAGGCAGCCCTCCGTATATTACACATTGCAGTAATCTAACCTTGAGGTTACCAGAGCAGAGACAACAGTAGTTAGTCAATCCCTGTCAAGATAGGGGCGTAACTGGGCTACCAGCTGAAGCTGATGGAAGGCACTCTGGGCCACTGAGGCAAAGGATCCAGGAGTACCCGCAAGCTACAAACCTCCTTCAGGGCAAGTGTAACCCCATCAAGAGTAGGCGACCTCCCAGCCATCTGGTCTAGGGAACCACCCACTAACAGTGCCTCGGTGTTATCTAGATTGAGCTTCAGACTGTTGGCTCTCATCCAGTCCTTTACCGAGGCAGGACACTGGTCCAGCACTTCCACTGCCTTACTGCAGATGTAAAGGAGAAACAGAGCTGAGTGTCATCAGCATACTGATGACAACGTACTCTGAACCTCCGGATAACCCCACTCAGCAGTTTCATGTAGATGTTAAACAACATGGGGGATAGGATTGAGCCCTGCGGAACCCCACATTGAAGTTTCCATAGGGCTGAATAGCATTCCCCAAGTAATAGAACCACCACAAAGCGGTGCCACCCACCCCTACTTCGGAGAGTCACTCCAGAAGGATACCGTGGTTGATGGTATCAAAGGCCGCTGAGAAGTCGAGAACAATTAACAGGGACATGTTTCCCTTGTGTCTCTCTTGACACAGGGACCAAAGCTGTTTCTGTGCCAAAACCAGACCTAAACCCCAATTGAAAAGGATCCAGAAAATCAGTTTTTTCCAAAATTGTCTAGATCTGGTCTGCGATCACTTGCTCCAGAACCTTGCCTAGGAAAGGGAGATTAGCAACTGGCCAGTAGTTAGGTTTTCTGAATCCAGGAAATGTTTCTTAAGGAGTGGTTTTACCACTGCGTCCTTCAAACAGGCATTCAAAATGACCTTAACAGATTGGAGAACTGGGCCCAAACTAACAAAATGAATTTCATTAGGAACAAATGTAAGGTTCTGCACTTAGGCAGGAAGAAACCGATGCACAAATATAGGATGGGGGACACCTGGCTTACTAGCAGTTTATGTGAAAAGGATCTAGGGGTCTGGGTGGACCACAAGCTTAACATGAGTCAACAGTGTGATGCAGCAGCAAAAAAGGCTAATGCTATTCTAGGCTCTGTAAACAGATCAAGGGAAGTAATAGTACTACTCTATTCTGTATTGGTCAGACCACACTGTGTCCAATTCTGGGCACCAAAATTTAAGATGAATGTTGACAAACTGGAACGTGTGCAGAGGAGGGCAACCAAGATGATCAAGGATCTGGAAACTAAGCCTTAGGAGGAGTGCTTGAAGGAGCTGGGTATGTTTAGCCTGGAAAAGAGGAGACTGAGAGGAGATATGATAGCCATCTTCAAATACCTTGAGGGCTGTCACATGGAGGAGGGAGCATGCTCCGGAGGTTAGGACCTGAACCAATGGCTTCAAGTTGCAAGAAAGAAGATTCCGACTAAACATTCTGACAGTAAGAGCTGTTCAGCAGTGGAACAGACTCCCACGAAAGGGGAGTTTTAAAACAGGTTGGATGGCCATCTGCCATGGATGCTTTAGCTGAGATTCCTGCATTGCAGGACTAGATGACCATTGGGTCCCTTCCAGCTCTAAGATTCTATGATTCTATAATTTCAGGTAAAATTCAGTTTGATATAACTCCCATGTAAGCCATTTTGAGTTCAGTAGAGAGTGTGGAGCTATTTTTGTGGGAAGCATACCGTCTCCAGGTGCTTTGCCATCTGAAGGATGTAATAATCCTCAAATAGTAACGGGGGACCAAAAAGGCAATCATGTGGCTTCCAAGGATAATCTTGGCATGTGATCTAAAGATAGATCCCCAAAGATCTTGCTATAATGCAGAAGCCAGTTACTGGCAGATATCTCTGCATTCATTAGGGGTCTAACTATATGAAACAATATACCTAGAAACAGGATCCAAAAGTTAGATTATTTCCTTTTGGCTGCAGCTTGTCCCAGTTGAGTCAATTTTTGCCCAGCATACTCCCTCTTTCCTCTCTTCAAAAGTGAACTTGACTGTGGGAAGGAGTTAGTAGGTCTGTTTTTGCAGGACTGTTGAGATGGATAATTATGGACTAACAGTAGGTCAGAGGTGCTGAAATATATTTTGTTAGGCTTGCAAAATGTCATAGTTCATTGCCAAGGCTTCCTGACAACGTGTCCAAAGAGTACAGCTTTTGAGTAACCCAACCATAGAAGAGTGTAGGTGTCTTGTCCATGGAATTTGTCTTTCACAAAACTGAGCGGAGTGATTAAGGGATGAATGTCATAGTATTAAATTGGCAGAACCAATGGATAATTATTACTTTTAACCATGTTGCCAACCTCAAAGCTATGAATATCAAATAAAGGAGGAAGAAACAAAAGTATGATTATTTATTATTTATTTATTAGATTTTTACACGCCTTTAATCATGAGATCTTAGGGCGGCTCACATAATAAAATACAGGATAAAATAATAATAAAACTTTATTGCAGCTATAAGCTCATACATAAATAGACACGCAAATCATACCTGCCTTACAATCCATGGAAAATCAGCTAAAATAATTATATTAAAATAGAAATAATAACATAAAATATTTACAATCAGGAGAAATAAATATAAATTCAACCTATGATACTATCAGGAGTTATAGGCCCAAAAGGGGTGGAAAAGAACCATTAGGATTCCTGTAATAGGCCATTTCGCCTCTTATGGTTCAGAACCGAAGTCAGATACCTTGCCACTTGCAAGTTTACCGTTGGGTTAGAATCCTGGAGTAAAAGAGTAAGCTGGATCTCAACTGGAAGTCTAGAGAATTTTTGGACCAATGGGCTCAACAAATTTTTCCTGACATCACTATATAAAGGGCAGATAAAAACAATATGCAGGACGGATTCCCTCGACAAGTCATCACACGAACATAAATCTGATACATGGCCCCTGGAGAGTCTATGTGACATGACCCCGGAAGGAAAGGCATTAAACCTTGCCTTAATAAACGCAAAATGATATTTTGCAGTGGTAAGGGATGAGAAGTAAGATGGGAGATACTGCGTAGATGTAATACCCAAATGCCGAGGGGAACATACTCCCCCACGCAACATATGATTATGCTGCAGTTCGATATCGTCTAGTCTCAAATTGATAAGTTTTTTTTGCAGAAATCAATTCTAAATTCAGGACTTCAGAAGGAGAAATTCCAATATGCAGAAGTTTGGCATGGATCTTGCTGGCCCAAGGACTAACAAATTCATCCCGCCATAGGCATTGGGCTAGATAGTGATCAGGAAGTCTATGCCAGAGTGTTAACCAAAAATTTAGAGTTCGTTTCCATATCAGTGCTTCTATTAAAGAGATTTTCAATTCTAGACGGATCGCCGCGTTACTCACGTAAGGGGGGAGTTTCAGAAGACAGCGCAAAAAATAGTTCTGGAGCGTCTCGATGGGTGTAAATTTGGCCATAGCAGGGGCCATGCTAATCTTCTCTGTATCATTCCAATTTTAGTATATGTGCTGCCGAAGCGAGCACGAGGATAAAATACCATATTTTACGCTCCATAAGACGCACTTTTCCCCTCCTAAAAAGGAAGGGAAAATCCCTGTGCGCCTTATGAAGCGAAGGCTTTGCTCCCACTGCCGCCCCCCATCCTCCGCCGTGTTCGGGGCCTGGAAGCTTCTTTCGACAAACGGAGGTGCTGGCACGATCCAGCAACATCTCCACTGCCTTCCCCCACTTCCCGCCGAACGCGGCGGGGGGGGGAGGCAGCAGGAAGCGAAGGGGATGTTGCTGGATCGTGCCAGCACCTCCGTTCGCCGAAAGAAGTGTTTGGCGGGAGGTGGGGGGAGGCAGCTGTGATGCCTGCTTTTGGGATCGGTGGGCAGCAAGGAGGTTGGTGGAGGATTTCCTCCACCACCCCATGCGCTGCCCGCCAATCCCAAAAGCAGGCTTTTGGGATCGGTGCAAGGCACAGGGTGGTGGAGAAAACAGCGGGGATGCTGCTGCTTTCTCCACCACCCTGTGTCCCGCGCGCCGATGCCAAAAGCAGGCTCATCCCCTCTTGCTTTAAAGGGACATGGGGACGAGGGGAGAAATGGAGCCGCTGTGAAGGGAGAAGGGGCTCCCCCTCCAGCGCCTCCCTCCCTGCCTTTTAGAGGAGGAAAACCAGGAGCGTCTTGTGGTCCGGAGTGCCTTATGGACCGAAAAATACAGTAATCAATGTTACTGGTTCCTTGATAAGAAGAGTAGGTATAGGCTTCTGAAAGTCATATTTACTGCTGTGAAGATGATAAAAGTTGATGAAAGACTTAAAAATTCAAGAAATGTGGAGAATCCAGAGGAAATTAGATGGTGTTTTCAAGGATTTTATAAACAATTGTACAAGGAGGAGAAGATAGACGAATCAGAGATAGACCGATTCTGGAAAAAAATGGATTGCAAAAAGTCCCAGAGGATAAAATAACAATGCTCAACCACCCGATATCGACTCAAGAGATAGAGGAGGCAATTA
Source organism: Lacerta agilis (assembly GCF_009819535.1). Lineage (NCBI taxonomy): Eukaryota > Metazoa > Chordata > Lepidosauria > Squamata > Lacertidae > Lacerta > Lacerta agilis. Next base: position 428,519 of record NC_046316.1, on the reverse strand, counting down.
ACAACATGCAGGTAGGGAAGGCCCCAGGACCAGATGGATTGACTGCAAAGTACTATAAGACTTTGAAAGATTGGCTATCACAGCCCCTGAAAGAAGTTTGCAATAAAATACTAGAAGGAGATAGGGCACCAGAGACATGGAAAGAAGCCTTTATCACACTGATACCAAAACCAGAGACAGATAAGACTTTAATGAAAAATTATCGTCCAATTTCACTTCTAAATGTGGATTATAAAATTTTTGCGAACATCATGGCTACAAGATTAAAAAGAGTGCTGAAAGATTATATCCATAAAGACCAAGCTGGTTTTTTACCAGGAAGACAAATAAATAACAATACAAGAATTATTGTGGATATTTTAGAAAAACTGGAAAAAAACATAAATACAGATGCAGCACTAATATACAGATGCAGCACTAATAGATGCGGAAAAAGCCTTTGACAATATCTCTTGGACATTTATGAAGAAGAATTTGGAAAAGATGGCAGTTGGACAAAGATTTTTAAACGGCATTAATGCCATTTATACAGAACAAAAAGCAAAAATTATAATAAACAGTGTGATATCGGAGGAAATTAAAGTTGAGAAAGGAACAAGACAAGGGTGCCCTATCTCCCCTTTATTATTTATAACGGTCCTGGAGGTTCTTCTAAATATGATACGAGCAGAGAGGCAGATCAAAGGAATAAGGGTGGGGGAGAAGGAGTACAAATTATGCGCCTTCGCAGACGATCTGATGTTATCCCTACAAGAACCTGAAAGCAGTGTCCCCAAAGCATTAGAATTAATTGAATCGTTTGGACATGTAGCCGGCTTCAAATTGAATAAACAGAAGACCAAAGTATTGACTAAAAATATGAAACCAGAGCAAATACAAAAACTACAAGAGGGCACTGGCCTCAACTTTGTTAAGAAAGTAAAATATCTAGGGATTAATCTCACAGCAAAAAATCTGAACCTATACAAGGATAATTATGAAAAATTGTGGATGGAGATAAAGAAAGACTTGGAAATATGGACAAGACTGAAACTTTCATTGATGGGCAGAATAGCCGCCATCAAGATGAATGTCTTACCAAGGATGTTGTTTTTATTCCAAGCCATTCCAATTTTGGAGAAACTGGACTGTTTTAAGATATGGCAAAAGGATCTCTCGAAATTTATATGGCAGGGGAAAAAGCCGAGAATTAAATTTAAGATTCTAACAGACTCTAAAGAGAGAGGAGGCTTTTCCCTGCCAGACTTAAAGATTTACTTTGAAGCAGCGGCCTTTTGCTGGTTAAAAGATTGGTTTAAATTAGAAAATACCGATGTATTGGATTTGGAAGGCTTTGACAATATGTTTGGGTGGCATGCTTATCTTTGGTATGACAAGGTGAAAGTCCACAAGACTTTTAAGAATCATATAGTGAGAAAAGCCTTGTATCAGGTTTGGATGAGGTACAAAGACTTGTTAGAGAGAAAGACTCCTAGATGGATTTCACCAGTGGAGGCCAAGGCCTATAAGAGACCAAATATGCCTACAAGATGGTTAAGATATGCTGATATATTGCAGCAAGAAGGCGAATTGTTTAAGTTGAAAAGCTATGACCAAGTGAAAGGCGAAGTCGCCGACTGGCTGCAATATCATCAAATTTATGAGATTTTTAAAGCAGATAAGAAGATTGGTTTTCAAATGGATAAATCAAAACTGGAAACAGAATTGATTGAAGTGAACTCTAAAAACCTTTCCAGGATGTATAACTTGTTGCTAGAGTGGCATACTAAAGATGAACTGGTTAAATCGACAATGATAGATTGGGCGAAAGATGTGGGTTATAATATTATGTTGGATGACTGGGAGAGACTGTGGAAAGAAGGTATCAATGTTACGGCATGCAATAGTTTAAGAGAAAACATTATGAAAATGATTTATAGATGGTATCTGACACCAGTTAAGATAGCTAAAATGAATCCTAAAATGACAAATGTGTGTTGGAAATGTAAATCTATGGAAGGTACCTTTTATCATATGTGGTGGTCATGTCCAGGGGTAAATGCTTTCTGGGACAAGATTTATAATGAACTTAAGAAGGTAATGAAAATTACCTTTAGCAAGAAACCAGAGGCATTTCTTTTGAGCATGACCAATGAAGAGATACCCAGGCAGGATAGAGTGTTTTTTATGTATGCCACACAGCTGCCAGAATACTACTTGCAAGAAACTGGAAAGGTGAAGAGAATCCGTCAGTGGAAGAGTGGCAGACGAAGTTAATGGAATATATGGAACTCGCCGAGCTGACCGTGAGAATCCGAGACCAGAGGGAGGAGAAGGTGTCACAGGATTGGAAGAAATTTAAGGATTATCTAGTAAATAATGTAAAATTGAATATTTGAGCAGAATTAGTTAACAGAATTGGCTTTAGCTTGTTAATGTTAGATAAAATTGTTTAGAAGAAGTTTTGTTGTGAATGATTTAACTGTTTAAGAACATCTTAAGATCTTGAGTTTAAGTGATGATTTATATTTGATTAAGCAAATTAAAGAGTATTAAGAGATACGGTAAATGTTAATGGAAAAAGATATAAAGTTACCCAAAATATACATGATTTTGAATGCAGTGGAGGGAACGGGGGAAGTCCCCAAATAGAGAAGATAGAAACAAGAAAGGTACAAAGATAAGTGTATGTTAAGGTATGTATATGTTTTTTCTGATGTTTATTGTTATTGTCATTATTGTTGATTTTGTTCATTGTTTATTATGTATTGTGTTTTTATTGTGTTTATGTAGTGTTTTTTCTTTGTCTTATTGGAAAATAATAAAAAACTTTATAAAAAAAAAAAGTTCAAGAAATTTCAGACCAGATTTATTTATTATTTTATCCTGCAATCAGGGATGATGGCAGCTTACTCCAGCAAGAGTTAATTTAAATTTTAGAAGATTCTAGAGATGCTCTGTGCAGGTGTAGAACTCAGTTGTATGGTTGCAGGTAGCCTCTTGAACACCAGTTACTGGTAAACAACCTGCTTGTTTTCATTTTAGTATAGGTATTAAGGTCAATATTTAAGACAAGTTGTGTTCACTTCCAGACTAAGAAGAAATAAGGATGTTTGCACGAACCATTGGAGAAGGGTGCATATGTAATAAAAACCCTGGCCTTCATGGTTCAAATGATCTCTGTCCTGCATGCACTACATATGCACGGATCATAGGGTCAACATGGATGGTTGACAGTTAGCTTGACCAAAGGCGTAGTCACAAAGGCGTCGTTCTTTTCTTTCTGTTTCTACATGTGATATTTCTTGGGGCTTCTTTAAGCACTGAGGTTCACACATGGCAATCTTAGAAATACCCTTTCCTACAGCTGATCTTCATTTAAAAGTACCTTACCCTCATGCTCAGTTGTTTTGTGCTGTTAAATGTTCTGCTCTCTGCACCATATGGAAATGGCAGTTTCACCTAAAGTCTAAATTGACTTTTGTATTCCTGCCTTAATAGTAAAACAGTGAAACTTAGAAACGCATAAATGTTATATGTCTCTGATGTCTGTGACACTTTTATGTGTGTGGTGGACTGGATAAAGGGTTGACTAGATGTTGTCATGACTGTATGATTATATATTTCTTACAGGAGAAGCATAAACTTGAGTTGGAAGACTTGAGAAGAGCTGGCCATGAGGCCTTGGCTATTATTGTGGAAGAATTTAAGGTAAATAAATATCTTTATAAAAATGCTACAGTGAGTTGACCCAATCTGCTCTGATTGCTATGGGACTTTCCTGTGGATTTGGTGTAGGAAGCAGAAATGCTCACAGGATGTCTTGAGTTTGTTGTCAAGCCTATTGTCAATGTCTGCTTCAGGGATTTTTGGATGAAGCCAGTTATTTGGATCCATTACTGTCTGGTTTCTGTCCTAGTTTTGAAATGGAAAATGCTTTGGACACCCTGGTGCTGGGAGAGGGAAAGGGGTGCCATTCTGCTGATTCCTGTGAACTTTTCCATTCAGTACCATTGAGTGTGGCTCTGCTTCCTGGAAATTATTGCTCTCTGGAAGCTATACTTCATTGGGAGAAGTTATCTGCAGGTTTGGACTAAGGTGTCATCAGTAATGGAATATATATTTCTCTGTCTCTCATTTCCATCATCAGTCCAGGAAGGCAGTAACTGATGGTCAGAACACATAACTCCATTTGTTTTTCTGTCACACTTTAAAGTGTTGCCCCCACCCATGTTAACCCAAAGACCTTCAATAAAGACCTGACCAAGCCACAGATTCACTAAGATGCCTTCTTCTTGGACCGTGAATAGCACAAGAAACAGGGCCTTTACAGTGATGCTACCACAGCTTGAGATTACATTGTTTTTAATTTAAATTGGTTTGATGCAGGCTAAGTACTATAAATTCCTACTGTAATCTGGGACAATGTAAGCCATGGGTACTTCACCCATTAAACATGGGTCACATTGAATCAACTAACTTGTATTCATCCCAGCGTCAGCATTCATCGCAGTGTTTTTAATATGTTGTTTTTCTGGCTATTATATTGCATTTTATTTGCCATAAGTGCTCTATGAGCAGAATAGTGGAGGCAAGATGGTGCCGTGAAAGGAAGTGCCGCTTTGAGCTCCGCATCAGATGTGCGCCTTTATCAGTTTTAGTATTTTATCTTCAAAATTTTAAGTTCAAAGTTTTAGAGAAAGTTTTAATAATTACCGGTCGGACTCAACTTCCGACTACTTATCAGTAGAAGTTGCTGTTAAACATTCAAATCTTGGAAGGACGTTGAGTTCTCTGACTCACAGCAGCAATTAGCAGTGGCTGCTTCTCCAGGAGTAAGACTTACTTTCCAAAATGTCCAGGGAAAAGAAGAGATTGGCCTCATCTCCACAAGTGAGCCCACAGCCCAAGAGCAAGCAGAGCAAACTGGATGATTTCACAAGAGGTCAGAATTTAGAACCTTCTGCATCAAACAGCTCACTCCCAGGTAGGTGAGGACGCTCTAATGGGAGGAGGCCACCCAAGGGAGAACTCATTGCTGAGCACCCATGAACTATCATCCGAGGGTGCGCCACTTTATGCAGAAATACTCGCGGACCACTGTTTGTTAACAGCAAGAACAGTGGAGAAAATTAACACCAAATTAGAAAAGGTAATGTCTCTCCTGGCCGAGTTGGTGCTGCTGGTGGCTAGAAACAGCCCTCCTGATACTCAAGAGGCTGGCCACAGCATTGCCCCCCCCCAACCCCTGTGTATAGGGGTGTAATCGTCCTGGTGCTGGCATCTGAGAGACTACCAATAGCAAAAACAACGAACGCGAAAGCAGCAAACTGATCCTGCAAAGCACAGAAATAGTTCTTGACATATGTCCTTTTAACGGGCTGCTGCCTTATTGGAAATCAATCACTAGTGTAAAGCGAAATCTCAAGCTAATCACGATAAACTAATCACGATAAACTTGCTTTTGACGGACTCCTAGCACAGTAGACTCATGTTGACATCCGACTCAGCTACCCCTAAATTATTCCTGAAATATAGGGTCCACCTACAGAACTATAATATTGAACGCGAAAGCAGCAAACTGATCCTGCAAAGCACAGAAATAGTTCTTGACATATGTCCTTTTAACGGGCTGCTGCCTTATTGGAAATCAATCACTAGTGTAAAGCGAAATCTCAAGCTAATCACGATAAACTAATCACGATAAACTTGCTTTTGACGGACTCCTAGCACAGTAGACTCATGTTGACATCCGACTCAGCTACCCCTAAATTATTCCTGAAATATAGGGTCCACCTACAGAACTATAATATTGACTTGAGGCGTGTTTTAAAGATAAAGAATGAAAACCTTTACTGTCGAATCTGTTGTACAGCCAGACTGACTCCTGTCAATCAATGCACTTCCAGTCGGCGGGCACTCGTCATAGATTCGAGGTACAATCTCCAGGGCCAATAAGGAGGGCTTTGGGTGGTGCATTTGGCCGAAACATCCCCCTGGATAGGAAATCTTGGGTTCAACGACCGATTACATAAAGAAACCCTGCCCAACCCATCTATGTCAAAGATAGGCTCCTCTGTTAGGCCTGCGGCAGACCCCGAAACTCCACTGGAAACAGATCAGTCATCGCCAGGGAAGTGCAATATTTAGACTGCCAGAGATAGATCTAATCGACTCTGACCCCCTGAATGCCACAACAAACTGGATAACCACCGACGACTGGTAATCTGGACAATTCTGTAACTCAACCCCAGGAAGAACAACACCTTATACATCCTAAGAATGGGTGTATAAGCAGCCTCAATATTATCTCATGGAACATAGCAGGTTGGGCCAACAAACTAGAGGACGAGACATTTTGTGAGTACCAAAGCCAGATTAAATGTATTTCCATCAGAAGTGCTAAATGGCAGGCTGAGAGGCATCCCTTATCTGAATAGGCTCTGTGTATGCTCTCTCGGGGGTTGTCTGTATGAATCTAAATTTTATTCTGAATCTATGTTATGGGTCTTTGGACCGCAGTAGAGATTATATATATAGTGGAATATAAATACATTTAAAAAAACAACAACAACATGTTATTAGTCAAGCTCCCTGCTTTGGATTTTTGTCTACCACATTTTTTGTCTGAAAACCACCAGTTATAGATGTTTGTCAGCGACTGTACTGAAGGGGACGAGATGGAGGAGGAATGGAGATCACCCCCTCTCCCCGCTGTTCTCCTGACGCTGTAGGAGAAGAGGAATGCAGCACTGATTAACAACAGGGGTTTGAGGAAGGTCACAGCTCAGAGACAGATGAACAGAAGAGTTGGGAAGTGTTAGGAGAAGGGGAAGGTGAGGCAGAGCCAGGAGAGACAGAGCAGCCCGCTGACACATCACTGGAGAGTATTTCTGACCCCCCTTCTCCCAGAACTCGGCGTTTGTTAAGAGTGCAGGAACAGAGGACTTGGAGACAGTTGGCCACGAGTGGACACCGTAAAGGGAAATGCTGTTGCTAGGAAGGAGGGGGGAGGAGCTCAGTTGGAGCAACACCATTGTTGAGGCATATGGCATTCTTCTGTCTCTCACTACAGTGGTACCTCGGGTGAAGAACTTAATTCATTCCGGAGGTCCGTCGTTCTTAACCTGAAACTGTTCTTAACCTGAAGCACCACTTTAGCTAATTGGGCCTCCTGCTGCCGCTGCGCCGCCAGAGCACGGTTTCTGTTCTTATCCTGAAGCAAAGTTCTTAAGCTGAAGCGTTATTTCTGGGTTAGCGGAGTTTGTAACCTGAAGCGTATTATGAATGAATGAACTCAATAAAAGGACGCTCAATAAAAGGACGCTTCTTGCTGCCACCGGGGGAGGGATAGAATTCCTGAGCCTGACAATGTACCTGTACCTGATGATCTGTTAATTTTTAATTTCATTAAGTATGAGAATTTCATCCCTTGCCACTTCTACTTGCCACTTTCTTGAGCTCTCCTTGAAAATGTGTTTATCTGTTCTACATGTAGTAATAACATGTACAGAGACTTCGTTCAACTTTTCTGCATCTCCCTATCCCTTTAGCATCCCTTCCACTCCTTTATGTTATCATCTAATGATATTAAATGTCTCTGTGGCCAGATTTCTGCTTCCAATCTACTTAAAGAAATGTTTTATTGTTGGTCTTATTGTGTGTTTTATTCTGTTTTGGTTTGCTTTCTTTATTGTCAACATACAGTTATTTTCTCATGTTTTCTTTCCCTTTTTGTTCTAATTTGGGAAAGACTTCATTTCTCTGAAGGAACTCGTCTTGTTTTTCATAGCAACATTGTTAACCGCACTAGCAGCCTCTTGGACTTGATGGTGCCTTTTCTAATCTGTGGTATCTGTAGCTGGGCTTCTATTATTGTGGTTTTAAATAATCTCCAGCTATTTTGGAGAGAATTGATCCACAACTTCCTCTTTCAACTTCAGTTTAACTCATCCTCTCATTTCCTCTTTTGAAGTCAAATGTGATTGTGTTTAACATTTTGGCAATATATGTATGTTTAATTGACAGCACTGTGGTAGCTGTTCCCAGTTGGTTCAACGGCAGATCTCACGCTTAGTTCTAAGAGTCATTTAGGATTAAGTCCAGGGTCACTTTGCATCTGATTGGTTCCATGACCAACCAATTACTAAAGGACCAATCATTTAGTAATACATCTTTGTTTTGACCCAAACACAGATTTGCCCCATCTTTGCAAATGTAATTGAAGTGGTACAGTACTTTCTCCTTTGGATATCACCCTGATTTCTTTCTCTGTTTCATCGCCCTCCACATTTTGTTCAGGGTGGTGCTAACATGTCTCCTGTTGGGCCTGTTATTGTAGCCATAGTGATTTGTTGGAGGAGTCTGCTCATGTTTACTCATTCATTGGACTCAGTCCTGCCTTTTGCACACAGAGCTACGCCACTCCCAATATGCCCCTCCCTGGCCTTTCTATAATGTTTACATCCAGGGATTGTTTTATATTTATTAAATGTATATCCCACTCTTCCTTCCACTTTGGAGCATAGCTGTCAACTTTTCCCTTTTTTAAAGGGAAATTCCCTTATTCCGAATAGGATTCCCCGCAACAAAAGGAAAACGTTGACAGCTATGGTTTGGAGAGTCTTGGGCAGGCTGCCTCAGGGCACCCCCAGCGCTTGCCAGTGGTTGGTCCCCTGGAAGCAGTCAGCTTCAGCTCCCAGCTGTTCCCTGTTCTCAGGCTTGCTTATCAAGTGGTGGCAGTGGTGCTAACTAACTGCCAACAGCCCAAGTCCATTTTGGTTCAAGTGGAGCATGTTCTTTTCCAGAGTGTCTCATGATGCACAGTAAATTTTTACCCCTCCTCCAGGAGCACTGGTGTTGTGTTGGTTGTTGGCACCTGGGGTGTGCATGTGTGTGCCGGGTGGGGTGGGGGGACAGCACCTGGTGGAGAGGTGTCAACCCTCGCCGCTGCCACAGTAACCCCACCCCCTACTGGAGCAAAGTGGGACTGCACTGAGTTGCCTGCACAGGGTGGACCCCAGCTGGCCAACACGGCCCTTGACTGGCAGAGAGGAGCACCATGTGGTGTGCTGGGGGCGCCTGCGTGGGGGGAGTCTGGTTCATACCCACTCAAAAATTTTGCACCTGGGGCAATGACACCCCTGGCGCGCGTGCACACACATACACACCATGTTAGACACTTCCTCCAGAGACCACTGACTCACCCACACATTGAAGTCTGACTGTCTAGGTGGGCCATGTCTGTGGAATGGGTAGCATTTCTGAGATTTTTTCTTCGGAGGTCCAATATTTTAACATGCAATCCAAAGCCCTACCCCCCCCCCCCTTGACCACATCACTGCATTTTAGTGGTGTCAGCATGCACCAGCACCACTGAATACCCCCCCTTCACACACACACACACAATTTTTTTACCTTCAGCATTTGCACCAAGCAGGCAACATGATGAACACAAACCCATATATATTCCTAATGGCTTCCACTCCTGGGAGCCCACTATTCCTCACCAGCTCAGGTGTAGCCTCAATGTCAGTGTGTATCTATTTGATATAAATGAATACAAATCAGGTTCTGCCCCTCCCAACAAAAATCAGTTCCCTTAACAAACATTCTGGCTACACCCATGCCCTACTGTAGAAAGGTAGCTATTTACCGTATTTTTCGGCCCACAAGGTGCTCCGGACTATAAGACGCACCTCATTTTAAAGAGGGAAAACCAGGGGAATTTTTCTTCTTCTGGTTTTCCTACTCTAAAAGGCTGGGAGGGGGAGCAAAGGAGGCTCGCCCCTTCTCCCGGGCTGCCTTAAAAAAAAAGTGGGGATGAGCCACACGGAGGGAGCGCCACGCACCCCTTCAGAGGGTTCATCCCCGTTTGCTTTGAAGGGAGCTAGGGATGAGGGGTGAACGCTCACCCCTTCTCTCCGGCTCCCTTTTAAAAAAGCGGGGATAAGCCGCTCTGAAGGGGCGCCACGCACCCCTTCAGAGGGCTCATCCCCACTTGCTTTGAAGGGAGCTGGGGACGAGGGGTGAGCGTTCACCCGTCCCCAGTTCCCTTCAAAGCAAGCGGAATGAGCACAGGGCGTGGGGTGGTGGAGAAAGCACCCTGTGCCCTGCCGCCAACCCCAAAAGACACTTAGTTATTTACTAGAGCAGGTCAGCATTACCAGACGACCCCCGCTCGGCTAGGCGCTGGGGTGGATTGCACTCTGCACTGTGAAGAGTCAGACCCATTGTCACCCCACCACCACACTTACCTAACCTGGGGGTTCTGGATAGCAGGCTCTACTGGTCAAAGGGGGAGCCTCAGCAATTGCCCTCTCCCGCCAGAAACAAACCAGAATTGCTCTAAGAAAACACACATGGCAAGAAGAAGTGCTAGGCCCTGGTGGGCTACCCCCTTATCTGCTTGTGATTGGCCAAGCAGATAGCCAGCCAATCAGGATTTTTTTAAAAAAATAGCTATTATTTTCTTCACTTCTCACTTCTGTCTGTGGCCCCTAGCCTCGTGTTGTGGCCCCCCATTTATGTGATTTTCACATGTGGTCCCCTTGAAATATCCTGGGCCCCCCCAAGGTGCCATATGGCCCCCGGTTGGGAAACACTGATCTAGTCCAACCCCCTGCAATGCAAGAATCTCAATTAAAGCATCCAAGATGGATGACCATCCAATCTCTACTTTAAAACTTCCACGGAAGGCTAGTTTACCTCTTCTCGGGGAAGCCTGTTCAATGTCAAACAGCTCTTACCCACTGTATTGAAGCATTGCAGAACATCTCAGTTAATATTTTGTATTAAGAAAGAGCTTGGGGCTTACTCCTTCTCTACTTCCAGCTTTTGATAGTCCTCTCAGATTCAAAGGAGGCTTGCTGTGTGAGATGGGTTGGGGCTGGTGGGCCAAGAAGCATGTGTCCAAAGCCCCCCTTGAGCGCATATAGAAAACGGTGCAGGGTGGGGTTTTTATTTATTAAAAAAAAACTATTTTCACACAAGGCTTTTGTTTCCACCATTAATAATTTTTGAAAAGAATTTTCCAAAGGAAATTCTAGCTGGGCTAATATTTAAAAGTTCAAAGTAACATGACTAAAAGTTTTAAGTCACATGTCAAAGTAAGAGTGGAAAACTTTCTGAAAATTTAAGTGAACATCTTGTTTTTATTTATCTCACAGCCCACTTTACTAAAAATGTCAGCTTGCCTGAACTATTTTGTTCTTTTTAAAAAATATATGCATAACCCTGATGTTTGCTTTCATGTAAGAATCATCTCATTTCCTTCATCAGCAAGAGATGTGGGCCATTTGCTCAGTCTTGCACGCAGAAGTTTTTAGATTCAGTCCCCACCCTCACCAGTTAAAGAATGTCAGGTTATAGGACAGAGAAAGACACGGGCCCTGCCCCACATTGACCAACAAGGGCTTTCCTTGATCAGAGTGATCATCACAGGAATAGGTGGATCAGTCTAATTCAGTGTAAGGCAGATGTTTTCCTGTGTGCCAGAAAAATGTGTCAGAAATTTGGTGAATGTTGCCACTGACAAATAATTCTTAACGTTTAGGAAGTCCTGAAAGAAGTATCAGAAATGTTTCTGGCTGTTGACATTTAAATTTACCAGTAGTATGGTGAATGTTCTTCACTAGGAGATGATGAAAATTAGATTAACAATAATGTTCAGTGGAGGCTTCAGGCTTTACTAGGCGGTATCAGATTTTTTTTGACATTTGCCTGTGCGCCTCTTAAAATGCAAGGAAAAGTCCCTATCAATAAATGTAGATTCTGACATGTATGATATGACTTTAACCAATACTTTGCAGTTTGACCAATTAATGGTTTGCTTGAACTTGATGGTTTGCTAAGAATTTTTATTTGCTCTTCATTTTAAGTATTCAAAACTGAAAGGTAGTGCATATTAATCTATGGTGCATTCTAGACTGGTATAAACATTAATATATTCCAAACCTGACTGCTCAGCTCATACGTTTTGGTATGGTTTTTGTAGCCTTTTTAAAAAAGTAAAAACAAAAGAACAGACTGCTTAGAATCATTTAGTTGTAGAATGTTTAAACAAAATAAAAGAATTAGGCATATTAATTATTTTTAGACATATTACATTCTTTTTATTTTTATTTTTTAGCTTCTTAAAAGCATTGTGGTTTGTGGATAAGCACTTCATGTTCAATCAAATTCAATGGAAAGGATTTAAGCTTAACTCTACTATTGGAATCAAAAAGTACTTGGCACTGGATGGATCATATCCTATATGAAATGTATATTCTGTTCCTCACTTCTTACTGTTTCATATGAACCCCCAAGTACCCCCCCCCCAAGTTTAGGATTGCTCTTGGAATATTGCTTTCAGCAGGGGAGTGGGGGCATAGTAACACAACCCTTAAAAAAAACATTTCCCCCCTGACTCTAAATTAGTACATTCCTTTTAAAAAAGGAGCTTGTGAAATTTCACAATATTGTCATGTTTAAATTCCTCATTTTTTGTTTGTTGTTGTGGCGGCTGAGAGCTTATGTTTCTTGAATCCTTCAAATCTTTAGGAAGCTCACCTGAATGTGGTGTTTCTTGTAATTCTCATGTCTGCCAGGAAGGGAGGGGAATACTTGGACTCTTAAGACAAGAACTTGGTATTATCCACATCAACCCATCTGTGCATCGACCCATAGTTTACACCTAAGAATTGTGGCTATCACCTACACCGATGCCATTTTGACATTGGCTGAACTCTCATTTACTTTCTGAGCCCTAGCTGGCAACTAACACCAGATGGTTTATTTTAAACCTAATGGTCAATGTTCCAGGAGCTGTTGTTTCGTTCGTTTTTTTGTACACCACTTTGCTATTGCACATGAAAGGTGGTGCAACGAACCTCCCTGTCACACTCCCCTCCCCTGTTTCTAAGTTTTTTTATTTTTTGTTTTTTTATTGCTCAGGTGTTCCGGGTCAGACTAATTAGCCACCCCACCTGTCCCTCGGAGGTCTGTCAATGAAGTTGACTCCCTGGTAGTTACAAAACGGGAGTATCTTAGTAACCGGAGTGTCTTTGTCCAGCTGCCGCGGCCGTTTATAGTCCTTGCTCTGGGCTTCAGGGGTTAAACACCTTTTTGCCTACAGCCCCAGGGTCTCTCTCTCTAGATCCCTCACTGTAGCAGTCTGCTAAACCCTTTTAGCAACTCAGTGGCATACACAATGTTTCAGCCCGCTAGCTCCTCCTGAGTGAAACCCCTAAGACACAAACTAACACCCCGCAGGACAGTTTGGACTCTTCCCTGGGTTCACCTCTTCATGAGCAGTTATGACCCGCTGGACCCAAGAATCGACGACGTCTGACTTATAGCAACAAAACTAGTCTTTATTTTTTTAAGAGCATAACGGTTTCAGTGAATCAAATGTTTAAACGTAGTTTCATAACAGCATAAAAGGTTTTCTATTCAGTATAACATACTCAACCTTCGACCTAGCCTAACCTACCCAGCACTATCCTGGTCTCTAACCCTCTCTCCCTCAGTCACCACTCACTCCCTCTTTCTCCCTCCTGACCAACTGCCGTTCCCAAGTCCCACCTCCTGCAAGCGAACTGCCACTCAAACAGACGGAATCTTAACTCTTCACATGCTGGGGTTTCTGACCATACCCTGCCTAAAGGCAGATCCGTTACAGGTGGCATAGATAAATGTTCATAAAATAAATAAAGTCAAATCCATCTTTGCCTTGTATTGCATCGGAAAGTATGAATCTGTGATGTGAGCTTGGATTACCTGTGGAGGTCTTATGAGTTCAAATCCTCAGATAATCCATGTGTGTTGCCAAGATTGGACCCGAGAGTTCACTATCAGCAGATCCGTGGCAGAGCTAATTACTTCAGCATATAAATCTTTGGGTCAACCACCACTCACAGGGGTTATGGCAACCTTTGTACCAACAGCAGCTGCCATGAACATCAACAACTTCTTGGAAAACATGGATGCAGTTCTTTGATGTAGTAGTAGGCTGGATGAGGGCAAATTGGCTGAAACTGAATCCTTAGAGACTTTGTGGGGGTGTGTGTGGGTGTGGATGGGGTTTGTGGGCCTGGGATTTGGACCTGGGATTTTGGCATGTTGCCTTTTCTGGGCAGGGTCACATTCCTCTGAAGGAACAGATACTTTGCCCAGATGTGCTGCTCGATTTATCATGATTGCTGGAGGCACTGGACACAGTGCAGTTTGTAATGGCTCCACTAACCTGTGCCTCCAAATGTAATATTTGCAGGACTGTTGAGTTCATGTGTACAGCTCTGACAAAGGCAGACTATGAGGAAAGAAATAAAATTCATCTCTGATAGTTGTTGGGCTTTTACTTAATATTTTTTTATTAAACATAACTGCATTTTCTCCTTCACTCATAATATTGGCACATTGATCAGAGGGAGACCTTTTTTATTTAACTTGAGCAACAAATCAAACTATCAGTTTCTTTTCCTGATCTATAAACCAGCATGTAGCTATAGATTAAAGTGTGAGATTTAAAACTTGGCAAAATTTTATCTTTGATTAGCCAGCAAAGCTACTGAAGGCTATGCCAAGTTGGAAATTTAAGAGCCTTTTCTAGGGCCAAGTTAAGTCAACCACCATCAGTTTGAACATTAAATCTTCATTTTTCTCAGTCCCCTTCTTGTCCTGCTTATTATGATAAAATGGAGATTAAGTGAATTGGAAGAAGGAAGCATTGGATACAAAACAGGATATAATTCAAACCATTACTCTGGATTATCTACTATTCTGAATTGCAATAATGTTCACAAACATTCTCAAATACTTTATTTAATACTGATTAGTCAGATATTAAGAGTGTATGCTCTAGAGAATTGTCCTATTGTGTATGGAATCATTGGGAATGAGTTAAGAGATTGGTCCATAATTATCTGCTCTATTTTTGGAATCAGAATTGAAGTTGCCATGAAATTAGGATTACACGTCAGAAGGGTGTAACCTAACACACTTGAAATGGAGCCATGTTCCTTAAAAATGGACGCCAACTGTCAGACCCCTGTTATGAACAGAAATACAGGATTTGGCATTACTATTAAACGAAATGGGCACCACTTAGATCTACAGAAATTTTGCTTGATGGGCAGTTGTTTTGTGGCTTAAAATATTACATATATATATTAAAAGCACATGTCTTGAAGTCCTATGGTCTTTTTTTTTTACATTGAAGAATTCTTTACTTTCCCTTGCCGAATTTGTGCTCCTCTGATTTCCTTTTACAGCACCATATTTCCTGAACCACAAGAGAAGCCAATGCATTTCACAGAAATGTTTCTAGAGAATGAAAAATTTAAAATAGCCATGATATGCTGTACAGTAAATTCCAAAAAAAATTGAACCAGGACAATCACTAGAGATGAGAAAACAACACTTTTGAATGCTCAAATTTTATTTTAATAGTGCAGCAACTACAAACCCTGGGTATTCAGCCTTCTAAGTCCCATGTAGAACTTCCACACCTAGAACAGGCTTCCTTCTTCAGAAGTTATGGCCCATCAATACAGTGTCAGGAGGAGATACATGACCTGGGGACGTGGAGAGAGCTGTACATACCACCCTGCTGCCCCTTTCACCACACCTGCATTTTCACACAAGTAAATACTAAAAAAAAATGTAGTTTGCTTCAAAAATAATTTTAGTTGTGTATATTCTTTATACAAATAGAAGGGGGGGGAATGGAAGCAGTGAGAGATTTTACTTTCTTGGGTTCCATGATCACTGCAGATGTTGACAGCAGTCACAAAATTAAAAGATGCCTGCTTCTTGGGAGAAAAGCGATGACAAACCTAGACAGCATCTTAAAAAGCAGAGACATCACCTTGCCGACAAAGGTCCGTATAGTTAAAGCTATGGTTTTCCCAGTAGTGATGTATGGAAGTGAGAGCTGGACTGTAAAGAAGGCTGATTGCCAAAGAATTGATGCTTTTGAATTCTGGTGCTGGAGGAGACTCTTGAGAGTCCCATGGACTGCAAGAAGATCAAACCTTTCCATTCTGAAGGAAATCAGCCCTGAGTGCTCACTGGAAGGACAGATCCTGAAGCTGAGGCTCCAATACTTTGGCCACCTCATGAGAAGAGAAGACTTCCTGGAAAAGAGCCTGATGTTGGGAAAGATTGAGGACACAAGGAGAAGGGGATGACAGGACGAGATGGTTGGACAGTGTTCTTGAAGCTACCAACATGAGTCTGACCAAACTGCGGTAGGCAGTGGAAGACGGGAGTGCCTGGCGTGCTCTGGTCAATGGGGTCACGAAGAATCGGACACGACTAAACGACTAAACAACAACAACAACAGTTTTTTTTCCATGAAATCCCAAGACATATTGTCAAAAGCCTTTTCAACATATATAAACATCATTGCTGCTCCCCCCCATTTTTTACCCCCAGGTATTCTATCACATTTAAAATATTTCTTATATTATCTTTCATTTGTCTACCTGGTAGGAATCCTGCCTGATCTTGATATATATATTCGCCTAAAATTTTCTTCAGTCTGTTTGCTAAAATGTTTGCAAATAACTTAGAATCGTTGTTTAGTAGTGAAATAGGCCTGTGATTTTTAATTTGCATCAAATCAGAATCCTGTTTTGGGATAACTTATATAAGCTTCTTTCCATGTTCCTGGGATTCCACCTGTTTTTAAAATCTCATTCATTACATCCTTCAGCGGATGTACTAATTGTTCACTAAGCTTTTTATAATTTGCTGTTAATCCATCCGGTCCTGGCGACTTGCCATTTTTAGTCCAGCTAATTGCATCTAAAATTTCCTGACATGTTATTTGGTATGCTCACTTTTCTTTGGCCACCTCATGAGAAGAGAAGACTCCCTAGAAAAGACCCGGATGGTGGGAAAGATGGAAGGCACAAGGAGAAGGGGACGACAGAGGATGAGATGGTTGGACAGTGTTTTTGAAGACATGGGACAAGCGGGTGCGCCAGCTGCTGCTGCTGGTGGTCCGGCTGGTGGACCAGTCTCAGGAGGTGGGGGTGCTGTCGCTCCAGACCCTGTTGGTGGTCCGGGCCGAGCTCCCGGCCATGACCAGGGTGCACCACAACAGGGAGCTACTCCGAAGCAAGAGCCGAGGAGCGCACCCATTTCCCCAGTGGCTAGGACTGGGAGACAGTTCAAGCGCAGTAGAACGTCTCCAGAAACTGTCCCAGAGGGAAAGTTCAAGCGCAGCAAGTCCCTAGGAGAGTCTCCTGACGCCAGGGACTCACAGGCGGAATCCAGTACATCTGGGTCAGAGGGGGAATCCGAGACAGAGCTGAGGCGGTCCAAGAGGACCACAATAGGGAAACCTCCTGACAGGTACACAGCCACTAGTGTGTGGGCTTGTATGGCTCAGTGTGAGCCAGAGAGTGAGGAAGTGCAGCAATTGCCTGAAACAGTCAGCCAGGAACTTGAACTAGTGCCTCCATGAAGCTTTGGAAAGCATGGATTTCCAAAGGAGTCTTGCTGACAGTTGTCTTTACCTAGTGCTCTGTTACGTTGCTGATATAATTTGCCTTGCAAAAACAGAGGAACAAGTGCAAAAGTTTGCAGAGGAGCTTAGTAAGCATTTCAAGCTCAAAGAACTAGGTCCAGTAAAGGTTTACCTAGATGTCAAGATTTACAGGACAGAAGATGGAAGTTTCTTGCTGAGTCAGGAAGGCAAGATTGAGCAATTGCTTGAGAAGTTCAGGATGTCTGACTGTGCTAGTGTCAGAACACCCATGGAGACTTGTTTCGTAAAGGACAGTCAGTCCAGGGAACAATCTGAGTTCCAGAGTCCCGAGGTGTTCCAGTCAGCTCTAGGAAGTCTGTTGTATCTCTCCCAGTGGAGCAGACCAGATATAGCCTTTGCTGTAAATCTGCTCAAAAGGGAAGCTGCAAAACCCAGTGTGCATGCCTGGAATGGCATCAAGACAGTGCTTAAGTACTTGCAAGGTTCCAGAGATTGGCGTCTCAAACTGTCAGCAGAAGGCGTGCTGGTCTGACAGAAGCTGGGCCAATCTGCATGACAGGAAGTCAGTGTCTGGACTTGTTGTTAAGTATGGAGAGGCTCTAGTTTGGTGGAGATCCACAAAGCAGAGTCTCCTTGCTCTCTCCTCTACAGAAGCTGAATTAAGTGCGTTGTCAGAAGTCTGTAGAGAGGTGGAGTTTTACAAATGTTTGGTCAAGGAGGTCAATGGAGAGTGTTGCCTACCCATCACTGTTTGGGAGGCGTGCCTGGCGTGCTCTGGTCCATGGGGTCATGAAGAGTCGGACACAGCGGAATGACTGAACAATTCCTGTCACATCTTTGTCAGCTCTAATATTCCTTGCTAAAACCTCCAGGACCAGAATGAACAAGAGCGGTGATAACAGACACCCTTGTCTGGTTCCTTTTTGTATTTTACATTGATTTGTTATTACCAGATTAATAATTAATTTTGCATTCTGTTCTGAATATATAGCTTGGATTCCCGTATTAAATTTTTCTCCAAATTCCATTTCTTCAAGGCCTTTTTTCATAAAGTCCCAAGAAACATTATCAAATGCTTTTTCTGCATCTATAAACATCAATGCAGCTTGCTTTTCATTTCAAACTTCCAGGTATTCTGCTATGTTTAAAACATTCCTAATATTATCTTTCATTTGTCTACCTGGGAGAAATCCTGCTTGATCTTGATGTATATATTCTTCCAAAAAAAAAAATCATTCTCATATATATATATGCAAACAGTTTGTAATCATTATTTAATAATGCCTTGGGCCTATAATTTTTAACTAAAATTATATCTGAATCTTGTTTTAGGATTAATGTTATATACGCCTCTTTCCATGTTTCTGGGACTTCCCCATTTTTTAAAATTCATTCAGCATGTCCTTTAAGGGAACCACAAGCTGTTCACTTAATTTTTTATAATACTTCGCTGAGATTCCATCTGGTCCTGGATATTTACCTGTCTTTGCTTGATCAGTGCTTCTAATGATTCCTGCACTGTTATTTCAGCATTTAATAATGTCAGTTTTTCTTCTTTTATTTTTGGAAGGTTACTACTTTTTATGTATTCTTCCACCAACATCTTCATTTCAGTTCCTTTTTTATATAGACCAGTAAAATATTTAATGAAGGCTTCCCTTATTTCCTTTGGTTTATCTGTGACTTTGCCATTGGATTTTATCTTAGTTTCCCTGGCTTGTTGGCATGTTCAAAGTACTTTTGTTTCATCCTTTTAATTTTCCACCCTATTTCCTCATTAATTGGCATTAAATATTGTGTTTGTAATAATTTAATTGCTCGCTTAACTCTCTCCTTTTTCTTTCTCTACTATTTCATCCAAGATTTCCTCCCCCCCCCCTTTCCCCTTAATTTCTTCTTGGTTGAGTTTTGTTGGATAAACAGTCCCCTCATAACTGCTTTACTGACATCCCATACTGTTTGCAGCTTGGTTCCATTATCAAGATTTAATTCAAAATAATCTCCCAGTGCCTTTTTGCGATTTCAAAAAAATTATTGTTATCTAATAAACCGTTCAATAAACTGTGTATTTTAAAAAGTTGTCCTTTTGTTTGCTATACATTTGGATACCTTAAGACACCTGATCACCTTATAGGTTCTATTCTAGGCGTGTGCTGCTGTTTTGTTTTTTTTTAATTGTACTTGTCTTACTCTGTCCTTCCTTTAATTGGTTCTTGATAGCTACTTTGGAAATTTTAAATCAGAAGATGGGATAAAATGTTTCAATAAATAATAACCGAAATAAAAATAAAATTTTGAGTATCAGCTGCTAAATGTCATGGCAGTTCCCATCATTCCGCTCTTTTTTATTGGTTAGGGTATATACATGTGATAATTTTAATAAAATTCTTGTTGGATAGCACTACCCATGTTTGACTTGGTTTGAAATATATACTGTATAGCTCTGAATTGGCAAAATGAAACACCTCTTAAGAGGTTTACCCTAAGCATGCTCGCTCTGAGAATGCTGATGTTTGAAAAACTAAGTTTAATTTTTACTGAGGAAAAGATGTGCTGCAAGTACCTAGAATTACAGTTGGGCTTTGTAGCCAAGCCTTGGTTTCTACTAGCCAACTATGAAGCCCAGTCCTATCATGATAATGCTACAAAATTATATGCATTTTAATTGTGGATATTGACTGCATGTACATATCATGGCTTTTTGTAAGCACACAGATTGCTCCTGCTTCGTTCCTTTCCACTTCAAACCAGGGATTGTGGTTTACTTAACCACAAAACAAAACAAAACAAAATGGGGGAAAAAACAACCCGCTGTTGGTAAACCAACAACCAACTTTGGCTTTAGATCACAGTTTGTTTAAATCACAAATTGCCATAGTTAAGGACTACCTGGATAGCAAATTGTGGAAGGCTGAGGCTGTGAATGCACTATACCTTTAAAGCACTTTTTTTCTTCTTAACCAACTACAATGCCCAGAATTCTTTCAAGGAGATACATTATATAAATTATAAATTATATTTTATTACATAAAATGTGCTTTAAATGTTCTTTAAAGGTATAGTGGGTAAACAGGCTTACACAATGATGGTTTACAAGCTATAAGGAACACCATTTCAGATAAAACCACAGCGGACTTTGCTAATAAACTCTGTCATTTTGTCCTTACCCACAATAGCTTCAAATTTGGTGAGGATCTGTTCCTCCAGATCAGTGGCACAGCAATGGGCACCTGCATGGCCCCACAGTATGCCAACATCTTCATGGCAGATTTAGAACGTTTCCTAAACTACCCATTCAAACCTCTCTGGTACCTGCAATACATTGACAATATTTTTATTATCTGGACACATGGTCAACAGACCCTGGACACCTTCCACCAGACATTCAATGACTTTCACCCCACCATCAACCTAACAATGAACCAATCTATGCAAGAAATACATTTTTTGGACACTACTATAAAAATACAGGACGGACACATAGACACCACCTTATACCGTAAAACAAGTGACCGACAAACATATCTACATGCTTCCAGCTACCATCCCAAACTTACCAAACAATCCATTGTATATAGCCAGGCCCTATGTTACAGCCGCATCTGTTCCAACTCTACAGGCAGAGACTCTCACCTAAGAGATCTACAGCAAACCTTTTTACAACTAAAATATCCGCCTGATGAAGTTAAACAACAGATCAACAGAGCCAGACTGATACCAAGAGAGAACTTGCTGCAAGACATACCCAAAAAAGAAAATAGCAGAACACCACTAGTAATCACATACAGCTCCCAAGTTAAAACAGTACAACACATCATCAGAGATCTCCAACCTCTCCCAGACAATGACAGTTCTATTTCTCAAGCTCCGGGAGGAAGACCTTTTATCACCTACAGACAGCCACCCAATCTTAAACAACTCCTCACCCACAATAATACAGCAACTAGACTTAACATGGACACTGGCACCAGAGCCTGCAATAAACCCAGATGCCAACTTTGCTGCCACGTACACCTGGACATCACCATTACTGGCCACAACAAATAATAATAATAATAACAACAACAACAACAACAACAACAACAACAATTTATTCTTTATACCCCACCCATCTGGCTGGGTCTCCCATCAAACATACCAATTCAGGACTATTTACAAAGACATTGGATTCTTATCTCATTATACATGACAAAGCTATCTTTAGCCATCTCACCCCTTTGTTTTTTCCTGTAAGACCAATTGCAGTCGTTAACAGTCGTCATCAGGTTTACCACACCTATCAGCCAATCCCCCATTCCCACCACCCTTCTGAGTAATACCCCTCCCCACCCTCTCACTATATATATAAGGGTCTGGTGACTTCTGTTTCAGTGTATCTGAAGAAGTGTGCATGCACACGAAAGCTCATACCAAGAACAAACTTAGTTGGTCTCTAAGGTGCTACTGGAAGGAATTTTTTATTTTTAGTGTGGTTTTTGTTGTTCTAGGCTGTTTGCATATATGCATCAGCTTGCTTAATGCTTTCCACCAAATACATATTTTATTTTTCAAAACCAAAAATCTATTTTAGATTTGGAATGCTGTGCTTGCTTGCCTGGCTGGCTGTGCATGCCAAGTATCTGCTTTGTATAAAATAAGCCTCTTTTAGCAAACAGTTCAGTCAAACTTATTTAAACATTATGTTGCCTATTTAACCATAGTGTTAAAACATCCGTTTTAAAGGAATAATGTAAATAGCATATGGTATTAGAATTTGAATTAGACGGTGCCACTGCAGGAAGGATGAGACAGAGCTAAGACTAGCAATCAACTAAAGGAAATGGGTGGGCATAATATGAGCTTGCTTCTCTTATAACCCTTTTCAAAGGCTGATTCCTTCCCCCTCCCAATAGGAATGCTTTAAAGCTCTGCTTACCTGAGCCAGGTATGGCTCAGATTCTACTTGCATCATGGTGCTGTTTTGGCATGTTGTTGAGGTTTGTTGGAGGGGAACGCTTTCTTACTATTCACAGTTCTGATTTCTGATCTCTTCAAGTTGGAGCGTGAACTATTTTGGGGGCATTGCTTCTATGTTTTCAAATAACTCATAATTTCCATCTGTTTTTACTTGTGGTTGTGAAGATCATGCTTGGCCCATGGGATCTAACAGTGTGTGCTGAGAGGATGTGGAGTTTTGTCAGCCAGGGAAATATGTCTGCCCCCCCCCCCGCCTCGATGGCTCGAATAAGCGTTTCATCTTGTGTGGTCCCACTGAATTGGATCTGTTTAGCAGCACTACTCACCTTCCCTATCTATTACCAGTCTTTTGAATGTAAGATTCTAATAAGGAATATGAGAAGCAAGAATGTAATTCTGTTAGCAGAAATATAAAACTTGCATTAGACTAATATTAACATTTGCCTTAGAAATTCTAGATATCTGTGAGTGTACTTTGATACTGAATTCTATTTGCATGAATTTATAGTCACAGGCTGACTGTCTTCTCCATTTATACCAATCTGCTGTATCTTTGTTTCAGGCCTTACTGCAGTCTACGGTTCAGCAACGCAAAGAAACCATTGAAAAACAGTATGCGTCTGTGATTGAAAAACAGGCACAAAAGTGTGAAGAACTGCTTATTGCTCAAGTAATTGCAGTGTCTCTTTGCAAATGTTTATATAAAAATATATATGTATATCTTGGACAGAATTCAAAGAGCTACTTAGACACATAAGGGCATATTAAATGTCCAGTGGATTTTCTTGCATTTTAAGTATCCATATTGTATCCCAGATATGTTACGAGATTTCAAATATTTCTTCCTGTGCAGTCTAAGTTGCTGCTGTTGGAGAAACTCAAGTCCAAAGCTTCCTTTGGTGTATTGAAATGATGGTGTAATTCTGCACTCTGTTCCTTTGATTATCATAATAATTCTATTATGAACCACCATAGCATATAGTATGGCTATGTTTAGATAAATTGGGTGCAACGATCGCTGCAGTCTTAAAACGCGGCACCGTGGAGCTCCAATGCCGGTCGGGAGGGGGCCGTGGGATCGTGCCCGATGGCGGGCATGATCCCACGGCCCCCTCCCTCCCTCCCGGAGCCGCGGCGCCGTGTTTTAAGACTGAAGCGAGTGAACAGCAGCGCAGCTGTTCGCTCACTGCAGTCTTAAAACGCGGCTTGGCTTGGCTCCGGTGCCGGTTGGTAGGGGCCCCCAGACTTTTTCCCCATAGGAACACATTAATTAAATTTTAATGCATTCCTATGGGAAAAGGTGCCTCGCAAGACGAAATTTTCGCAAGACTGTAGTTTGTGAATGTATGTGTTAAAACTTAAAGAGGAGTTAATGAATGCATAGAATGCCCTTCCTTATATAACTCTTTGTGGCAGGAGATTGAGCAGCTCAGTGAAGCCATGTAATGAATGGTATGTGATGGATTAATTAATGTGGTCAAAGAAAAGCGTTACTTACACATTTTTCCAGAGAAATTGACTTTTCTACATAGTTTTTCTCTGTAATATCAATATTTTTTAGCAACTGTTACTGACTTAGGCATACAGTATGTGGCCTGCTCATTTACACCTTCATGTTTGTAACATTGATTTTAGCAGTTTCTGTACTGCATTTCAGTTCATCTTGTTTTTGATAGATGGGTGTTTTGAAGTAGCTGCGACTATATGCAACTGTTTACCTGCTGTGATTCCTCAGACACAAGCTTAATATAAAAAAGTAACTGCTTATGAACATGATAAAATGACTCACATTCCAGGAAAGAGATTTTTTCCTTTGCCTGGATTTTTTTTTTACCAGGAATCATGAAAAACCACAAGACTGTATTTATATTTGACTCTACATCAAACAGTTTTCATCTGTAGCTGTTGCTTGAAAAACTACTTGCAGAAGAAATGTAGCCTATTTCTGAACTTTTGTTTTGAGCTTCATTTTTACAAAGGTGCAGACAAAAGTTATGTGATCCAAATACAGTTTTGCCTCCCTTTAAGATGAGGTTGAGGAACCTTTACCAGCTTGAGGGTAACATTCTGGGGGCTACATGCCAATGGTGGGTGGTGCCAGAGCCAAAAGTGGGTGGTGCCAAAGCCACCTCTGTTCCACCCCATTAATATATATGCACCATCCTTCCAAATTTTCATTCCAAACATCTGCACATCATCCACACAATCATTTAAACCTTATCTCCCTTTCTCCATCAATTCTTCCCCCACTCCCTGCAGCAAAAAAGGGTTTGCAAAAAGTCCCCATTCACAGGAATGGTACTCCCCCCCCCCCCAAAAAGCATATGCTCCTGTGCAAAAGGATATTTTGGGGGGGGGACAGCAGGAAGAATGTCAAGGGGCCTAGGGAATTGCAACACAGGTAAGCGTCCCCCAACACTAGACTGAGGATGGAGTACATGACATGGAACACTTTTCAGCAACAGTCTCATATTAAGTGTAATTTACAGGGGAATTTTTCAGTTCAGTGGTGGTGTCATCTGGCAAAATGTTCATTTACACTCTGATTATTGAGACATCAAAGTAGCACAGTCCTGCGTTCAGGCATTTTATCCTGGAAGTGACTAATACTTGTCCTGATCCTAAGGCTAACCACTGGTGGTGGTGGTGGTGGTGGTTAAATTTATATGCCACCCATCTGGCTGGGTTGCCTCAGCCACTCTGGGCAGCTTACAACATATATAAAATCCCAACAAAACATCAAACATTAAAAAAAAATCCTATACTAGCAAGAAACAATCAATCAATAGAAACTAATAATAACAATAACAATAATAATCACAACAATAATAAACAGTTTACAGTTATACCCAAATTAAAATAACCACCAACCTCAACTAAACATTTGGCCAACACCATCCTGACAAAAACAAAACAGAGGGACCAAAATTAGAACCGTTTAAAACATTTTAGCTAGTTGCGCCAACCCAAGAGTCTCTCTGGCCTCCCAGGAGCCTCTTAGCGGTTCAGCATAGTGGTAGGATACTGTGTTTGCTTGTGATACTTGAGAAGGAAGCCTTGCTTGTAGCTTCTAGATCACTGGTGAGAATCGCTAGAAATATACAGAATAAGGAGGGTTGTGCAGTCTCGAAACAGCAATGTGGTTTTTTTTAAAAAAATGGAGTGCTTTCTCATTTTTATGAGGGGGGAATTAAAGAACATGAGAGTTAGCAAGCTGAGAGCTCAGCTTCTGAATTAAAGTTCATAAAACGATAGAGGCATGGGGTCGTGACGTTTGTTGATATACTAATGAGTAGATTGAGCAACTTCCCTATGTAGAAAGGTGGCAACGTTCAGGACTTTTGAGTTTAGAGAAAAGGTGAGCAAGAGACGACACATTAGACATTTATAAAATCATGCAAGACATAGAATTATAGAAGATGTTTATAAGATTATTAGTTACAGGTAGGTAGCCGTGTTGGTCTGCCATAGTCAAAACAAACAAACAAATTCCTTCCAGTAGCACCTTAGAGACCAATTAAATTTGTTATTGGTATAACAAATATATTGGTATATATAACAAATATATTGATATAAGATTATTAGACATTTATAAAAGTTTTTCTCCCTCTAACAATAAAACTCATGACCATCCAATGAAGTTGAGCATTGGAAGATTTAGGACGGATAAAATAAAGTCCTTCTTTGTGCAGTTGGATTTTCTGTGAGCTATGACTACCCCTGCTCCCTGCAGATTTCCCTTAATTGCTTCTTTGCTCAGTGACTGGCCTGTTGAAAGAGACCAAACCATTACTCTTAGTTGTGATTCCTTCATTGCGGAAGGTTGGACTAAATGACCCTTGGGGCACCTTCCAAATCTACAGTTCTGAGGCTCTACTATCCCCAGCTATGCCTTGTAATGCACATCACTTCAGCCATTCATCTGTAGATGACGGATGTCTTTAAGTACTTACTTTTATTTAATGCATACATAGGTTTGGTGGTTGATGGTTCTGGATTCCTAGGTAGTAGAGGCCTGGAGAAAGCATGTACGTCTCCTGGACCCTTTTCCTAATAAGGGCCAATTACACAGCCAAATAACTGGCACAACATAAGGTATAATTGTCCTGTCTCCGTTTCTCATTATTAGTTTGGCAGGAAAACCATTGACGTGTAAGCATTGTTAGGTTCCTGAACAAAATAACCACATTTTTAGGATTGAAACTTCACAAACTGCTGTGTCAGAGATACTGTCTTTGTTAATATCTTACTGAGAACAAAGAGAAACTCCTAAATAAAATATTCACGGATGTAAATGAACTGCATTTCCCAAACTCAGTGTAGCAAAATAACAGAAATACAGCAACTGTTTTGCAGTTGACACTAAGCTGAGCTCTTCATTCAGATAGGTATTGATAAGTTTCAAGAAATACTTTTCTAAATCTGTTTTCCAA
This sequence comes from Lacerta agilis, assembly GCF_009819535.1. Taxonomy (NCBI): domain Eukaryota; kingdom Metazoa; phylum Chordata; class Lepidosauria; order Squamata; family Lacertidae; genus Lacerta; species Lacerta agilis. The sequence continues at coordinate 401,672 of NC_046316.1, read as the reverse complement.
ACCCAGTTGAGCTTACGTGTCTAATTCCTTCCCATTCCGCCCACCACACAAATGTTCTGTAGGAACTGACTGAAATTATTTTAACAAATGTTTCCTGTCTGTACATACCAAACCATTTCCCAAAATATTTTACCTAAACTCCTTAATTTCTCCCTATAGATGCTGAGGTTTTTTTAAGTGTGTTGGTAAAGAATCCTGCTTTTACAGATCAAGGCCAGGGAAGACATCTTGGGAAAGCCAGAGGGGCAAACGCATTGCAGACAGTTACGGTGGTTTATTCAGGCCTTTATCCAAATTTCTGAGCAAAACTTGTTCTTGAATATGATCTCTAAATCTCTTCAGTTAATTTTACATACTTTATACTCAAAACAAAATAAAATATTCCTTCCAGTAGCACCTTAGAGACCAACTAAGTTTGCTCTTGGTATGAGCTTTCTGAAGAAGTGTGCATGCACAAGAAAGCTCATCCCAAGAACAAACTTAGTTGGTCTCTAAGGTGCTACTGGAAGGAATTTTTTATTTTGTTTTGACTATGGCAGACCAACACAGCTACCTACCTGTAACTGATACTTTATACTGAACAACATAGCCAATAATATTTAAAACTTCTTGGGTCACCCTTCTTGTTTAATGGGAAAGGGACACACTTGTGTGCATTTTAGAACTAACTGTTCTTTGTCATCTTTGATATCCATATTCAGAGCCATTGCAGATATTACTTTGAAAAACATCCCCCTTTGCTTTTGTCTTTGTAAATTTACACTTGAAAGCATGGCCACATGGAAGATTGCAGCAGCTACATCAGTGATTAGAAAAAAACTTCAAGTTTTATTATTTTTATATTAATAGATTGTGCAATTTTTCTTAGCACAGTAGCAGCTGCTCTCATATCACATGTGAACCTAAAACAGATGTTGCTCTGGCAACATCTGCTCTGGCTCTCTAGGGACGAGCTAAGGAGGCACAAATGTATGTTCTTGTATCCACTGTTTGCAGATTGGGGGGGTGTTTTATTTTTATTGTAGAAGGGGCATATGGATGAGGGGAGCTGAAAAATGCCCATCTTGTCTTTATCTCCCCGTGCCCTTGCACTTTTGCTTTAGCTCACGTGGTATCAGAGCCAGGCTGGGAGAAAGTGATAAGCATGCACAGTGAAAGTTAGGGGAAGAGACCCCCCTTCCCCATTCCTCAACATTTATCATGAAAATTAGGCACACACACTGCACTTTTCCTCAGGGAAAGCCATTTGGCCCCTTTATTGGCCACCAAACAGTAAATACTTTTTAGTTCCGGTGTGCTTTTAATTACATTTACAATCTTTTATAAAAAGCAGCTCCATATATCATTTATGCTAGCTTCATTTATCATTTTTAAAATTGTGAATGGAAAAGTATAATTTCTGATAATAGGTGGGATATAAATTATTGGAATAAACAATGGTAAAAATCACAGACTAAATCGAAATGTCTTTTTTAAATCCCTATTTTAAATACTTACTAACATCACAAGTGAATTGTCACCATTTTTACTGCATATGCTAGTGGAGTCACTGATCTTGTTTCTATGTACTACAAAAAAATGAAGCTGTGCGCACACAGCAGATGACAAGGTATCAGTATAATTTCATATAACCTGCAATTTCCCTTTACTGCTGCTCTGTACATGCACAGAACCTGTGTCTACATGTGTTATATATTATCTGTAACAACCTGTTCCTTTTACCAGCTCTCATTTGCCACTAATGCAGTTGCAGAGTTGTAGCATATGATCCTCTTGTTTTATAGCATCAAAGGTTGCTTGATATGTTGGACAAAGAGCACAAAGTTTTAGAAGAAAAAACAGAAGAATCTTTGCTGCAGCAATCACAAGAATATAAGGTACATTGTATATACAAACTTTAAAGCTTTTAAAACCCAGGGGTCATCAACATGACTTCCTGCAAATGCCCATAGAAAACTTCCCTGGTGCCCACATCCCCCCCCCAATGAAATTGGCCTGAAGAGAAGCACCCTGTGGCAGGCAATAGAATAGGTTCTGATGTGTGCTTGATTGTGGTGTTTCAGTGCTTTTTGCCCACAATAATTTCTCCAATTTGCAAATGCACACACAAGTCCAAAAATATTGGCAACCCCTGCTTGGTGGTAGTAGAGTGTCATTTGAGGTACATAGAGCTACTGTATTTGCTGAGAACAAATAACATTTATTCAGTGGTTTTGGGGTGCAGGCAATCTTTAGTTTGGGGTGGAAGACTCCTCTTCTTGGCAGCAGGTACAATCTGCATAAAATGAGCTGCGGGAATGCATTTTTCTCAAAAGGGTTTTTTAAGCAATGCTCCTGTATGAGCTAGCATTTTACACTTAAAAGGGACCCCTGACCATCAGGTCCAGTCGTGTCCGACTCTGGGGTTGCGGCGCTCATCTCGCTCTATAGGCCGAGGGAGCCGGTGTTTGTCCGCAGACAGCTTCCGGGTCATGTGGCCAGCATGACTAAGCTGCTTCTGGCGAACCAGGGCAGCGCACGGAAACACCGTTTACCTTCCCGCTGGAGCGGTCCCTATTTATCTACTTGCACTTTGACGTGCTTTCGAACTGCTAGGTGGGCAGGAGCTGGGACCGAGCAACGGGAGCTCACCCCGTGGCAGGGATTCGAACCGCTGACCTTCTGATCAGCAAGCCCTAGGCTCTGTGGTTTAACCCACAGCGCCACCTGGGTCCCCAATTTTTTTTTTTTTTTTTTTTTTTACACTTACTGTCCACTATTTTATCTCTTATTTCAAGTCCTCTCTCTCCTCCCTCCAGTTCTTCTTTCCTTCACTCCATTCTAAGACCCCTTCAGGAATGGAAAATCTCCCCATAAGCTAGGCTATGCCATCCTACGCTTTTGTTTTGTATTTTCTGTTGAGTGAGAGAGAAGGAGGCAGAGGGTTTAAAAGATTATATTTATTTAGCTGATCTTACTGGGGGTGGCGCCGTGGGTTAAGCCACAGAGCCTAGGGCTTGCTGATCAGAAGGTCGGCGGTTCGAATCCCCACGACGGGGCGAACTCCCGTTGCTCGGTCCCTGCTCCTGCCCACCTAGCAGTTTAAAAGCACATCAAAGTGCAAGTAGATAAATAGGTACCACTCCAGCGTTTCCATGCGCTGCTCTGGTTCACCAGAAGCGGCTTAGTCATGCTGGCTGCATGACCCGGAAGCTGTATGCTGGCTCCCTCGGCCAATAAAGCGAGATGAGCGCCACAACCCCAGAGTCGTACGCAACTGGACCTAATGGTCAGGGGTCCCTTTACCTTACTGGGGGGATCCTTTGGGTTTGTTTGTTTTTTAAAATAACTTCTTTCCTGAAATAAAATAAAAATACAAAACAAAAGCCATAGGCTAGGCTTTCCCCCTTAGGCATTTCCCCCTTGCCAACATTTACTGTGCTCCCCAGTCCTCTTTGGGACTGAAAATTGTGCTCTGTGGCCACATCAAAGCTGTAGGAAATTGGAGCTTAGAGGGTAGGGTTATTTCATTTAGTTGTTTATTTAGTAAAAATTATACAACTCTTGATTGTAAAAAACAACAACAACCTCAGAGCAGCTTACAAAAAGATAAGACAATAAAATCACAAAAATAACAACACTACTTTAAAACATACAAAAGTTAAAATACTAAAACAGAATTAAATTATCTCAACCTTCTAAGCATCTGGGTAGGCTTGTCTGAGCAAGAATGTTTTTAGCAGGCACAGGAAAGAGCAGAGCAAAGGCGCCTGCTCTTCTCAGCTCCTGCTTAATCTTGATAGGCAGGGAGTTCCGTATGGCAGGTGCTGCCACACTAAATGATCAAGTTCTTAGAAATGTGGAACCGGTATTATGTGGCACCTGTAGTAATGCCAATTCCGCCAATCGAAGCGGTCTCGTAGGTAAGGTGGTCCCAAGTTGTTGCTTTATATACCAATAGTAACACCTTGAACTTGGCCCGGTAGCAAATAGGCAACCAGTGCAGATCTCTGAGCACAGGTGTTATATGTTGACAGGCTCTCGTTCCTGTCAGCAGTCGTGCTGCAGCATTCTTCACTAACTCCAGCTTCCAGGTCAAATGCGAAAGAAACCCCACACAGTAATGCAGTAATGCAGTCTTAATCCAGTCTAGGTTTATGCTCCTTCAGAACTTGGTGAATATGTATAATAAGTTTTAAAAGTCAACATAAAGTTTACAAAGGAAATGCTCAGTTATTATAAAACAATGAATTTAATAACAAACTAAGCACTTGAAAATACATTTTTTACACTTTAACGTGCTTTACTTTATATTGTGTTTGCAGAACATGCTGGGGAAATGCATGGAGAGCGAGAGGGAAAGCAATAAGGAAGCTTTGGCAGCCTCTGCAAAGGTACCTCAGCTTGCAGAAAGACTTGATGAAATCACCTTTTAAACTGTTTTATGGTTATTCTGTATGGAATATTGTTGGCATGAGAATAAAGTAATTCAAAAGATTTTTTTAAAAAAAGAAACTACACAGTCCTGTGCATATCTACGCAGAAGTGAGAACCATTGAGTATAGGATTGTAGCAGGTGAACAATGTCTGAAATTTGGAATTGCTAGTTATTTTTTCCTCCTGGCCCAGCCCAAAAACCGAATCAGTGACTTGATTAAATTGAGAGTTGTGTCCAAATTTTGAGAGTTAATCTTCTAAAAACAAGAAAGTTACAGTTGTTTTGGTTTCTCAATGCAAGTCAATGCAGTTTCTTAAAAATTGCATTTCCAGATCACAATCCGAATCCTGGGATCCAGTTGGGTTCAGATCATCCTGGGGCTGATCTAAATTGCTAAATAAAGCCACAAATTGGATTTAGGGGTCCATGCACAGCCCAAGGTGTGCATCCTAAAATTTGGGACACCCTGCCATTGAAGGGTGAGAGCCATTGAAGGCTGAGTGTCATAGCCTTATTCTGTAAATTCCGGCATTCCTTATGCTCTGGGCATGTATTTCTCTCTCTCTTCAGAAGGGCTGGTTGAGCCAGTATGTCTACTGGGATTGTATCAGCCTGTTTCTTGGCATGGGGTGCTGTGGCCAGTGCTCCCAGCCTCTGTAGAGGAGGAACAACAGTCTGGCTGAGTGAGAGTGATGCTGACTGTGGTTAGCTGGTGGGCGGACAAGCTTTGTTGGAGTCAGATGGGCAGTTCTACCTCCAACAGTCTTCAAGCTTCGCCACCAGTGGAGATTCCCACCTTTCCTTCTGGCTAGAAGAAAGGTTGGGAGAATATTTATTGTTGGTGCCTAGACTTAGGAATCCTATGCAACATTCTTTATCTGTGTGTGTGTGCTGAATAAATGGTTAAAACTATTTTTAATTTCCCTTTATATGATTTGAAGATTGAGAAAGAAGAGTTGGAAGCTGCCATTATAACAGCAGTAAAAGCAGAAAGAGAAAACATGAAAAAACTCCATGTAGAAGAAAAGGAACTATGGCAAGCAGAGAGAAACAAAGATCAGGAAAGGATTGCTCAAGCAATTGCAGATGCAGTTGAAGAACAGAGACAAAGCAGTCAGGTTAGTTAATTTTACATGCACTTACCTGTTACTGGACTCCAGTGCTATTACTGTGAAAGCAAGAGCACCCTGTTGTAAGCAGTAAAGCACTGGCCAATACATTTTGGTCACATTTTTATTTTTTATCACTATTATTATTACTTATATACTACTACACAGTTGCACCACTATTGTTAACAATCTTAAGTTCGATCATGCCTTTGCTCCTGGGAGAGGCTTTTTATAACTCGTGTTACTTGTCCTTCCCCTGTGTTTTTGTGTGAGTCCTTATGGTTGGATTTGTTGCAGAATTAGGGGGAGCCACTCCTTGCCTGCTGCTGCTGAATCATTGGCTCTTCACACCTGTAGCTTGGAGGAGGCAGCTCCAAGAGCTGCGTGGGCAGTCCTGGCTAGACCAAGGACTTTATAAGACCAGCTGCAGAAGTGCAGCAGGTTAACTGAAGGGATGGCATCAGAGGGCTGAGACAAGGACAAAGACGCTATTTGACTTGTTTTTACTCCAAGAATGGTGCTGTTATGTGGTTGACTATATTATTTTACACCTAAACAGATTTGCTGGTTGTCAGGGCATGAGACTGTTGCAGTCCTGTGGACTTAGTACCTTTGCATGGGGTAATTTGGTTACTTCCCAGATGTGGATTCAGAAGTGAGAACTTAAGATAGAATATAGGGGCAAGAGGCATTGCTACCACCTGCATTTTCTGCAGCTCATATGGACCACAGAGCCCCTGGGCTATGCGAAAACCTGAGACCAGCAGGCACAAGATACTGGTTAGGCCACAAGATCAGTGTGGCCATTTCCATGATTTGGAGGAATAAATGCAAAAAGCAAAACACTGCCTACCACCCAATGATGCAGGGACACATATCAGCCTCCCTGTCATTTCAGAACCACCACTAAAATATAAAAAGGGGAGTGGGTGGCGTTGTAGTCTATGCACCTTGGAACAGAGATTTTTGGAGTAGATGGTTGTCAGGGAACTGCCCGCAGCCCAGGGGGAAGTGTCTTTGATGTATAGAAAGCCCCGACACCTCCTCAGCAGCGAGACCTCTCCAAGCGGCCAGAGCGAGGACTCCTCCGGCGGGGAGGGGCAGAGAACAAGCAGTCTGGAGAGGCAGAGGCTTGGGGATGTTACTGGGAGATGTTCGGTCCCACTGATGACAAGGGGAAGTTCTGGGGTTTCCCACCCACAACGGAGGAGGAAGGGGGGCACAGCTGGACTCGTCAGGGGAAGAGGATGTTTCCTGGCACTTCCCACCTCCCCCGGATGCCCCTGGAGCCTGGGAGGCCGTTTTCTCCCACTGATGAGGACAACACAGACTTTTGGGGGGTTTCTCCTCGTCGGAGACCACTGGTGGTGGGGCAGAGGATGGTGTGCGCACGGTTGGGGATGAAGGGGCAGCACAGCATGACCTGCAGGCTTCTCGCCCTCTTTCCGAGATGGGGACCGGGGTGTGTGTCTTTTTTTTGGGGGGGGGTAATGTCAGGGAACTGCCCTCAGCCCAGTGGGAAGTGTCTTTGATGTATAGAGAGCCCCGACACCTCCTCAGCAGCGAGACCTCTCCAGGCCTCTTGGAATAGGCCCAGATTTCCCATTAGAGGTTCTAACTTCCCAGCCACCAATCCTTCTACTTCCCATTCCTGGCAAGGGAAGCAACAACAATTCTGAATCCAGCCCCCTTTGGTTGCCAGATGCCTACAAGTGTGATGGCCTGGGAGTCAGACTCTGATGCTGAACCTGAGGGATCCCAGCCTGCACAGGATTCCCCGCCTCCAGAACCAGCTGAGCCGGGGCCAGGGCTTGAGCCTGAAGGATCCCCACCTGTGCTGGATCCCCAGGTGCAGGCATCAGCAGAGTCTGCTCTGGCTCCTGATGGGAGGGAGGTCCCATTGCCTGCAGGTGCTCCACTCCCAGCCTCTTCAGAGGAAGCTGAGGCAGCCCCTGGGTCCAGTAACCCACCAGCCTCTCCTGAGCTACAGAGGCTCATGGCAGAGAGGCGAAGGGAGTTAAGTACCTACAGGAGGAGTGCTCGCCTCCAGGCCGGGAGGAGAGGTGAGTCGCTGGAGGATCGGGGCCGCCCTAAGCATAGGGCCAGATAAAAGCCAGCCAGACCCAGCCCAAGTTGTGTGAGCAACTTAGTTGCAAGCGTGTGCTCAACCTGCAACCTTGTGCCTGAACCTGCCTTGGACCTCGACCTGCTCCCTGCCTTGCTCCCCGCCGGACTGACCTCCTTTGGACCCCTAGACCCAGGACTGGACTTGGACCTCGCTTCACGGACAAACCCTTGGGGCCAGCACAACAAGACTTCCTCCCAACATAGTAAACACTAATTGCTGGGCAAACTTGGCCATTCAGCATGGTCACAGGATGGAGCCACACAAAAGGGTCCAACCTCTGGTGTCCTCCTCGGTCACCAAATACTCAATATTCCAAATAGACCACATGCTCAGCTTTAAAGCAATTGAGCCTAGAGCTTTTTAAAATCAGTACATATTGTGGTAAACCATTTTGTGAGGTCCGCCTGAGAAGTGGCATATGAAAACCTGAAATAAATATATAAAGTAATTTTTGATCAAATCAAAAGGGAGCAAAATCATTTAAAATGAAGTATTTAATCTTCATTTTAAATGATTAAGCACTTTTATGTAAATATGTTTATTTGTTTTAATTTATTCATTTAAATAAAAGTATTTCGTTAAATAAATAAATGTCATGAAATGTGTATTTTTATAGTAAATGATTGTAAGTTAAAGGAACCTCCTATATATATTATTACACTGAAATTAATAGTCTTGTAGCCCAACTAAAATCAGGGAAAGCCCCAGGTGAGGATTTAATCCCACCAGAAGCTATTAAAAGCAATTTGGACTTCTAGGCTCCTATACTGGCCTCTCTCTTTACTTGCATCAGTTGATATGGACAGGCTTCCTTGGGTTGGGGGTTGGCAGTCATAGTTCCCATTTTCAAAAAAGGGTTAAATAAACAATCCGGCAAACTACAGACCAATTTGTCTATTTAACACCATTAGCAAGCTCTATGCAAGACACATAGGAAACTCTTGGATTGACTGGAACAAGAGAACATTCTAGCAGACAAAAAAGCTGGTTTTAGGGAAAGGCAATCTACCATTGATTAATGTTTCATATTACATCATTTGATTAAGAAATATTCCTCTAGTAATACAACCTCTCTATATGCCACATTTATAGACTTTGACTCCATATCCCTACCCACCTTGTGGGCGAAAATTGAAGGCATCTTCAACTGATAGAAGGTTACTCTATCTCAGGCGTGTCCAACTTCCAAGAGACTGCGATCTACTCCCACCTTAAAACTGGCAGTTGATCATTTTTGGGGGGAGGATGAGCCAACATTGTTGAGCTTTTTTTAGGGGAGCATCAACTGAAGTTGTTGAGCTTTCGGGGGGGGATCGGGGTCCCAGGATCGACTACAGACACCCCGCAATCGACCGGTAGATCACAATTGACTTGCTCTATCTTAATACAAACGTTATACGAAGGGACTTCTCTTAAAGTACGATATGCTCCCCAGGGTCATCTTACAGCAATATATTCTTACAAAATCGTGTTCAACATAAATCTCCTGTGTCTGGCTGAATGTGTGCCCACAAACAAAGCCACAGGGAAGAAAGTGAATTCCTTTTGGTTCTTCTACCCCCAGAACAACTTTAAGACACCTTGTACAAAAATCATTTGACCTGTTTGTTGAAATTTGGCAGGTTTCTTACTGGGGGCACCTCTCTCCTGTCTGCTGTTTTCAGACCTATTTCCTATAAAACACTGGGAAGATTGCACAATTTTTTCCCCAACCCAACCCAAACTAAAGACGGCTCTTGTGGGCAAACCACTACAACCACCCTTCAGAAATCTTGCAGGATTCCTCCCCTCAGAATTTCACCCGACTGTCAAAAAAGAGGGTTTTTTAAAGAAGAAGAAAAACTTTAAAGATGGCCAACATAAAAAAAAAAACCTGGACAAATTTACCTGTAAGTTTCAGGCCTTATCCACTGGGGGGGCTACTATGCCTGTATATTTCATCCATTTTTGTTAAAATAGTGTGTGTGTCACGGGGCTGCCTGAAGGGAGGCTAGAGCCGAGGGAGAGGGTTGAGCAAGGAGAGGCTGAGCTCTTAGAGAACTGCAGGCAGGAAGGAGGAGAGGCAGGAGACAAAGAGTTAACGGAAGAGAGGTCCCAGATGCTAGCTCTGAGCCTCAACACCACTTGCCTAGTTCCGGCACGGACAGAGAAGGAAGGCCAGTTCCGTCTGCGATGGAAAGGTGGGGATGGAAGCGACGAGAACAGAGAAGGAGGGGGGCTTTTCCCAGGTTACTTGCCTGGAGGAAGAACCGGAAGGGGGCACTCCCAGTATCTGCCAGTGATGAGTCAGACATGTAATGAATTGCTCTGAAATGTACATATGTATATATAATAAATACTGCAAAATCTCGGATGAGCAGCAGTGTTTCTTGCGGGGAGCATCCTAACCCCATCACAGCATACTGGGAGACTTTGAAGCTCTCTGTGAGGAAGCAATAAAGCCCAGACATGCAGAAGACAGGAGCTGTTGTGAAGGCCCCAGTGGACAAGTCGCAAGGAGCGACGGGGGGGGGGGAGCCAACAGAAACAGCCAGAGGCATGTCCATGGAACAGTTGTGGCAGCACAACCTGGTGTTGAACTGACTGGCAGATTGGAAGAACAGAGACTGCTTTTGGAAGCAGGAGGGGGGAGGGCTGGCAAGAGGATACCCATACCTCTCCACAAGTTCAATGGGAACAGCCAGACGTATCGTGGTTTCAAAACTGAGCTAATGTATGCTTTGGGACAGGGACCCAGGTGGCGCTGTGGGTTAAACCACAGAGTCTAGGGCTAGCTGATCAGAAGGTCGGCGGTTCGAATCCCTGCCACGGGGTGAGCTCCCGTTGCTCGGTCCCAGCTCCTGCCCACCTAGCAGTTCGAAAGCACGTCAAAGTGCAAGTAGATAAATAGGGACCGCTCCGGCGGGAAGGTAAACGGCATTTCCGTGCGCTGCTCTGGTTCACCAGAAGCGGCTTTGTCATGCTGGCCACATGACCCGGAAGCTGTCTGCGGACAAACGCCGGCTCCCTCGGCCTATAGAGCGAGATGAGCGCCGCAACCCCAGAGTCGGACACGACTGGACCTGATGGTCAGGGGTCCCTTTACCTTTTATGCTTTGGGACTGCAAAAGAATGACTTCAGGTCTGATTAGGAAAGGGTAGCGTTTATCATTGCGCACTTAGAGGAGTGCATGAGAGTGGGTCCTGCCGCTGATGGGAAAGGAACATGTCGCCCTAAAAGACTTGAAGCAGTTCCTACAAATGATGGACACTGTGTTCCAGAGTTCAGTGCATGTGAAGGTGACGTCCCAAGAGCTGTTGCACCTGAGGCAGGGAGACAAGACGATGAGGCAATACTGGTCGGAGTTTGCCCTGCTAGTGCACAGGCTGGGTTGGGACATGAACTCAGGATCCGTTGAAGTCCTATTTCATCAGGGCTTAAATGCAGGAGTCAAAGACGAACTGGCTAGGGCAGATGAGCCCAACTCCTTTGAGGGCCTGAGCCATACATGTTTGAAAATCGGCTTACGATTGGAGGGAAGGGTGGTCGAAAACAAGGAGCCTTTTGGAAGGCGCAGAGGGGGGAGCAGCATTCCAGAGATTCCTGTGAGCCGAGTTGGCAGAATGCCCAGAAAAAAAGGTGAGGAGCCAATGGAAATCGGATCGGTTGACCCCAAAAGGGTTTTAAACACGGGCGCGCAAAAAAGAGGAGAGGACAAAGGCTGGAAGGAGGCCAGAAAGTGTTTTTTATGCAATAAGCCAGAACACTTTGCCAGGCAGTGCCCGCGTTGGAAAGACTGGGAGTCTTTGGTTGTCCAGAGGAGGGCAACCAAAATGGTCAAAGGCCTGGAAACGATGCCTTATGAGGAACGGCTTAGGGAGCTGGGTATGTTTAGCCTGGGGAAAAGAAGGTTAAGGGGTGATCTGATAGCCATGTTCAAATATATAAAAGGATGTCATATAGAGGAGGGTGAAAGGTTGTTTTCTGCTGCTCGAGAGAAGCGGACACGGAGCAATGGATTCAAACTACAAGAAAGAAGATTCCACCTAAACATTAGGAAGAACTTCCTGACAGTAAGAGCTGTTGGACAGTGGAATTTGCTGCCAAGGAGTGTGGTGGAGTCTCCTTCTTTGGAGGTCTTTAAGCGGAGGCTTGACAGCCATCTGTCAGGAATGCTTTGATGGTGTTTCCTGCTTGGCAGGGGGTTGGACTGGATGGCCCTTGTGGTCTCTTCCAACTCTAGGATTCTATGAACTGCAGTCAAGGAGGCTGAGAATGAGAAGGGACCAGTGCAGGGAAACGAGGGAACCTGGTTGCAGGTGAGGGGCAGCGACCAGGATAGAGATGAAGTGAAGGGGCCCCAGCAGATGCGCCGATACCCGGAATCATATTAACAGTGGAACTACAACTCCCAAATGGATACCCAGTGGAAGTGCCTGCATTAATTGACAGTGGAGCTCTGAGAGATTTCCTTGACCTTGAATTTGCCCTCGAACATCAGCTGGACCTCCGGCCTCTAGATTTTCCTTTGCAGATTAAAACCATCGATGGGAGACCGCTGGTGGGAGGAGAGGTATCGCAGCAGACCCTGCCCATGAGGATGAGAGTGTCGCGGCATGCAGATATGTTAGCCTTCCATGTAACCATGCTTTCGGGCCACCCCATAGTGCTTGGCATGAGTTGGTTGGTGAAACATGACCCTTGATAGCCTGGCACCAGAGGTCGCTTGCCTTCGCCTCAGCACACTGTGTGGAACATTGTCTGGGTGGCAAAAGGGACAAGGAGGTGGGAGCCAAGCGGGCGGAGGTGGTTAAAGGGGAGGGGGCCGAGACAGCAGCAAGGATTCCTCTGCAGTATGCCGCCTATAAGGTTTTCAGCGTGCGGGAGGCTGATAAGCTGCCACCCCATAGACCGTATGACAGTAAGAAAGACCTGATTTTGGGGGCCCAATTACCTCCAGGGAAGCTTTATTCCATGTCTGAGGCAGAGATGCAGGCCCTGAAGGAATTCATAGACAAAAACCTGGAAAGGGGCTTTATCCGAGAAAGTACTGCAGCAGGGGGTTCCCCAGGTTTTTTTGTCGGTAAAAAGAACACAGACCAGCTTAGGCTGGTGGTGGACTACCGATTCCTAAATTCCCTTACCAAACTAGTATCCTACCCCTTGCCACGCATTGATGATTTGTTAAAGTAAAGAAGGACAAAATCTTCACCAAACTGGATTTAAGGGGGGGGCCTATAATTTGATCAGGATTCGGGAGGGGGGGGTGAAACAACCATGTTCATGCTGTTAGGAAGTTATGAATTCAAGGTCATGCCCTTCAGTCTTCAATTGGGCACCGCCCATTTCCAAGCCTTCATGCATCACGTGTTGGGGCCACTGTTGTACAAGAACTGTGTATGTTTTTTGGATGATATTCTTAATTATTCAGAGAAGGAAACAGAGCATATTAGGCATGTACAACAGTTCTTGGAGAAGCTGAAGGAACACAGACTGTATGCCAAATTAGAGAAATGTCACTTTCATGCTAGAAAGGTGGAGTTCTTGGGTTACTGCCTATCAGCACAAGGCATCTCCATGGACAAAAAGAAAGTCCAGAGCATGCTAGATTGGCAGACACCCAAAACTAAGAAGGATGGCTAGAAGTTCATCAGTTTCATTAATTTCTACGGGAACTTCATAAAAAAAATTCAGAGATAACTGGCCCATAACAGATGGTTAAGGGGAAAGAAGGGATTCTGCTGGACCGCAGAAGCGCAAAAGGCATTCGAAAAATTAAAAGAAGCATTTGCCTCTGAAAAACACCTGCTGCACATAGACCCACAGAAACCCACGAGAGTAGAAACAGATGCGTCTGACAGGGTGATAGGAGCTGTTTTGTTACAACAGTGTACAGGGGGAGACTGGGGGCCTTGTGTGTTTTTTTCCAGGAAGCTCAACAAGTCTGAGCAGAACTACACGGTTTTTGACAAGGAGCTCTTAGCAATTTTTGCTGCATTCAAGGCGTGGAAGCATTTTCTAGTAGTAGCTCAACAACAGATCCAGGTGTGTACTGATCATAAAAATTTAGAATATTGGAGGACAGCGAGGCAGTTGAATCAAAGACAGATTATGTGGACAGAATTCTTTGCAGGGTTTAATTTCAAGATATAATAATAATAATAATAATAATAATAATAATAATAATATTTTATTTATACCCCGCCCTTCCCCACCAAACCTGGCTCAGGGTGGCTAATACCAATAAAATCACAACAAAAACATAAAACAATTCATTAAAATACAGATTAAAATACAATTTAAAATTTAATCTAAACTGCAGCCTAATTTTTAAGTAGCCCACCAACCACACCAAAAGAATGAAACATCAGGGTTAAACTGAAACCAACCCAAAGGCTAGGTGGAACAGCTCTGTCTTGCAGGCCCTGCGGAAATATGCCAAATCCCGCAGGGCCCTGGTCTCTTGTGACAGACTGTTCCACCAAGTCGGGGCCAGTACTGAGAAGGCCCTGGCCCTAGTTGAAGCCAACCTCGTATCCTTGTGGCTCAGGACCTCCAAAAAGTTATTATTTGAGGACCTTAAGGTCCTACCCGGGACATACCAGGAGTGCAAAACGTAAATAATATATTCCAGGAGTGCAAAATGTAAGGGCAGATGCATTGTCCACAAAGCCAGAGTACTTGGATGGACAGGGACCCCCAGCAGCAAGGGAAGTGTTCAGACCTGAACAATGGGCTTGCACTGCCATGCTAGTGAGTGACACTGAACTGCGAACTCTGACTGCTACTGTTGAGTTTGTGCTCATAAAGCTGTCAGAGTTAAGACAAAGCAGGAACTAGGAAGGAGGCTTTGAAGAAAAGGGGGCTTTGCTGTATCACAAGGGGGCACTATATGTGTCAGGGGAGGATCTGCGAGCCAAGATTCTTAAGCAGCATCATGATAATCCCACTGCAGGGCACTTTGGAAGGAACAAAACCATGTATCTGGTAACCCAAGAATTTTGGTGGCCTAAGGTTAAAGAAGAAGTAGCAGAGTACGTAAGGGGGTGTGGGGTTTGCCAAAGAGCAAAGGGAGAAAGGAGAGCCCCAGCAAGACTGTTAGAGCCTTTGCCCACACCCAGCAAGCCGTGGGAGGCTATTTCTAGACTTCATCACTGACCTGCCCATGTCACAGAAGAAAACAGCGGTGTTAGTGGTAGTAGATATGCTGACCAAGATGGCACATTTTATAGTGTGTGCCAAGGTACCCTCAGCGGAGGAAACAGCCAGGCTGTTTATGGACCACGTCTTTAAACTGCATGGCATGCCCTTGAGGGTCGTGAGTGATAGAGGTGGTCAGTTTACCTCTCATTTCTGGAGGAAGTTAATGGAATTGCTGCAAGTAGAGGTTAACTTTACCTCAGCCAGGCACCTGCAAACGAATGGGCAAGCTGAGAGGGCAAATGCCATCCTGCAGCAATACTTGAGGTGCTACGTTAACCACCAACAGAATGATTGGGTGCAGAAATTATGCTTGGCAGACTTTGCTTACAATAATTCCAGACACGACTCAACCGGGGTGTCTCCCTTTATGGCCAATTATGGGAGACATCCGAGAGCTTTCCCAGACAGGGAGGAAGTACTGTCTGTACCTGCAGCTGAAGAGTTCGTGGAAGAAATGGAATTTATGCATCGGATGTTGAAGGAGAATTTGGAAAGGGCTAAGGCCACCTACAAGAGGACCACAGATGCGCATAGGCAGCAGGGGAAAGGATCCTGATAGGAGACAAAGTGTGGCTGTACTCTAAAGGACTACCTCTCAGAGATAAATGTAGGAAGCTAGAGCCTCAGAGACTGGGGCCGTTTGAGGTAATACAGCAGATCAACCCGGTCTCTTTTAAGATCAAGCTGCCAGAGAACATGAAAATACACCCGGTGTTTCATAGGTCCTTATTGTCGCCCTATCAGGCAGCACACAGTTATCAGACACCGAGGAAGGTCCCCCACCACCCACACTGGTAGAAAAGGAGCAACAGAATGAGGTAATGGAGATCCTGGGCTCTAGGTGGTGGGAGAATAGGCTGCAGTATGTAATGGCCTGGGAAGACGCCCCTGGAACAGAAAGTTCCTGGGTAGACACTGAGAGAGTACAAGAAACGTATTTAATGGAGGAATTTCACGAGCTGTTTCCCCAAAAGCAAACCCCTCTACTGGGACTTTAAAGAGACTTTCGCACCCATGGACGATTAGGAAGAGTTTGTAGGTTTTCCATCGTCAGAGGAGGGCGAGAGTAACTTCAGGGGGTTGTTTGAATCCACCAATGACGAAGAGGAATACTTCGTAGGTTTCCATTTCTCACCAAACAGCAGGGACGCTTCCGGAGAGGAGAGGGCCTTAGAGAGGGGGGTGGATGTCACAGGGCTGCCCGAAGGGAGGCTAGAGCCGAGGGAGGGGGTTGAGCAAGGAGAGGCTGAGCTTTTAGAGGACTACAGGCAGGAAGGGGGAGAGGCAGGAGACAAAGAGAAAGACCTTTCATCACCTACAGACAGCCACCCAGTCTTAAACAACAACTCACCCACAATAATACAACAACAGGACTCAACATGGACACTGGTATCAGAGCCTGCAATAAAGCCAGATGCCAACTTTGCTGCCACATAAACCCGGACAACACCATTACTGGCCCCAACAACATCGAACATACCATCTCAGGACTATTAATTGCTCATCTTCTAACATTATGTATGCCATCAAATGCCAACAGTGCCCTTGAGCTCTCTATATTGGACAAACAGGCCAAACCCTCCGCCAAAGGATAAATGGACATAAATCTGATATCAGGAATCACAAGACAGAGAAACTACTAGGAGAACACTTCAATCTCCCAGGACATTCTATACAAGATCTCAAAGTAGCGGTCTTACTGCAAAGGAATTTCAGAAATAGACTGGAAAGAGAAGTTGCTGAATTGCAACTAATTGCCAAACTCAAAACCATGGAGAGACCTGGTCTGAACAAAGACATTGGATTCTTATCTCATTATACATGACAAAGCTATCTTTAGCCATATCACCCCTTGCTTTTTCCTTTAGGACTAATTGCAGTCGTTAACAGTCATCAGCAGGTTTTCCACACCCATCAGCCAGTCACCCATTCCCACCACCCTTCTGAGTAATACCCCTCCTCACTCTTTCACCATATATAAGGGTCTGGTGACTTCTATTTCAGTGTATCTGAAGAAGTGTGCATGCACACGAAAGCTCATACCAAGAACAAACTTAGTTGGTCTCTAAGGTGCTACTGAAGGATTTTTTTATTTTTTATTTTGTTTTGACTATGGCAGACCAACACAGCTACCTACCTGTAAGGAGACAAAGAGTTAACAGAAGAGAGGTCTGGGATGCAAGGGATCTGAGCCTCAACACCACTTGCCTAGTTCCAGCATGGACAGAGAAGGAATGCCAGTTCCGTCTGCGATGGAAAGGCAGGAATGGAAGCAACAAGAACAGAGGAGGAGGGGTTTTTTCCCCCCAGGTTACTTTGCTGGAGGAAGAACCGGAAGGGGGCACTCCCAGTATCTGCCAGCGATGAGTCAGACATGTAATGAATTACTCTGAACTGTACATATGTATATATAATAAATACTGCAAAATAAATCTCGGATGAGCAGCAGTTTTTCTTGTGGGGAGCATCCTAACCCCATCACATGTGGGTAGGGGAAAGCAAAATATGAAGTTGGTATAGTAAAAGAAAATATATTTAAGTTACCTTGTTACTTCCAGGATTTGTGAGCACCCTGTCTCTTCAAAATGCCAAACGCATAGAAATCTGGAAAAAATAGAATACCATAGCTTTTTTTAGTGCCTAGAAAAAATCTGGGTCATCACTGTGTAATAGTGATAAACAGTGCTGCTGTCAAGGAGCTATCAATGAGCCAGGACATCCTCAGGGCAGGGCACACAAACAGAAGATATGGAATGCAATTAGCTTTTTATTAGCAAAGAAACAACAATACAACAATGTCCATGGTTCATCTTAATGAAGGTGTTGCTGAAACTAAGCTATAGGCCCACCCTTCCCCTCTAACCACTCATCCTACCAAGCAGACAAAGGCTGCATCAAGGGGGTGAGCTCCTCCTCTGTGACGGTCTGGCGCGTTGCTTATCTACATGCAGAACCCTCCTCAAGCGGAGCCGGGGTGAAGGACAGTCAGCAGAACTGGGACTGTCTGACTCTCAGCTTCTAATCCTGTCCTGGAAGGCCCTTCCTCTCCTGATCCCCTTGATCACTCAGGTCTCCTGCTTCTATCAGCTGCCAGCTCGTCTCTTCTGCTGAGTGCTCCTCAGTGTCTCACCACCAGGCTCTGGTCTCTAAGGTGTCATCTTCAGAGTCCTCCTTTGGGGGGCTCTTGGGCTGGTGGCTCCCACCACTCTTCTTTATCCAGCCAGTCCCTGACAGCTCCTCTCCCCTCCCCTTCTGTGGCACAGCCATGAGGAGGTACAGAGAAGCTTAATCACAGTTTAGCATAGCATCTGATCCCTAAACTATGGTTAATCTAAACAAAGGTTAGATGAAACATGCCACTTTATAAACAATGGTTTGAAAAGTGAACATAGTTCAGATCAATTAAAAATTCTGAATTAAAAAACTGAAGCAAGAGCTTCAGCCATTTCAGGGTGGGGATAGGACAAGCAGGAGAAACCAAAGCTCACTGCACCTCAGTCTTGTAACAGTAAACCATTGTTTATCATTATCTGTACAAGGCCAATGTGTATAAAGCCCCTCCATTAAAGTTCCGAAAATGTTTCAGTTTTCTAACTTTTCCCTATAAAAACAACTTATTTTCTCTACAAACATCTTGAATGTTACCTAAATCCAAGTTTTCCAAGTAACTTAATAAATTGGAAATATTGTTCCTTGTGGAGACATAAATATGACAGTGATAAATGATATTATGTCACCAGGGGAATGCTGAACGTTTTTTACAGTGGTATCTGCAGCAGATGTACAGTATAAGCGAGTCCAAAATATTATTTGTTTCCTTTGAGCAGGGTATGTTGGGATTTCCATTTCAGACATATGCTATCCAGGTGGATAAATGCAAATTATAAAGGAGACTTATTATATTCAAAGAAAGGCTTTGCATAAAACTTCTTAGTTTTTTTTTGGAATGTAATATGCGTGAAAAACATGACTTCCTAAAATAAGTAAAGTTCTGATTACAGTACTGCACTTGGCCTTTCCTCTGCAGCTTTGTGTTCTTTGTAATATCATTGGTGTGGATTTTGCATGGTGTGGTGTGCTGGCAATGTTCCACTGTTTTTGTTCTATCTTTAGCATCTTGCTTATATTTGACATGGTCCTTTTAAAGACCAATTCATATATGGTAACTGTCAGAATAAATCACTGGAGGATTCTTCAGTCAGGTGGGTTTGGGGGGGGGGGCTCTCAACCGTTGGCGTGCCACCAACTGAAAAGGATAAAATTGTACACAAGCTGCAAAATCCACAGTTTTATTTCTGTGAAAATGTTTCTCTCATCTATTGGATGAAAGCAATGGAAATTCAGTGGAGTTTACTCCTTAGTAAATATACTTCAGATTGAAGTGTTGGTCATATATTTATTAAAATAGTTAACATCTTCAGTTTGAAAAATAACAATCTCCAAGGTATAAAAATCTGTATTAAAAAATGATGACCAAAATGAATGAATAAAGTAAAACAAATAATTAAATGATTAAGTAATCAATAGAAAGAAACTGCAGGAGGGGAGAGTGTTCTTGTGCTCTGGTCCTGCTTGTGGGCACTGTGAGAACAGGAGGCTGGACTAGATGGGCCACTGACCTCATCCTGCAGATGCTCTTCTTTCGTTATTGTAGAGCTATGTCTGCCGACAATTCACTACATGTGTCTTTTAATGAATCCTTCATCCAGGTTTGTTCCCAACAAAATAATAATCAGTGATAGTGCAACATTGCTACAAACTGGCTGTTGTGCCTTACACACACACGTCTCTCTCTCTCTCTCTCTCTCTCTCTCTCTCTCTCTCACACACACACACACACACACACGGAGGGAGAGAGAGATAGAGAGAGAGATGTGAGTTTGCTAAAAATAGAATGCAGTGCCTTTCTCTGGGTAACTGATGTGTTGCAGTGAATGTTCATTCTTTTGGTAGTTCTTGATTATTGTAACTCACTCTGAGACTGACCCAGAAACTCCAGCAGGTGCAGAATGCCGCAGCGAGACTCCTTACGGGTTCCTCTCTGCGGGATCACATTCACCCAGTGCTATACCAGCTGCACTGGCTCCCAGTGGAATACAGCAGGCATGTCCAACAGGTAGATCATGATCTACCGGTAGATCACCGGATGTCGCAGTAGATCACTGGTAGATCATTGGCTCTCCCCAAAGAAGCTGAACAATTGTGGCTCCCCTAAAAAAAAGCTCAACATTTTACCTCCTCCCTGGAAAAAAACTCAACAACTTTGGACTGGAACCTCACCAAAATAGGCCTTCCTTCTTCCTAAGAAAAGCTCAACAACTTTGACCTGAACCCCAAAAAGGGGGTAGATCACCGTGAGTTTTTAACTCTGTGGGTAGATCACAGTCTCTTAGGAATTGGCCACCCCTGGAGTACAGGATCAGGTTTAAGGTGCTGGTTTAAACCTTTAAAGCCCTATATGGCCTAGGACCCTCGTACCTATGGGACCACCTCTCCTGGTATGTCCCACGGAGGACCTTACGGTCTTCAAATAAAAACATCTTGGAGATCCCGGGCCACAGGGAGGTTAGGCTGGCCTCAACCAGAGCCAGGGCTTTTTTGGCCGTGGCCCGATCTGGTGGAACGCTCTGTCACAAGAGACTGGGGCCCTGCGGGACTTGACATCTTTCCGCAGGGCCTGCAAGACAGAGCTGTTCCGCCAGGCCTTTGGCCAAGGCAGTGTGACCCCCTCTCTCCTTCTGTAATCCTCATAGAACTCTAGCCCAATGGTTGCCATTAATTTGATTCTGAATTGATTTTAGAATGTATTTTAATTAATTGACTGTGTGATTTTATGTACACTGCTATTTTTACTTGTTAGCTGTTCTGAGCCCAGCTTTGGCTGGGGAGGGCAGGATATAATAAATAAAAAATTATTATTTATTATTAATGTCTCCTCCTGTATTTATGCTCTTCTGTATATTTGTAAATAAGGAACTATTTATAAGAAAGGAGATTCCAACTAAACATCAGGAAGAACTTTCTGATGGTAAGAGCTGTTTGACAGTGGAACAGGCTTCCTTGAGAGGTGGTGGAGGTTCCTTGGAGGTTTTTAAGCAGAGGTTGGATGGCCATCTGTCAGTGATGCTTTAGTTGAGATTCCTGCATTGCAGGCAGGGCTGTAGCTAGGTGATCTTGCACCCCTGGCAGAACCGTCCAGGGACAAATTAGCCCCCTAGCCACAGACAAATTAGCTCTTCTTTCCGCCTCTCCTCCACCCCCCACCCCATTCAATTCCTCCCGCACTTCACCTTGTATTGAATTCTTTCACAAAATCCACTATTTAATTTATTATTTCTTAATAAAAGGTTTCAGCAAAGAAAATGACATTTTGATGTGAGTTGACAGTTTTTTAAAATGTAATCAGTTGTAAAACAATACACAGATAGACCTAAATGAAACGTACAAACAATGCCATACTGATTTGTTCCACAATGATAACTTTACTTTTTTTAAAAAGAATTTATTATTTTCCAAAACAAACATAAACAAGTATACCACCTCATAAAAAGAACAACAAATACAAAGCAGAAGCAAAACAAAAATAAAAGAAAGAAAATACAAACCTACATACCTAACACCTACACCGGAACACAACTTCTTTAATTTAATTATATTCTTGTTTCAATCTAATTAGGGGGACTTCCCCCGTTCTCTCCACTACTTTCAATTCCAAACTACTTTAGTAACTTTCTATCATCTTATTCCTCACTTAAATTCATAATTTCCATCAAATCTTATTTCATTTAACATTAAAATTACAAAGTTATTTACTTCTTAATACAGAACTTTTTACTTCATAATACAAACTTAACTTCTTATAATCTTAACTAACTTTATTCATCATCAATATATCAAAATAATTACAAAATACAACTTCTTAATACCCTAAGGCTGCTGCTAATATTTCTAAATACATCTTATATAATATAAAACTATCCTTCTTTAAAAACAATTCCGACATCTCTTCTCTATAGCAATCAAATTTCCTTTTAACACTCTGATTTCGGGGTCCATGGAGGGCCTTCCTGATTATACATCTAAAATCTTTCACCCCACCCCTCTTCTTACCCTTTTTCTCCCCACTTCGGCCTCTTTCCATCCCTTTCAAACCATGTCCAGAATATCCTCTTTTTCATTGTATCCAAAAACCAGAGCACTGTCCAATAATCTCCTTGCCGAGCTCTTCAGGAAATATGATAAGTCAGCATCCAGCATCTCCAGTTCGAATTTCCAGTTATCTTCTGATTGTGGTTCCCAAAGTTGTTTTTCCCATCATTTCTGGGCTCTCACCCAGAAATCGGATATAATACTTTACATATAATCACCTGCAATGCTCCCACTGCTCACTTCCTACTAATGGTGCTTATATTGCTCCACTGGTGGCCGGCAGCGCAGAGTGGCTGGCAGGCAGGCAGGCAGGCAACAAGGGCAGCGGCTGCGCGGCAGCCAAGCCCTGACGGCTGCCAGCCACTGCCTTCGTGGGTTGCGATGGCAGTAGCTGCGGCGGCAGCAGCAACCCCTCATGCGACGAAAGGAACCTCTGAAGCCTGGCACTGGGCTGTCTCCCTCCATCATCCACCCACTTGGCACACACTCCCCCCCTCCAGAGAGAGAGACGTGTGCCCTCTCGCCTTCCCTCATGTTACGTGCTGCGCCCAACCTCAACTGCCCTCCTTGTCAGGCTGCCGAGAGGGGGGGAGCGTTGGCTTCTCTTTGGGGCAACGCCTCCCTCCACTCTCTCTCTGGGCCGCGTGTGTGCTCCTCCCGCAGCCTCCTCCAGCTCCTCTTCCCACTCAAGTGGCTCTGCTGCTGCTGCTGCTGCTGCTGTGACCGCCTCAAAGTTCGTCCGGCAGCTCTGGCAATAATCAATATTTTAATTTATGGACATATTTTTAGTTGATTTTGCGCTGCCCCCACACCTGTGCCCCTATCGTAACTGGCAAGGCGGCGATGGCAGCGCTTGGTCCTCCTCCCTCAGCGGGGACTGTGGCCGTGGGGGCTCCCAACTCCAGCTCTTTCTCCCCCCCCATGGCAGTTCACCCCCCCTCACAAGGTCTGAGGGACAGTGAACCAGCCCCCTGCTGAAAAGGTTTGAGGACCCCTGGCCTAAACAATCAAATACACTAATAGTGTGTCTCAGGGAGCTGGTTCATATGGGGGGGGAAAGATATTTGTAGCTCTTGGTTGTATATTTGGATAATCCTTAAATTACTTACTGTTATGGTTAATTGTGGATTATGCCAGTAAAGAAAGTGCTACTTTCTAATGTTATTGTAAAGCAACAAGGAACCCTTAAGGCTAGTAATGAAGTAATAACCATGTGTTGCAAAGTAGAGATATTTGTTTATTTTTTCAAAGAGTTTATAACCCACAAGTGACTTAGCTTCAGGCCTTCTTATAAACACTTTGGCAACAGCATTTCTGCTTTACATTGTAGGGGGGGGTTGCAGTGGGATAACAACTGTGGCATAACTAGGTAAAGGGCATGCGTCAAGAGGTTTGGGGCGGTTCACGGGGAGACCTGCCCTGGATGAAAGGCGGGCCTGGATCCTTTATTTGTATCACAGAGTTGTGGGGTCAGTGGAGGCTGCTCCATCTGGGCAAATGGGGCTCTCCTCCAGCCCTCACTGCCTGCCTTTTTACAATCCTAGAGGGGTGCACTGCTTCTTGGTCTCAGTATTGCCCTTGTGGAACACGGCAGAGAGGAAGAAGGGGAGAACATTTGCTCTGCCTGTCCTGGGATCTACACCACTCATTGTTAGCCCCCCTCTTTCCATCCGTCCGACCAGTCAGAATGGGCACTAGCAACCACTGTGGGACCCATCCTGTACAGGTTTCAGTCACCTTTTTGGTGGCACATAAGAAGAGCCTGCTGGATCAGGCCAATGACTCGTCTAGTCCAGCATCCTATTCTCACTGTTGCCAGCCAGGTGCCAGAGTTTCTGGATAGTAACAAAACCCTCTCCTACTGTTAAAAGGGCTTCTAGGGTCCTAGAGGTGCAGGTGCCAGTACCGGATGTGTCCCTGTTGCTCTGCCCACTTACATGCCTCTGCTTCCTGCATCCCTTTTGCAAGAATCGTCAGAGGCTGATGTCCAAAGCATATATGTGCTGAGGCAGGTGTGTGAGAGGAGGGAAATCTCTTTATCTCACTATATGTATATGAGGGTGAATATCTGAAGTAAACTGTATACACACTGTAACACTTATTATTTTATTGTAGTCAATTGTAAAGCAGCCATTTTAGAAGAGCAAGAAAAAGTGAAAAGCTATTGAAAAGCTGTGAAGCAAACAAGAGAAGAGCTGATGGAATATATCAAGGAGCAGAAAAGGGTAAGCAGCAGTCTTAAACAACAGTTGGCATTGATGCTAGAGAGAAATTATTAGCTCTGTGTAATCTTTTGAGAAGATGTACAGTAAATGTTCTGGGAGCTTTGCTGAATGGCATGAATCTGTCTGGAATCATAGAGTGTACTGTGTATCCCTGCCATATGCTATTGATTAGGATTTTTTTTTTTAAAGACTTCTTGTGCAAATGTGACATATCATACTGGTGTAATTACCAAGTTTAAGCAAAGACCACTAGTTCCAACACAAACAATACTAGGATACTACCAGTTGCCTAGTTATGTCATGGATTATTCTCTTCTCAACACACTGACAAATGGAAGTTTATTAATTTCCAACCTTTTCAGTCATATGTTTAGAAAGTGATGTACCAACAATTTTTTTAATAATGTGTTACTAGATTCCATAAACTAGTGGTCACAAACAAGAAGCCATGTTCTTGAAATGTTGTGGAGTGTGCAAGAATGTTTAAAAACATCGGTATTTTTTCTGCTGTCTAGGGAGTGAGCAATTTTACGTGGATTCTTTGTTAATATAGAAATTGGAAGTTAACCTTGACAATAGGAGGATGGTATAGTTATAATTACAGACAAGGGGAGAATGGTGGTTCTAAGAACTGGAAGGGCTTTGTTGTCCAATCACTATAGATCTGAGTTCTTCATAAGAAACAAAGGGAGCCTCCATCATTAAGGTTTAAATTATGGATATACTAGTGGTTTAAGCCCATTAAAATAATGGGCGCTAGAACATATGTGTAGACCCGCGTTGCTTGGGGGGGGGGGCGAGCGAAGAGAAAGGCTGCCGTGTCGAGAGGGTCTGTGAGCCCGCCCTCAGCCCATGCCTGCCTGAGGGGAAGCGGTGTGACGGAGGAGAGACTGGTGGCAAGGCGGCTGGGCCAAAGAGGCCTGCACCGCAGTGTCTCGCAGCCCCAATGGCGTCCGCGCTGGCGGGCGCAAACAGCGGCAGCAGCAGCGTCGGCAGCGTCTCGCGCAGCCTCCTCAAAATGGCCGCCTCTCCTGAGCGACCTGCGGAGGCAGGTCGGTTGCTGTGGGCTTGGCGCTACGGAGGCACCGCTGAGGAGGGTGGCAGCCGGCTGGCGCCCGTTCCCCCTGCGGCGGCGGCCCCGGGCAGACGTTGCGAGCTGCAACACCATGCAACCCAACTCCGCAGCCCTAGCAACAGAAGGTTGCTCCCCCCACGGCCCGGCCCCTTCCTACCCCTGCAGCCCAGTGCGCAGACTGACCGCGCTCAGCTTCTGCCTCCGCCACCCTTCCTTCCTCCCTCCCTCCCACCTTCTCCTCGCGCACCCCCGGATCCACTCCTTTCCTCCCAAGGTAACCCATGGGAGCCCTCTTCCTCCCAACCCCAGCCTGCGCATCCAGCACCGCGTTCAAGTGGGAAGCAGCTCCGAAGATGCGCAGTCCCATCCACGGGAGCTCGTGCTGTAATAAAAGCATCACGCTTTTCAAGATGCCCCCGGTGCGAAGGCTAGTGAGGGTTGGTTTCGGTTCTTTTTTCCCCTTGCTGCAATGAATTAGCTGGGCGAGGAGGACCGGCCTGGCAAGGCCACCCTTCCCTTTCTCAGGAACCGCCCTGGACGCTGCCTGCAGTCGCATTAGCAACCAGGGCCGCTGCTTCCAGCAGCCATGGATCCTTCCTTGCTGCAGGTTTGTCAGAGGCACTTCGGCTCGTCCCTTCCCTCCTATCCCGCGAGCGAGATTTTCCGTTCTTTCCTCCCGCGCCCGCGCCCCTCCCCTTTGGGAAATGCGCCACTCTCAGCGGCTTCTGCGCTCCTCCTTTTCTCCCCCCGACGTTTTGGAAAGCTACCGGAACTCTCTCAAGGGAGCCTTACAGCCCGATCCCCTGCGTGCATCGCCTTTCCTCGAAAATAAATCCAATTTAAGTCCAACGGGACTCCTTTTTAGCCAAGGCAGCCATAAGGAAAGAACTCCGCCCTGCTTTTGGAAAAGCGGAGGAAGCGAAGACTTTTGTCAGGGTCGGGGCACATTAGCTGCGACGCGAAGCTGAGCGCGTTGATGGGGAGGATGAGAAGGGATGCCACGCTACCGCTCCCGGGCCGCTAGTTTCAGCGGTGAGAGCAGCAGCGTAACCTGCCTTCTCACGCCTCCCCTCGTCCTCTGGGGTGCCGACGTTCGGATTCAACTGCCCCGCTTGAACTGCCGATGCTGCTCGCACCCGATCTCTCTCCATCCAATCCCTGTGTCCCTGGGGCACATGCGCAGTAGCGCAACCCAGAGACACACAGACTGGACGCAGAGACACTTGCATTTATATATATAGATTAGTGCACGCTTAATGGACCAGTGCCTGGCGTGCTCTGGTCCATGGGGTCACAAAGAGTCAGACATGACTAAACGACCCTAAACAACAACAAATGGGTGTAAAAGGTAAAGGGACCCTGACCATTAGGTCCAGTCGCGGACGACTCTGGGGTTGTGACGCTCAACTCGCTCAGTAGGCCGAGGAGCCGGCGTTTGTCCGCAGACAGCTTCCAGGTCATGTGGCCAGCATAACTAAGCCGCTTCTGGCGAACCAGAGCAGAGCACCGAAACGCCGTTTACCTTCCCGCCGGAGCGGTACCTATTTATCTACTTCCACTTTGACGTTGCTTTCGAACTGCTAAGTGGGCAGGAGCAAGGACCGAGCAACGGTAGCTCACCCCTTCGCGGGGATTCGAACCGCCAACCTTCTGATCGGCAAGCCCTAGGCTCTGTGGTTTAGACCACAGCGCCACCCCACGTCCCCTTATGGTTGTACACATTTTCTAAAATAAATTCATTTTCTGGTCAACCTGCCATCCCTATCACCAGTTGCTTGATTTGTAAGCAGCTGGAATGACTGTAAATGCATGAGGCACAAACACACAGGAAGCTCTGCTTCCCACTGAAATCAATGGATTGTGATGTTTGTAGAATTATTGTAATAATATTGAATTATTAAAAGTAATTAATTATGTTTCAACAGCGAGTTAATGGCATATCACAGAATACAGTGGTACCTCGGGTTACAAACACCTCGGGTTACAAACACTCAGGTTACAGACTCCGCTAACCCTGAAGTAGTACCTCCGGTTAAGAAACTTTACCTCAGGATGAGAACAGAAATCGCGTGCTGGTAGTGCGGCTGGCAGCAGGAGGCTCCATTAGCTAAAGTGGTACCTCAGGTTAAGAATGGTTTCAGGTTAAGAACGGACCTCCGGAAACAAATTAAGTTCTTAACCAGAGGTACCAGTGTAATGCATACAATATTTTTTTTTCTATGGGTTGTTGCCTGCCCTATCTCGGCATACAAATAAACAACTACTATCCAGATTCTGAAAAGGACATGAATAAAATTCATACTGAAGCACCATATAAAATTAACAATTACTTCATGCTTGCTTAGCAAAGAATCAAATAAAATGCTTTATAGTGCTTCTGGAAAATGTTCAGGCTTTGATTTTGCAAATACTCAGTGTAAGGGAATTTTGTGTTGTTAGGCAGCCACCAATGGTGTTTTTCATCCTGTAGTGACAATATAGGGAATGAGAATCTATTTACCTACATGAAATATTTTCATTTTAAACTATGGTCCTTACCTGCCATGCATCGTAAAAAGTTACAACAGCTAGGCGTTTCTGTGCATTTGTAAGTGTATTGCTTTGCAACTGACCTAGCTGAATATGATTAGTCTTTTTCTGAGTCAGACCATTGGTCAAACCAGCCCATTGTTGCCTGCTTCAGGCTTCCCGTCTACCCTTGCAGAGTTGCACTTGTGATTCTGTGGTGCAGTGTGAATCATTATGAACTAATATAAAACCTTAGAGAACGCATTGTAGAGCATAGTTTTAACTGAAAAGTGTCCACATTTTGCTGGTCCTTGGGGAAGATTCAGCTCCAGCATCAGAAAGGAATTACACTTCCTTGCATAATTTGTTTGTTTTGTTTAGTGGAAGGGTATTATGTTGGTTAGCAGTAACAATTAATCCCTAATTATTGAATTTCTAGAGTAACTTAATAAAAGACATTGGCTTGGATCCTAAGATAACTTAAGTTCAAGGAAGGGAAGCTCCCCCTCCTCCCTCTCCCCCCCCTTGCAGCCATCTGCAACCCTGAAGAGTTTCTCCAGGTGGTCGTGGGGGGAGGCAGGCTCCTGAGCAATGTGGCATGTGGTGCAGGAGGCTGCTGAGGAAGCAGGGGGGAATAAACTTCCTCAAATTAGCATCTCAGGATCCAACTCACTGTTTTGTTTGCAACAATTTAAAGCAAAAAGATGATTTTAGTAATAATGTGTTTGCATTGTCATATTAAAGGACAAGGTACATGTTTGTGGCACATGGCACGCAGCTATAAATATTCTAAGGTATCCAGGCATGAGAAATTTTGGGAACACCTACATTGGTTACAATGAGGATATTCTTTCAACAGCTGGAATGAGCTGTAGAGCTCCATTTCATACAGAACACACGCCTGCAATTCTGATGATTTTGCACATTGATGTGAAGGCATGGGGCATGGGCTCAGATGAATAGCATGAGCAGGAAATTTCATGTGCTCAGTCAATATACATAGGCCAACTCATACAAATACTTAGGTTGCAGATCTTTCGCATGATGGAGAAAGCATGTGTCAGTATCTGATTTGGGACTATTCATAGGACCATCCCACATGTGAAGCATGATGCCTGTGTCCTGCCCCTTCTTAGGTGATGCTGCCAGATATTCAGTGTACTTCACTGGTGACAGGTCTCCTTCCTGTAAGCAACCCTGTCACCTTAGTGTCCCTTCTCCTTGGCCACCTCTACTCTTATATGGCAAGGGGAGGGTAGGGGACTGTCAGGCAGCATGGGGTGGGGCGTGCTGTACCCTGCTTTCTACAATACCATTTTCCTCTTGATTCTGTTCTTGTAAGTTGTCAAGAAATTGACTCAGTAAATGTCAAAACATTGCCTAATCTCAAGGAATATCCCCTTATCTCTCTAGCAATTGGCTATTTAATGCTTCCATTTAAAAATTTTTTCCATATTTAATTTATTTTTTCATTCAAACCCATTTTGTTCTTCGCTTCTAGTTCTCATAGCATAGCTTAAACTCTTTTATGTCAGCATAGATTTTCTTGTTGACTAAGAAGAAATCAGTTTGTCTGTTCTCCACACATTATGGCTTAAGGTCATATCGTAGCCTGGTTTCACCCACTTTATTTGTCATCTGACTGGTGGATGATTAACCAAAATATATAAATTGGGTATTTCCTGACGTAAGTGAAGTCCTGCACTAAACATTATTCTTGAAATATTCTCTAATTTTAATAAATGTGTGTGTAGCCATGCACTTTCTTACCGTCTTTATAGTCCAAAGTGGGCACACCAAAGTTAAAGCAGAACTATTACCAGAGCTGCAGTATCACTACTGAACAGGCCAGTTAAGCAGATTCTTTAAAATGATGAAATGTTCAGAGTAATGGTTGTTTTTTATGATTTCAAAGTTCAAGACCACCCACAGCTAGTCAAGGGTTAAGTTTTCCCTATTGACTGTGAAACCCAGCTTTCTCTAATAAAATTCTTTCTGTTTCCTGACAACTAAATGAATGGATAAACACGAACTGCTCTGATTAATACATGAGCAATTTCTAACAACTTCAGAGAGCTTGGTTTGGCTCTCATATTGAAACAAAATCCACACTTTGTAAAAAATTCCCATATTATTACTTCTTTATATGCACACCCTTGTCACTTAGCTATCCCTCTGCAATTTAATGGCCAAAGCTTGGCTGAAAGATATATCAGTTGTAATCAAGGTTACTGTGTTCATTTGTATTGCATTGTGAATTCCACTTCAGTGTCTCATAGCCTCTACAGGAGAATAAGACTAAACACACCAGATGACCAAACATATAAAATATCACACTGCCTGATTAATATTAGGAAATAACATTGCTACTTTGCTGGTTCGCTATCTCAATATTCATCAATATAAATCAAATTAATCAGTCATGTCTGCATAGTATTTGTTCTTAAACTAAGTTCCAAGCTAATTACAACCAACCTTTAAAAATACTAGTATTTTTTAAGGCTAATAATTTGATATT
The DNA here is from genome assembly GCF_009819535.1 of Lacerta agilis. Classification (NCBI taxonomy): domain Eukaryota; kingdom Metazoa; phylum Chordata; class Lepidosauria; order Squamata; family Lacertidae; genus Lacerta; species Lacerta agilis. The sequence goes on along the minus strand of NC_046316.1, from coordinate 371,360 downwards.
ACCATACCTGCCTTTTGTGTTGTAGCAGCATCTTACAAGATAGAAAACAAATGTGATTTCCTTAATAATTTGGTGTTCAACTTCTGCCAGCCATCACTCATCAGTAGTTTGGGGTTATGCCCATTTTGGCTTTTAGTGCTTAACTGATACAAATCTTGTTGGTAGGTTAAAGATGAAGGACTCCTTGACTGTTAAGTCCAGTCATAGAATTGGAAGAGGCCACAAGGGCCATCCAGTCCAACCCCCTGCCAAGGCAGGAAACACCATCAAAGCATTCCTGACAGATGGCTGTCAAGCCTCCGCTTAAAGACCTCCAACAAGGAGACTCACCACACTCCTTGGCAGCAATTCCACTGTTGAACAGCTCTTACTGTCAGGAAGTTCCTATCTAATGTTTTAGGTGGAATCTTCTTTCTTGTAGTTTGAATCCATTGCCCCATGTTCGCTTCTCTGGAGCAGCAGAAAACACCTTTCTCCCTCCTCTATTGACATCCTTTTATATATTTGAACATGGCTATCAATTACCCCTTAACCTTCTCTTCTCCAGGCTAAACCTACCCAGCTCCCTAGCCGTTCCTCATAAGGCATTGTTTCCAGGCCTTTGACCATTTTGTTGCCCTCTTCTGGACACGTTCCAGCTTGGCAAGTATCCTTGAACTGTGGTGCCCAGAACTGGACACAGTACTCCGGTGAGTCTGACCACAGCGGAATACAGTGGACTATTACTTCCCTTGATCTAGACGCTATACTCCTATTGATGCAGCCCAGAATTGCATTGGCTTTTTTAGCTGCTGCATCACACTGTTGACTCATGTCAAGTTTATGGTCTACCAAGACTCCTAGATCCTTTTCACATGTACTGCTCGCAAGCCAGGTGTCACCCCTCCTGTATTTGTGCCTTTCATATTTTTTTTTGCCCAAGTGTAGTACTTTACATCTCTCCCTGTTAAAATTCATCATGTTTGCTTTGGCCCAGTTCTCTAATCTGTTAAGGTCATTTTGAAGTGTGATCCAGTGTTGTGTAGTGGTTAAGAGTGGTAGACTCGTAATCTGGGGAACCGGGTTCGTGTCTCCACTCCTCCACATGCAGCTGCTGGGTGACCTTGGGCTAGTCACACTTCTTTGAAGTCTCTCAGCCCCACTCACCTCACAGAGTGTTTGTTGTGGGGAGGAAGGGAAAGGAGAATGTTAACCGCTTTGAGACTCCTTCGAGTAGTGAAAAGCGGGATATCAAATCCAAACTCTTCTTCTTCTTCTTCTCTGGGGTCTTAGCCACCCCTCTCAATTTGGTGTCATCTGCAAACTTGATCAGGATGCCCTCAAGCCCATCATCCAAGTCATTGATAAAGATGTTGAATAAGACTGGTCCCAAGACAGAACCCTGTGGCACCCCACTAGTCTTCTCCCCAGGATGAAGATGAGCCATTGATGAGCACCCTTTGGGTTCGGTCAGTCAGCCGGTTACAAATCCACTGAATAGTAGCATTGTCTAGCCCGCATTTTACCAGCTTCTTTACAAGAATATCATGGGGCACCTTGTCAAAGGCCTTGCTGAAATCAAGATAGGCTACATCACAGCGTTCCTTCATCTACAAGGCTTGAAAGTCTGTCAAAAAATGAGATCAGGTTAGTCTGACATGACTTATTTTTCAGAAACCCATGCTGACTTTTAGTGATTACAGTGGTGCCCTGCTAGACGAATGCCTCGCTAGACAAAAAACTCGCTAGACGAAGGCATTCGTCTAGCGGAAGGCTGCCCCGCTAGACGAAAAAGTCTATGGGGCTGCCTTGCAAGACGAAAAATTTTCGTCTTTTTTTTTTTTCATTTTGCGGAGCGCGGCTGTCATTGCCGATCCGCAAAACGAAAAACCCGCTAGACGAAAATTTTCGCAGAATGAATTATTTTCGTCTAGCGGGGCACCACTGTACAGTGTTCCTCTCTAGGTGCTCACAGACCGTTTGCTTAATGATCTGCTCTAGAATCTTTCTTGGTATTGATGTCAGGCTGACTGGGCAGTAATTGTTTGGGTCCTCTCTTTCCCCCTTTTTGAAAATAGGGACAACATTTGCCCTCCTCCAGTCTGTTGGGATTTCATCTGTTCTCCAGGAATTCTCAAAGATTACTGCCAGTGGTTCTGAAATCACCTCTGCCAGTTCTTTTAATACTCTTGGATGTAGTTCATCTGGCCCTGGAGACTTGAATACATCTAAACTAGCCAAGAATTCTTTTACTACCTCCTTACTTATTCTGGGCTGTGTTTCCCCTGCTGAATCATCTGCTCCATATTCTTCAGGTTTTCTTTTTTGGAGAAGACTGAGGCAAAGAAGGCATTGAGGAGTTCTGCCCTTTCTCTGTCCCCTGTTTGCATTTCACCATCTTCTCCTCTAAGTGACCCCACCATTTCCTTGTTCTTCCTTTTGCTACGGACATACCCATAAAAGCCCTTTTTATTGCTTTTAACATCTCTAGCAAGCCTGAGTTCATAGTCAAAGGTGACTATGGGGTTGCAGCGCTCATTTCGTTTTCAGGCCGAGGGAGCTGGCGTTTGTCCGCAGACAGCTTTTCTGGTTCATGTGGCCAGCATGACTAAACCGCTTCTGGCGCAACAGAGCACCATGACAGAAACCAGAGTGCACAAAAATGCTGTTTACCTTCCCACTGCAGCAGTACCTACCTGGTATTTATCTACTTGCACTGGCGTGCTTTCGAACTGCTAAGTTGGCAGAAACTGAGACAGCAATGGGAGCTCACCCTGTCATGCGGATTTGAACCTACCCGGGGCATACCAGGAGAGGCGGTCCCTTGGGTACGAGGGTCCTAAGCTGCATAGGGCTTTAAAGGTCAAAACCAGCACCAAAATAATGGTGGTTTTCTGAAAAACATTGCCATCCAGTGTCATGAAGTGCCTACAAAATAACTCTCATGTAATGACCTATGTTGTTAGGAGTCCTAAAAATTGAGTCCATGATTTAGCAGATTGCAAACTAGTTTTGAAGAGGATAATAGATGAAATAAAAGAATTAGAGACTTCCGGCGAGGACGCCATCACGGGCGGTCGTGGGTTGCTTCGGCAGCGAGGCGACCCAGGCCGGCCCGGGGGTTGGAGCCCGCTACTGCAAAGCGGGCTCCGGTAAACCGCGGGTCGAGCGTCCCGCAGCTAGGGCTCTCTGGCTAGCCCGCTATAGCTCCGAACCTTCCCTCGTTCCCCTGTAAAGGGGAGTGGGGGTGAAGGGACTACGGAGCTGGGCTGAGGAGACATGCCCCAACCGGACCGGCGAAGCGGCGGCCGCCGCTCGTGGTGAGCAATATCGTTCTACCTGGCAAAGTAAGACAGAAGAAGCCCGTTGGCCGTGAGTACTTTAATATCGGATCTATCTTGACATTTGGCGCTCCGGAGAAATGTCGGAAAGGAAGCCTGTTCTTTTTTTTTTAACAGAATTTATTGACATTTTCACAAAATAACACAAACCCAACCCCACACCTACAAATATCAAAACAAATACAAATACACATATGTCAGGATTCTTCTTCTTATCTGTATACCTTACTAAAAAAAAAAATTCCTAATTCCAAATCTTGACGTTTGACTTCCCCCGCCTATACACCTTCGGTTTTAAAACAGTCACTATTTCCTTAACAACTTTTCTCTATAAAGATTAACTTTACTTAAAAAAGAAAAAACACCTTTGTCTTAATCTTTGCATTATAACCTAAACTTAACCAAATATTCTTACAGCTAAACTTGTTTCTTCTATCATTTATCATGCTGCTTTTAACTTAAATTCAATATCTCCTTACTTATTTAAAATAGACTTGTAATTAACAGACTTCACACTCCGATTTCGGATACCATGGCAGACCATCTATATTATACATTAATGGGTTCAACCCACTCCCCTTCTGTCCATTATCTTCTCCTGTCTTTCACCAGAACCGGATCTCCTATTATATTCTTCTGAATGTCCACAGATCCAAGTTGCACCACACCCAACAAACCCACACCACCCTGCATCGAGCTCCAAGATGTCATCCTCTCCATTCTGAGTTTCTCCGTGCCTTTGTACCATACTCTTCTTCTTGTAGAAATCTTAATTCTGTGTCCCTCGACCCCGAACTGCCACCTCGGAGTCTGGATATTAAAAATCTTTTCCGTTCCAGGGCTACTGCCACCCCCCTGAAATCGGCCCCTGTTCCATCGATTTGCTCATCCATCTCAAACCTCCTTCCCACCATCTTCCAGCTCTTTGCAAAGTTCTGTTTCCATTGAATAAAACTTCGAAAAGCCTCCTCTGTGGAAACAAATTCTTTCCATTTATAATCCCACTCAAGGCTCTAATTTTCGATCAAGCAGTTCCAATTGAAAGACAGTAAGCTTTTCCTCATCCTCCCAGTCCTTCATGCCAACATAATCGCAAAGTCCAACATCTTCGGGGGGAGGTGTGGGTATCAAGTTACGTGTCTGTCTTTTCCTTCCTTTGTCCTCAATTTTTTCCTACGCAGTCCCAAGTCGCCGCCCCATTTCTTCCGATGCCGACAAAAGAGAGGAAGCAGGGAGAAAGAGTATACAGACCAAAACTCAAATGGAGATATTTTTTCCTCAGTTAACCCCCAAAAGGAGATCTCAACAGACTCAACTTTCAAATTCCAAATACTTTCAATTGATTGTTGTAGCAGCAGTCACTTAAAGAGTTAATTTCTTTCACCACCCGAAGGGAGAGAGGCGGGCTGCCTTTCTTCTTAATCCCAGAGCTTTCCCGGAATACAAAGAGTCAGTCAATTACTCACAGCTTCTGGTTTCTTAGCAACTCCTTAATGACAGGTAGAACAGAGACGCTCATCACGGACTTTGCCGCCGCATGTAAACATCCCGGTTGGGGCATGTCCCCTAAAGCCCGGCTCCGTAGTCCCTTCACCCCCACTCCCCCTTTACAGGGGGCGCGGGGGAAGGGTTCGGAGCACAACGGGCACAGCCGGGGAGCCCAGGGCACGGGACGCTCTTCCCGCGCCCCAACCGGAGCCCCGCTATGCGGCTGCAGGGCTCCTAACCCCCGGGATGAACTGGGTGCTTCGCAGCCGAAGCAGCCCACGACCATCCATAATGGCGCCAGCCGCCGGAAGTCCCGAAAGGAAGCCTGTTCTGACTCCCTTTGGTGAAAGAGTAAGTAACTGTATCGATGGTGACTGCTGTTACAGCGGTGGATACAAATGTTTCGAACTTTACAAGCTAGATCGGTTAGACCCCTTTTGGGGATCAAAGTTGGTGGAAATATTTCTTTTTAAAATGGATGGAATGTAATCTTTTCGCCCTGACTCCAGGGAAAATGGCTGCGGAGAATTGTGACAGAGATGGAAAAGTACTGTGACTAAGATGGCAAATATTGAAATTTGATACCCTGTGCCTATTCTACCATGTTGGGCTTTGTTTTTAGCCTGGTTTCAGACTCTGGATTGACTCATGAACAAAGGATCATTTTACTGAAACTAGAATTGCTGAACCAGAAATTAACTTTGTTGAATCAGGATGACAACTTATATCTCACAGGAAAGACTATTCAGAACATTGTTAATATGGAAGAGACCCTTGGCAGGGAGCTAAAGGGAATTATCGAAGTACAAAGCATAATGTTTCTGCAACTCCGAAGAGATGAAAAGTCCTGCTGGAGTGAGAGTCCCAGGATCAGAAGACAATTTACCGGTATATCCAATTTCTGGGTGAGAGCCCAGGAATGATGGGGAAAAGATTTATTTGTCTACAATCAAAAGATGAATGGAATTTTGAAGCGGAGATGCTGGAAAATGAAGATCTGTGTACCCTGATGCTCCCTGCAAGGACTGTAATAGACTATGTCTGGATCTGTGGACTTACAAGAAAAGAGGACATTCTGGAAAATGGATGGGGTGTAAGATGGAGGAATATCTGGGGGGAAGCCCCGAGATGGTGTAAGAAAATGGTTAGAAAAGGGATAGGGTGAAATTTATTAAGGATAAAATTAGGATGGTTTATTATGGTACCCTGAAGCCGGCGTGTTAAGATTTTAAGCTTTTGAACTAGAGAAGAGATATTTGAATTTTTATTTGATTAGCAGCAGTCTAAGTGAAAGAAGATGTTGATTTGATTTGATATAAGAAGTAATATGTTATGTTATAAAGTTGTAGTATTAGTTATTACGAAGTAATATTTGGAATAGATTTGATGTAAAATAAGAAGTGATAGATTATTTTGGAGTAAAAATAAGATCTTAAGAAGTATGTTTAGCTTAGATTTTTAAATGATTTAATTTTAGAGATGAGAAGTTACTAAAGTAAATTAGATTCGGAACCAAAGGGGAGAAAACGGGGGAAGTCACTAAGTAGTGATGTGAACAAGAAAAGTTTTTTTTGTGTGTAAACAAGAATAAGAATTTCTGGTGTATTTTGTTTTGTTGTGGTTTGATTGTGGGGTTTGTGTTTGGGTGTGATGTGTATGGGTATGTGTTATATGGTTCTTTGTTTTGAAAAAACCAATAAATTCTTCTTTTAAAAAAAAAGAAATAAAAGAATTAAAGAAGATTAGCTGTCATTTAAACATTAGGAAGTATATAATAAATTATTTACTAAGCATATGAATTAAAACCAAAAACTTTTCTAGCTCGGATCAAGAGTTACTTTGAGTGCCTCTATATGTGCAGACCGGATTTTAATAGCATTGGCGCAGAATTTTGCCACCATGGCGGTGACATTTGGGTTGGAGTCTGAAAGGAGCCATTTTGTATTGAATTCTTCAACTCATCCAGGGAGTCAAGTATCTTTGAAATAAGTTCATTTCGTAGGTCCCCGTAAAAGTGGCAACGGAAGAATATTTTATCAGTAGTCTCAACTTCTCCAGAGTTGCACGGGCATAGTCTGTCATCTAAGAGGACCCGTCTGAACCTCCCATATAATACAGCTGATGGCAAAATGTGGTACCAGGCCAGGGTGAACACCCTTCTGTAGGATGGTGTCTCAAGTTGAATTCGATACTCGGCTGGATGCGACACGACAGGTATCTCCACTCTTCTGAGGTCGGAAAAAGGGAAACCTTATTTACCGGTAGGTCGTTTTGCCTCTCAGTGTCAACTATCCTCTGCTTGACTATGTTCCTAGCAGTATTATAACCGTGGAAAATGAGATAAGTTGGATGGAGGCCTATACCCAACATCTTATTTTCAATGGCCCTGCTCCAAGAGGATTGAAAATTGTATTTCAGTATCATCAGGACTTTTGAATTATGGTGCTGGAGGAGCTTTTGAATTATGGTGCTGGAGGGGACTCTTGAGAGTCCCATGGACTGCAAGAAGATCAAACCTATCCATTCTGAAGGAAATCAGCCCTGAGTGCTCACTGGAAGGACAGATCCTGAAGTTGAGGCTCCAGTACTTTGGCCACCTCATGAGAAGAGAAGACTCCCTAGAAAAGACCCTGATGTTGGGAAAGATGGAGGGCACAAGGAGAAGGGGACGACAGAGGATGAGATGGTTGGACAGTGTTCTTGAAGCTACTAACATGAGTTTGGCCAAACTGCGAGAGGCAGTGAAGGATAGGTGTGCCTGGCGTGCTCTGGTCCATGGGGTCACAAAGAGTCGGACACGACTGAACAACAACAACAATCATCAGGACTAGGCCCTGTGGGTTAAGATGTAATTTCAGCCAAAGGTTACAAGCTTGTATCCAGACTCTGGCCTCCACATGGATCATTCCTGTTTCTAACCACAGAGCGGCATTTCACAAGCAGGGAGGCATCTGGAGAGCTGCTCTGATGAACTTGGTCTGGACCCTTTCAAGTGGGGTTAGATTTGGTGGAGGGGCACAGAGTTGAGCCCCATGGAGCAGTTGAGCCAGTGCCTTCGCCTCATAGAGCTTTAAGGCCGCAGTTATATAGTGGGCACCTTTGGATCTTAAAACGCTTAGAATTGCTGTAGAGGACTTATGGGCTTCAGCCGCTACATGAGTTATATGGGCTTTCCTTAGCCCTTTGTCGTGGAAAACTATACCTAAATATTTGAAACAATGAAGTTGTTCAATTCTTCGTCTGTTTATAATCCATAATCAAATCTTGGGAAGTTTAGCAAAAGACATTACTTTAGTCTTTGGGTACTCTTGGCAGTATTCACCAGCGCCCGAAGCGCCCGTCGTAACCCAACTGGAGTCCTCATATAGAAGTATGGATATTGTCCTATCTGCCAGTGGGTGGAAGTCTGTGGGTGTGGGTGGAAGTCTGATTTCGATAGTTTTGATATAACATCATTGATAAAATAATTGAATACTGAAGGGGCTAATACACATCCTTGCTTGACTCCCCGCTGGGTGGGCACCGAACACGTCAGATGGCCCTGCTGGGAACAACACACCATGAGATTTGTGTTCGTATATAACATTTGTATAAGCTGGAGTAGGTGGGGATCAGTTGATGAGGATACCAACTTTTCCCAGAGCTTAATTCGCGAGATGGAATCAAAAGCAGTTTTTGGGTCTATAAAGGCCGCGAACAGGGAAGATTTATTGGCTGTGTATTTCTCAATTAGATGTTGTAGAACTAGGCAGTGGTCTGTGGTCGCTCTTCCTTTTCAGAATCCTGCCTGTTCATCAGCAATTTGGGACTCCACCTCAAGCCATTCCTGTAATTTATCTTTAAGGTGAAAAGCATACAGTTTACTCACTGTATTAAGTAGGCTTATTGGCCTACTTAATCATCATCTTACTGTTCTCATTGTCTGAAATGATTCCATGATCTAGTTTTAAATTATGAAAGTTCCCAATCTCCTAAATCCATCGGATTTAGGGAAGACTATACAGCTAAAACTATGGGGAAAACTTTGGAAAGAGTGGTGGAGATTTACAGCCTCAGAGGGGATAAAAGAAAATATGATTAAAATGTTTTATAAATGGTATCTTACACCGGTTAAAATACATAAGATGTATAAAACAAAAGATAATTTATGCTGGAAATGTGGAAAAGAAATAGGGATGTTTATATATGTGGTGGCACTGTGGTAAAATTAAAAAAAATGGACTCAAATTTTTGAAGAAATTAAGAAGATATAGAATATAATATTTAAAAAAATCCAGAAGCTTTTTAAAAAGGTATATTAGATGAAGGAATAAGAAAAGAGGATGAAAAATTATTTCTCTGTGGTAGCGGCAGCAAGGATACTGATTGCATCATACCTCAAGACACAAGAACTGCCAAATATACAGGAATGGCAAGAGAAATTATATAGCTACCTGGATCTCGCAAAACTAACAGAATTAGTAAGAGGCGGAAGTAATCAAAAATTTAATCAAAGTTGGGAGAAATTCGGGGTTTATATGAAAAAACAGTTCCCTAATATAAAAACTTGGATCCATTTTTAATTTTCTGTGTCGGTAATAAGGGGGAGGAAAGACAAGAGGTTAATAAATCTACAAGAAGCTTGGTTAAGTGGTTAAGGAAAGCAGCATCGAATAACTTAGTTAAATAACTTGAGAGGAAGGCAAGCAGAAGCCTAAGAAGTTGGCAAAATTGAAAGTCTACAACAGGTATTATGATTTATGATTAATTATGATTTATTTAATGGAAGTAGCGGATATTGATTTGTTACTAATAGAATGAACGAATATGCATGATTTGTTTTTGTTATAATTTATTTAGGATTTATTTGGTGTATTTTGTTATGTTTGCTATTATTAGGTTTAGGTTTTTTCTGTGTTGTCTGTTTTGTTTTGTTTTGCTTTTATTGTATGAATGTTATAATTTTCAATAAAGAATTTATATTAAAGAAAGAAAGTTCCCAATCTCCTGCTCCGTGCTGTTTGTTACTTTAGGAATGCTAAGCTTGGGGCTAATATCTCTTACTTCAACATGCATTATATATATTTTTGATCTCCATGTTTCGTTTGTAAGGTCTGCTGTAAACACTGACAGCATGCAACATGGATTTGGCTATGCCTGTTCAGCAATCCTTTTTATCAGATGCAGATTTGGCAGCAGATATTTTGTACCTCTGTAATCTCAAGACTGTCCATATGGGACTGATCTGGAGAAACTGTTTCTGCTGCTGTCAAAGGTGAGAACGCATCTCCTTTGGGCCCCAGTTATAGTATACAACCAAAGAATGTCATTGCCTCCTATTATCCCCCCCTGCACAGTTCAAGATGCCATTCTTTAAAAAGTTCCACATGGCGTGGGCTCCCAGAATACCTAAAATTCTCATTCTAGACTCTAGGATAGACCAAGGGCAATAACGATATATCCTTTGTCAGATTTAGGCAATAAGGGGAGCCAAGTATGAATTCTCAGCAGAATATTCTGCAGCTGTGAAACTCTCCTTATGGAAACTCACCCAAGGCCAAGCCTGAGCATATTACAGAAACACTACAATTCTTCTTCATTGGGGTTGGCTGTTGTCACTGTGATAAAATGGATTTGTGCATCCTGTTCTACCTGGTGAGAGAATTTCCAGTTAGTTGAAATCTCAAATTACTTGATGTTAGCTAGGAGGGACGACTTCTTTCTTTCTTTTATGCTATCCCATTTACTCATACTGGCAAAGGCTGGTATTTTGCCACCACCCTCCAGAAAGAATATAATGAGCATATTTCAGGAAACACTTCTGCATGTTTCATCACTTCATTAAGAGGCTATGAAGTCTTGTTTTTGGTGAGTTTCTGCTAGCCACTTGGGGCATGATGTATGGAAAATCAGGATAAAAATGGTATAATAATAGTAGAATCATGTAGTTTGAAGGCACCTCAAAGTCCATCTAGTCCAACCCCCGTTGTGACCCATTGCTCTAGCTTCCTCATCTTCAAGTGAAGAGGCTGTGGATACAGAGGACATCCTCAGGACAAATCGTCAAAGCTTCCAGGACTGGAGGAGCATGTGATGCCAGTACTTCTCCAGCCAGAAGCAGTTAAGTTGCCTTCTTCAGGCTCCAGTTCATTGTGGCCCACAGTCTCTCCAACACCTAGAAGAGATGGAGTCCCTTTAAGAGTAAGAACTCCGCCATTAGTGGGGTGGAACCAGCTGCTCAGAGTCTGGGTTTGCTGGCTGTTGAAGCAACATTGATTTGTCTTGCCTGATATCCAGCTTTGGTCATGCGTAGATCTATCCAAGATGCTGTCCACCTTGTGGTTTGCTTTTCTTTTCTTTTCTTTTTCAACCTTCACCTCTGCTTTGCCTGACCTTGCCTTGATGGAACCTGAGTTTTGCTTGACTTACAAGATGCTGAACTGGGGGCTAACAGTATGTGGAACTTGTATCCTTGAAATCAGGGTCCAGGACACTTATCCTAAATCTGGGCCCCCAGTTGGGGGGGCACTGCTTGAGACAGAACACTGTACTGATGCAGAAAATCTGCTGCTCAAGCAATCTCCGATAGGAGGTCATTTTACTGTGGCCAAAACTCTGGCTCCTGGGAGCCCTGCTGAGCGTAAACTAATTACAGCAAGGAAGATGGGATTCCTTCCCCCTCCCATTTAGTCCGTTTTAGTAGTATAACACAACAGGTGTGTTTGGAAATCAAAAATACCACATGCAAGCTGGATTTTTCTTTTTATAGGGTAAAGTAATTTTCTTCTTAAGTCATGTCCATGGATTTGGTTCTGTGAAATTTAGACATCAGTATAGTTCCCCTCTGTGTCTGAGGTCCAAGGGTGTATGGACCTTCCAAAATGTTGCTCTCTGAAACCCCTTCTCCTGACACTTAACTTACATCCAGTTATTTTCCTTGGGAACTCTAGACTCGTGTCTGTTATTCCTTGCTATTGTACATTTGAAAATACATCTATTGTATTCAGGGTTGTATTCAGTGTTAATTCTTCTTAGAGTTGACCCATTGAAATCATGGTCCATTAATTTCAGTTAGCCTACTCTGAGTTGGACTTCATTAGATAGAACCCTGTATGTACTCCTAACTGAAATGATGATCATCTAAATCTAAACAGGGAGATCAGTGCTTACATAGAGTGCAGACAGGAATTGAGGGAACATGCTTAGCATGGAGAAGGTCCCTGATGGCATCTCCAAGTCAGATGATCTGAGGAGCAGTTGACTGGGAACAACCTCTGCTGAGACCCTGGAGGAATACTGTGCTAGAGGAACAATGGTCTGGGGGTGAGTCAGCTTCCTGTGTTACCAAAAACATGAGGAAACGTTCCCACTTACCTGTGGGCAAAATACATTTTGTCACAATTGCCAGTGACCTTGTGCAAAACCATGAGTCATTCAGGTTCTTTAATAATTGTGAAAGTTCATGTTTCAGACAGTCAGAGTTTTGGTTTGTGTTTTTTGGAGAACTGGACTGCTTGTGAATTGTACCCAAGTTATAAAGATGCAAGCCAATAATTGTTGACCTGAGCCCTTTCGTACTTTTGCCAATAAAACAGTTGTGGGAACTAGGCTGCATTCCACACTGACCATGAAACCATATTTATTGCAAAACTTATTGTGTTGAGGTCAGTAATAAAAAGCAGAGAGATTCTCCTCTTCACCCACTCTGTGTGCATTGTTGTTGAGGAAAAGGGTGGAAAGGGTTCATGGTTTTTTTCTTTATCCCTTTCTTCTACAAACATGAAAAAAGAAGTTTCTAAGCAGACAGTTTGGACAATGTGAAAAATAATCCTGTGCGCATGTGTTTGAGTTTAAAATTTGAGTGTTGCTATCTCTTTTCCCATTTCTGTGATTTAATATTACTGAACAACAAAAAGGATCCTTGCTCTTCTTGTTCCTTAGTAGTTGCATTGGCACTGGATGGAGGCCTCAGCTACAGGCTAACATGCCAGCAACTGACTGCGGTGGGCAAACTTGAAGATTTAATTTCAGAAAGTGTGTTTGTATTTCCCAGAGGCACCACGTTAATGATAGTCCTCCAAGCCCTGCATTTACCACCAACACATGTTAACAGACCTGGTTCTTGGTGCTTTTAGAGAGAGTGGTGACACATAGAGTGTTTTTAAATAATTTTTTCACTCATTTGTTTGTTTGAACTTTCTGCATTGTTCTGTTTCTTTCCCACCCTCCCAAATACTTTAAAACCAAAAGCAATAAATAATAATAACACATTGGACTGATGTCACATCCAAATTTGAGAATAGAATTCTATAATCTATCTGCAGTTGGAGAAATGTGTAATCAAAACCCTAGAGCTCAAAGCATTGTAAACACCAGACACCACAGAACACAGATTGGCCCAGCTGATACATACAGAGGAGGTCTACAAGTGAGACGGGGTCGCTCTACTCGTCCTCAGCATGACCTTGTGGCCACCATGCTAGTGCCAAGAGCGACAGTGCAGACAAGGTCACAGAGAGTTCCTGAGCTCAGTTTCCTGCTCATTCAGCTAGGCCTGTTTTGTGGCTTTCATAGGATTAAAGCAACATTACATGGAGCATTTTCATGCTGCTGGCTTACCCTAGCTCAAAAGCAATGTTAACCCAGAAGATTAAATAAGGGATTTGTGAGAGGTTGTAGTGTAAGACGAGTCTGTGCACCTGGCTGTCCTTGAAGAAGTCCAAATGAATCTAAAGAGAAGAGAGAATTGGATTTTTCATACTCAAAAAGTTGAATAGGCATTAGAAATGTCACCTCTGTGGATTGTAATATTAGTGACATGGCCCTTATTGCATACACATGTAGTTCACCCACAGATACACACCATGCCATTTCCCCCAGCTCATTGCTCCTCAAGCAGCACACTTCTTCCCACTCAATAAGGAGGCAGGGTAAAGGCCCTCCCCTCTTTTACATACTAAATATCTTTTCGAAGCAGTAATATTAAGGAAGTTAAATCTCTAGTCTTCTTCTAGTCTACCATCCTGCCTCCTTATTGAGTGGAAAGAAGTTTTGCTGGTCCCATGCCATGGAATACTCTTCCAGCAGAGATGTGGCTGGTTTCCTTGCTTTGACTTTTAGATGGCTCTTGAAGATTTTTTTTTAAATTCCAACAGGCCTAAGTGGTTGTTCAGAATTTCCTTCAGTGGCTAGTCATTTCAATTATTGTTTTGTACTCCTTTTAATGGGTTTTATATTGCGGTACACCACCTTATATTTTATGAGATGGTGGATATATAAATACTAGTATGAATAATTAATGCATTCACTGGATGCCTTGTTCTTTCACTGAAATTATGGGACTACAGGTCATTTCACATGTTACCCTCATGATGAGAGATCAGATATAATAGTCTCCCTTCCCCCTTAACAGCAGCCATCACCCCATACTCTATCAAAACTGCTTTTGAAGCTCCATCCATATTTAAAAATCCATTTGCCTCCCTCTTTTAATGTGTTTTCATTTAAATAAAATAAGGAAGGAATACAATAATGCGGCTTCCAACAGGAGATTAAAAATACATCAAAACATCAGTCATTAAAAAAAAAACTTCCCTAAACAGGGCTGCCTTCAGATGTCTTCTAAACATCAGGTAGTTGTTTATTCCTTTGACATCTGATGGGAGGGCATTCCACAGGTCGGGAGCCACTACCGAGAAGGCCCTCTGCCTGGTTCCCTGTAACTTTACTTCTCACAGTGAGGGAACCGCCAGAAGTGATGAAAGCCATGTTAAAAAAAATGACAGGTAAGACCATCATAAAAACCATCATTTCTGCCCCACCACCATTACACAGCCCCATACAACATTCCTGTTTTGACTGGGACATCCGATTATCAGAAGCTGTCCCAGCTTCTGATCCCAGTCCTGAATATCCTATTTTGGCTCCCTCTGCTGCAAACCACTGACATGCTTCTGGAAGCTGCAGCCACACTTCCAGAAGCTCTGAAAGCGCAGCACCTGCTTCCAGAAGTATGTTGGTGGCAGAAATGGGGTGGGTGGCAGTGGTGGCAGCATGATTGGGCAGGCAGCAGAGGGTGGGCAGTGGCAGGATGGTGGTGACCCAATGGTTGTGTGTGTGTGTGTGTGTGTGTGTGTGTTTGTGTGTGTCCCAATTTGTCCTTCCAAGATGTTGGAGTATATGCAGCCCTAGACAGGTGCAGGGACCCTCAATGTATGGGGGTCTACTGCCCCACCTGAGCAGAGTGGGTGGGTATATTTCATAGAATTGTAGAGTTGGAAGGGGATCTTGAGGGGCATCCAGTCCAACCACTTGCAATGCTGGAATCTCAACTAATGCACCCATGATAGATGGATGAAGCTGCTTCTCTTCCTTTATTCACACTGTCTTCCAGCCATGTAATGACCAGTCAAAAAGGGAACCCCTGTGTTGCAACTCGAACGAGAATAAAAAAACAGAGCAACACGAGACCAAACATGTAACATGAACTCAAAGAGCTTTAGTGATGTCAATGATCAATATAAGCATTCAAAGGGAAATTCATCCTGATAATATGACAAAATATATGCGTGTAAATAGTCTCTGTATGTGGCAACATAAATGTAGTATTCCAGCAAAGCCGAAACGGTGAAGAAAATTAGTGAATGATCTTCCAACGGACAGCGTTTCCGGATAAAGTTCACTGTTTCGATGTTACTTCTTCAGCAGACGTATGATAAATTTAAAGCCCATCTTGTGCATAGAAAGCATGCTAAGGGACAGTGCTCATAATATATGTAGACACTGCTTGTGTTCTTCTTGCTGCCGCATGGGACAATGCATGAATTAGACGTTTGGGTTTAGTAAGTAAATATTTTAAACTTACTTAAGTATGTGATCTGTTCATTGCTGGAGAGGTAAAGAGACCAAACAGGATATGCCAAAGGACACAACAACCATGCTATGCTGCTAGAGGCTCTCTCCTACTGGCATGTGTGCAAAGCCCCATGTTCCGAATCCAGGCACCCAGCTGACTCTTTTGTCAATTACCCACAAGTGGGTCAGATCTAGTTTTCACCTTCCATAGTTATGAGGATAAATAGAAAAGAAGATTCTTGAATGCCACCTTGGAGGAAAATGGAAGGGATATATATGTAATACTACTGTAGAATATTAAGAATAAATAGTCTATATCCAGCTTGCCTATCTCTGATTTGAATTGGGTGTGAAGTCCTGGCGGGGGGGAGGGGGGACTTAAAAAATTAAACAAAAAAGATTATGGGATACAACCAGAATATTGAGGCTTACAAAATGGACTTTGACTGTGGGTCCTTCGAAATCCGTATGTGGTTGCTTGATGGGACAGGCTAGCCTGGGTGGAGTGTTGACGGAGTTCTCTGCAACATCCTACTTTTTCGCAGCCGTTTGGAATCCCACTGATCCATCAGCCTCCGAGGGCGGACCTTCCTAATAGGTCCTCTGCCTCTGTGGGTGGGAAAAGGTGCTGACATCCTAAATCTCAACAGGAAGTGATCTGACCATGACCAGGGACTGATGTCAATGTCCCCCACCTTCAAATGTCCCCCACCTTCTCTTCCTGCCCAGTCGAGAAAACAAGATCCAGAGTGTGGCCTGCCATGTGTATTGGCTATATATGCTCACCATGACTTTGTAACAACTAAAGCCAAACATTCTTCCCCATAATTCATGCAGTATTGCATATGCAAAAAGAGGCACTCCTGGGTATCGGTTGAGGGGTGGGAATTTCCTGTTCAGCCAGAAGAAGCATTAGCTTGTCCCATGATGATCTGGAGGGGGGTGGGTGGGACAGGACAGCTGCTCCAGAGAAAACTATGGGGAAAGGAGGTGGCACCTGACATTAAGGCAGGCCCTATATGCCTCTCCTGTTGTCTTGCCTTTCCTGTGGAACACCACCATCTCATCCTTCCTTCGCAGAAGGAGGTGCATATGAACAGTTTTTCTGACCACCTTGCTTTCAGTAAAACATAATAAGAATTATATTACAGGAACAAGATAAAAAAATTGTGATAGTGTTCTTGTTCCATGAGCAACTTGATCCTTGATCCTGCATGTGCCCGGAGCTGCAGGCAGGCGTTCTCGTGATCCAGCTTGGCCACTTGCTGCTCAGTCTTCTCCTGCAGCTCCTGCTGCATCTTGACAATTTTGTTGAGTTCCTTGAGGTACTCCGCTGCTTTGCTTGGGTTCTCTGCTGGGGTCTTCATGGTCCCAGCCAAAGCACTGAGAAGGCTGGTGACGGCCTTACGCTGAGCTTGACTGCAAGTGCTAAAAAGGGACAGTGCCAAGCTATGCCAAGGCACCAGTCCAACTACACCTTTCCCCCCTTTTCTTCTGCACAGTTGCAAGTCAGCTTCTTTACTAGGGAGCACCGACACAACTGCTCTTACTTTGAGCCACCCTTGCTACAGCTCTCAGCTGGGCTCACTGTGACTGCGCTACACCCAGAGGGTCCAGCTGTTCTGCAGAGCCTCTTAACCTCTTAAGGTTTTGTGAATTGATTCAGTACTTTGTTAAGTTTTGTTTGCTACATTTGGGAAAAAATGAATGTTTCAATAGAGTACCAATCTAGCAGCCTGGTATTAATGGAATATTTGGAGCTACTCCAATGTTGTTACTCATCTTTCTGCTTGCTACACATAACAAGCAACTTAATTTTATAAAACAAAAGCAGAAAACAAATACAATTCCCTGGGAATCACTTAAATTTGATTTATATGCGGTAAAGGGAACAAAAGTGTCATATTTATTCAGAGATCATATTAAAGGAATTCAGTAGCTAAGGAGAATGAAGGAGTGAACCACATGTATTCTAAAATGTCATTTAAAACATATTATTAAAAAATACATAGCTTGCTTCCTAGTTAAGAAATTTGACAACACCATTAGATAAGTGGAAATCCTGTTGATGGTTACTTATCTTCTGACTCAATTTGCAGGAACAGCTAAGATGATCTAAATCAACTGCTTGCCTTGTAATGATGAAATATCTACGTAGGCTCACAGATTTAGGTTTTTTTCTCTCTTGCATATTTGAAGCTGGAAGGAAATCAGCCATTGGTCATGCTTTCTAATATGCAACATACTGAATTCCCACAAACGTCCAGTGGGTTGTATCTAACTAAGTCCTCCATAGAGTGGACCTATAATGGGCCTGAGTTGGTTAAAGCCATTAATTTTATTGGATTTACTCTAAGTAGAACTAGCACTGAGTGTAGAACAGCTGAGTGTCATTTAATAAGGCAAAGTGTTCACTGATTATAGTTGCAATTTTTTTCTTAATACAGATTACTTTTCTAAGTATATTTTTCTTTTGTCCTGACAGATTGATCAAGTTATCCGTCAACGTAGCCTATCAAGTCTGGAACTGTTCCTCTCTTGTGCACAGAAACAACTGAGTTCTTTATTACATGAAGAATCTACATCCGATGCAGAACAAAATAAACTGTCCCTCTAAAATCACAGAAAATTATGTAGTTACTAAACTAAATGCTGCAGATGATCATTCTAAGACACTGAGAATTGAGTTACTGATTCAAGATTAATCAGACGGCCTTATTTGTTTTAGTCTTTGATTTTCACTTTCATGGCCATATGAAATCTAGTCAAAGGATGTCTCCAGCGATAAAGAGTTTTACAATGGCAACTTGTTTTCACAAGAGTTTCATTAATGGCTGAAGAATGCAGTAACTGACAAGTCCCCGTTGAATAACTTTAGTATCACATTCTTTGAGAAAAAGCTCATATGGTTGCTCATTTAGAACTCTATACATGTTATTTATCGCTCTGTTAAATGGATGTAGAATCTTATTTCTCATTCCAAATCCATTTGACTTGAAGCAGGAGGTGGGAAACAGTACCGTTTTCTTCTGGAAACACAAGGGGTCATATCCGAATTAAGTCATACAGAGAGCAGACTCACTGAACCAGTGGACTTGACTAACCTAATTTTATTGATTTCACTGGATGTGCTCTGGTTATGGATTAGTCAGATAGCACCCATTGGATCTTCAGGTCAACGAAATAGTAGAAAATGATCTTAGATGTCTCCCTCATTCTTCAAAGATAGTGCCTAGGATCCAAAGAGCTTGTTTATTATTTATTCCCAAGTTTGGCAGACCTAGTAGGATTTTTTTTTTACACAGAAGAGAGCTTCCTCTGTTTCCAAAGCAGGTGTGGCTTACTCCCTAGTTAAGGTAGTTAGGATTGCTGCCTTAGTGTATTTAGCTAACTATTTTGAAAGTGAAAGAACACATCTAAAGGGTTCTAGATTCTCAAATCAAGTCAAATGAGAAGGTATTGAAGATATCTGTTTGTTTTCACATATGTATAATGTAATAATTCATGAGAAATCATTGCACAGATAATGTTATGTCACTTGTGTATTTTAAACTCTCTTAACTTCATTGCATTTAGTAATAAATAAAGTTTCCAAAAATAAGATAATAATAACTTACATGCTGAAATATTTAATTCCTAGTTTTTCTATGCTTTTTATATTAGAAGTTATTCTCACTTTTCTTTATCATTTTTATAAGTTTTTTCAGAAAAATACTGTTACAAAATTTGTGTCCCTGCCCCTCTCTGCCAAGCAGTGGCAAGAGCCCATGGGGTCCCAGGCACCCGCACAGGATCTGTGTCCCTTTAGAGAATGGAAGACTCAGTGGAGACTGTTGTGCTTTAAGAAATATGGTTTACCTCACCTATTTATACCTTCAGTCTGCATGGAGGGAATCTGTATCTTATGGCATACACATTTCGAGAGGCAGCAGTGCAGGCAACCTTCGGCTGCTTTCCTCAAAGATGGATCTCCGCTCGCTCTCTCCTCCTTCCCAGAAAACCCCTTGCTTGAAAACTCCATTTTCCTGTCCCTTCAAATGTACACCCCATCACTCACACACACACACACACACACACACACACACACACCCCAAGCTAAAGGATTCCTCTCCTCAATGGCCCATCGACACCTTTTGCCATGTTAGGTTTGCTTTTCACTAAGCCAGCCGGGCTGGTTTGCATAAACCAGCCTAGAAATTCCTTTGCCGCTTGCATTCTCCTTTCATATCACAAATAACCAAAACCCAACCTAGCAGTTCAAAAGCATGAAGTGCAAGTAGATAAATAGGTACTGCTCCGGTGGGAAGGTAAACAGCATTTCTGGGCAATGCTCTGGTTTGTCAGAAGCTGCTTAGTCATGCTGGCCTAAGCACATAAAGCACATGACTACAGGTGGGAAGGGGAGAGAGGAGAAAAGGTGCTTTCAACCCACACAGTGTTTGTGCTTGCACCAGTTAAAGCCACCTTCTCCCCATCCCAGTCTTGTCTTCCAGACTGAACTGGCATCTTTGGGGTGGGGAGAGGAGTCACCTGTATCTTCCCTGCTTTCAAGCAGGACAAGGAAAGCGCACCTCCTCGAATGCCACAGTAGGGGAAATGTCCATCAATATGGAGCAGGCCACCCAGTATTACGGTACTATTCATCAATCTTACAGCAAATAAAGAAGCAGGAATCTGGAGTTAATCCTGATAGCTCCCCAATGGTCTGATTTTCAGACTCCACACATCATAGAATAGCAAGGTTGGAAGGGGCCACAAGGGTCATGTAACCCCTTGCAATGCAGTAATCACAGGTAAGTGTCCTGCTAGCAATGTGCTCACACTGGAAACTACCAAGATGAATGGTTCTTACCATTCAGCAGCAGTATTTCAACAGACAGATTTTCCAAACTGTAGTACTTAGATTTTGAACAGGAATGGTTTGAAGGGCTTTGGATACCCTGTAGATATATTTACTGGGTACTTTTCTGGCCTCTTGGTGCCTGGCACTTAGGAAGCCTTCCTGATATAGTTCAAGGATGGCAAAATCTCAGGTAGGTTGCTCAAAAAAATGTTCTGGAAATTTCACAAGAAAGGGTGTTTAACGGCTTTAGTACCAGCACACCCAAGTGTGAGGTGGATGCCTTGAATAGCAATTTGTCACAGATTGGTGGGGATCTTCCTGTTCCCAAAGGGGGCAGCCTTATCCTTCCCACATACACCTACCTATTCACTTAGGTACAGCAGTGGGTTTTTTGTTATTTTGTTTTTTGTCTGGGGGGACGCATACCCCTAAACATTTTGTGAATCTTTGCACTTTGTCTATTTAGTGAATTTATTTTTCCAATTTGAACTATAAATGGTGGTTTTCTTGAGTCAAAATTAGAGTACCCCTAAACAATTTTTTTAGAAAAAAGCACTGGGTACAACCATCCACCTGGTGGAGGATGGGTACCAATGAATCCAGATAAAGCTTACTATCCAACAGAAACACAAGTCATAGAAGAGATAGTAAAAACTGAAACAAGAAAAATGCAAAGAATATGACACAAAATGACAAATAAACCAATTTTCCCCAGTACCAGTATACTTAAACGGGTGGAGTTGGGCAACATTCTGCAGCTATTAATTAGTGGGTTTAATAAGGGGCAAAAGCTGAAGAATTCTTTAGAAGACCTAGAATGGACTGCATACTTACAAAGAAGGAAAGATAGTATGGGATCCAACACAGAGAAAGAACAAAAAAATGAGTTGGGGAAAACAGGTAAGAGGTTTGGAAGGTCATGATTAAGATACTGTGTGCACAAGAAATAAAAAGAGAAGATAATTTTATACTCATCAGTATAAAATTATATTAATGTTAGTTAAATGGATTATAGCTGCCAGAGAGAGAAGATAAATTGAGAAAATGATCCCAAGCCTTAAAATCTGGGGATTAACCACAGCTGAGGGGCAAAAGGGAAAAGAATCCAAACAGAAAAACACCAGCTAAATAAGAACTCTTAAGACACAAGAGTTAAATGTGTTGCCCATAAGGAATGTCCTTACAAGCTATACCAAAATAGCAATCCTGTTTCACTGATTCAATCCATGCTTTTCTGGCAGTACAAAACATCCCACAAATCAATTATAATTTAGGAACCTCTCTCGTTTATGCTCTGCTAACACCAGCCCTAAAGGGGCCATTCCTCTACTGAAGATGACCATAACATCCACACCCACTTCCTCCACCACCAGACTTACAAGTGGAAAAAGAGCACAGATTTTAAGGCAATAGTTTTACGATAAAGATAACTCTTCTGCTGCAGTTACCTTTGCTGTTGGATTTTCATCAAACATATTAATATTCTTCCAATTTTATAAATAGAATGGCTCAATATCACCATTCCAAGTTGGCAAATCTCTGTGTTTTCCGCAAAACAAGCACCCTTGGATCACAGTCTTGAAGCTCCTCAAGCACTGGATCACCCGGGATATGTCAGTAGTTCTCACGGGGCCATGGTCATTCCCCCTCTGGTTTCCTCAGACATACAAGAAGAATATCAGAAGACCCTGGTGGAACAGGCCAAAGGCTGATGGCCCATTACTGTTCTCACAAGGGAAGCCCACAAGCAGAGCTAAGAGGCTAAGCCAGAATCCTTGGGATGGGTGCAACTAAAAATTGCTCAGGAAATTAAAGCTCATGGCAGTGGCATGATTACAGAGTGGCTTCATTATAAAATCATCCTCAAAATATCAGAAGAAATTATACTGAAAATTATTGGTGACTCTGTTGACAAATCTACTCCAGAGAGTGGTACTCTCTACACAGCACTTGTGTTATGAGCAACACAGGACTCCTACTTTCCCCTTCTGCTTTTTAACATTTACACAAAACTGTTGCAGATCTGCTGTGATGTGCCAGCAATATGGCGATTCCAAAATGCATATTAGGGCAATATTTTTGATTAGGCCAATCAAAATACCACAAAATAGTGTAAAAACTTTGTGGCATTTTGGTGGGCATAATAAGATATTTCCCTAATTTGAATTTAATATATTTGCATTAATGTGAAGACACTCAGCTCTCTTTCACTTTTTACCGCACAGTCCAGGTCCTCTTCAGCAGGAATAAGGATCTTGCATTATGTAGGTAGCCTCAGTCATCCATAATGATGCAGTATCTAAAAATGCCCTGGTGGTTTCCTTCGTACAAGGAACAAATTTCCAAGCTTGACATTTTCCACTTACCAGTAACTTATTTGTACACAATTGCTATGGATAAAAGAGCCTTACTTTATAAGGAACTACACCTGAGGGTGCTCATCCATGTGGAAGCAGTCAATGTCATGGGCTTTAGAAAACCTAAATTTGTGTGTTTGCCTGACCTGTGATCATATCTATTCTACAGAGAGCAGTTTACATTCATGGCATCATTTTAAGATGAATCATTTTTAGCAATAAATGGCACTTCCATATTTTTACTGTCTCTCTCTCTCTTTTTTAAAAAGACATTTTAATATGTTCCAATTTCACATTTGTTTACTTAATCTATAATTCTTCAAGTTTCCGACTTCCTTATAAAACCAACATTTTTTACGTTCTTTCCATTGTCCTTCATGACTAATGTGGCACAAGAATTTTGTAAGAATAAACAATTGCGCTAATCCATTTTTCTCTTTCAGTGGTATTTTAAACAGTTTGACAGTTGGCTCTAGTAAAGGTAAAAAGTTGTTCTTAAAACCGGTTCTTAGCAGAGAGTTGTTGATGAATTGCTACATGCCTGAAGTTTGGCCTGTGATCTTAGTGTGAAAGACAAGCAACTAGAGTGTGATCCACTTTCTCTGATGTTTATAGGTAACGCTTTTCACAGTATACTATTTTATCGTTAAGTGGTGTTGTTTGCCCTCCCTCCTCCCTCCCCGGGCTTATGCTAGTTTCATTTAATCAAAAACACTTCAGTGTCTTCAGTTGCCAGCAAACAGCAGAGTTGGTTTCCTTTGGGCCATATGTAGCTGCTGGCACATGCAAGTGGGCGGAAAATTCTGATCAGTGTCTCCTGAGTTACAATGTGGGGTTTCTACTAGTGAAATACACTGAATCCTCATCTTTGTAGACACTTGGGTCACTCAACAGGTGAATAACATTTTGTGTCTCTGGTTCAAAGAAAGATATTTATAAATGCTTCCTCGGTGATCCAAACAAGTACCAGAAGGCCCAGACTGCAACTTCCATCAGCACTACCAACCCCCTCCTAGATTCTGATTGCCGAGTATGGATCATTTGTACTGGAACCACAACCAGTGAGATCCACGTCTATGCATTTTTTTGCTGCTTCAGCAGGTTGTCTTACTCGTTTTTGTTACATTGTTTTTGTTTTATTACAGGTAGGTAGCCGTGTTGGTCTGCCGTAGTCGGAAAAAAAAATCCTTCCAGTAGCACCTTAGAGACCAACTAAGTTTGTTCTTGGTATGAGCTTTCGTGGGCATGCACACTTCTTCAGATACACCTTATGTGACCTCATGTGAAGGAATAAAAGTATCGGAGCAAAGTTGTTGTTGTTGTTGTTGTTATTATTATTATTATTATTATTTTCACTTTCCTCACAAAAGTGACCCAAAGTAACTCAGAAAAACAGTATAAACACTAAAACCAATTATAACAAACATAACCTATAAAAGCCTAAATATCTATACAAACAAAACATAGTTTGCAGATCCCACCCAACTAAAAGAAGCCACAAATAACTATCTACACAACCAAAAATTATTGTTAATACCACTAGCCAAAATGGCTGCATGAACAATGCCTTCCTAATGTTATTCATCTAGGAACCATCCAGCAAGTCACATGCTGAAAAGTCTCTGCTATGTTATTAATTGTAGACTAGAAAAGAACTTAACTAAATCTGACAGATTTTTTTTAATGTACAATTAGTTTCCAAGTCATATTCTAAATTTCTGTTAGAGAGTAAATTGCAAATTTTGCTAGCCATCTTTAAAATTATGAAACATAATAAAATTATGCACACAACTAGATTATTTAGAAGTGTTATTTAATTAAGAAGAAGAAGTCTATGAGGCCTTAAGCTTCAGTACAGACAGAGACTGGCCATGAGTCTTTATTTCTGAAAGTTAAAATAGACAGAATTGCAGAAAACCCAAATAATTATTATTTTGTGTCTGGACATCAGACACAATAACATCAGTTATTTGATACAGAATTATATTAAATATTGATAACTTATTGAGACATAGAAGAAGTCAAGATGGCTGTCCTCATGTGATGACTGCCTTCAAGTTTATAATTTACTTTTGAGTAAATGATTAAAGACTTTTGGTCTTGTTGCCTAATTTGTAATATTTGCAATCAATTTCTGGGGACCAAATGACAACTGCAGGTGGTTGTATGCATGAATTATTACAGTAATTGTGCTTACAGCCAACTACACAGTGTCTGCAGATCAATCTATTAAACCCAAGCAGAATTAGGTCACCCCAAAGCTTAGGCATGATTGTATAGGCCTACTACACTAGGTTTAAATTACTAGAATGACCGTTCCCCACATCAAATGGGGTGCACATTTTGCATGGTCGTGTGTAGCCTCCTGGAATCACAAGGCAGCTCCTGGCAGTTGGGTCTAGCACCACCTTCCCAGGCTGGATACCTGTGGACTCCACCTACTCCAGCAGCCGCCCAATCCTGCCTGGGGAGGTGTTGCCAGGGGGATTGGCCAGGTAGAAGGAGGGAATACACAGTGCACACAATAGAAGTGGGGGGGGCGACGCCCGCCCCCATTGCGGTGGCGATACCAGGGCTCCCGCTAAAGGGGTCTTAGGGGGAGGCATTGGCCATACACCCAGAGGTCGTCATTGCCCTCCCCCTCCAGCGGCGGCAAACAGGGGGGCGGGCTATCTGCTTGAACATATGTTCTCCAGAGCTAGCCCAATCCCCACACATGCTGGATAACCCTGAAATTACCCAGAACCCCAGCTGGGGGGCTGGGAAGGATAAATGCCCAATGCCTGTGCCAAGGTCTCCCTACATCTGAATATTAATAAAGTTGTGGCCAATTTAATCCCATAGAACGTTGTCACGTGTCGTTATTTCCCCCAGGGGCTGCCTGGGGTTCGGGGGACTCCGCCTGGCCACACAAAAGCTCTATCCAGTTTGTAGGACTTAGAAGACAAAGAAAATATGTATTTGTTATATACTGAAGTTCTCACCCTAGGCCACTAGTTGTGTATATAGTTTCACTCTGCCCACCGTGACTGCAGTTCTCACTCAGGTCCACATGCAAATGAAGGATTGAGAGTGCCGTTCACGGATTGGGTAGCTAGAGAGAGTTGTTATTGTTGCATGTTACTGAGTACTATATAAGCAGGCTGGCTGAGCCCTTCAGTCCAGTTCTGTTCCAGCCTGAGAATAAAGAGAGCTGCTTGGAGAATCACTGTGTCATCTGCTATGTCCACCCACTACTTAATACTGGCGACGAAGGTGGGATCTGATGGAAATCAGAGCACAGCCAGACTCGGGCACTCACTGAGCAGAATCACTGAACTGAAACACCACTGAGCTGAAACACTGAGCGAAATCACCGAACAGAACCAATTCAGAGCTGACCGTTCTGGCTAGAGCGCTGTGTTCCATCCATCACCCACCACGTCGGCATCGGAACCATGGCTTCATTCGTGCCTCTAGCGCCATTTGCCCCAGCCTCTGCATCATGGGACTCATACCTCACTCAGTTTGCCTGCTACCTCCAAGCAAACGAGCTGACGGGAGGGTCAGAGGAGTGAAAGCGAGGCGCACGCCATGCATTTTGCCACCGGAACCAGGCAAAGGGGGAGTTGATCAACAGCTACATCGCCATCCTCCGAAAGGCTGCACTGCACTGCAAGTTCCGAGACTTAGACGATGCTCTGATGGATCGAATCGTCTGTGGAGTCCGGGACAACCGCCTGCAACGGCGTCTCCTCGCCTAGTCAGACCTCATGCTGCAGAAGGCCATCGAGGAGGCCGTGGCCTCAGAAGCTGCTGAACCAGGAGATCTGCAAGGCCAGCAGTCCGCATCCTACTTAGAAACCAATTGCAGTACACCACGAGGAGGCTAGCAGTGACGAGGTGTCCTCCAGCAAAGACGATGGTGTGCACCAGACGAAGCGGGAGCGCAGGAAGTTCAAACAGAGGTCCAAGGACCAATCAGAATGTGCTGGCTGTGGAGGCAACCACCCCCATGTCAAGTGTCGTTTCAGAGACATAATCTGCCAGCGATGCTCCAGAAAGGGCCACATCGCTAAGGTCTGCCATCAAAAGACTCGTGCCCAAGCTATCTTAAAAAAAAAAAGTTTAAAATAATCTTTATTAAACATTCAAATTATAACATCAAAGATTAAAATCATTGCATACATACAATAAAAAGAAAAAGTTGACTTCATATTGTTCTTACATTGACTATCTTAAGATATACAGCTTTCTGTGCTTCGTTTCCTTTTACTTATTCCCTTGTACCTTGAGTATTCAGTTAAAGCAGCTCACCAAATCTATTAATATCTTTTCTTTTTTCAAATATATCTCTACATACTTAAATTCTTCCTTCAGCCTCTACTTGGATGTATTTCTGATTGCTCCTGTCATTTTTGCCAAATTTAAAAACTCCACTAATTTAATGTGCCAATCCTTAATTTGGGGTATCTTTTCTCTTTTCCAATTCTGCGCTATAAGAATCCTTGCAGCTGCACAGGCATATAGGAAAATGTTTCTCCTATCGTCTGGCATATTTTTAGGGATTACACTCAACATTAATATCTCCGGTTTTTCCTCAAATGTTTTTTTTAATATCCTTTTCAAACTCTCATATACTGTATTTTTCGCTCCATAGGGTGCACCGGACCATAAGGCACACCTCATTTTTAGAGGAGGAAACAAGAGAAAAAAAATATTTTTCTGGTTTTCCTCCTTTGAAAGCCCTGTTTTTTGAGGATCAGCTAAAAGTTTTGCAGCTTTTTTTGCAAAGGGAAAAGCCCTGTTTTTTTGAGGATCAGCTAAAAGTTTTGCAGCTTTTTTGCAAAGGGGGAAAAGCAAAGCTCCTTTTGCAAAGGGGGAAAAGCAAAGAGGAAAAGCCCCGTTTTTATGGGGTTCAACTCACATTTCTGCAGCTTCTAAAGGAAAAGGAGCCTTTTCTACAGTTTCCAGACAGATAATCTAATCAGCCAGTCACATGTCGCTGGGGAAACAAACACATTCAACAAAAGAGGGCGGGGCTGAAAGGAAGCCGGGACTCTTATCTCTCTCCCGATCTCTTGCTGATCAGCTGCTGAGCAGGTCCTTTCAACACCCCCTTTTCTCTTTGTAAAATAAAAAGCATGATGCTCTTTTGGCCCCTGGGCAATTCAGCTCCAGGGACCACCATTCGCTCCATAAGATGCACAGATATTTCCCCTTACTTTTTAGGAGGAAAAAAGTGTGTCTTATGGAGCGAAAAATACGGTATATCATTCCAGAACTTCTGTATTTTCTTACATCTCCACCAACAATGAAGGTAGGTACCAATTTCTTCTTTGCACTTCCAGCATCTATTATTGTTATTTTTATATATCCTAGCTAATTTATCCGGAGATAAATGCCACCTAAATACCATTTTCATCTTATTTTCTTTAATTTTTGTACATGCTGTGAATTTCATGGTAGATTTCCATAATTTATCCCATTCCTCTCTGTAAATTGGGCATCCTAATTCCTGTGTCCACTTTATCTGGACACTTTTTACCTCCTAATCTTTCAATTCCCATTCCAGTAGGAATTTATATAATTTTGCCAATGGTTTTTTTATATTATCTATTAATAATTCCTGAAGTTTAGATTTATTATCTACAAATCCTATTTCTTTATGCTTTTTAAATAAACTTTGAATTTGGCAATATTGATACCAACTTGTACAATATTGTTCTATTTGTTGGTAAGTTCTTAATAACATTTCCCCTTCCTCCTTTACTATTAGATCTTGGTATGTCAACAATTATTCTCTTTTAGGTTGGGTGTTCATCTCTAGTGGAGACGCCCACCATGGGACCTTAGGCTCAAATAATGCTTTGTAGTGTTCCCAAACTTTAAATAAAGATTTTTTAACAATGTGTTCTGTGAATTCTTTTTTACTTCGTTTTGTTCTCATAATAAATATGAGTGCCATCGTATTTGATTTCTAAACCCTTCCAGATTCAATAATTCTTTATTTTCCAATACTATCCATTCTCTGATCCAACACAGGCATGTTGAGACATAATATAGTTTTAAATCTGGGACTCCCCAGCCCCCTCTTTCTTTACTATCTGTTAAGATTTTATATTGTATTCTAGGTTTTCCCCCCTCCCCAAATAAATTTACTTAAATCCCTCCTCCACGTATTAAATATTTCTTCTGAACCCACAATTGGAAGCATCTGAAATAAAAATAGCATTTTAGGTAATATGGACATTTTAGTTGCTGAGATTCTCCCTGACATGGTTAGATTCTTTCTTAACCTCTTTCCAAAATTTTTTTATAGTTATTATCAAATAGATTAAATTTTTTAGCCATAACTTCTATCCCTAAATATTTAACTTTATTTACTATTTCCCATTCTACCTTCTTTTTTAGCTCTTCCAATTCTCTTTCCCTTATATTTTTAGTAATTATCTTAGTCTTCTTTACATTAATTCTAAACCCTGCTACCTCACCAAAGTGTTTCAAACTCTTTTTAAATTCCATTAGTTTGTCTAAGGGATCGCCCAAGCTATCTAAGAGGGAACTCGACCCACACCGCATACACCTGAGAGACTACCAGGGAAACGACATTCCCACGGTAGGCGTCGGCCAGTTCCGGGTCGCATTCAAGAATTTTTTGGGCCTGCTCCGACTGCTGGTGGTCGAAGGCTTGCACCCTAGCCTCCTAGGGCTAGAATGCTTTGGTGCCCTCGGCCTGGAAGTCACTGGCATCAACTGCATCTGCAACGAAGAGGTTGAGGTCCTAATCAAAGACTTTGCCGAGGTTTTTGATGGCACATTGGGCCAATATACAGGCACACCCATCTCCTTTAGCCTCAATCCGCAAGTCGCCCCTATCAAGCTAAAGCCGCGCCAGGTCCCGTTCGCCCTCAAGGCTAAGGTGGATGAACAACTTGACAAACTAATTGTGCAAGACGTTTTGGAGCCGGTTGACCACGCCGTCGGAAAAACCTGTCAATAATTATAATAATAATAAATTTTTATTTATACCCTGCCCTTCCCAGCCAAAAACCGGGCTCAGGGCGGCTAACACTAATTAAAATCACAGCATAAACATAAAAACAATCAATTTAAAATACAGATTAAAATACAAATTTAAAAATTAGCGGAGCAGATGCTAATGGAAGGCGAGGCTCCACCTACATCAACCTCACAAACTGCGGACATGGAGCTGAGCTGAGCCACTGCAGTGGTTCTGCCTGACTCCCCTGAGACACAGACCACTGCCGTGTCTGACCTTCCACCAAATCCGCTCGTGGCAGTTCCTTCAACAGCAGTGGAGCCAGGGAACTCGGGCTCAACGCCACCATTGGTCGCACCGCAGTTGCAGCAGGACTCGGGCAGCCAACCGGACTCTGATACTGGCCCTTGGCGGTCAGGTAGGGTTTCCAAGCGCCCAGTTTATTTAAAAGACTATGTTACCGACAAATTGCACACGTAATGCTGCATTGTAAACAGAATTAGTTATGCTTGCGAACTGAGAAAATTGAAACTGATATGCTATGTGCCTTACTGAACCAATAAGTGTATTGCTGTATTTAAGGGAACCACTAGGATTGTAACCTAATGCCTTATCTCGGTAGGGAGGGGTGTTATGTATTGAAGTTCTCAGCCTAGGCCACTAGGGGTGTGTGTACATAGTTTCACTCTGCCCACTGTTACTGCAGTTCTCACTCAGGTCCATATACAAATGAAGGATTGAGAGTGCCATTCACAGATTGGGTAGCTAGAGAGAGTTGTTACTGTTGCATGTTACTGAGTACTATATAAGCAGGCTGGCTCAGCCTTTCAGTTGAGTTCTGTTCCAGCCTGAGAATAAAGAGAGCTGCTTGGAGAATCACTGTGTCGTCTAGTATGTGTCCACCCACCACTTAATAGTATTAAAGCAACTTCTTTAAATGTTACTTCTATTGACGATTAACCATTATTACATTATGTTGGAATTTGGTTTACAGTCTTTCATTTGGCTCCTAAACTGTTTGTGTCATAAATGACTTCATTACAGCTGCTTTCAGCATGAGGCTCAGAAATGCTAATTAAAAGAACTTTAAAATAGATTTCTGACATCATCTGCGGTAAAGAGTGGATTCTTAACTAGTAGAGAACTCTTTCCAGTAGCACCTTAGAGACCAACTGAGTTTGTTCTTGGTATGAGCTTTCGTGAAGATACCTGGTATCTGAAGATACCTGGTATCTGAAGAAGTGTGCATGCACACGAAAGCTCATACCAAGAACAAAGTCAGTTGGTCTCTAAGGTGCTACTGGAAAGAATTTCCTATTTTGTTTTGACTATGGCAGACCAACACGGCTACCCACCTGTAGTAGAGAACTGTTCCATATCAGACTGCATAAAATGAAATGGGTTTCCCACAGCACACACATGCACACTGCCATTGAAACAGCCTTTGCAACAGTCTAAATCAATCTCTTGATTTTGTCTTTGGGAAATACTTTGGAAAAGAGTTGATGTGAATTACTAAAATTGTTTGCAGGGTTCAACTCTCTCCCCAGGCTCTTCAGAAGTCTGCTGTCTGAAGAGGCATGGGAGAGGGAATGCTCCTCATCTCTAGCATCCACCTCTGTAAATGTATGCACATGAACACTAAAGCATGAGGGGGGGGGGGCAGCCTGCCATTTCACAGGTCAGTAAAACTCACTTTTTGTTTGTTTTTAATAATTTTAAATTAGATTTTCACATTTTATACACTTTATCTCTAACCAATTCAAACATTGAATCACAAGGACTTCCTTCCCTCCCTCCCATGGGTTCTTATATAAAAAGTTTAAGTTTTTGGCATCTTTTACTGGATCCAACTATTGTATATCCCTAATTATCATAATCAATTTCACATTACAAATGTCATTACAACGCTACCAATGATTTTAACTGTTTACAGTGGTTTTTTAAGTAAACTACAATTTTACTCCAGTCTCTAAATACTTGATCCTCTTGGTTTTTCTCTCACTTTGAACTTTTACCAGCATATTTTTCCCAGAAGTGGAAAAATCATTTTCCCAGATGTTGTTGAACCCCAGCTCCCATAATTGGCCATATTCAGTAATAACTGGAGAGCACAGGCTCCCTAAACCTGCTTCAACCTAAGTGTCAAACATCTTGTAAGCTTTTAAAAGAGCAGGACAAGCTATAAGAGCTACAAGCTATAAACAAATATCGGGTACATCTAGCATACAAATGATGGGCATAGGACCCCTCAGCAATATATGCAGAGGAAAACTGTAAGATAATGGGGAAAATATGGATTATTCCCTATTATTATTTGCAAGAATTTGGAGGGTATCACTTCTTAAAAACAGGTCTATCACAGTTGCCCAAAGTACAGAATAGTACAGTACTAACTGAAAGAAATCAGTCCTATTTTACCTCAGCAGTTCTGCTTTGGGAGCCCCAGCTATTCACTACCAAAGAAGATCATTCCTAGTAATAGTGTCTTAAAATCATTTATCTATCTACAACTTAAGGCAAATTCATGCATTATCTGCTTTGACATGGGAACTGCTCTTTCTACTGTCACAGTAACGGTTGAGGCAGTAAGATGGTGGTAAGCCACAGCCATCCATCCACCAAAATGGTGGCTGACCCACATAGGAGTTTAATATGGATTTGCTCTTCCACATGTCCCATTTCTTTTCACCCTTGTCCACATGACACCTGCACTTTTTCCACAATAAATTCGGGTTTACTCAATCTGAGGGAAATCCAATAAGAGGAGTTAATTCAACATAAAACCAGTTGCTATGTGACTGTGGATGCACTGCAGCACACTTTCTGGGTTTTGGCAGGGGGAAAACAGGTCTCTAAAAATACTCATGAATTTAAGGTTACCAGTTGATGAGTTGGGTCACAGGTTCACAAAGGAGACAAGCAATCCATTTGCCCCATTATATAATCTCATCAGTTGCTATGCCACACACTTTCCATCCCCTTTTGTCTTGGGGGTGTCTGGTATTGCTCAACACCATTAGGCTGTTGATTCTGGACCACAGACTACTACTGGCTAGCAAACCTGGTTTCAGGATGACTTGACTAAGTCAGATCGATGGAATTGTTTCCAATGTACACCTAAGGAGGCCCTCAGCAAAGCAAACATTGATTTTGGAGGCACCTTTTTTAATTTCTCTGTGCCAGAAGGCTGTAAATAGGATCCCTATATTCTCTCATTAATATCAGTCCATTTTGGAGGTCAGAGGTAAGCTGCAAATTAGTGGAACTAGTTAGGAATCTGCCCACATTAGTTAATGCCAGGACAGGCCTAAACTGCTGGTGGCTGTGTACCACTTAGAGTGAGGGAAGGCACCAGAGGCAACACAGACCTCGATGGGTGGCCTGTGACAGCTGACTCACTGGGTTCATTCTCTGCTCAGCAGACCTACTCACTATCATAAATCATATAGCTGTGATTTTCTTCCTGAAGTAACTTGTTTGCTTTATTTATTTGGAAAAATTCAGTAACTACCCTCTCCAGTTGGAGAGGAGGCTTACTCAAAGAATGTTTAGTCTTAACAGCATGCGGTTTCTTCCAGTGACTTATGAACCACACTCTGAAGAGAGACGTGCTGGCACTGAAGGGTGGCAAATGCTAAACATACGCTTTTAGATAACCCATCTCTACCTCAAAAACAGCCCTTTTCATTCATCGAGAAAGTCATGGTCACAGGGGGTCAGGTCCCTTTACTTCCCTCTCGTTCATATTCCCCACTCTTTCTTTCTCAGCCCCAAATGTTAAGCATCTGGGTGCTGGCAAGCTTAGAACAAAAAATAAACTATTTTTAGTGTATCTTACAATTTATTGACAGCTTCACAGCCTTTCCTTTTTTAAAAAAATATTTTTATTCAAAGAAATGCAAACATAATACAACAAACACAAATACAAATACAGACACATAACAAAAAATTTACTTCTCTATTTTTAACATAAGTCCTCTCTCATTTTAAAGGTGACTTCCCTCAATCTCCTCCCTCTGGATTTCATTCTCCTTTTTACTTGGCATTTCCATACAATCTATCACCTCTGTCAGGGATCTTCCCAGGTGCTGCTCATGAGTAACTACTAAGCCTCCTTTGAAGAACTGAAGTTATTTATTAAGCATACAGTGGTGCCTCGCAAGACGAAATTAATTCATTCCGCAAGACTTTTCGTCTTGCGGAAATTTCATCTTGCGAGGCACCGTTTCCCATAGGAACGCATTAAAATTTAATTAATGCGTTCCTATGGGGGGGAAAGTCCGGGGGCCCCTTCCGACCGGCACCGGAGCCACGCGGCGCCGCGTTTTAAGGCTGCAGCGAGCAAACAGCAGCGCTGCTGTTCGCTCGCTGCAGCTTTAAAACGCGGCGCCGCGCGGTCCGGTGCCGGCTTACACTGGTACCTCGCCAGACGAATTCGTCTTGCGAAAAACAGCCATAGACGAATAGTCTCGCGAGTCAACTAAAAACTTGCAAAACCCTTTCATTTTGCGAGTTTTTCGTTGTGCGAGGCATTCGTCTTGCGGGGTACCACTGTAGCTATTTACAAGCGGAGCTAGTAAAAAACATGACCGTTCAGTCACTATCAGAATCCGGAAGTACATTCTTTCTCCTCCCTGTATGTTATAGCATACAGAAAGAAAGTAGCATCCCTTTTGGGGATTTCCCCCCTATAATTCCCAATAGAAAGACTTCTGGTTTCTTAGTAAAAGTGTTTTTCAACACTTTTTTCATTTCATTATAAATCTTTTCCCAGAAGTCCTTTATTTTGAGACACGTCCACCACATATGAAAAAAGGTTCCCTCTTTCTCTCTGCGTTTCCAACATTTGTTATCTGATGTATGATACATTTTAGCAAGTTTCACCAGTGTTAAATACCATCTGTACATCATTTTCATCATATTCTCTCTCAATGCTGTACATGCAAGTAAACTTATAACCATTTTTCCACAACCTTTCCCAGTCTTCCATCATAATATTGATTTAGCCCAATCAATCATCACCGATTTCACTTGTTCATCTTTTGTATGCCATTCTAGCAATAAATTATACATTCTAGAAAGATTTTTGAACTTTGTATCCAACAATTCCATTTCCAATCTGGATTTTTCAAATTGAAAACCAATCTTATTATCCATTTTAAACATTTCATTAATCTGGTGATACTGTAACCAATCATTTAATTAATCTTTAAGTTGATCATAAGGCTTTAACCTTATTTCCTTCTTGCAACAGCAAATCATCATATTTCAACCACTTAGTCTCCATATTTAACTTTTTACGTGCCTTGGCATCTAATGGTGAGAGCCATCTTGGTGTTTTCCTTGCTAGCAAATCCTTATAAACTTTTTTAATTACATGATTTTTAAAACATTTGTGTGACTTTATCTTATCATACTATAAGTAAGTATGCCAACCAAACAAATTATCAAAACCTTCCAGATCCAGCAAATAGGTATTTTCCAGCATGAACCAATCTTCAAACCAGCAAAATACTGCTGCCTCAAAATATAACTTTAGATCCGGCAGGGAGAAGCCACCTCTTTCTTTACTATCTGTCAATAATTTAAATTTAATTCTTGGTTTCTCCCCCCCCCCCCGCCTGATAAATTTGGACAATACCTTTTGCCATTCCTTAAAGCATGTTACATTATCAGTAATAGGCAACACTTGAAATAAAAACAGCATTTTTGGCAATAAATTCATTTTCACAGCAGAAATTCAGCCTAGCAAGGATAGTTTAAGATTTGACAAAATCTCAAGATCTCTCTTAATTTCATTCTATAACTTTTCATAATTGTCTTTATATAAATTTAAATTGCCATAGATAAGTTTCCTTCAGCCTCCCTAATTATTGGCGGTGATTTTAATGCAAGATTAGGCCACTCTGACGAACAGCTGATTAACGAATATGGAATAGGTGGCCAAAATGCAAATGATGAATTCTGGCCTATTTTTAGGCGGTGATCACTAGATCCAGTTGCTAATTTTGCTGGTGCATGCCTTTTTCAAATGGCACTTAAGCTAAACCTCGTCATCTTAAACGGCCTCTCACTGGGAGATTGCCCAGGCCAATTTACTTTTGGTCAGGTTTTAAGCACTCCACCACTGATTATATTCTCATTTCACAAGACCTTTATAACGAACATATTGATGTTATGATAGATATTAGAACGGAAAGTGACCATTTGCCTTTAAACCTTAAAAAGGTTGAACTATCAAGATCCCCCAGATGCTGGCTCAGTCCGCAAATAGCCAAATTCAATGATCCAAAACAAAGAGGTAGATCTAGAATTAAATGGTCCTCTCATGTTAATGATAATTTTAGCCTTTGGACACAAGCAGCAGATGGTCAGCTTCTTCTAGACAACTTGACTTCTAATAATATTAAAATGAATTCCCCAATCGATCAGTATAATCTATTAATTTTAAAGCTTCAGCCTCTGCTTTCGAGACCCAGAACCCCCAATCATGATGGGAGCCCTATTAATAAAAAATGTATGTATCCAAGCATATCCATGAATGTATCCAAGCAAATTTTACTCTCAGAGAATGTTTTAGGGTCTAACCCAACTACTAAATTTGAATTACAACTAAAAAAAAGAGAAAAGAAATATAAAGAGTTGCTAAAAACTAAAAAAAGAGCTGCAGATTCTCTTATATGGCAAGCCCTTATTAAAGTGACTAAAGAAAAAGATAATGTTAATTTTTGGAAGATTATCTCTAACCAAACCAAAGCACACAACACACCTATTACAATTCCTGCAGACATATGGGAAGAGCACTATAGTATATTGTTTAGGGATAAGTGGCAGCCTGCGTCTCTTGTTATCTCATTAGATAACTGCACTGTGGCCCCCAATTTCTGATTCTGAAGTCTCTTCGTTAATATTACAAATGAAATCTGGTAAAGCTCCAGGAAGGGATTTCATTGTTATCAAACTCTTGAAATCGCATATAAATTGGTGGGCTCCGGTCCTTGCAAATCTGTTTTCATATATAGATGCTTCAGCTCAAATCCCTAAGGATTGGGGGCTGGACATAATTGTTCCCATATTTAAAAAGGGCAACCCCTCAGACCCATCTAATTATAGACCAATCAGCCTCTTGAATGTGATCTGTAAATTATATACAAAACATCTGTGCTTGAAATTGTGTGAATGGTTAGACCAAAATGATTTACTTGAGATTGAACAAGCCGGTTTTACACCTGGGCGTTCCACTATTGATCATTGCCTAGTGCTAGACTATTTTATCTACAAATATGTGAAACACTGGAAAAAGACACTGTATGCGGCCTTTGTGGACCTAAAGGCAGCATTTGATTCTGTGTCTAGGGGAAGGCTTTGGACTAAATTGGCCAGCATGGGTATTAACAGAAGGTTATTACTTCTGTTAATTAAACTACATGAAAATAATGTGGGAATGTTTAGGAGTGTGGATGAGTATATATTATTTATATATCTCAATCCCAGCTTGTGTGAGCAAGCTCCAAACTTAGCAGAGTTTACATTCCCTTTTAAAACACAGCGGGAAAACGTTTGCATAGGCTTGCTTAAGCCAGCTATATTCCTGGTATATTCCCCTTGTTCCCTCTTAAAAGTAAAAAGACACAATACAGTACTGATTATTAGATACAAAAGTGTTTACTCACGTACATCCAAGAGTCACAGTACAGGCTACAAGGAGGCAGACAAACTTAGATAAATGTATTTACATGCAGTGAAGCTGCTTCCATAAGGAAAGAAGCTTCACTTCTGCTTCTCTCAGCTGCAGGCTGAGAGAGCATCCTGCTTCTTCAAGAGATGAGGCAAAATGGACAGTCTTCTTTGGGATCTTCCTCCCAGGTAAGACCACACCTACTTCTGGTTCCTGTAACTCAGTCCAGGTAAACAGGAAGTTAAGCCTGGAGGACTGAGTTACCTTCATGTCCTCTCTAGGAGTGTTGTGTTTGGCTGCTCTGTGTTTACATCCCACAAACCCCTTCTCAGACGAACACAACATACAAAAATATACAACTTTATTCAACCACCCAGAGTCCCAGCTTGACACGTAGATTCTGGAAACTCTCTCTTGGGAGGGGCTTCGTCAGGATGTCCGCAGCCATCTCATTGGTGCAGCAGTACGACAGTTCCACAAGTCCATCCTGGACTGCCTGACGTATATAATGGTACCTCACACCTATGTGTTTTGTCCTGGCAAGGAACTTTTCACTCTGTGTCAGTTTTATGCAACTCTGATTGTCCTCCAGCAAACTGACAGGTTCCTTTCTCACCAAACCAAAGTCCTTGATGAGTTCATCGAGCCAGGCAATCTCTCGGCACGCTTCCGATGCAGAAATATATTCAGCTTCTGTGGAAGATAATGCTACACAGTTCTGTTTATAACTGCCCCACACAACAGGTCCATCCCCAAACATAAAAACATGACCACTTGTTGATTTATAGTCAGCATTATCCCCAGCCCAATCTGCATCAGTGTACCCCACCAACTTAGGGTCACTGACAGCTGGCAACCTTAATTTACAGTTCACTGTACCCTTCAGATAACGCACCACCCTCTTCACGCCAGTCCAATCATGCTCAGTGGGAGAACTCACTTTCCTGCTAAGAATCCCCACTGCATTGGCTATGTCAGGTCTACATGTGGTAACTAAATACAAAAGTTTACCAATTACCGACCTATATTCACTGTTATCTGGCAACAGCTTCGAATCCTGCTGATTCTTCAGGAAGTCTGTGGCCATGGGCGTTGCAACTGTGTTTGCATCTTGCAACTGCATGCATTCAATCAGTTCATTTATTTTCTGTCGCTGGCTGAGAAGAAACGATCCGTCTTCTTCTCTTTCCACTTGGATTCCTAGGTAGTACTTGACATCTCCTAGTTCTTTGACTCCCACCTCTTTGCTGAGGTGTTTCACAATTTGCACATAGTCTCTGTTATTAGATGTTGCGATAATCAAGTCATCAACGAAAGCCAATATATAAGAAAATTGTCCATTACTTGACTTACTGTACAAGCACTTGTCAGCGTTTCCTTGCTTGTATCCAAGTTGCACCAGCATACTGTGCAATTTCTGATTCCAAGCTCTAGCAGCCTGCCTTAATCCATAAAGTCCTTTTTCTAATTTGCAGACTAGATGAGCCTCATTCGGTTTTATAAAACCCTTAGGCTGTTTCATATAAATCTGTTCTGTAATCTCCCCATGCAAAAACGCAGTCGAAACATCGATGTGACGTACGTCCATTTGCTTAGAGGCTGCTATGCTCAAAAGCATTCTTACGCTACTGTATCTTACAGTTGGTGCAAACGTTTCATCATAATCTTCACCATATTTCTGTGAAAAGCCTTGTGCTACTAGTCTTGCTTTGTAGCGTTGCACTTCCCCTTCTGACCCCTTCTTAACCTTGAAAACCCACTTGCAGCCAATGGCTTTCTTACCCGGAGGTAGTTCTGTGAGGGTCCAAGTCTTATTTTGATGCAGTGCATCCATCTCCTCCTGCGCGGCCTTCTTCCAGAGACTGGCTTCTGCAGTTGGCATCCGCTGAATCTCTTCCCATGTGGAAGGTTCCTGTGGTGACGCCGACCCTGCAAGGTAGGACAACCTTACCGGTGGAACACCTCTGTTGGTTCTGGATGAGCGTCTGACCTCTGGTTCTGGTTCCTGAACCGCATCAGCTTCTTCATCATCCTCCAACACTGGCATGTCCCCTTCTGGATCCTCTTCGTCTCTGGAGCCGCCAGGATTCTGGTCCTCTGCGTCTTCTGGTGCATCACCTGTAGGGGGCGCTATGACACTAGAAGGCAGATTAGTACTTTGTGGGGTTACAGAAGGAAAGTGTATAAGTTCTTGAGTCCATTCTGACTCCTTGGAACAGTCAATGACAGTTTTCCTTGTGTCAACCTTTGCAGACTGGCTTTCTGAAAGATCAACCTCATAAACATTATTGATTAGCTTTCCTTGGATATACACTTCACCATGCTTGGTTACATTGCATTGTCCATTTTCAAATGTGACCTTGAAACCTTTCTTTTCAAATGTGGATACACTAAGTAAGTTGCAGTTCAATTCTGGTACAAACAGAACATTAGACACTCTGGTTCTAAATGGTTCATTGTCTACATTGAATTCCAAATGCACAGAACCTGCACCTTTTGACTTCAAAATGCGGCCATCTGGTATCTGAATTTCAGATTCTTCATCATTTAGTTCATCAAAGTACTTTTCATTAAAACAAAAATGGGAGCTCGCTCCAGAATCTAAATACCACTTATTATGCACATTTTCATAATTCTGGACAGCTAAGCTCCTTTCTTGCAGCAGCATGTTGCACTCATGCTTCCCCCTTTTGTCCCCTTCTGGCTTAAAGGGGCGGGGTTTGTTCACTTTAGGAGATTTACAGTCCTTTGCCATGTGACCTCTCCTCTGGCAGTTAAAACAAGTTATTTCTTTGGCCTTTTTAAATTGCTTTGAAGCATAATTACAGTCACTTCTCCTAGAGTTGCGTTCTTGAGAATCCAAGCTTTCTCTGCATTCCTCTCTTAAGTGGCTGATTAATTCATTAAAAGTCAGATCTTTTGTGTGATCCATTAGGCTTCTAAATGAAGAAAATGCTGGTCCTAGTGATGCTAGCAAGAAAGTCACCTTAGTCACTTCATTAAGAGCTTCAGGAGTGAGAGCAATTCTTTGCACAATCTCTGAAAAACTCTTAACATGCTCTGTGAACTGCTCTCTGGAGTTCATCTTTAACTTGAGCAATTTATCTAGCAAATGCCTGTAGGAGTTCTGTGTAGATGCTCCATAAATCCGCTCAATGTCTTTTAAAATCTGGGATGCATCATCCTCAATGTTTATTAAGGATAGATGCTCATCGCGAAGTGCACTTAAAATTATGTGCTTGGCTTCGCTATTCTTCCTTTCCCAGGCTTCAATTTTGGCTAAATCTTCTTCTTTATCTCCTGTAGGCTTTTGCTCTTTTATAGCCTGCAGAACGTTCCTTGCACTCAGATATACCATTAAGCGTTGCTTCCAGTGCACAAAATTATGGTCGTTCAGCAGCATATAGTTTGGCCTTGCTTCACTAACAAAAGCTACACTAACCATCTTAAAATTCAAAAAGTTCAAAAAAATATTCAAAAATCCAAAAATTTGTCAAAATTCCAAAAAGCAAAATCTCAAAAATGTTCAAAAATACAAAAAACTCAAATAAATCTTCACTGCCTCTGAGTACTGTAAACTCTGAGGGAGGGGAGGGGGGTTAATCCCTTTTCAGCACAGTAACAAAAGAACAAAGACAAAGAAAACATGTGCTCACCAGGAAGTACTTAAAAAAAAAATCTAACTCAACTCAAAAACACAATCCAATGCAATCCTTCAAAAATACACAAAAATATGCAATACTGGGCCCAATAACCCTTTGTGGGAATGTTTAGGAGTGTGGATGAGTATATATTATTTATATATCTCAATCCCAGCTTGTGTGAGCAAGCTCCAAACTTAGCAGAGTTTACATTCCCTTTTAAAACACAGCGGGAAAACGTTTGCATAGGCTTGCTTAAGCCAGCTATATTCCTGGTATATTCCCCTTGTTCCCTCTTAAAAGTAAAAAGACACAATACAGTACTGATTATTAGATACAAAAGTGTTTACTCACGTACATCCAAGAGTCACAGTACAGGCTACAAGGAGGCAGACAAACTTAGATAAATGTATTTACATGCAGTGAAGCTGCTTCCATAAGGAAAGAAGCTTCACTTCTGCTTCTCTCAGCTGCAGGCTGAGAGAGCATCCTGCTTCTTCAAGAGATGAGGCAAAATGGACAGTCTTCTTTGGGATCTTCCTCCCAGGTAAGACCACACCTACTTCTGGTTCCTGTAACTCAGTCCAGGTAAACAGGAAGTTAAGCCTGGAGGACTGAGTTACCTTCATGTCCTCTCTAGGAGTGTTGTGTTTGGCTGCTCTGTGTTTACATCCCACAAATAATACCCTTCAGATAAGACTTGCACAGGATGGCAGACTTTCCAAAGAAATCCCAGTTCAAAAAGGGGTCAGACAAGGATGTTTATTGGCTCCATTTTTATTTAACATTTATGTCAATTCTCTGATTACAAGCTTCCATGTAATTGATACTCATGTCCCTGTGTTCTCTAGTGGAAGAAAAGTTCCAATTCTAATGTATGCTGAAGATGCTGTACTTCTTTCTCAAACTAAAGTTGGCTTGAAACGAGCTTTAGCGAAATTTAATAACCAATGTAACACCGAATTGTTAACAAC
Source organism: Lacerta agilis (assembly GCF_009819535.1). Classification (NCBI taxonomy): domain Eukaryota; kingdom Metazoa; phylum Chordata; class Lepidosauria; order Squamata; family Lacertidae; genus Lacerta; species Lacerta agilis. The sequence goes on along the minus strand of NC_046316.1, from coordinate 329,241 downwards.
TAATTTTTCTAAAACTAAAATTGTTTGTTTTGGTTGTTCTTTCAGGAAATACAATTGGAATATGCAGGGAAATGTCATAGATCAAATTAAGAACTTCCAATATTTAGGCATAACCTTCTCTTACAATGCCAAATTTTCAGCACATCTGACTGCTTCAGCCAATTCAGCAGAGAGAAGCACAAATGGCATCCTTAGATTATTTAGAAGGAAAGGTGCTGGCTTCCTTCCTTTGGCTTTAAAATCAGGCAAAATCTCTGGCCCAACTTTTATATGGCTCACAAATCGGTCTCTCTGCCAATCTTAAGATTCTTGAAACAGTTCAATCAAAATTTCTTAGAGCCTTATTTGGCACTCCTAAGAGTACTTCTAATGTAATATTAAGACAAGAGGCAGGCCTCCCCAGAGTTGAACTAAAAGTCTGGGAACAGGCAATATCCCTCTGGTTGAAAATTCATTATAACCCAAAGGGAATGTTATCTCCTTTCCTGGCTGCAGCCCCTTATCCACCTTGGCTTTCACAAATTGCTAACAAGATCAAACAAATTGGTCTAAACCCTGAAGACCTCTTTAATGGCACCCTGAATAAGGCAAAAACAACAATCACTCAGAGGCTCCTTGACATCGAATTGCAAAAAGAAGATGCTTTACTCCCTGAGAACTACAGGTGTCTAAAATCTTGGCCCAGCTTTTCAGATGCCCCTTATTTATCTAATATTACTTATGAATCTTATAGATGGGCATTCTCCAGAGCCCATTTGAGGCACTACCTTCAGCTGCACTATACGGTAAAATCCTGCGGGTTCTAATTCACAAGAGCTTATGTCCATGCCTGACCAATAAGGTGGAATCTGTTACTCACATTCTCCTATTTTGTGAATTTTACAGTGAAGAACGGTTTGGACTCATATTACCCATTTTATCAAAATTTATACCTCTGCAATATTATTTGGAATTCAGCCCCGAAATTTTACGCAAATTCCTTTTGGAAGACTCTCTGAGCTCAGTATCTTACGCTGTGGCCAAATTTCGCACCTTAGCTATTAAAAAAACGTAAATCTCTTTTAATGAAAAATACATTATAAACTTCTTTTGCGCCATTGATCTTTTGTCCCGGCTCTTGGGATTTTGATTTCTTGTGGGGGTGTTGCTGTTTTTTGTTTTTGTTTTTTTAACTTATGTTGTTTTGTATTGCTGGCTCTTGCTGTAATAAAATTAATTGATTGATATAAATTTAAATTTTTTGATGACAAATTCACGCCAAGGTACTTCACCTGTGGTAGTCTCTAATCTAGACCTGTGGTAGTCTCTAATCTAGAAATCTCTTTTATTGAAAGGTTTTTTAGACAAAACTTTGGTTTTATTCTTATTTAGTTTCAGACCTGCAAACTGACCAAACTCTTGTATCATCTCCAGTGCACTGGTTCCTGGTTCCTGAAGTGTCAGCACTAAATCATCCGCAAAGGCTTTTTAACATACTGTTCCACCCTACTGCAATACCTTTGACCTATTCGTTCTTCCGTAACATATTGAGGAGCACCTCCAGGACCGAAATGAAGAGTAGGGGGGAAAGTGGGCACCCTTGCCTGGTATCTTTTTCAATTTTGAATTCATCTGAAACCACATTATTAACAGTTACAGGTGGGTAGCCGTGTTGGTCTGCCATAGTCGAAACAAAATAGGAAATTCTTTCCAGTAGCACCTTAGAGACCAACTGAGTTTGTTCTTGGTATGAGCTTTCGTGTGCATGCACACTTCTTCAGATACACTGAAACAGAAGTCACCAGATCCTTAAATATAGTGAGGGAGTGGGGAGAGTCGTCAACAGGTTTTCCACACCTATCAGCTGATCACCCATTCCCACCACCCTTCTGAGTAATACCCCTCCCCACTCCCTCACTATATTTAAGGATCTGGTGACTTCTGTTTCAGTGTATCTGAAGAATTGTGCATGCACACGAAAGCTCATACCAAGAACAAACTCAGTTGGTCTCTAAGGTGCTACTGGAAAGAATTTCCTATTTTGTTTCCACATTATTAACAATAATCTTAGCTTTTTGATTAGAATAGATCGCTTCAATACCATTTAAGAAATTTTGGCCAACTTCCATATTTCTCAAGTTCATCTTCATAAAACTCCAAGAGACATTATCAAATGCTTTTTCAGCGTCAATAAACATTAAAACAGCTTTACAGCTCTTTTTAGATACTAGCATTTCTAAAATATCAATAATATTCCTGACATTGTCTTTCATATGTCTTCCAGGTAGAAAACCTGCCTGATCTTTATTTATTAGATCTGCCAAAACTGATTTCAACCTTCTTGCTAGAATATTTGCAAATATTTTGTAATCCACATTTAATAAAGAGATTGGTCAATAATTCTTCACTTGCGATCTATCCATGTCCGGTTTAGGAAACAGAGTAATAAAGGCTACTTTCCAGGTTTCTGGTACCTGGCCCCCCTTTAAAATCTTGTTACAAACCTCCATCAAGGGGTAAATCAACCATTCTTTCAATGTCTTATAGTATTTAGCTGTTAAGCCATCTGGTCCTGGGGCTTTCCCAATTTCCATCTGACTAATGGTCATCTCTACTTCCTGTCTTGTAATCAAATCATTGAGTAAGGTCTTTTTTTCTATAGGAATCTTCTGCAATCCATTAAAATTCAGAAAATGCTGTAATTTAATTTTGTCTTCCTTATCCTTCATATATAACTGCTTATAATATCTTTAAAAGTTTTTCCTAATCTCTACAGGGTTCTCAATGGGTTTCCCTTCCACAGTTATATGTGTAACTGTATTCTCCTGTCTTTTCTTCAGTTGCCATGCTAGCAATTTGCCACATTTGTTTGCAGATTCAAAAGTCATTTGTTTCATTAAAATCTTCCACTCAATCTCTTGATTGATAATTTCTGAATACTGTACTTGCAAATCTTTGATCTATTTTTGAACCTGTTGATTTTTAGGGTTGGCTCTAAGCATTTTCTCTTTCTCCTTCAATTGCGACAGAATAATTTCTTTTTTCTCATTCTGAGCCTTCTTCCAAATTGAATTTTGCTGAATTAGGAAACCTCTCATAACAGCTTTACTTGCGTCCCAAACGACTCTCATATCAGTTGCTGTATTCATATTTAAATCAAAATAGTCCATTAGAGTCTTTTGGGCTTTCTTCACTGTCTGTTCATTCCTAAACAACATGTCACTCATTCTCCATCTGAAGGATCCCTGTAGGATTAGTTTCAATTCCATAGAAACAGCATTGTGGTCTGAACAAGTCTTTGGAAGTATCTCTGCTTTTATCACTTTTGGAGCAAGATTTTTCATAATCCAGATGTAGTCGAGGCAGCTTAACGATTGGCTTGGCTCAGAAAAATATGTAAAGTCTTTTTCTGTTGGATATTTCAGTCTCCAAATATCAACAAGATCCAAATTGTCCGCTAATTCAAAAAAAGTTTTAGGTAATCTTCCATCATTTGAGATCTTTTGTCTCTGAGTTCTGTCCATTAACGTGGAGATGACTCCATTTAAGTCGCCCAACAAAATAATTTTGTAATCCAAATAATCAAAAAGTCTTGTTGAATCCTGATTCTGTCTTGCCGCAGAAGACAGAATCAGGATTCAATATGACCTTAACAGATTGGAGAACTGGATCCAAGCTAACAAAATGATCTTCAGTTGAGACAAATGTCAGGTTCTGCACCAGCTGCAGAAATACAAGACAGGAGACATCTGGTTGACTAGTTGTTCATGTGAAAAGGATCTGGGATCTTAGTGGACCACAAGATTAACATGAGTCAACAATGTGATGCATCAACAAAACAGCTAATGCTATTCTAGGCTGCATCAACAGAAGCATAGTGTCCAAATCAAGGGAAGTCACAGTACCACTGTATTCTGCCTTAGTCAGACCACACCTGGAATTCTGTGTCCAGTTCTGGGTGCTGCAATTTAAGAAGGATATTGACAAGTTGGAACATGTGCAGTGGAGGGCAGTCAAGATGATCAAGGGCCTGGAAACAGTTGAAGGAGCTGGATATGTTTAGCTTAGAAAAGAAGAGATTGAGATAGGCATCTTCAAGTATCTAAAGCACTGCCACATGGAAGATGGAGCAAGTTTGTTTTCTCCTGTTCTGTAGGATAGTACCGGATGGGTGGCCATCTGTCATGAATGCTTTAATTGAGATAGTTGACCCCCATATTCTATGATTCTATGATCATGCAAGGCATGATGGGGCACGGAAGTAGAGGACACTCACTTTCAAGTTCTCCAATTAATTTCCCATTTTTGCCACATCTTTAATAATTAATACAGAAAGTTTGCAAATAGGCCAAGTTAGGCAAAAATATAACATCCTTTGATGTAAATTCTGCTTTTGAAAGCTTTGAACTGTTAGCAGTCAGAAAGGAAAATAAAGTCTGTGGGAATACGTTTTAGTTTCTCCCGCATGCGATAGCTGCTGCACTGATCTTTCTGCGCAGCCGCGCAGAAGGAAAAGAAGATCCGGCCGGAGTTAGAGCCGGGATCCTTCCGCGCTCCCAAAAACGCACCAGGAAGCCTCCTGCTAATGGCTGCAAGGCTGGTTTCCCGTCCGGAAAAGCTCGTTATTGCTAAGTTGTGATTGGTTGATGCTGAGTTGGTGACGCTGTATGATTTATCAATAAATAGCCCCTGCCTCAGTTTGAGGCGACGGAGAGCTTGCTCGCATTCAGTGAGTGCACTTCACGTTGAGACTACAGTCTGATTTATTTTGGCCTCCTTCTGCTTCTTCGGCCGCTCCTTTTGCTATCCTTGCTGCCTATCGCTATCCTCTTCAGACCTTCTGCAACTCCTAAAACTCCTCACGACCTTCAAGAACCCTCATAACCAGTGGGAGCAGGCTTCTCCAGCAACTGGTTATCCCGACAAAGTCTGTGTGGTTTTTAAAAACCGATTTTCACTATGAAGGAATCTAGAACTTTTGACAAGTTTGCATCTTTTAATAAAATTATTAGATGGGAAGTGAAGTCATTTCCCCCTTTAAAGGCTGCTATTTTGGTTTACATACTGAGATGACATTTAGCATTTTTCCACACATCTCTTCCTTTCCAAAAACTCCCCCCCCCTCACCTTTGGTTTGGTTACATTCCATTTTAAATTTAATAGCACATCTAAAGCAACAATTTGTCCCTTTTGTCTAGAGATTTAGAGACCATGCATTTACATTTCTTTAAATAGCTTCTGAAACTTCCAAGAATATAAATGAAACAGCTATTTCCCCCATGTTGTGTCTTGGAAACACTGTGAAGATTTTGTGCAGGTCTGCATCTCCTAGGGTGCTATTCTTCACAGGAAATTAGGATCCAATTTAAAAAGGTAATAGCATTCTCAAAATGTCCCCATAAGCAGCAAAGAAGTCCAGGGCATTTTTTAAAGCATAACACTTCTGGTTGTTTGAACTCTTGGAAGATATGTTGCTGATATATCTCATGGATGCCAATACATTACATAGGTTCCCCATCCATGTTGCAAAAAAATATTCCTTCTTGACTTGCATCAGTGGGATATTCCAAATGTATTGCGCTGTTATTTCTCACATTGCTGAAAAACTCCTGTATGTCTCCTACCTTACAAAAGACATCATGGATGCATCAGTTAAATTCCTTAGAGATGCTCCCTTCAAATTATTGTCCTGGAGGTACTATTGAACATGCTAAGAAGAAATGAGGAAGTGAAAGGTATTGTTGTAGGGTCAAAACAGTATAAGTTAAAGGCCTTTGCTGATGACCTGGTGCTGTCACTGTAGGAGCCAGAATCCAGTGCTAGTAAAGCAATGGATTTGATACAAGAATTTGGACAAATCGCAGGATTTTAATTGAATAAGAGTAAAACTAAAGTTTTGTGTAAAATCTTTCAATGGAGGAGACCAAGATTTTGGAGGAAACCACTGGTTTTAATTTTGTTAAAATGGTGAAGTATCTGGGTGTGAATTTGACTGTTAAAAATTTGAACCTATATAAAGATAACTATGATAAGTTGTGGAATGAAATCAAGAGAGATTTGGATATATGGTCAAACTTAAAATTACCTCTGTTAGGCCGAATTTCTGCTGAAAAAATGAATGTATTGCCAAAGATGTTGTTTTTGTTCCAAGTGATACCGATTATTGATAATATGAAATGCTTCAAAGAGTGGCAAAAAGTACTGTCTAAGTTTATCTGGCAGGGAAAGAAACCCAGAATTAAGTTTAAATTATTGACAGATGTGAAAGAAAGAGGCTGTGGGGTGGACCCAGAACCTCCTCCGCGCTGCAGGCTTTTGGGATCGGCGTGCGGCGCATGGGGTAGTGGAGGAAGTGGCAGCATCCCAGCTGCTTTGCTTCCTCCACCAACCTCCGTGCAGCCCACCGGCGCAGGGAGCTGGGCGGTGGGGAAAGCAGCCGGGATCCCAGTTGCTTCCTCCACCACCCAGCGCCCGAAATCAGGTCTTTTGGATTGGCGCGAGGCACTGGCTGGTGGGGAAAGCAGCCGGGATCCCAGCTGCTTCCTCCACCACCCAGCGTCCCGCACCGATGTAGAAAGCAGGCTTTTTGGATCAGCACTGGGTGCTGGGTGATGGAGGAAGCAGCTGCTTTCGCCACCACCCTACGCCCTGTGCTCATCCCGGGGATGAGCCATTTTGAAGGGGTGCATGGTGCCCCTTCAGAGAGGCTCATCCCTGATTTTTTTAAAGGGAGCCGGGGAGAAGGGGTGAGCGTTCACCCCTCATCCCCAGCTCCCTTCAAAGCAAGTGGGGATGAGCCCTCTGAAGGGGTGAGTGGGGCCCCTTCATGTTGTGATATCAGTACAAGCCGAGCTGCGAAGACGCTGAAGCAGCAAGGTCACTTGACTTGACTAAGAGTCATATTTCACTCTGTGAGAAACACACTGGCCATAGTAGCCCACTCACATGTGATGTCATTGTATTTTACTATTGTACTCTTTACTTTCTGTTTTGCATCGGAGATGCAAGATGCTTTAAGACACAGCTCTGAATTATGAGCTGCTACGCAGAGACATTCTGCTCTTTATCTACAATAAAGTAGATCTTAGCCAAATGGCTATTTTGTGTGTTGTTTTCAAGCTGGGAACAACCGCATATTACAATTGTGCCCCTGGACTCTAGAAGCCAGAGGGCACAGAAGCTTCGTCCGCCTTGGGGGTCAGTCTCTCAACTTGCCCCCGCGGGAAGTTTTCATAACATTGGTAGCAGAGGATGGTTTCCGAACATCAGACCTCTGATGACTTCTGCCTGATGTTTATCTGCCGGCAAAGAAAGCAGCCTCAAACTGCGTGCTTCATTCCGGGGGAGTTTTTCGTGCTGAAGACGGCCGTTTCCCACTGTGAGAAGACGCGTTAATTGACTGTGAGTACCGGACTGATTTACGACGCAATAAACCCCAGAAGGCTAGGTTTGTTTGCTTAATTTGCTTTCTGAAGACAGAGAGTGAAAAGCCTGTTTTTTCGCCACTATGGCAAAGGATAGCAAGCAGAGCAACAGCTCCCTGTGCCCAATGCTCACTGATGAAAATTATCAAACATGGTGTATAAAAATGGAAGCTGTCCTGACCAGGCAGAATTTGCTTGATGTTGTCACTAATGCCCCTCCACTGCTCCCTGGTGCTCGATGGCTAAACAGGGATAATCAGGCGAAGGCAACAATAGTTTTGCATCTTGACCAATCTCAGCTACTTCACGTGAGGGGTTTGGCTCACGCTAATGATTTTTGGAATGTTTTGCAAGAGCAAGATCGTTGTGCTGCTCAATATGAGGCTAATGGAAGGGGGAGTGAAGCGTCCTCTACCCCACCTAGTGGTCCAATAGAGCATGTGCAAGCTCTTAAAGTCATACGCTGCACAAACTGTGGAATGAGAGGACACAGTTTCCAGACCTGCAGAAAGCCCAAGAAAGGATCTACCCAACAAGCAGGTGGATCTACAGGCAAGGCGCAAGCCAAAGTCTACAAAGGGCGCACAGTTGCATTGCTTACACAAGGCATGCAGGAGCAGGACACTGACATTGACATTAACCTAGCGTTTGTTATTGACTCAGCTGCCAGCCACCACATGACCGCTAACAAGCGTTTGTTTAAGACTTTTAAGAAGCTGGAATCCACCGTGTCGCAGGTGAGTGGAACACACCTGAAATCGACTGGAGTTGGAACTGTTTATCTTCAGAGTCTCCAGCTATCTATTAGCAACGTGCTATACGTCCCAGAAATTGCCTACAATCTGCTAAGTGCATCGCAGCTTACCGAGAAGGACTGCGAGCTCAGACTACGCAAAGGACTGTGCACAATTTATAAGGATGGAGAAGTTATCCTTACAGCTCAGAAGAACAAAGATGGACTATTATTACTATCTTTTGATTCTACTGACTGTTGTTATGATGTTGTTGACTCTTATTTTGCAGGTGCTGCTAAGTCCAAGGAGACTACCAAACAGCCACGCAGAGAAAAGGTCACAAGATGTTTCCAGCAGGTCTCTGCTGATGTAATAGGACTTCTGCCACAATCTAGAGGCGGAGCTACCTGTTATTTATTGCTGTCTGATCATTTCTCTAAATTTTCTTGGATTTACACTATGAAAAGTCCACAGCAAGTCTTGGCCAAGTTCACTGAATTTTGTGCTAAGATAGATTTCATGCATGATGGCAAAACTGAATGTTTGTATACTAATCAATTACCAGTGTTTGATTCACAGGAGTTCCAAGAGTTCCTAAGTCAACATTGCATTCGGCACAAAGTTGCCGTCAGCCAATCATCATGGAACAAAGATTTGTGTGTTAAAATTAACACAATACTACGTGAGGGTATGCAGGCGCAATTGCTAAGTGCAAAGCTGTCTGAACAGAATTGGGCTGAAAGCCTATCTGCCTTCACATATGCATGGGTCAGGAGTATTCCAAAAGGAATGGAATGCTCACCTTATGAGATACTGTTTAACAGAAAGCCTTCTGTTAAGCATCTTAAGGTTTTTGGTTCTCAGATGTGGGTGGAATCACTTGAAGGTGCAACCATCCAAGGCATTTTTATGGGCTATGAGAAAGGTCAATACAGAATTCTATTGCCTTCCTCTAACACAGTAATTCTTACTCAGGAGGTAGAACCTACTGTAAAGCCGGAGACACAGGTTCTCCAAAGCTTTCCCATTGATGTCAATACATATGAGGATACTGACACCAGCAGTAGCAGTGCAAGCTCGACCACGGCTAGTTCCGACACAGGTGAAACTGTCATTGAGAGACCTCATGATAGTACCAGGCCATCAACAGATGATGATGTGCTAGGATCTTTAGAGCCACTGTTTACAATTGGTAAAGTTTCTCCAAAAAGTCCTGTTCAGGAGAAACTCAGCAAAGCAGATCTACATCTTGTGCGTAGATCTGAGAGAGTGACAAAGGGTCAGGCGCCCAAACGCTACTCCAAAGAGTTTGCAATCTCAGCTTTTGCAAATGTAGCTGTAGTTTGCACTCAAAACAGAGACACTCAGGCTCATTTCACAGATGTGAAAAGGCCACAGCAACAGGTTGCAAAGTTCAACACTGTTCCTACCAACACAAACAGAGCAAGTGCTCTGGTCCCCTGGAGAGTTGGTTATCAAAGGCTCCAACTGGTTGAACCAGTCTCAGAGAGTTCCAAGGATGGAACAAAGACAACAGATACATACTGTGTATATGATAACTGTTTGTTTGCTTCTCTTAATGATGCCTTACTTTTCGCCGCTCTTTCATTGTCTAATATCGGGGGAGGATGTTGTGATATCAGTACAAGCCGAGCTGCGAAGACGCTGAAGCAGCAAGGTCACTTGACTTGACTAAGAGTCATATTTCACTCTGTGAGAAACACACTGGCCATAGTAGCCCACTCACATGTGATGTCATTGTATTTTACTATTGTACTCTTTACTTTCTGTTTTGCATCGGAGATGCAAGATGCTTTAAGACACAGCTCTGAATTATGAGCTGCTACGCAGAGACATTCTGCTCTTTATCTACAATAAAGTAGATCTTAGCCAAATGGCTGTTTTGTGTGTTGTTTTCAAGCTGGGAACAACCGCATATTACAATTGTGCCCCTGGACTCCAGAAGCCAGAGGGCACAGAAGCTTCGTCCGCCTTGGGGGTCAGTCTCTCAACTTGCCCCCGCGGGAAGTTTTCATAACACTTCCAAGCGGCTCATCTCCGCTTTTTTTTAAAGGGAGCCAGGGAGAAGGGTGAGCGTTCACCCCTTCTCCCCAGCTGTCTTTAAATCTTTAAACCTCCCCAACACCAGCGAAAGTGTATGTGGGGGAAGACAGGAAGCCCTACAGCATCGCTACTGGGCTTCCACTTTCTCCACCCCACTTTTGCTGGTGTCGGCAGGGTGGGAGAGGCAGGGGAGGCCTGTAGCATGTTCCTCTCCCAGTCCCTCCACCGCTGCTGCCTCCTTCGCTCCCCCTTCCAGCCTTTTAGAGGAGGAAAACCAGAAAAATATTTTTCCCTGGTTTTCCCCCTTTAAAAAATAGGTGTGTCTTACGGTCCAGAGCATCTTATGGACCGAAAAATATGGTATATTCTCTGCAGCCAAAGATGGAAAAGCTCTATACAGTCAGCAAAAACAAGACCTGGAGCTGACTGTGGCTCAGACCATCAGCTTCTTATAGCAAAATTCCAGCTTAAACTGAAGAAAGTAGGAAAAACCAATGGGCCAGTAAGATACAATCTAAACCAAATCCCTTATGAATACACAGTGGAAGTGAGGAACAGGTTTAAGGATTTAGATTTGGTGGATAGAGTGCCTGAAGAACTATGGATGGAGGCTCGTAACATCATACAGGAGGCAGCAACAAAAACCATCCCAATGAAAATGAAATGCAAGAAAGCAAAGTGCCTGTCCCATGAGGCCTTACAAATAGCAGTGGAGAGAAGGCAGGCAAAATGCGAGGGAGATCGTGAAAGATACAGGAAACTGAATGCAGATTTCCAAAAGATAGCAAGGAGAGACAAGAAGGCCTTCTTAAATGAGCAATGCAAAGAAATAGAGGAAAACAACAGATTGGGAAAAACCAGAGATCTGTTCAAGAAAATTGGAGATATGAAAGGAGCATTTCATCCAAAGATTACCATAATAAAGGACAAGAGTGGGAAGGACCTAACAGAAGCAGAAGACATCAAGAAGAGGTGGCAAGAATACACAGAGGAATTATACCAGAAAGATATGGAGGTCTCGTACACCCCAGGTAGTGTGGTTGCTGACCTTGAGCCAGACATCCTGGAGAGTGAAGTCAAATGGGCCTTAGAAAGCACTGCTAATATGAAGACCAGTGGAAGTGATGATATCCCAGCTGAATTATTTAAAATTTTAAAGGATGATGCTGTTAAGGTGCTACACTCAATATGCCAGCAAGTTTGGAAAACGCAGTAGTGGCCAGAGGACTGGAGAAGATCAGTCTACATCCCAATCCCAAATAAGGGCAGTGCCAAAGAATGCTCCAACTACCGCACAATTGCGCTCATTTCACACGCTAGCAAGGTTATGTTTAAAATTCTACAAGGCAAGCTTCAGCCTTGACTATGGAAAAGCATTTGACTGTGTCGACCACAGCAAACTATGGCAAGTTCTTAAAGAAATGGGAGTACCAGATCACCTCATCTGTCTCCTGAGAAATCTCTATGTGAGACAAGAAGCTACAGTTAGAACTGGAAATGGAACAACTGATTGGTTCAAAATTGGAAAAGGAGTACGACAAGGCTGTATATTGTCTCCCTGCTTATTTAGCTTATATGCAGAATTCATCATGCGAAAGGGTGGACTGGATGAATCCCAAGCCGGAATTAAGATTGCCGGAAGAAATATCAACAACCTCAGATATGCTGATGACACAACCTTGATGGCAGAAAGTGAGGAAGAATTAAAGAACCTTTTAATGAGGGTGAAAGAGGAGAGCGCAAAATATGGTCTGAAGCTCAACATCAAAAAAACTAAGATCATGGCCACTGTTCCCATCACCTCCTGGCAAATAGAAGGGGAAGAAATGGAGGCAGTGCGAGATTTTACTTTCTTGGGCTCCATGATCACTGCAGATGGTGACAGCAGTCACGAAATTAAAAGACGCCTGCTTCTTGCAAGGAAAGCAATGACAAACCTAGACAGCATCTTAAAAAGCAAATACATCACCTTGCCGACAAAGGTCCATATAGTTAAAGCTATGGTTTTCCCAGTAGTAATGTATGGAAGTGAGAGCTGGACCATAAAGAAGACTGATCGCCGAAGAATTGATGCTTTTGAATTCTGGTGCTGGAGGAGACTCTTGAGAATCCCATGGACTGCAAAAAGATCAAACTTATCCATCCTTAAAGAAATCAGCCCTGAGTGCTCACTGGAAGGGCAGATCATGAAGTTGAGGCTCCAGTACTTTCATGAGAAGAGAAGACTCCCTGGAAAAGACCCTGATGTTGGGAAAGATGGAGGGCACAAGGAGAAGGGGAAGATAGAGGATGAGATGGTTGGACAGTGTTCTCGAAGCGACTGGCATGAGTTTGGCCAAACTGTGGGAGGCAGTAGAGGATAGGGGTGCCTGGCGTGCTCTGGTCCATGGAGTCAAGAAGAGTCGGACACGACTGAACAACAACAACAACAAATGTATAATATATTGTGAGCACTTCCTTGTACAGAACGTTCCATGTCTGTGTTCAGGGAAGGAAGCCAGCCAAAGGAATTGGTTGTTTATTTTTGAGGTAATGTAAAAGTAGACCATAAGCAGACACCACCTGCTGCAAGTGAGACCTGACAAAGATGTCATCTTTGTTGCACATGGCTAAAAAGTTGTCTCCCCCTGCCGATTGGTACTGCTTTTAAAAATAGACTGGGAAATCTGCTATACTCAAAGTATGTTCATTTCCATTTGAAGAATGAAACCACATAGTGAAGGAAGAGAGAAATCAAGAAGGCAGGAAGGTTGACACAAGCTGTGTGTCTGTGTAAAGAAACATGATGACATGGCTGTCTCAGGTGCTGACAACCTTATTCTGGCACCACAAATATACTAACAGATATAGATTGGGAAAAGGCCCTGGTCCACAAGTGGTCTATAATGGTGTTGCCAGTGTTACTTAGGTATATAAGATTACAGAAAATTGCACACAATTCCACTAGATTGTCATGTACAGAATTTATAGATCAAGATATATTTGGTAAATGGAACTTTGCAACAAACACACTTTGTCTCCACAGGTGCACAGAGGCTCATCCTGGGATCATGCTAAAACAACAACAACAACAACAACAACAACAACAATTTTGCCAAGTTCTGTCACATATTTGATTACTCCACAAATTATGTTCAGAGTGTTGGTGCAAAAAAAACAAAAAAGGTATTAAAAATGAGAATTCCCTGGATGATAGGATTCAAGTTTAGGGCAAGTACTGTTTTGTGAGAGAATCCCAGCAGAGATTTAAAATAACAAAATATGCAGCAAAGTAAAGTGTGGAAATATAGGCTTTTAGATTTTTAAACTATGCCCTTGTGAGGTTCCAAAAACTTCCCTCTTCCCATATCCTCCTCCTGACTTTTATAAGCTCTTCCTTGCACACGGGTCATCCATATTCCCATGCCTTTATTATATCATAATAAAGGACAAAAGTCTCCCCTATACACGCAGCACTATCACGTTCCACTGGTTTTTCCTAACTCCTCATTTTCTCAGCTTCCTATTGCACACAGACTAGCCTCATTTCCATGCTTCCTCCCATTCTGAAGCCCCCTTTGTGCACATGCTCCACGCTGATACATTAACATGTATCTTTAAGATGAGCAAGACTTGTTCAGTGGAAGGGTGTTGTACATATATGGGTGTTGAGTTGTTAATAAAATATATCTTCCAAATCACTACACTGAATCTGGAACTTCATGTTGCGACAACACATGGTACCAGGAGTGAAATACATCGTGGGAAGGTACTATAGAGTAGGTATATGAGGGCTCTGCATCATTGGTCTCTCTCACACGAGAAAGCTGGGAAATGGAAGGAAAACTACTGTGATAATAGAATCATAGAATCATAGAGTTGGAAGAGACCCCAAGGGCCATCCAGTCCAACCCCATGCCAAGCAGGAAACACCATCAAAGCATTCCTGACAGATGGCTGTCAAGCCTCTGCTTAAAGACCTCCAAAGAAGGAGACTCCACCACACTCCTTGGTAGCAAATTCCACTGCCAAACAGCTCTCACTGTCAGGAAGTTCTTCCTAATGTTTAGGTGGAATCTTCTTTCTTGTAGTTTGAATCCATTGCTCCGTGTCCGCTTCTCTGGAGCAGCAGAAAACAACCTTTCTCCCTCCTCTAGATGACATCCTTTTATATATTTGAACATGGCTATCATATCACCCCTTAACCTTCTCTTCTCCAGGCTAAACATACCCAGCTCCCTAAGCCATTCCCCATAAGGCATTGTTTCCAGGCCTTTGACCATTTTGGTTGCCCTCTTCTGGACACGTTCCAGCTTGTCAGTATCCTTCTTGAACTGTGGTGCCCAGAACTGGACACAGTATTCCAGGTGAGGTCTGACCAGAGCAGAATATAGTGGTACTATTACTTCCCTTGATCTAGACGCTATACTCCTATTGATGCAGCCCAGAATTGCATTGGCTTTTTATAGCTGCTGCATCACACTGTTGACTCATGTCAAGTTTGTGTTCTACCAAGACTCCTAGATCCTTTTCACATGTACTGCTCTCAAGCCAGGTGTCACCCATCCTGTATTTGTGCCTTTCATTTTTTTTTTGCCCAAGTGTATTACTTTGCATTTCTCCTTGTTAAAATTCATCTTGTTTGCTTTGGCCCAGTTGTCAATCTGTTGAAGTCATTTTGAAGTGTGATCCTGTCCTCTGGGGTATTAGCCACCCCTCCCAATTTGGTGTCATATGCAAACTTGATCATGATGCCCTCAAGCCCATCATCTAAGTCAGTGTTTTTCAACCACTGTTCCGTGGCACACTAGTGTGCCGCGAGAGGTTGCCTGGTGTGCCGTGGGAAAAATTGAAAAATTACTTTATATATAGTCAATATAGGCACAGAGTTAAATTTTTTAACATTTTCTAATGGTGGTGTGCCTCGTGATTTTTTTCATGAAACAAGTGTGCCTTTGCCCAAAAAAGGTTGAAAAACACTGATCTAAGTCATTGATGAAGATGTTGAATAAGACTGGGCCCAAGACAGAACCCTGTGGCACTCCACTAGTCACATCTCTCCAGGATTAAGAGGAGCCATTGATGAGCACCCTTTGGGTTCGGTCAGTCAGCCAGTTACAAATCTACTGAATGGTAGCATTGTCTAGCCCACATTTTACCAGCTTCTTTACAAGAATATCATGGGGCACCCTGTCAAAGGCCTATGTTGCCTGGTTTCAGCCACACCCAGAGAGGGGAAATGTGTTTTTTATTACAGACTAGGCATGTCTCTTAAAGACACAGAAAATACCCACTACAGTATTATTATTATTATTTTTTAAAAAAAATTCATTCCAGTAGCACCTTAGAGACCAACAACGTGCTACTGGAAGGATTTTTTTTTTTGGGGGGGGGACTATGGAGACCAACATGGCTACCTACCTGTAACTGGCACTACAGTATAGTCTGTTATAGAATTCTCCTTTAAATTAGATTATGGACACAAATGAAGAACTGCATGCAAGTCCATCAGATCTCTCTCCTCTTTCAAATCAGATCCATCTTAAGACACCCTTCCATTTTTGCATTCCCACAAACCATTGTGACAGGAAACATATTTTTTTTGTCACATGGTATCAAGTGCCTTGTTCACTCATCAGCTGGCGTTCAGGAGTTGGGCGGAAAGCTAAAGTAAACTGAGGAGCTTTGTAAGTGGGGAAGTCCTGTGAAGTCCTTCTGTGAATGTAGGAGGGCGGGGGGAACACTGGTTGAAATGAAATCCTCTTGGTATGGTTCAGCATTTCTATATAATAGTTAGAAGTTTGGGGAAAGAGCCTTTCTCCTCTGGGTTGTCAGGTCTGTTTTGAAAAGGTGTTAAAAAGGTATCATTATAAATTACTTGGCAGCTGTCAAAAGTATTCTCGAATAATTTGGGTTGGCATCTAAAAGGGAGCGTTTCATTCTGTGTAGGTAAGCATGGAAAAATAAATGAAAAACTTAACCGTGATACCACAGAGTCTATCTCTGAGCCCACATCAGAGTGCTGAGAGAACTGCTAAGGTGGGAGGGGGGAAATCCACCATGGATGTTGCTGACTGTGATTTTTTTGTAATGTGTTTGAATGGCTTAGAGGATATAGAACAAGGCTGCAGTTGTCAGAGTATGAGGTCCTGCTGTTTCAGAGGTGTCAAATTATTGCTCCTCAGCGGGATGAAGCAGGGCTCCCGTGCCAGGAGCCTGTAGCCTTTGGCACATTTCTTATCCACTCCTGGCAGACAGGGCCTGCCTGGTTAGGGGGAGTCTTGTTGTTCTTCTTAAACTTTAAAAAGAGGCAACGTAGTTTTGGTTTCCATAAGAGTATCTTCTCGGTATTCTTATCAAAATGGATAGCTTGATAGCTGTGGAAGGGAGTATCACATAGAGGTATGGTGCCCATAGATCAAGCATCACATAAGCAAAAATCCAAAATGGTGCAAGTCAATATTTATTCCAATTGCTTGGCGTGTTTTGAAACACAACTCTTCACCATAAGCGTAGTTTACAAAAAAGAAATAAATGCTTACTTTAAGATGACTAGTTGGCACTTATACAAATAATATGAACCATTCAATTTGACACAAACTCTAATGATGTGTAGTATTGTCTGCATAAGTTATCTTCTCATTCGTGATAATACTATCCATGTACTTTAATAACACCTTGGCTTAATTAACTTAATTAACAAGCACTTTGTTCCTCTCACCCATTTTTCTCTGTTCATTAAAAATAAGCTTACCGGTAATTCCATTCCTTTAAGAAAACCCAGAGGGTGGGATTCAGTGTCACACTCTTCCAATCCTTCCATCTGTGCAAGCATTGCAGCTGGCCAGGCTGCATATGTACGAGATGATTATACCATGTTGTTGGCAGAGAGCACCATTTTAGTTCCCACATGGTCACAATGACTCAAGACTCCCATTTTGTCTGTAAAGTGACAGTTTCCAGCAAGGTCTAATCAGTTAACATAAACTATATTTGCAGTTCCCACTGTAAAAATGGGAAAGGAAGCACTTCAGTTCTGCATGCTGAAACTTGAACCCCCAAATGTCTTTATTCAAGAAACAACCCAATGTCTGGCTGTACCACCACCTGTGCATTGGGGCTGAAGTTCTGAAGTGGGGGGCCTGCTGTACACACATAGGATACCTGTGTAATCTAGAACCCAGATCATGCAGGGTTCTAGATTGCCCCAAGGGCCCACATGCATACAGTGGGATGCTCATTTTATCCTCACCATGTGGGTGGCATTGAGCTAGTCAATGTAAAACTTCTGTCTAACAATGAGGAATGTGTTAACAACCTGGACAAATGTATTTTACATCCTCCCTTATTCATGCAACAGAACTGTTCTGCAAAACAAGCTAAAACCTGGAACATAAAACCGTGTTGTAAATACCTTTCGTTACAGTTCTTAGAAATAGTCTGGGGGTTTTAACTGGAAAATTACAAGATCCAGAGATACCAAAGCAATGTTTTATTCCTCAAGTTGCTTCAGAGTGCTGCTTTTAAAAAGTGAATGCAGTCAAAGTTACAGAGAGAAGCTTATTAAACTTATGTTTAGACAGTGGAAGATGTAATTTTTTTAATGGAATAAAAGGTGTTTTCACAGCTTGGTTCAGCCCTTGACCATGGTGGTGGTCCATAAAGCAAAAGATATAAATAATCAACATGTCCCTTTAGGTTGCAAAAAATAAGGCCTGCTTTGTGTTATGGCTGTGGGTTTGTGGCCAAGGAGAGAGAGACCCAAACACGGCAGGCCAGTAGCAAGAGCATCTCGGAATGCAGCATCGTCTGCCTGCAAGGGGACTGCCTTTGTTTGCCCTGCCAATCTAGACGAGTTGACTAGTTGAGGGAGAGAAAAGCCTTCCGCAAAGTTTTATGCAGACAGTTTACAACCCATAAACTTTAGCTAGTGAATCGTTTGCACACACAAAAAGGTAATGCTTTCCATGCTCTCAGTAATTCGGTTTTGGAGCATTTTTTACTTTTAATATTTCTCTCTTTGCCAATCTGAATTAGATAGGAGAGATACAAAGCAATAGGTTCTATTATTTAAAGAGTTGTTTCTCTAGAATGATAAAGTCTGCAATTGATACAGCAGCAGCATCAGTGTCTGTGATGCTAGAGCAGAAGGAGACCAGACCCTGCCACTAAAATTGCTCTGACAATGGGGACAAGACAGAATAATGGGAAAGGCAAGGAAAACAAGTGATTTATACAACGTTATGTTGTATAAATTGCATTCAAGAGACAAATTGCTTGTTCATTACTCTGGTGCATGGATGAGTCATGTGGATAAGCCTTCACAAGCTATGTCACAGATGAGATTTTTGGAGAAGGAGCCATAACTCACTGGTGGAGGATGCCAAAGGAGCCAGGTTCACAACTGGCACCATGAGGCAAGGTGTTTCAAATAATGACAACAGATTTTACAACAAACAATAATAAATAGCCATTTTGTTATTTTTCTTAGTCTAATTGGAGTACTGTACTGAGCCTAGGGCTTGCCAATCAGAAGGTCGGCGGTTCAAATCCCTGCAACGGGGTGAGCTCCCATTGCCCAGTCCCTGCTCCTGCCAACCTAGCAGTTCAAAAGCATGTCAAAGCACATGCAGGTAGATAAATCGGTACCGCTCCGGCGGGAAGGTGAATGGTGTTTCCGTGCGCTGTTCTGGTTTGCCAAAAGCGGCTTAGTCATGCTGGCCACATGACCCGGCAGCTGCATGCCAGCTCCCTCGGCCAGTAAAGCGAGATGAGCTCTTTTCTCACAACAGAATCTTTAAAAATGTCATGCCATTCCGAATTTAAATCACACCAGTGAGTCTGTCATGCAGTGTGAAAGGAAGTTTAGAAATTTGAATCTTGCCTTGTTTAGTGTTGCAGCACAAACACCTGCCTATTGAGATTCAGAAGGTTCCTTCACTGAACTCTTTTTGGTGCCTTTTAAAGTAGAGTTGTGTTTTTATTTCATTTTACTGTTTTATCTTTTTAAAACTGCTTTGAGGTTTTTTATCAATCAAGCAGTGTGGAAATTTTATAAAATAAATTAATGCTGTATTTCTAATATATTTCCAATAGTATATAAAATAATGCCAAGACCACAAACATTTCCTATTTCTGAGGTGAGGCTTTTGCTGTGGAGAAAGGGAGCAATAGCACAGGATTATGAAGAAACTTATGGAAGAAACGTAGACATAGCCGGGATTCTTCAAAAATGGTGTCCAGGTGGAATCTTTGAAAAGAGGCTAAAATGTCTGGGAAGACCTGGGTGTATGGCAGTCCATATTGGAAGTGTTGCGGGGGGGGGGGTAGTTCAACAACATGGTCAAGTCACAGTTCATGGAAAGAGTTAAAGGACCAGTTATGCTCTTACAAGAGGTGCTTCAATGATTATCATTGAAAGAAAAGCTGGAGTAGCAAGAGTGAGAGCTGGGCAACTGAAAACATGCAACTGCTCTTCATCATCAATATGCTATGAGATTTGATCATCATGAATCTAGTCATCTACTTATGACAAATGTCCTGTGAGTGGCAGGTGCAGAGTTCAGAAGGACACTCTCTTGCCTGAAGATCCAATACTTGCTGTTGCACTTGCAAAGAACACACTGCCATATTAGGGTATTATACAGCAGGTGCCATATGATTACTTGTGTGTAAGATATCACAGCTCAGCACAGCCCCAGGTTTACCATCAGTACTTGGACACGACCAAGATTCCAAGTAGGAGCATTGATGCTTACTGGAGGATTGGTCGGAAAGATAGATAGGGGTGGAAAGGGTGAAAAATCCAGGCTCACACTTGGATATCAAATCCAAACTCTTCTTCTTCTTCTTCTTCTTCTTCTTCTTCTTCTTCTTCTTCTTCTTCTTCTTCTTCTTCTTCTTCTTCTGTATAATGCTGTTGTTCAAAATCCTGACACAATAAATAAAAATCATTCTGGTGAGCACCATTGTGGTTGAACCACATGATACACAAACTATCAAATACTGGCTGGGAATGTGGATCTGTGATGGTGCAAAACAGCTTAAGGAGAGTGTTATGGACATATCACCATGTCATCATGCATCCAGACATCCACACAATTTCTGTCCCTGTCAGGGTACCTGAAGGAGTGTGCTAAGATTCTGAATGAAAGCCCCACCCCCCAGGCCACCATGGATTCGCCAAATTTCAAAATCGGATCAGGTGGGAACCCAAAATGCTCTGTGGCAGCTGGAGAGGAAGTAAACAGTTGCAGGCATAATGGCCCTGCTTCAGGGAGTAGCAGAGCCGCTGCAACAGGTTGCAACCACCACCCATCCCGAACTGGGTAAGTGGCCATTGTCAATGGCTGTTCCCAGTAAACACACTATCTTCCTGGATACTCAGTTTTACAATACAGTACAATTTCTAAATGGTGTCTCCATCTTACAGCTTTTAAAACATGGAATCTGTGGGCATAAAGCTCATAATTCCTCAGCCTATTCTACTTCCATCCACTCCTCACAAATTATGCTTCCTGAGCTTCGTCTCACTCAGCCATGGGGTTCAAGGGTAGGAGGAATACTTTCCTACTGCTGTATGAACTTTTCAATGTCTTTGAGAAACGTCTGCTCCACTGAAAATAAAGTTGTCCAAATTTTTGTGTAAACACAATATGGCCTAATTCCAGATCAGAGTACACTCTTCTTGAAAGAAAATCTAAACATCAATGCAAAGCTTAAATAAAAATTCTACATAAAGAACAAGCACCTCATTGTCCAGTTTGGCAAATTTATCTAAAGCTGTTTTTATCCTTAATTGAAAAATTGAACATCCAGCAGCCAATATACACAATGAAATGCTAAAGACATTCTGAGCGCTGGCATGTGGGGGCCCAGCATTGTGGCTGAAGCGAGGAGCCTTTTTGCTGTGAAAGTCAAGCTGAGATTTAGTTCGGTCACAGCAGAAATTCATTTGCAATCATGATGTTCTGGTGCAATCATGATGTTCTGGGACCTGCCTTTGCAAATCACCGTGAGAGAACTTGCTAACAAAATGAACGCGGCATTTTTCTGATCCTGCTTACAGGTCATGTGAAAAAGAGGAGTGGAAATAACCATCTCCAAAAAAACAGAACCATGTTGGCTTAACCCTTGTTTCTTTGTCTTTACATACAGAAGAAATGGAAGGGAAATCCCTCTTGTCCTGAAGAAGGGACACACCCAAGTGCCATGTTTGATTGCCTCCCAAAGCAGTAGCTAGTTTGAAGGGGCAAGTGGAAGTCTGGGGCCATATTGCTTGCAAAGAAGGATGACATCACTAAGATCTGGAGAGCAAAAATGGGACTTTTTGGACTAAAGAGATGCAACATTTTGTGCTAATTAGTTGGAGGTGCTTCTATATGCATTAATAGTTAGCATGAAGGTTACTAAACTCTACTATGTAAACATTTGGCTATGATATTTAAAAAGTTTGATGCCCACATATTATATACAAGTATAGACATGGATTAGCCATTTTCGTTTCTGAAACATTTTTAGGGCTAGTCTTAAACTGGATAATTGAGATCACTGTGGTCACTGATTATGTTTTTTTATGGGAAGTCTATGTACCACAGTTTAACAATGAACTGATAGAGCTTTTTTCGCCATAATAACCAGTGCTTGCTTGCTTGATTTATTTATTTATTGAATTTATATGCCGCCCTATACCCGCAGGTCTCAAGGCGGTTTACAGGATAAAATCAGAATATAAAACCACAAAATACATAATTAAATAAAAACAACCACAACCCAATAAGCCCCTCCCCCTTGGCGGTACTCAATGGTACGCAGTAGTGGCACCTTTTTTTTACCCCAAATCATGCGACAAGGTACATGCGATAAGGTGGGGAGAGCAAGCAAAGCAACCCTGGCTAAAAGGGGAAAAGTGAAAAGCAGGAGGCTGAGACAGCGGTGGCAAGGAAATGGAGGCCCTTGTTTGACGCTGTAGTTGCCGCTCTCAGTCCACAGCTTGCCCCGTTCCCCCTTGGCTGCCCTGCCCTGTGCTCTCTCTCTCTCTGAATGTGCTGTGTGCAGTTGTGCAAGTGTTGCTTCCCTTTAGTCCCTGCAGGGTGTGCAAGCGGAGGCAGCCAGAAGGGGAGGAGGCAGCAGCCTCTGCTGTGAGTGCCACCATCCTCCATTCTGTGGCTGGGAGGAGGAGAAGGAGGGTGGGTGTGAAGAGCAGACAGGGCAAAGGGGGGGGAGAGATTGAAGAAGAGGAAGGGGCCATATAACAACTATTGAGTGCTGCTTATTGCAAAGTTCTTTACATGTTTCTCGGATATTTTCAAAATGTAGTGCATTGATGCTGCAGCTGTGAACAATGCCTTGGGGGTCTTTGAGTTCCAGCATCATATTTTGAAACTCAGCTAAATCTTTTGTCAGAAGTTTTCCTGAAAGCATGAAAGACCTTGTTTAGACAGTCTAAAGCCTGACTGATCCTTGCTCTCACTAAGATTACAGTTCAAATTAAGTTAGTCATTCTTGTTCTAAAAGTTCTAATTGATGGTGATTTTAGGCATGGAAAAGAAGTGAGCATTACTGTCACTAATCCACCAGGAGAGATGGGGAAAATGCGCACAAAATTCAATCTAGTATAGATAAACAATAACAAGATTCCAAGGTGCATGTTTTTCAATATGGTGTAAGAAGTCATGTTTTAAAAATTCATAGCTAGGTAAAGAAAACAACACACCTCCTACACCAGAAGTCTCTAGTTCTAAATATCTGGCTGCACAATCCGAAAGAGAAAATAAGATTCCTTTTTCTAGCCAGAAAATGCTCCATAAGGTAGAAGGAACAGTCAAACAAAGTCATCATTTTTTTACTATGGGCAATGAAGCCAGCAATGGGTTGTTTTCAGCATAACACTAAGGCACAAATATTTTTCTGTGTGCAGGGGACGTTCTTCACCATTCATCCCCCAGTGCATCCCCTAAACCTGTTCTAGGGATTCCCCCAACCCTCTGGAGACAGCAAGGAGAGTACACTGGGGAGGAAAGGGGTGAAATCCTGCAGCACTTCTGCTAATCCTTGCATTAGTGCAAGGTTTCAGTTGAATTCCACCCAATGTTTATAAAATGTTTACCCTTACTAAAGAGGCAAAGGGTGAGCAAGTGCTTTGGCTAAGTCTGGTGTCCTTTTCGCCCTCAAGGAGAATGTGATTCATGAGAGAGAGGCCCGCTTGCAGGAGCAGCCAGTGCAACGCTGTGCAGCCAGTGGGGTCTGCCAGCTTCCCACATAATGCAGACCTCAGCACCCTGCCCTGGCCCATCCCAGGAAGTGGCTGAAAGCCAGGAGGGTGGCTCTGCACTACCACCTCACTGTGACTGTTGCTCCTACCAGATCAAAATCAAGAGCTCAGAAAAGCCGCCGAGTCACTATTAATTGCCTGATGTGAACAAGCTAAATATGGTGACTTGGCTTATTTACAGAAGATGAACACAAGACAGATTGGGATTTGGAATTCTGACCCACTATTTCATAATGATTCTCCTTTATATTTAGGCAGCAAACTAGAGCTGGGTGTTAATTAAATACAAGTTTCCAGATGACAGAAAATGCTTCCCATTTATTTCTAAAACTGCCTATTTAGACATTCATTTGCTTGCTCATTAACACTGTCCTCTGGGTGGCTCATGCAACATTCAAACAATAAAAAATATAGCAGTCAAAAAAAGTTAATTTGCTAAAATCAGCACAAGCAAAATACAGTGGTACCTCGCAAGACGAATGCCTCGCACAACGAAAAACTCGCTAGACGAAAGGCATTCGCTAATGAAAGGGTGACTCGCAAGACGAATTTTTCTATGGTCATGCTTCGCAAGACGAAAATTTCAATGCATTCCTATGGGAATTAAATTCCTATGCATTCCTATGCATTCCTATGGTTGTGCTTCGCAAGATGAATTTTTCGCAATACGAAACGACTCGCAGAATGAATTAATTTCGTCTTGCGAGGCACCACTGTAAAATAAATCTACAACAGGACGCGGATGGTGCTGTGGTTTAAATCACTGTGCTGCTTGGACTTGCTGATCAGAAGGTCAGCGGTTTGAGGCCCCACGACGGGGTGAGCTCCCGTTGCTTGGTCCCTGCTCCTGCCAGCCTAGCAGTTCGAAAGCACGCCAGTGCAAGTAGATAAATAGGTACCGCTCCGGAGGGAAGGTAAATGGCATTTCCGTACAGTGCTCTGCTGGCCACATGAAAAACCCAGAAAAACTGTCTGTGGAAGAGGACAAACGCCGGCTCCCTTGGCCTGTAAAGCGAGATGAGTGCCTCAACCCCAGAGTCGTTCGCAACTGGACTTAACCGTCAGGGGTCCCTTTACCTTAACCTTTACCTTTACCTTTAAAACAGCTAAAATTATTTGCTCCAAGAACTAAAAGATGATTTTAAAAGGGCTGGGAGAATAAATAGGTCTTCACCTGATGCCAAAGAGGTATTGATGTTGGTTGCAGGGCAAGCCTCACCATGGCAGAGGGCATCCCATAACCAGGGTGCCGGAACAAGAAGGGCCCTTTTCCTAGTGGCCATCCTCCTTGACTCTTTATGCAGAAGAACCTGTGGAAGGGCCTCTGGCATCATTCTGAAGGTCCAAGCAAGGATATATAGGAGCAAGTACATACAGGAACCTTCAGGTAGCCTGGTCCTAAGGCATTTAGAACTTTAAAGCACTTTGAAGTGGGTTGGAAATGAACTGGAATGTAGAACAGATGATGAAGCATTATGAAGCTTATATTTGCTAATCCTCATTAATAAGGTTGCTGCCATTTGGGGGGTCTACTGGAGTTTCCAGATCAGTTTTAAAGGCTGCCTCATTGCAATGACCAAACTGGGAGGTGGCAGTTCATAAACCATCTATAAGTAATAATGCCATCAACACCACCTGTGGATCTTGGAGCACCCTGAAAAAGGGATTGGTAAATCTGCCACCTTTATTCATTTCATTCATTCATTCATTTATACCCTGATAGAACTGAAGGTGCCTTACAGATAAAAATAAGATAACCAAGTTTAAAAAACATTAATAGAATTAAAACTATAAACATATGTAAAATCCATTAAAATCATACCAGTAATTACGATAAAAGCAGCACATCAGCCCTTTCATTACATGCAGTCAGTTCCCCAAAGTCTGGTGGAACAAGGTCTTCACCTGCTAATGGAAAGGCAATGGGGTCTTACCTCTCTCAAGCTCAGTTTTGCAATTTCTCATTAAGTTTTGATGAACATTATAGGCAGGTTTGTCTAATGTGTACAACTTTGCAAGCAATTTCCCCATATACCTGCATACGCATTTTAGACACACATACACACATTGTTATGAGTTTGTGGGTGCCAGACATCTTTAATAATCTTTGCAAGTGTTAAAAGCTAATCAAGCCAGGCTAGCTTCCTGGGGTAATGGGTCAGATGGTTAGAAGGACAGAGTTTGCTGTGATGTGACCTATAGAAAAAAGTTGCACACTGGTCTCTGGGTCTGAACACGCAACACCAGGAATACTGGGAAGTGTAAGCCTCACATGTTACTCACCTAGAGTGCACTCATGTGCTGAATAAGAATGATGATCACCTGTGGACTTTTGAAGCCTACATGGATCTCTGATAGATGAGCACCTGCTAATGCATAAGGGTTTCTCTTCAAACATACTGTACGCTAGGGGTGTTGTTGTTGTTGCTGCTGCTGCTGCAGAACTTGTTGCCTGTCCTTCCCCAGCAGGTCCCAGGATGTACTACAACAACATAACATTCACTATTAAAAAGTTAAAATAAATTAGAGTCACAGGAATTAATCACAGTACCATTGGGTGCAGCTCATCATGCCCTGGAGATCTGAATTCATTTCAAGTAGCTAGGTGTTCCCTGCCCCCCTCTTTTCCTATCTTGGGCTGCAGTTCATCCCTTGCATCATTTGTTATGATATTTCCAGGTAGGACATTGCTTTCCTTTAGTGCAGGCACGTCCAACTTCTAAGAGACTGCGATCTACTCCCAGTATAAAAAACTGGCCGTGATCTACCCATTGTCATTGGAGGGATGAGGAGCATGCGTAGGGTGCGTGTGTGGAAGGAGGTGGCTAACGGGATGCAGGAGGGGGCAGTTTAAGTGGGGGGGGGGAAGGAAAGAGAGGCAAAAGTTCTCTCTCTGAGGAGCCAGTTGACTTCTCTCCCCTCCCCAAGCCAGCCCTTTCTCTCCCCCCCCCATCAAAGGGAGCTGCACAGCTGATGCGGATCCCAATCACGCCTGCCCCCCTCCTTCCCTTCCCCATTGTCAAAGGGACCCAGCACCGGGGCCACTGCTGCAGCAGTGAAGGCCAGGCCGAGCAACATTCTTTACACTTGCCAGCCTGACCTTCCTGCTCGTGGTGGCGGCAGAGGGACCCAGCACCGGGGGTGGGGGGGCCGTGACATTCCTTGCCTGCTTTATTTAATCCTGCGACCGACCAGGATCACTCCGGCGATCTACTGGTCAATCGCAATCAACGGGTTGGACACGTCTGCTTTAGGGTGAAGACAGAGGCCAAGTAGGTGTTTGTGGTTTCCCCTTTCTTCCATTTCTTACACATTCCCTTCTTAAATCTCAGCTCATCTGTAAGCTCCTTATGCAGCCCACCTTTCTTTCTTGTTGGAATGTCTTCATTTGGGCCTTCTGGTTGTCAGAGTTTCTATGAAGATATTCTGACCTGGTGGATAGGAGTGGGGCTTTGCTGGGAGAGAGATTATATCTTGGCAAAAACATCTCTAAACAAAACTTAACCACTTCTCCTGACCCCTTTGGGGTGAGATATTAGGAGCTGAAGTGTTAGGTTTAGCACTCTGTTGCTTGCTTGAGGTGGAATCAGGCTACAATCAATTTTGGATCAACACTTCTAAAGCAATATATTTTGCTATCAAACCACACAACCCAATGGAAGCACATTTGTTAAGTCAAAATATTTTTGGTGAGTGGTAGGCCTATGTCAAGGCAATTAAGGTAAATTACCCACAGCTACAGAGCTCTGCTTATTGGCAGCATGATTTGCTTCCATGATGATCTGAAAAGTGTTTTTGATCTTTTGGTATTTAGAAAGCATGGCAAATTTAACTTTTATTATGCTTTGACCCAGTGGAACAAAGCTTTCATGGGTTTTAGAGTGTGCACACGTATGTATATCTTGTGACTTAAATTCGGAAACTTTGTGTAGATTACTGCTGTTCCAAAACTTCCGCAGGTGGTAAATTTCATCTTCATCATTGTGAAAAATTCTGTGGGTTTCCTGTTATTCTGCAGAATGAGTAATTAGCTGCTCTCCACTTAAGGAAGGAATAACTCTGGGTCTTTAGGACTTACGCCAAACATTCAGAGGGAGGCTGGTATCCAACCAGGTGCAGAAGCCAGCAGTGGGATGGAGGAGTTTCAGGTGTCTAGCTTGGCTTGGAATATATTTAAGCTGAAGACAAAATGAAGCTGGCTCCCCCTAGCATAAGAAGAGAGGGAAAGCCATGAAGAATATTTTATGGGGGGGGGAAGCATTTAGTGTACACTACAGAGAAGCCAAAATATAGTATACTAATTTATGAAAAGTGAACTTGCTTAGTCTAGCCTTTGTTTGCTTTTACTTTCCATTGGGCCCTTAATTCCTATGCTATGTGCCAGGACATCTCATCAGAGGGTATTTCATGTTGTGTCTCTGCATGAATCTCTGGTCTTGGCTTGTTTCCAGTAAGAAGGCAAGCCCAGGATAGTGATTCATGTAAAAAAAAAAATACATAGGTTAGACACTTGTGAGGAAAGGTAATTCTTACTCTTGCATACTTTCAACATAAACCCTTTCTCTTGTAATTTCAGTGCCTTTTTCTGGGGGGATGCAGGGGGTACGCACACCCCTAAACATTTTGTGAATCTCACGGGAGAAGAAACTAAAAAATTCTAGTATGGTGAATCATCAGTTCCGCTGCTACCCCCGATGGCAGCCTCATTTCCTGTCACGGTGTTTCCCGAGTCTCAGACGGAAGCGAGTGTATAATGTTTGAAGCAGTGTGGAATGTGAGTGCCCCTAAGCATTTTTTTAAAAGAAAAAAGCACTGTGTGAGATTAGCCTAATATATTTTCTAATTTTAATTCTGAAAAAGTGCCTCTGATATCAGAAGTTTAGGAAATGTGGCCTTAGGCTACAGAAATATCCACTGGCAGCACTCTCTCATGCTGTGTTTCCAATGAAGTTGCGCTCTAGTGCTTCAAAACTGATTTAGGACTCACATGATGCACTGTTTCTCCCTATAAAACCATTCCACATAGACAACCATATACTGTATTGGTATTATTTCTAGCTTAGTTTCTTTCATGAGAAACTGTCAGTTGCCGGAGTCAGGAGTAGGTCAGAATTAAAACACTTTGTGTCAGTGAAGAAACCCAAACATCACAGGCCTGGTGACCACAGCAATTCTTCTGAGTAGGTCTTGCCCCAGTGAGGCAGCTGCAAGGACTTAAGCCCCCCCCCCTTGCCACTGCTCCCTAGTTTCCTCTTCCCCTGGATTCTTCCCAAGTAATCTGAGGCTTCAACACCTTGTCTATCTCTGCTTCAACCTCTTCATACCTCTGTAGTTTCTGGGAGACCAGTGGGAGTGGAGCTGGTTGCAGCAGGATGACTAGACTCCCTGGATTCTTCAGCAGCCTGGTTCATCTCTGTCTCCTGCCCTCTCCTGCTTCTGAGTCTGGACTGCTCTCTGCCCTAGCCTCTTCCTGCTCACTAAACTATGTCACCTCTTCTGCTTCTGGCACCTCCTCCTCCTAGCTCCTTTTCTTCCTTGGACTATTCATTGTCATCCCACCACCAATCCCTGGCTCTAAGCCTTCTCCCCTTGGGGGTTTCCCAGTTGGTGCCTCTGCATCCAATCAGTCCTCGACAGATACTCACAAATAAGTGAGTAATAAAAATGTCTCTTGTGGAGGAACATTAAATCAGTGACACACTCCATCCCTAATATCAAAAACAGTACTGTTGAAACATAGATCTACCACTTCAGTGAATATTAGAAACAACAGCTCATATCAACTCTCTGAGAAGGAAGTATCTGCACAGAGCAGTACTACACAAAATAGTGTAAGACCTTGTGGGAAGGATATGCAAAATCAAGACTCATTGGTATAAAATTATTCATTATTGGAGCCAAACAAATAATTATCAGAATATTGAAAAATAAGCATGAACGAACAATATGTGCAAACCCCACCTCCCACAGATGTTAATAACAGTATGTTAAAATACTCAAACAAATGTTGTAATTTAGGCATCAAGATGTAGAAGATATATATTGCTATGAGTTTGGGGAATTTGATTGTTGAAATAGCCAGGCAAGACAGTTTCTTGGTGAGTTAATACCCCTTAGTTTGTTCACAGGCTGCAAAAGTAAGATTGTCAAAAGTAAGATTCCGTTCTTGTTGCTGTTGCCAGTTCCTTCTTTCCCAATAGTCCCAGGCCACAGATCAAAATCTCGCCCAACTTGCATTCAAATCACCCAGGAGGATAATTTTATCTTCCTTAGGTGTGTCTGATAGGATGGTATCCAGCTGAGAGTAACATTTTTCTTTAATGTCTTCATGGGCATCCAGTGTTGGTGCATAAGCGCTTAGAATAGTAGTACCCAAGGTTCTGGTAAGAGGTCATTTGGATATATAAACAAACAAAAATGCATCATTTGCTCACAAGGCTTTGCTCACAAGGGTCATAGGAACATGCAAGCCCACTCACCATGACACAAGGTGATGATCCAGCGAGTGAGAAGGGAAAAGCACACTGAGATGGGAGGAAGGGTGTGTGCCCCTGCATGTGGCCCTTGCTATCAGAGATGATGCCTAGTCCCACCAGCACCTAATTCATTCCTACATAGCCCAAGATGTCCCTGAGTGTTATCCAAATTTCACTCAGTCTGCTAAAGAAAGTCTGATGGATTCTGAGATCTAGTGGCTTTGTACACAATTGGATTCAATCAGTGCTATTTTTCTGGAAAAAGAGGTGCTGGAATTCACCATGAATGCCTCCCTTGTTCTCTTATAATGGCAATAGTGTCTACCTGAGAGGTGCCGGAACTGAGTTTCGCTGAGTTTTGTATAAAAAAAGCCCTGGGTTCAATGCAGAATTAGATCTATTATCTCTGCTAAGTATTATTCAGTTGATTGTAAATAGTTCAAAGGCAGCCCCACATATAACACATATTTGCCATGGGTAATGCAAAGGTGGCAATGGGGAACAGCTTTCTACATGGTTCTGTAATTACTTATTGGCCAACTAAAAACTCTTGGGGTAGCCTGAGCTTCTTAAATAATACTTCCATTGTATTTTTTATATGCATGAAAGGCCAAATGCCTAGTGGGCATGATTAAAATGGTTCATCTGAATATAGTGTTTCAGCAAAGAATCTGCCTATCAGAGAAGATTGAGCCACACACCAGTGCAGATAATTTTGTGTAATTTTTAGAGTTTCTAAATACTTTGCAATCAGAAATACAACTTCCTTTGTTATTGCTTAGCAAACACCAGAGATATTGAAATTTCGTGAACCCAGAACTAGGAACATGAATAGCATATCTTCAGGATCTCACCAATGATCTCTATACCTCTTGATTTGTGCCAATATAATATGAGGCAGAGAGTTGAGGGTTTTTCCAAGTTTCAGTCACATGCCCAGTTGAGGATAAGCAACTATTGTTAATGCATCTAGTCTGAACATGCAGCTTGTGCAACCAAAGCCAAAGTATACTTGTTGAGAAAAGATTAGGGAAAATCTGGTACAATGTTTTGCACAACAGCAACTGAGAAGCCTACATTCTCACATGTTGAAATAGGGTTGACACACATGTGTATTAGGGAATCCCTTATGTGTGAAACACCCACCCACCTGATTCCTAAAACACTCTGCTCCAATGGGACTTTTAGGCAGAGTTGAACCAAGCCCCACCCCTTGCATGCATCAGAACCCTCTTCAATCTAGAAAAGGTGTCCCACACAGAGATAATAGAAAAGGAAGTGATTTATTATTACATATTAAAGGTAAAGTGGTACCTCGGGTTAAGAACTTAATTTGTTCTGGAGGTCCGTTCTTAACCTGAAACTGTTCTTAACCTGTGGTACCACTTTAGCTAATGGGGCCTCCCGCTGCCGCCATGTGATTTCTGTTCTCATCCTGAAGCAAAGTTCTTAACCCGAGGTACTATTTCTGGGTTAGCTGAGTCTGTAACCTGAAGCATTGTAACCTGAGGTACCACTGTAATTTTAACAATAAAATGCAGCATAGTACTGGGCACACACAAACAATATTCTAACACAGGAGTTCTGAACTAAAAAGGGGCAATTGACAATGAAGGCAGAGATTACCTCTGATTTAAAACACTCTGGAAACGGTGTGTGTGGTGGAAGAGCATGAACTCAGGCACTGATCTCAGGAGTCTATGCCAGGTGATTTCAGAAAGCAGGATTCGTGCCACAGACCCATTGCCAAGTCTTAGGTTTGAAGTCCAGCAGCAAGTTAAATATGTCCCGGGGTGCAAACAGAGGTTACTCAGAGGTCATCTCCACAGAGATGGTAGACTGAGATGGCACCCTCAGATATCACACAGAGATGACATGCTGAGCAAGCCAAAAGTCTGGTCTTAAATAGATTTGTAGGGGATCCAAAAGTGTGTCTGGGTGAGTTGGCATCATGACTAATGAGAGAAGATCAAAATGAGAGAATGTAAAGGTGTTGCATTGGGCAAATGGCCCTTCTTCTGAGCTACGCCAATAAAACTCAGAGACTAGAGGAGCTAGGAGTCCATTTTGTTTTCTTTATTGCAAAGCAATAAGGGTTACAGTCGAATCATTTCCGCAAGCCTGCAACCCCGCCCAAAGGTCTGGGCAGGGGTATTTATAACATTTCAGACAAAGCAATTCAATTTAACCAATCATATTTCATTACCTCATTTTAGTTTAGTACGCATGTACATTACCTAATCTAATACGCATGCACAATAATCATTTCTAACTAAACCTTGGTTCTCACCGATCTGTTACATTTTCGTTAGTTTGTAATGCATGGGAACCAGTGTTACGTGTAGCCATTTTCATGTATCAACTTATGTTCTAGCTTATGAATGGCATCTTTGTGTGATTGACGTATTCGCTGTACTACTCTCATGCCAAATCATCTGTTTCTTAAAGTAGCAGGTTACCATAATTCTCTATAGAAGCATATAAAATGATTTATAGGGGTTCACATTTTAATATTCATTGTGGCCCCTCTGGGCCACTGCTACAAAGAGATTGTGTTAAATTCATGTAGATGTGTTTGGGGATCGGGGAAGGGTTACAGGAGAGAAGACCCCTGAAAGATAATGGGGAAGGTTCTGGCAAGAGGTCATTTGGATGTATAAACAAACAAAAATGCATCATTTGGAATGTTTATATTGTGGAAGATCCTTCTGAAAAGGATTTACCTGACAATAAGAGTTGCTTTTCACAGTGGAACAGACTCCCACAAGGCCTGGTGGACTCTGTCATGTGACAAAGACGCATGAGAGCAGGAACAGCTGTTGGAGTCTAACTGCTATAACTGTCGTTCTAAGATGTAACTGTCATTCTAGTCTGTAACTGTCAGTGCTGTGTGAGTTACTTACCTTGACTGTGGTAACTAGTTTCTCTCAGAGTGTGTGCCTGTATAGAGAAGAGCCTGTATTCTATATGTGATCTATTTTAAAGAAGAAGTTTATTTTAAACTTAATAAAAGTTTTTATTTGTTTCAATGAAAACTCTGCTTAAATAATTCCTGCTGCACTTCAGGTTATGGTGCCCAGAGTTTTATGGATGGCAAATTGCTAAAGCTGGAGAATCAGGGTGCTGTCGGTGAGGACCTCGAGGGGACTGAAAGTCCAGTGGTGAGGCCACGTACCAAAGAAGCAGACCTGGTGCAGCAAGGAACAGAAGCCATGTCAGCTCAGCAACCTGCGCAGTTTATTAATCTTGGCAACACTGCCCAGATGGAGCATCTGAATGATAAAAACTATTTGACTTGGGCTCTCAAGCATGAGTTAGTTTTAAAACATGATAAACTTTGGCACTGTGTGGAAACTGGTTTGAATCCACAACCCTCTGAGAAAGAACGTGATGAAGATGATAGAGCCAGAGCACAAATTTTGTTGGCTCTAGAGGAACCACAGGTTCTGCACATTGCAGATTTGGATTCTGCAAAACAATATTGGGATCATCTATGTCAGATACACTTGTCTGACAGCACTGGTTCAATAATTGGACTAACTAGGAGGCTGTACAGAACTGTGCTACCTGAAGGTGGATGTTTAACCACACACCTCCAGACTTTGTGCATGTTATTCCTCCAGTTGCAAAGGAGAGGTAAACATTTTCCAGACCTGGATCAAGTTTATATCCTGCTATCCAGTCTTCCACCAAGTTTTGATATTGTGATAGCTTCTCTTGAAAGCATGAGGCAAGAAGATTTATCGATGACGTATGTAACAACCCATCTACAGGAGGAAGCTGAAAAACGCGTGGAAAAGCTGACTGAGAAGGCCGACCAGGGGAGTTCCAGTCACACTGCCAGCCAGAGACCCAGATTCTCAGGAGGAGATGGGATCAAAGAGCGCTCCACGGATCATGCCATGTTGGCGAAGAAATGTTTTCGGTGTAACAAGTTTGAACACATGAAGAAAGATTGCCATGTGAAAATCCCAGCAAGAGCAAGTGGTTCACATGAGACAGAAAAGCGGACACATTTCGTCTCAGCCGCCGCAAGAAAAGAAAAGAACATTTTCCCACAAAGCTACATTTTGGACTCTGGTTCTGCCAGAATCATAATGAACAGCCCTGTTTTACAACACTCGGAAAATTACCAAAAGGCAAGGACAACATTTGTCTTGCTGATGGGCAGCATTCTCCAGTTTCTGGTACAGATACGGTATATCTACCATGTCTAGATACAGAATTGAGCGATGTGTTGTTTGTTGAAAAATTAGAATTTTCTTTATTGTCAATTTCATGCCTTACAAAGGTTGGTTTTGCATTCATTTTTGAGGGTGATGAGTGTTTTATTAAGAAGCAGGGCAAGGTAATTACTTCTACAAAAATGGTGGGTGCCTTGTACTATTTACAGCATTCTCCACCCAGTGATGGGGTCACAAAGAGACCTAAAGCTGGGGGAAATGATGTGTTGATAACTGAATTGCCCACATAAAAACTGCATCCATGCTCTACACAGAAAAATGGGGCATGCATGTTTCAAATATCTGGTGAACATGCAAAAAATATGTAAAGGTTTAAAAGTTAACCAGTACAGCACATACCTTGATTGTGCTATTTGCAAACAAGCAAAATCAAAGTTGCAACCAGTACCAGGTAGAAGTGATAGAATTTCTACACATGTTATGCAACTTGTTCATTCTGATTTAATTGGTCCTTTTGAAGATTGTGAGAGAGGATCTCGATATGGTCTAATTATTGTGGATGATATTCATGGCTATATATATTAAGAAACAAATCAGAATGTGCTGATGTTTTTAAGTCCTGGGAGGTATGGGCAGAAAAACGTTTTCAAAGGCCTTATTCAACTCCAAAGTGACCAAGGAGGCAAATATTTAAGTAATTATTTCCAGGCATGGCTTAAACGTCATGGAATAATGCATCGTCTCACATGCCCAAATAGTCCCTGGTCAAATGGAATTGCCGAGAGACGCGTGGGTATCATACAAATTGTTAAGGACAGCTTGCAGGGGCGTCGCTAGCCACTGGGCTGCTGGGGGCGGCAAGCGCAGTGGCACCCATGGGGGCGGGGCGTCGGTCCGTGCGCATGACGTCATGACGCATGCGCACGGAACAACGCCTCTGCGCGGGCCAGTTGGCCCGCCCCTCTCCCGCTGCGCTCCCACGGTGACGGAGCGAGCGGCGGTGCATGGGGGTGACTTGCGGCGGCCCCTCCCACCACTCCCCACCGGTCACCCCGGGAGGAGCAGCGCTGCAGGAACGGGGTGCTCGCTCGGCCGAACGAGCACCCCGTCCGTGCAGCGCTGCTGCTCCTGGGGTGACGGAGGGAGCGGCGGCGCGTGGGAGTGGTGGGAGGGGCCGCTGCAAGTCACCCCCACGCGCCAAAATGTTACGCCCACCTAGGGGCGGCACGAGGGGCGGCCCGCCCCCCGCCCCCCCCCACGACGCCCCTGACAGCTTGTTAACAGGTGCTGGATTGCAAAAGGATGCAAAACTTTGGGGAGAAGCTCTCCTGGCTGCAATTTTTTTAGTGAATCGTACTTTCACTACTGCCACGGGTGATATTCCCTACAGAATGCTTTTTTGGAAGGAACCAGATTATGCAGGTTTACATATGTGGGGGAGTTGGGCTTTTGTTCATATCCCCAAGTCTCTAAGACGTACCGTAAATGTGAGCCTAAAACTAGAAAGCTACGTTCCATCAGCTATCAGGGTTATTCCAGCAGACATTATTGTTTTGCTTTAGGACATGGCTGAGTACTTAGTTTACGAAATGCTGAATTTGCTGAACAGGATAGGTGGGAACAGGTTCATGCCAACCCTAGTATTTTAGTTCCTCTATCAGTACAACCACAGGAGCCTCTCAGGCAGCCAGCTGCTGAGGAAAGGCTAGAAAGTGACATTTTGCAAAGTGCCACAAGCATTGAATCAGAGGAATAACAAAATGATGAGCTGGAGGAGCAACAAGAGGAGGAAAGTCCAGTGGTTATCCCTAGGAGGTCCACAAGGACTACCAAAGGAATTCCCCCTAATAAATTGACTTTTGGTGCAACAAAAGTGTGTCATGTTAATTGTTCAGAGCCACAGGATTTTGCTCAAGTTCTGAAACTACCGGTACCTTCTAAGGAACAAACCCAATGGTTTGATGCCATGAAGGAAGAGTTAGAATCATTCAAAGAAAATAAGGTTTACACACTAGCCAAATTGCCACCACATGAAAAGTTAATTTCTAGCATGTGTGTCTTTAAAAGGAAGACTCGGGTATCAGGTGATACACATGTTAAAGCTAGACTGGTAGCAAAAGGTTTTGCACAAAAGCCAGGAATTCACTATGATGAGCTTTTTGCGCCCACTGCCAAGGCAGAATCAGTGAGGCTTGTTTTGTCTGTTGCAGCTGACAAGAAATTGAAAGTGAATCAGTATGATATTACTTCTGCATATCTAAATGCTCCTCTGGACCAGGTGATATACATGCGACAACCTCCAGAGTTTGAGGAAGGGAATGATTTAGTGTGGAAATTAGACAAAGCTGTCTATGGTCTTAAGCAAAGTGCTAAATGCTGGAATGATTGTATAAACACACAACTCTTAAATCTTGGATTTAAAAGAAGTGTTGCTGATCCTTGCTTGTATACAAAAGGATCAGGTGATGATTACATATTGGTTTTGATCTTTGTAGATGATTTAATGGTGGCAGGTAGTTCCACAGGCAAAATTCAAAAGATAGCAAATCAGTTGGGGAAACATTTCAGAGTGAAAGATCTAGGACCAATAAGTCACTATTTAGGGGTTCAAATATGCAGAGAAGCAGATGGAAGTTTTTAAATATGCCAAGAACAAAAGAATAAAGTGTATAAATAAGTTTGTTTTTATGTTTATATTACTGCTCTCTAGGTCTTTGGGGGAGTGTCATGTGACAAAGACGCATGAGAGCAGGAACAGCTGTTGGAGTCTAACTGCTATAACTGTCGTTCTAAGATGTAACTGCCATTCTAGTCTGTAACTGTCTGTCAGTGCTGTGTGAGTTACTTACCTTGACTGTAGTAACTAGTTTCTCTCAGAGTGTGTGCCTGCATAGAGAAGAGCCTGTATTCTATATGTGATCTATTTTTAAGAAGAAGTTTATTTTAAACTTAATAAAAGCTTAATGAAAACTCTGTTTAAATAATTCCCGCTGTGCGTCAGACTCTCCTTCCTTTGAGGTTTTTAAGCACAGATTGGGTGGCCATCATGTATGATCCAGTTGAGATGCCTGTATTGCAGAAGGTTGGACTAGATGACCCTCAGGATCCCTCCCAACTCTACAGTTCTATGAGTCTATACCTGGTGAGCCATGCTCTGACTTGCCTACAGGTGCTATTGTTCTATCTGATTTGCATATACATTTCTATAAAATTTTTGGTTGATGGAGGAAGCTTGTCTGTTGAGCTCAATGCAAGAGCTTTTAGATGCAAAAACCTGCATCTGGTGACATTTTGTTTGTTAATTTTACCTTATTACCATTATTGCAACTGGAAGGAACAGCTGGTGCCTAGGATTTCTTATTTATGCATATCCCAAGGAATATGTGGACATTTCAGCTCAACTGAGCATTTCCTACCAGGAGAAGGGCAAGTGCCACCCCCACTTCACCAAGGGGACACTGCACACACAACCTCCACCGCCCTAAGAAAACCCCTTAATCCCAATTTTATTTTATTCTTTGGTAGATTTATGAAATATACTCGGAGTCAAGTGTGAATTTCATGCTCTTTATTCAGCTCATAGTAGTGAGGAATGCAATTTCCCCAAAACGTTTGCTTTATATGCACTATTTACACAATGGGCCCCACGTGATTGGCTAATTCCAGGATACTCCTGTATGCCAATCAAGTTGCGGAGTCACTTCCACCTGGAGCTGGATTGGGTGGCTCCTGCGGAACAATCAGACTGAGGCAATCTCAATCCTATTGTTCTAGGACCAATCAGGCTGCTGCATTTTGGATCCTATTCAACTCAGTACATAACAATTTACAAAAAGAAAAAAACACCCCAATAAATAAATCTTAGAAAGGGGCGCTCTCCTCTGCTCCCCCTTTCTCCCTGCCCTCTGCCTGCCCCTCAGAATCACCTTGGGGGTGCAGCCTCTCCTCCTCCTCCTCCTCCTCCTCCGCTCTCCAGCAGCTGCTAAGAACTGCCCAAGGGAGGCCAGCAGCCGCAGCCATGGAGAGGCAACCGGATAGTCCCTTGTCAGCACTGTCCTTTGGGACAAGCGCCGGCTCATCTGCCTCCCTGAACTCGGTGGCAGCAGGGAAAATAGGGACATTCCAGGATCAAATCAGAAACCAGGATTTCGTTCGAAATTCCAGAAACTGTCCCTGGAAAATTGGGACACTTGGTGAGTATGCATGCATGGTAATAGTGCTATTTAAAGAATTCCTGCAAATGTAAGGTAGGATTTCTACCCACCCTGCACCATGTTTTCTTGGTTTCTCAGGCAGATTTTCATCCACTCATTTTGCAAATTCTCCCTTTTTTCATTCATTCCCAGATTTCAGATGACCTGAGCCCAAAATACGTTGGAGTCTCCAATTTAAAACTCAGGCCTCTGCATGGGTTTCAAATGTGTGTGGTTTTTTTTTTTTAAAAAAAACCATCTTGTCTTGGGGAGCAGAACAAACCCATGCATGCAGTCCCCAGCTACTTTAATCTCACCTCAGAGGGTAGCATGCTGCCTCAAAAGCTGTCATTTATTTCTGTAAAGGATTTTCCCAATATGAAAATATTACCAGAGGTAAAGATAAAGGGACCCCTGACCATTATGTCCAGTCTCGGACGACTCTGGGGTTGCAGTGCTCATCTCGCTTTACTGGCTGAGGGAGCTGGCATACAGCCTCCGGGTCATGTGGCCAGCATGACTAAGCCGCTTCTGGCGAACCAGAGCAGTGCACGGAAACGCCATTTACCGTCCCGTTGAAGCGGTACCTATTTATCTACTTGCACTTTGACTTGCTTTCAAACTGCTAGGTTGGCAGGAGCAGGGACCAAGCAATAGGAGCTCACCCCTTTGCGGGGATAGATAGATATTTATTATTACGGCCATTGGCCCATCACGCACGATTTTTCAAACAACATATGTATACTTAGCCTTTCTACTTAGAACTTCGAAAGGACTTTAAAGTAACAGACTAAGAAGTAAATTTACAACATAAAACATCACCCCTATTTATAAAATTATAAAAACATCAATTAAGGTAACACATAATTACATCCTGAGTCATGATTTAAAAGAAATGTCCAATCCGCCCAGAAGTCCGTTTTTCTTCTTTTGGGATAGGACGGTGATCAGAAATCTGGCAACCGTAAGTGATCTTGGAGGGTCTTCATCATTCAGTAGGTATCTCAGTTTGGCTTCGTTCGAGTCATCGGCAATTCCCTTTAAATATGGAGCAAGAAACTTACTCCTGGACGATGAGTGAAGAGCACATTCAAAGATTATGTGATACAACGATTCTGGTGCTCTGCAATTACAGTCACATAAGAGCGATATTTGTCCATTGGAGAATCTATTTCCCAACACGTTGGATGGGAAGGTGTTAAATCTTGCCTTTATAAAGGCATATCTATGAGCTGAGGAAGTTAAGGAATTCAAATAATTTGGGAGTTTTAGGGGGGGTAGTAAACCAAGGTTTAGAGGTGAACAGGTACCATTACCCAACACCATTTTCTGCTGCAAGTACATCTCCTCTAATCTACCCATTACTGTTCTTTTAGCAGGAACTATATCCTGCTCCAGTAGTTTAAAAGGGGAGATTCCCATTGCCATGATTTTCAGTTGTAATGCGGGGATTCGAACCGTTGACCTTCTGATCAGCAAGCCCTAGGCTTTGTGGTTTAACCCATAGCGCCACCCGCATCCCAATGAAAATATTTAAATGCATTACATTCAACTTTCTAATTGCTCAGCCAGCAAGTCCACTCCCCTTCTCTGGGGGACAGTGTTGTGGGAGGGCATCTGGGACCTCCCAGTGACCCGGGTGGAGGGTGGAGGGATGCCACCCGCGTCATCGGGATTCCTGGCTGCGTCACGCCCCTGGCTGACCAATTGGCACAGCCGGGTGCATGGCTGCTTGCCATTTAAACTGTGGTGTAGCCCGGGGGCATCCTTTTGCCTCCTAGCCAGATCAACATGATGCAGGGAGTATTGGTCTCCATGGCTTCATCCACACTTAGATTGTATAAGGAGGCGTGGTCCGATTTCATGGTTTTCCGCACAAAAGCAAACGTGACCGGGACCTCCCAGCCTCTTACTGAGGACCAAGTGTTACAATACCTAGGGTATGCTGCTAAGACATTATCCATTCAAACCACTGCTATTGCCTTCTTTAGTGAAGGGGACAATGACAATAAACTTCTATTCTATTCTATTCTATTCTATTCTATTCTATTCTATTCTATTCTATTTTATTCTAAATGTATCTATTCTGTTGACCCCTGCACAGCATTCGTGGTATGCAGGGCGACTGAAGGCTGGCATAGATTTCAGCCACCAAGCACAGAAGGAAGAAAGCCAATCACTTTTGACATTTGCTGCATACATAGGGTTTTAAGAGACATTTGCTGGTCGAAATACAGTGCGAATGTTGCTTGTTCTCAATGGCATGCGCCATTTGGGGCCCTCAGAGTGGGCGGAATTGTCAATGAGGGTGAGCCAGGTGTCTCCTCCAGGGGGGTTACTGTTAGAGGACAGAAATTTGTCTCCCTCAGAATTGGTAATACGCACCTGACAATCTAAAACCGACCAATCAGGTAAAGGCACCCTTATCAGACTCTCAGCATCAGAGCACAAGGACCCGTGTCCCGTAAAGGATGCCAGGAGATACCTCTGCCTCGGGCCTCCTGGTCTAGGCCCCTTCTGCCTTGTTCGGCATCAGTTTACCCACATGATGTGTAAAGCCATTCAGGCCTGTAGTCTCCCAGCCATGGAGTTCGCAGCACATTCCTTCAGGATCGGTGCCGCCATGATGGCCGCCCATTGGGGTCTGCCAACCGACAGAATCAAGAATATGGGATGGTGGAGATCTGATGCATACAGAAGGCATATCCGCAATAACCAACAGTAATCACACTCTGTTACTCCTTTATTTTCAGGTTACCCCGTGATTAACATATGGATAGTGGGACACAGTATTGCCTAGTGGGTCGGTGTGCATGCCATCGATACCGGCTTGGGTAGCTGTCTGGGACTTCCTGAAAACATCTGTCTCCTGGGTCACAAGGCGTGGCAAGAAATGGGAGGAGTTTATGCCAATGGTGATGGCCAGAGCTGCCTTACATGCCCCCCCCCTCCCAGCGCTCTGATTGTTCAACTGGGATAGAAGGATCTGGTTCTAGGAAGGGCGTTGACCTAACCTGGAACATCAAAGAGGAATTTGATAAGCTGGCTGTTTTGTACCCAGACTTGACTTTAATCTGGTCCCAACTCTTGAGGAGGGGTTGTTGGTGTG
Source organism: Lacerta agilis (assembly GCF_009819535.1). NCBI lineage: Eukaryota > Metazoa > Chordata > Lepidosauria > Squamata > Lacertidae > Lacerta > Lacerta agilis. Next base: position 287,826 of record NC_046316.1, on the reverse strand, counting down.
ATTGCCATCACCCGTCGGCAATCAACAGAGCCAGGAAAATGGCTAATCATGCAGTGGCCCAGATGGTGCAACTCTTGAATGGTTGAGTCATACAGCACCCCACCATTACTTTTGACCAGGAGGCCTTGTTTCACAACGATGGCGTTCACCTTGCCGATATGATGTTTGGCTGGCTGACATTGTGGAGAGCATTAGAGATCAGTTGCAGGTGTTGGTGGTGAGTCCTTTGGCTTGAGTGGTGATTAGGCATTGGGTAAGCCTTTGTGACAAGGACGTAGGTGGCGCTGTGGGTTAAACCATAGAGCCTAGGGCTTGCCGATCAGAAGGTTGGTGGTTTGAATCCCCGCAATGGGGTGAGCTCCTGTTGCTCGGTCCCTGCTCCTGCCAACCTAGCAGTTTGAAAGCACGTCAAAGTGCAAGTAGATAAATAGGTGCCGCTCAGGCGGGGAGGTAAACAGCGTTTCCGTGCACTGCTCTGACCCGGAAGCTGTACGCCGGCTCCCTCAGCCAGTAAAGCAAGATGAGCGCCACAACCCCAGAGTCTTCTGCGACTGGACCTAATGGTCAGGGGCCCCTTTACCTTTTAAGCCTTTGTTTGTGGGAGCGGAGGTTGTAGCCCTATACCTGCCCCTATTCAATAAGGGTATCCTGTTAAAGGGATGCAGGGGTGTGGATCCTGTCCAAAGCTTGGTCGTGGACTAGGGCCATGTCATGACCCATCAGGGACCCCGGGTGCCCCAATTTGAAGTATGTCATAGGTCTCCCCCTACTGGTGGTTTACCCTTAGTGGTACTCCCTACAGATGGGTAAGAGTCGTGATATAGTTGGATTACACCCAATGCCTAAACTAAACTGCTCACATCTGTAACCAATAAAGGTCCATGTGCTTATTATCTAAGGGAACTGTGGGGCTTGGGGCCATGCAAGCAACAGACGGACTCTCACATTTCCTTCTTTGTGATGGCAGCAGAGACTTAAAAATAGCCCAGCCCTGGGACTTGTTCCACAAAGGTTAGGGGAATGCAGTGGTACTCCGGGTTGTGTACGTAATTGGTTCTGGATTACAATTCGTAACCCGAAAAGTACGCAACCCAAACAAGTGCACGAAAACCTGGAAGTAGCTGTTTGCGCATGCGTGAATGCGTCTGCTCATGCGCGAACTGCGCAGAACGCTTCTGCGCATCCGTGCGTTGTGTGCGATCCGGCGTGGGCTTCTGGGTTACCAGAGTTCATAACCCGAAAAGTACGTAACCTGGAGCGTAAGTAACCCGAGGTATGACTGTATGGGAATATGGGCATGGGAACAGTTGAGAATAACTAGGAACAAATCTTTCGTTATTTTAATATATTGAAAAGAATTTCTGTTTTTGTTTAAACTTTATATTGGCACTGCTACAGGTGCCACATAATACCCGTTCTGCATTTATAAGAACATGGTCATTTAGTGTGGCAGCGTAAGACAATTGTTTAGTGTGATCAGTGACACTTTGTTTGTTTGTTTTTTGTTTGTTTTTAAATAAACTTTATTATTTTAAAAAAACACTCAGACATCTAACAAGCACCACAGCATTGAGAATTAAATACAATGAGACATAACAAAAAAGGAGAAGAAGGAAAGAAAGAAAGAAAGAAGGAAAGAAAGAAAGAAAGAAAAAAGTGGTAAAGAAAAAGAAATAAAGATATTTACAATATTACTAAGAAAATAATCCAATACAAACATCACAAACAAAATTTGTAACATAATTTCCACAAATTAAAACATTGTGATGTTAAATAAAAAAGACTTCCAATTAAACTTGCTGTTTCTGCTATTCTTTGTCAATGTTTATCGCACAATTATAAGTTTTTCTTTTTATTCCTTTTTATCTCTTTATTAACTCTTACTTAGTTTATCATCTGGTTCAGTCTATTTCTGCTATGAGGAAACTTCCTATACCATTATTCTCCATGTATTCCTTAAATAACTTCCATTCAATGTGGACTTTTTGCTTTGACTGCTCTCTTACCCTTCCCGTATTTATTGCTAACTGAATACTCTAACATCAAATTTTGCCAATCAGTCATATTTGGTAAAGTCTTGTTCTTCCAATTCCTGGCTACTAATATTCTAGCCGCTGTCATTCCATACAGTACTAATGTTCTTTTTGGTTTTTTTAAACTCATCTGGCACTATGCTTAGTAGAAATAATTCTGGTTTTTTCTTGAATGTACATTTCAATAATTTCTTCAATTCTTCATAAACATTGTTCCAGAATATGCTGATCAGTGACTTTGGAACTCCCTGCATATTGAGATCAAGCAGACGTCTCTTTTCAGTGCCTGCTAATAATATTATTGTTTAGACAAGCCTACCCAGATGCTTAGAAAGTTGAGGCCATTTTAATCTGTTTTAGTATTTTAACATTTCCATGTTTTAAAGTAAAGTTATAATTTTAATGGCTTATCCACACATATCTTTCTTCTGCTCTTTCCAGGCATGGCCCATGGTTTTTTTGCTCCAAAAAGTAAGTGTGGATAAGTCCTGTTGGAGGAGACCTGGGTTCAAATCCCTATCCAGACATGGAGTTCACCTGGGCCTCTTCAGCTGAAATCCTATCCCACATCCATGGAATTGTCGTGTTAGACCAGCCATTTCTCTCTCTCTCAACCCAGCATCTCATGGGGATGCTGGGAGGACATAACAGGAAAACTTCACAATACCCTTGCAGAAAGCTTTACCAATATTCAGACCATACTGTTAAATATCCATTACTTATACTCTCCTGACACTATTCTTAAGAGCAGAAGTTGGAACTACATCTAACACATTGGTTCTTCGTCAGCTTCAGCACCAAGCTAATCTAGAAAAGTGTCCCATTGTCAAGACTTGGCCTTTTGGTTTTCTGATGCAAATGTGAGCAGCCAACACACTTTTGTAAGCCTGCGTCATGACTCTGTTGCTGGAAGAACTGCCGGCCAAGTGAAGTTGGCAAAATTGGCAGGCAACCGACCAGCAAAGCACACCTGTGCTTCAAAGCCTCTACCCTAACAAGCCTGTGACATGTTAACAGCTTGCCCTCCCTGCCTGAGTTTCCAGAGATCCCCCACACAGGGCTGCTGGATCAGGGACTTGTACAAACTAGTTTACCTCACACAGTGTTGGATCCTCAGGCTAGTCTTGTTGCTTAGCAAAGAAGGGGGGAGGGGGGGGGAGAGAGAGAGAGAGAGAGAGAGAGAGAGAGAGAGAGAGACAGAGAGAGAGAGAGAGAGAGAGAGAGCGAGCGAGAGAGAGAGAGAGAGAGAGCACACCAAAACAATACTACACCAGGGGCACCTTCAGGGAAGGCAGAGGGGAACGATGTCATTCCTAGCCTGCACCATTCAGAACACTTGAGATTATTCTTCCAGAGCACTTTTCCTAATACATGCCAAAGGAATAAATCCCTTGCTTTAGAATAAATAATTATGTGTGAATGTTTCATCAGTTTCAACATTGTTGCTGCAGTTATATGAAGTATAAAAAGTAACCAGAATAAATGTTATAATAGCACATTGCTGTTTTGCTTTTGTTTTGCAATTTAATCCTGATTAAATTTCAGTGCCTGCCTTCAAATCTTGCTAAGAATCTTGTCCCTTCCTCATTCCTAACAGAACTGGCACCAGTCTCTCGTCACTGCTGCACCTGTTCCTGGAGAATGCAAACACATGCCTTATTGCATCATATTTGGATTATTATAATGTACAGTGGTACCTCTGGTTACGTACTTAATTCATTCTGGAGGTCTGTTCTTAACCTGAAATCGTTCTTAACCTGAAGCACCACTTTAGCTAATGGGGCCTCCCGCTGCCCCCAGAGCACAATTTCTGTTTTCATCCTGAAGCAAAGTTCTTAACCTGAAGCATTATTTCTGGGTTAGTGGAGTCTGTAACCTGAAGCATCTGTAACCCGAGGTACCACTGTACTGTACTTGAGGGTTGTCTGCCTCTCTCCCCCCTTCTCTTCTGGAAGAACTGTTGGAAACTAGCTGGCCCAGAGCACAGGGGCCAACTTATGAACAGGGGCCAGCCTGCATATAAGAAGCTTGTCACTTCTTGAGTGAAATAGCAGCACTGTCTTCCTATTTCACTCTGGGCACAATTCAGAGTAGATGGCTGTTTTCCTGAATTGTTTAAATCTACTAATTTGGAATAACTTTTACTGCTACCATTCCATTGAATTTTGTTGGTTTCATTTTCAGAGCTTTAAAACACAGACACTGCACTCAGCCCATTGAACAGCTACCACATCTGTGCAGTGCTGAAGCAGCTGCACAGATATTAAATATTGTATATCTCTGATTATCTGATTATGACTTCAGTCTCCTAATAGCTGTTAGTAAGATACTATAATGTTATGATTTGATGGAAGGTTGGCTGTATGCCTGACCCCCCTTCTAATCCAGCACATATTCAATTCCCCGAAAATCCAAACTAGCTTCCTAAAGGTAATTCCCCTCTAAGAATGGGCCATTAAGGTAACAAAGGAAGTGGCTTTGTGCCAGATAAAAATGAGTACCCCACCCTCCACTGGCTGGTGGTTAGAAAGACAAAAGGCCAGAGTTGAGAGATGAGATATGTGTGAGATAGAAGCTAGAAGCAAGGCAGCAGGCTGGGAAGACACGAGAGTCAGAGCCATGCCTGATTTCTGCTGGAATCTGGGCCTACGGCCCAGACCTTCTTGGGGTGTGAATGCTTTGAGCCCACCCATCGTAGGCTCAGGTTGTATATTTCTATATATGTAAATAAACCATATATCATAAAGTTACCACAGTCTCTGCTATCCCTCATTCTGAGGAAACCAAACCTGTGAAGGCACCTGCATGGAGTTTGTAATGGCAGACAACAATATAAATAGAAAGCATATAATGAAACAGTTGAGATAAATTGTTAGGTGTTTTACCCAGGAAGAAAAAATGTTAATGTGAGGCAGACTGAGCATTCATATTTATCCTCTGAAATCACACCTAAGAGATGGACCCAATTTATGGAATATTGTACACCTGATAATGGAAGAACCATCTTATTTATCACTGAATTCCAGAAATGGAAGAACACTGCTCTTATTGTGTTCTGCAACAGTCTTCAAGCTGGAACATCCCACGTTGTCAGGGAAGCATAATGAAAGCAAGAAGGGTGGAATGTTCCAAATAGAAGACTCCTTATATACACCTCCACCCCTCATCAGTTGGAGACTGGATCATCCTCCTTTAGCATTGCAAATGGAATGAGGGCATGTCTCAAAGCATGTAAGAACGAGTTCTGAACGGTCGCCATTGTCACTCATCCTTTCATCTCCTAATAAATTTTGGCTCCTGTCTAATTCATTACATTACCTGATATGAAGTCATGTGCCAGGAAAAGAAAGCCTGCTGTAAGCAATCTAGATGAAAGATTAGCTTCTTTTAGAGATGTGCATTACATAGTTTAGGAAATTGATCTAGTAATTAGCTACTTTAATTATTTCTTTCCTATCTGCAATAGATGAGGCCAAATGTAAACATTTTAATAGCCATATAATTGAACATCCATTGAAATAAAAATTACAGTCTTGATTTATCTTCTGCCCCGTCTATGTAATGCAGTAAATCTTTCTTTGTGGTATATAGAGCAACAATGGATCATTGTTTTAATTGAGTTTGACACCATTCCCCCCAAATGGCAATATGCTGTAACACAATGCAAAGACCAGATTTGATTATCAGAACACTTTGGATGGGGAAGGGTGAATGAAGTAGTGATGCACACATGGGGAATAACCAAAAACACCACTTATTTATGGCTGCCACCTTTTAACCTGGTAAATTTTAGACACTCCTGTTATTAACATTTGCTCACAAGTCCCATTTACAAAGATTTCTAAAAATATTCATTTAAAAAAATGTCCTCCTTGGATTGGAATAACTATTGACCGGTTGTAAATATCCCTTTCTTTGGGAAGGTGGTGGAGAGAGTAGTGGTAGGGCAGCTGGAAACATTATTGGATGGCATGGATCTGTCCCAATCTGGATCCAGGCCTGGCCATGGGACTGAGCTGGACTTGGTTGGCCTTTATGGAGAGAGGGACAAAGGCAGTGTGGCCTGTGTCTGGATCTCTCCATGGCTTTCAATACCACCCTCCTGAACTGGCTTTGTGGAGTGGGGAATTGTGAGGACTCTTGCAATGGTGTCAATCCTACTTCAGCTGAACCTACCTCACAGGTACAGGTAGGTAGCTGTGTTGGTCTGCCACAGTAAAAAAAAAAATCCTTCCAGTAGCACCTTAGAGACCAACTAAGTTTGTTCTTGGTATGAGCTTTTGTGTGCATGCACACTTCTTCAGATACACTGAAACAGAAATCACCAGACCCTTATATATAGTGAGAGAGTGGGGAGGGGTATCAGCCAATCACCCATTCCCACCACCCTTCTGAGTAATACCCCTCCCCACACACTATATATAAGGGTCTGGTGACTTCTGTTTCAGTGTATCTGAAGAAGTGTGCATGCACACAAAAGCTCACACCAAGAATAAACTTAGTTGGTCTGTAAGGTGCTACTGGAAGGAATTTTTTTTTTTTACTACCTCACAGGATATAAAAAAACCAAGATCATGGCCACTGGTGCCATCACCTCCTGGCAAATAGAAGGGGAAGAAATGGAGGCAGTGAGAGATTTCACTTTCTTGGGCTCCATGATCACTGCAGATGGTGACAGCAGTTACGAAATTAAAAGACACCTGCTTCTTGGGAGGAAAGCAATGACAAACCTTGACAGCATCTTAAAAAGCAGAGACATCACCTTGCCGACAAAGGTCCGTATAGTTAAAGCTATGGTTTTCCCAGTAGTAATGTATGGAAGTGAGAGCTGGACCATAAAGAAGACTGATCGCCGAAGAATTGATGCTTTTGAATTCTGGTGCTGGAGGAGACTCTTGAGAGTCCCATGGACTGCAAGAAGATCAAACATATCCATCCTTAAAGAAATCAGCCCTGAGTGCTCACTGGAAGGACAGATCCTGAAGTTGAGGCTCCAGTACTTTGGCCACCTCATGAGAAGAGAAGACTCCCTAGAAAAGACCCTGATGTTACGAAAGATGGAGGGCACAAGGAGAAGGGGACGACAGAGAATGAGATGGTTGGACAGTATTCTCGAAGCGACTAGCATGAGTTTGGCCATGAGTTTGGCAGTAAAATATAGGCGTACTCTGGTCCATGGGGTCACGAAGAGTCGGACACAACTGAACGACTGAACAACAACAACAACCTCACAGGATTATTGTAAAGAAAGGAATGTGTGAGGGAAGGAATTGTGTACTACACATTCCACAGGTAGATGGAATAGGGGGGAAATGCAGCTCTAAGCTGCCTTGGGTCCCTGTCAGGGAAATGGGCATAATGTTAATAACAATAATGATAGAAACTGTGAGAATGATCATGAACATACCAGAGAGTAAATCCTATTGAACTCAATGGGACTTTGTTCTGAGTAAACATGCTTAGGATTGCATTTACCTGGGAGTAAACTCCATTGACAGGACACTGATTGCGCTGTGGTCTAAACCACAGAATCTAGGGCTATCTGATCAGAAGGTCAGTGGTTCGAATCCCTGCAACAGGGTGAGCTCCCATTGTTCGGTCCCTGCTCCTGCCACCCTAGCAGTTTGAAAGCACAAAGTGCAAGTAGATAAATAGGTACCACTCCAGCGGGAAGGTAAACAGCGTTTCTGTGCGCTGTTCTGGTTCACCAGAAGCAGCTTAGTCATGCTGGCCACATGACCTGGAAGCTGAACGCTGGCTCCCTCGGCCAATAAAGCGAGATGAGCACCGCAACCCCAGAGTCGTCCGTGACTGGACGTAATGGTCAGGGGTACCTTTACCTTTAAGATCCATTGAATTCAGTGGCACTTACTTTTGAGTAGACAGTGTAAGGCTCCATTTACAATAAAAGAATGAACACCCCACATGTTACCTTAAAAATTGCTGGTTGCTGAAGCATTGCAATTAAAGAATTTAAAGTGGATTGGTGACATTTTCCTTCAAAATTATAGGAAGGGCTTTGTATTCCAGCTTCACCATTTCCTTCAATTTGATGCAGCTATTTTATTTTCAATACAAACAGGACTCCGTTTTTGCACCTACACACACATCACTTTTAATTGTTCTCCGAGACATGGAAGGGAGGGAAAAAGAAAACCAAGACATTCTGGGATCAAATCAAAAACCAGGATGGCTTCTATAATTCTGGGACTGTCACTGGAAAATCAGAATACTTGGAGGGTGTGAGAGAGCTTTCCAGCTCCCTGCTGGTTATGCTGTTTGGGTTGCCACAATGCACTAATGTATCCCCAGTTGTATTTACCGGTAATATCTATTTGAAGCCGCTGTGAGCAGTCATTAGGTATTGGGGGGCAAGCTGCTATATTCATATGCTTGTGACAGCAGCTCTCATTCTCCTTAACATCTGAATCAGGAGAGATTGTGCAGGCTCTGCACTGATGCCTAGACATAGGTGTGGGGCAGATTAAGGAAAATAAGATGAGCTTTAATTCCAGCAAGACAGAAGCACTGTGGGTGTGTTGTTCCCATGAGAAATTGGTCAGTTGCCTACTCTGAGTGGGGTTGCAGGTAAGCGGTCTTGGGGGGTGGGGGTGGCAAGGCTTCTGACTGGACCAAGGCAGCTTCAGTGATGAGAAGCACCTTTTTCCAGCTGTGTCTGGTATGACAACTTCCACTATTCTTGGACCAGGAGAACTTGGCCACAGTAGTGTATGCAATGGGGACTTCACTGTTGGATTACTGCAATGCACTCTGTGTGGGACTTCCCTTGCACTTGACACAAAAACTGCAGTTAGTGCAGAATGTTGCAGCACGATTTCTGTCAGGAGTGAAACCCTGTGAGAAGATAATGTCTATTTTCCCTAATACTTTGGGTGTTACTGGAAGCAATGAGCTGGATACTTTGCTAATTCAATAGTTATCCATGGCTTGCTCATTACCTAGAGGTAATTACCCTCCAACATTTCTTCTATGAAAATAGGGACGTCCTACAAAAACAACAATTTTACTATTTATGCCCCGCCAGTCTGACTGGATTGCCTCAGCCTCTCTGGGCAGCTTCCAACATATATAAAAACATAATAAAAATGTAAACATTTTTTTAAAAAAATGTCCCTATGCAGGGCTGCCTTCAGATGGCTCAGGAGTTGAGTAACTCCATACCCTCCAACATTTCTCCAATGAAAATAGGGACATCCTACCATACCCGCCAATATTTCTGTTGAAAACAGGGACATCCTAAGGAAAAGTGGATAGGGACACGACTGCTGGTAACAACCGCCCCGCCTTTCCCCATCCCCTAGGCTTTGTGGTTTAACCCACAGCACCACTCGTGTCCCACCACCTCATTACAGCTTCTTTTATTATCTCTTTCTCATCCACTGTGTTGTTTTTCTTGTTACCTCTTTATTACATCATATATCTTATCTATCTGCTCTTTTACTTTGCAAAATTTAGTTTAAACATATCAAGGATTTTATTTGAGGACAACATTCCTCTAGATATTCCTTTACACATTCCCACTCTTTTTGAATTATACTCACACAATTTGACTTGCCATTCCTCCTTTGTTGGTGTCTTTTCCCCTTTCCAATTTTTCGCTATTAGCATTCTTGCTGCTGTTGTTGCATAAAGGAACACCTTTTTATCATTTGTGATGATAACTGTCTGTTGGAATTCGACTTGTTTTGTACCATCCAACTCTGCTTTACCTGGTCATCTAGTCTAAACCCCTGCAATGAAGGAATCTCAACTAAAGCATCCCTGACAGATGGCCATCCAACCTCTGTTTCAAAACCTCCAAGGAAGGGGAGTCCACCACTTCCCAAAGGAGTCAGTTCCACTGTTGAACAGCTCTTGACATCAGAAAGTTATTCCTGATGTTTAGTTGGAATCTCCTTTCTTGTAACTTGAAGCCATTGGTTTGGGTCCTACCCTCCAGAGCGTGCTCCATCTTCCTTGTGACCCCCCCATTGTAGGGGGTTGGACTAGATGACCCTTGGGTCCTTTCCAACTCTATGATTCTATGATTCTACAGTCTGTGTTATTGTGGCCAAGCCCCTCCATGCATTTTCAAAAAGTACCGGTACTTTACAACCAGATTACAGACCTTTTCTATAGTTGAGGTGTTCTCTGATGAGTCAGAGGGAAAGGAAAGAAACCTTTATTTGTGTGTGGGAAGACTTTTGCTTTTATTGGTAGATGGATTGGTGAAAGGTGGTTGGGGGTGGGGGTGACCAGTTAGCAAACATCAGCTGCTTCGTCAGATGTATATTTATGAATCAGAGACCCGTTATGCCCACGCATGACTAAAATCCAATCTAAGTTAAGCCCTTGGAATTGAATGTGTGCAAGGAAAGCTTGTATGAGTCAATGGCAATTTTATAGACCTAGTGTTGTGTGGTCCAAGCTCAGAGAACATGAGGGACAGAGATGCCTTACTGGAATGGGTGTTCTTGCTAGGTGTGATTTACAGGTCTTAAAGCCTGGTGAAAATGAAGTCATATGGTGCATCAGGGTTGCCCTGAAAATAAATCCAATTAAACATTGCCATCTTGTTCTTTTTTAAAGGAACTGGGATGAGGAATGAAGTTCAGGTGCAAAGGCAAGTAAAGCAAAGTAAAGTAAAGCAGAGCAAAGCAAGAGAGAATTTGTACAATGCAAAATGAAGACTCCCAGTACTCCACACACTCACCCCAGGATGTAATTCAACAGGTACAGGGTGTACCTGCTATGCTAACCATTTCTATTTATATTCTGAAGCACAGGAATGTAGATGGGCATAAGTACAAAGTTATTGTATAATTTTTCAAAATTTTACGATTACCCTCCCTGTTTCCTCTGTACATAATGGCCCCTGTGTGCCACTTGGAGGCTGTTCATTATGTCTTTCATATGCTTTTTACCACTTCAGCAGATTCTAATTTATTAGAGACGTTCTAAAAAGTATTAGGTAAACAATCCTACAGAACGAAACCAATTTATAAGACTGTGGAGGACTTTTGGAGATGACTTGGTGAATGCAAACATGCGGGGAATTTTTTTCTAACTTTCTCTCTCTCTGCACACACTTGGCAAGAAGAAAAATTGCCCTGAGGGTGGGATTGGATAGAAGTACAGTAGAACCTCTATTATCCAGATGTCTTGGAATCCATGACATGTATTTGCCCGAGGAAGGGCTTCTGAGATATAGTTGAGACATAAAGCATGCCCAGTACATAGAAGGGCCCAGATTTGGGAGGTCTGGTTAAATGAGTTTTTCTTGTAAAACTGAAAGCCACCCACCAATCTTTGGAATATAAGGTTTATGTGCTATGGGAAGTCAAGGGGGAAGGAAATGAATTTTTTGCTGTTTCCATGGATAAAACCTGGCTTAGAAAAGAGACCAGACCTCATGCAGTCTTTCACTACAGAATGGACTGCTGTGCTCTACAGTATCACCAAGAACTCCCGGTATAAAACTTTTGCTAGGTACTAGATTGGTATTCTCTAACCATTGGGTTCATTCATAAAGGATGTCACAGATAAAAGAGATTAGAAGGAATAGCTAGCTGTAACATATTAGAGTTTTTAGTACTGTTTAGAATAGGGACACGAGGCAAGGTCTTGTTTCATTTCTTGCCTTCCCAGTGCAGTCCTATGAATTTCTACCCCTTGAAATCAGTGGGACATACAGCTGAGTGCAAAAATGTGATAGTTTTTACATGGCTCCATTTAATCAGGATGCCCTTTTGGGAGGGCACCATCACACCCCTCAGCCAGTGTAATTATTGAGCAATGTATGCCAAGAGTTTCCCTTTAATATTAACCAGAGAGTTTCTGTTCAATTCTCTGGTTGATACAGAAAGGGAACCAAAACAAATTCCCTTAAAACACATAAAGTGGTGCACACTGGGGCAAAATAATAATACCAATGTTAACTTCATATACTGCACTTGTGGTGACTGCCCAAGATAGAGATATTGGGGTCATGGTAAAAAATTTGACCCAGTGGGAAAAAAGGAAGTTTCGTGTTATGGATCGTTAGTAAAAGGACTAGAAATGGAACTAGCAATATCACAAAGCTGTTAAATAAAGCTGCATTACACTTGTACCGCTGTGGACAGTGCAGCACAGGGCTGGTTGCCAAACCATAGGAAGGATATTGTAGAGGTTCAGAACAGGGCTATCAAAATTATTGTGTGACTAATTCCTGGAGGATATCAATGGCTGGTAGCCATGCTGGTTATGTACAACCTCCAAGTAGCCTCTGAATACCAGTTACTGGAAGGACACATGGGGACAGTGCTGTTATGCTTAAGTCCTACTTGCCGACCTCATGTAGCACACCTACCAAGCATCCTGGAAAAAATGGGTCATCCTATTTTTCGCACAAGAGCACAGCAGCCATTTTGGGTGCTGTGATATCGCATGGTCTCACCCTGAGAAAGTGCATTTTTGGGGAGAGATCATGGTGTAGGTCATGTGATTCACTTGGGAGCATGTCCTGGAAGAAGCACATCCCAGTTTTTGATCTGAAAAAGTTGGATGGTATGCTGTAGGCATCTGGTTGGTGGCTGTGACAAGAGGATGCACTAGATGGGCATTTGGTCTGATTCAGCTGGGCTCCTCTTATAGTCTTAATTTGTGGTGTGTTAAGAAATATTGCATGCATACAAAAGCAAGCCTTTAAGCATTGGTGAGAATCTCTCCTACCAACCCTTTTGTCTTCCTCCTGAAAAGGTGGCCCTATATGTAATTATTTTAATTTTGGTGCTCAATGATTTCCCCCCCTTTTCTGTGCAAATTAGAACAATGGTGTTAGAGCACTTGATACCACCACCACCACTGGACATTAAATTAAAATGTAAATATTTTACACTAAATTCATATGTCGGAGCTAGCCTTGGAAGACAACCTGCGCCTGGGTCTAAAAATGAGGCTGGCAGGGCTTCCTGTTTCCAGTGCCCCAGGATTGGAGCCTCTCCCAACACCGCAGGAGAGAAACAGATGGAGGTAATCAGATAATGATCTTAAGATTTAGTGTCAGGAGTATAAGGTATTCCTGGACACCACAGAGTTAGACGCAGACTTTTCCGGAAGCTTCTGGCTGTTGTGTAATTGACTGGACAGTACAACACAGGAACTCAGCAACTCACTGGATAACTATATACAGTATTTATTGATTGAAGCAACTAGTATCCATAAGTTACTATTTACAGACTTTACAAATAAAAGAAACAAAACATAAAATCTTTTCCTCTCTGTCTCTCTCTCTCTCTACACTGACCACTTTCCACATCAACACCTGACCACACACTAACCACACTCACCACAGAGCTCTCACATGGAGCTGAGTCTTTAGGAACTCAATGACCAATCACAGGCCGTTGCTAAGGGTCTGAGAGAGAGCAGATCTGGGCTTTCTGCCAACTAGCTAATTGCTTAATTGCTTGGAGATAGACAGCTGCATTTCTGCACGTAGGCAATTCTGAAATCTCTAACAAATGATGGGGGAATTTCATTATCTGCGTTCCTCTTCGGTTGGAAGAAGAACCAGGCTCTCACCCACAGTTTTCCTGGCAGTCTGGCAAAGGCACTGGGGCACAGAGCTCTCCAGCTGCCACGACCCCCCCCCCATCCTGTTCCTGGAAGCAAAGGTTATCATGCTAATCGGATTCTAATTGGAGTAAACTACAGGCACATGCCAAAGATGATGAGATAAGAAACTGTGAAAACAAACCAGCTACAAGGATGTAAAAGGTTTGGACTGAGAGCAGATTTCATTCAATGAAAGAGATAATGGGGGGAGGGGAGCCCATGGTTTGCTTACTTTAAGTTTTTCTCTACATTTATGATATGGCAACCCTCCCTGGAATGCAAGTTTTATTTAAAAATATCTGCACAAGTGAGGATGGAAGAAATTGGAATATAATGTGGAATTCAACCAAATTGGAATTGTGGGTGTGAGAGAAAGGAACTGAGGGGGAGGGGGAGTTATGCTATGAAAATATAAAGCAAAATCCTCCCTAACCTCCATTATCCACAAGGGAGATAAGGATAATTGGCCATATATCAGTGACAGGGAGGAAATGAGTCTACCAGCTGTGGGAATACAAGGTTTTGGATTACCGGTAACTATCTGCAGTAATACAAACGTTGGTCTCTAAGGTGCTACTGGAAGGAATTTTTTATTTTGTTTTGGATTCAGACTGTTCTTCCTTGGCTGGAAAAATGGTGAAGACGGCTTGTTTACTGGAAACCAAATCACAGGACAAAGCGATGCAGTGACTTTTGAAAGACATGACAGGAACCATCAACAGTTGCAGGAATGAAGGAAACAACACCATATATGGATAGGAAAGCATCATGGAAAAAAACTGTCACATGCAGGAAAGAATAGGGATTATAGCTAAAGCTCCTCACTTGAAACTATAAATTACCTGTTATACCAACACAAATAGAAATCACAACATTGTAGTTGTTATATAAGTGATTATTACCGGTATATCTGAATGGAATGTAACGGAAATTATTAAAATTTTGGAACACAGAATTTATTTTAGAAGAATGAACTTATCAACTCTGGCATGAGAGGGGGCCAGTTTAATTAAACTGTATAATTTGACATTTGAATAATTGGCATTAACAATTGTATTAATTGGGTAAAATTGGTATTGTTAGAATGAGGCTGCTATTGGACCGAGAACTCCCAGAAGTGCAAGCTGGATTTTGAAGGGGCAGAGGAACCAGAGACCAAATTGTGAACATGCGCTGGATTATGGAGAAAGCTAGAGAATTCCAGAAAAACATCTACTTCTGCTTCATTGACTACGCAAAAGCATTTGACTGTGTCGACCACAGCAAACTATGGCAAGTTCTTAAAGAAATGGGAGTGCCGGATCATTTGTCTCCTGAGAAATCTCTATGTGGGACAAGAAGCTACAGTTAGAACTGGATATCGATCAACTGATTGGTTCAAAATTGGGAAAGGAGTACGACAAGGCTGTATATTGTCTCCTTGCTTATTTAGCTTATATGCAGAATTCATCATGTGAAAGGCTGGACTGGATGTATCCCAAGCCGGAATTAAGATAACTATCGTTATCAATGCCAAACAAACTTAGTTGGTCTCTAAGGTGCTACTGGAAGGAATTTTTTTATTTTTTATTTTGTCTTGTATTGTCTGCACCACAAGTATTGAATCAGTTAAGATGGTTATCTAATAAAGAAAGCATTGTCTTTCAGGAAAAGGCTCACACTCTGAAATTCATGATGCCTGAAGCTGTTTTTTTTTTAAATTATTATTAATAACATAATATGTGAAAACCCCACGTGTTTCATGGTGGGAACAAGCAATCAGCACTAGCTTCAGGGGTTTGGCTGTCTTTGATTTATCTGCACAGCCCAGCCTACTTTCAGGCTAGTGTTGATGAGGAGATTAAATCATTTTTCTACATAAGTTTAAAAGAAAGAGCTACTATCCTAAAGTATTTGAGAGTGGGGAGGGGTTTGTAGAACCTCTGATCATTTGTTCCTTTATTAAATTTCCACATAATTCTGTTTGTGAAAAGAGTCTGGACCTAAATGTGACAGCGGTGATGAGGTCGCTGCAGAAAACAGGAACTCTTGAGTTCCTGCTTCTTCCTGTAACCCACAGTTGTGGAAGCGTAAGCTCTCAGAAAGGGCCCTTGAGGCACAGGGTGCCTTGGAGCTCCCTCTTGAACCTCTGGCCTGCAGTCAAAGCAGGAGACCTGCTACTGGTGGCCTCCTTGGTGTGGTGGCAGCAAGCACTTCTGCTATCACTCTTCTGCTGTAAATGTTTTGTTGGCAACTGGGAATGACAGGGGGCATATTGTGTTGACTGGGGGGAACTTTGAATCTAAAGGATGCCCTTGAACTAGCACTGACTATGCACTAGCTACAATACATGACCAATTTAATAGCAGAAGGAATATTTTAGATCCACAGTAATAATACTGCGGCTTCCAACAAATATTAAAATACATTAAAATATCACAGATTAAAAACTTCCCTAAACAGGGCTGCCTTCAGGTATTTTCTGAATGTCAGGTATTTTTCTGAATGTCAGGTAGTTTCACAGGGCGGGCGCCACTACCGAGAAGGCCCTCTGCCTGGTTCCCTATAGCTTTGCTTCTCACAGTGAGGGAACTGCCAGAAGGCCCTCGGTGCTGTATCTCAGTGTCTGGGCTGAACAATGGGGGTGGAGACACTCCTTCAGGTATACAGGACCGAGGCCGTTTAGGACTTTAAAGGTCAGCACCAACACTTTGAATTGTGCTCAGAAACGTACTGGGAGCCAGTTATGTGGTCCCGGCAGCCACTCCCAGTCACCAGTCTAGTTGCCATATTCTGGAGTAATTGCAGTTTCCGGGTCACCTTCAAAGGTAGCCCCACATAGCGTGCATTGCAGTAGTCCAATCATCATCAAGAGCAGAGAGGGACAGCCAAAGCTATGTTGCTTTTTTCAAATGACAAGCTAATTTTTCTCCATTTAAAATTTCCCCCATCTAAAATTGTATAGCCAGTAGCATGATTTGGATGCTCTTACAAAAATGGATGTCTTCTTCTGACATTAGGGTCACATCCTGTATGACTATTACCAGAATGGAAACCACTTTCCCCCTGACTCTGAGTGAATTGTGAATTCCCCCTGACTCTGAGTGACAATAGAAAACAGTGTCTATCCTCCTCCTTTAGCTTTTCCCTTCCTTGGTATGTGCTTGCCATCTGAAAAGTGCCCAAATGCTTTTGCAAACCCTGCTCCCAACTGTGTTTAACCAGGTAGAGAGAAAAATCTAGATCCATATACAGACAAGAGAAAGGGAAATTTGTTAATGGAGCTACACTGGATGAGGCTACAAGTGGAATCTACCAACATTTTAAGGTCAGCCATAATAACAGTGTACTATACTTGCATTCTGGCCACTAGGAAGTGAAGTGGCTCATTTTCCTAGCCAAGATGCACAGCAGTTTTACCAGAAGAAAACACATCTTATCCCTCAATAACTGCAAGCTTTAGGTTTATCCATTCATACCTCAAGTGATGGTAACAAACCACATGCTTGTGGATTAGCCCACTTTTTCCACATTCTGCACCCTCAAAACCCAGTCTTCAGGGGCTGTGGTTTAACCTCTGTTTCCCTAACTCCTATTTATGAGCTGAGTGGTCACATGCAGTCATCATTTTAAGGGGCAAAGTGAATGTAGGGGATAAATAAGAAGGGGAAAGTGGTTCCATATGGTGAAAGAATTTAGCCTGCCAAAGTACAGTTTGTCAAAAGATTAAGAGTCTAATATGATGAAGTATGGGTGAGCTGATCTAATATGAAGGAATCTATCATCTGGACAGTAAAAGGAAAATATAATTTGTGAAATATGAATAAAGAGGTTGCTATTTGGGGATATGGGGGGTGGATCTAATGGAGTCTCTAAGGTGTTACTGGAAGGAATTTTTTATTTTTTATTTTGTTCTGAATAGGCTGAAAGAGGAGAGACAAAGAACAACAACATCAAAAAGCTTCATTGGCCTCACATCCTGCTTTTAGGCTTCCTGGTGCCTCTCACTGCTCTTGTGGGAAGCAGGATGCTTGACTAGGTGGACTTCTGGCTTCAACCAGCCCGGTTGCTCTCATTTTCTAAGGCGCTGCTGTGCCCTTTAAAACATTATTGTTTATTTCTGGTTGGCTGAGTCCAGGTTTTACTAACCTGTGAGCACAGCTCATCTCTTCAAGAACCCAAGCAAACTCCATTATCCTGAAGCAGCAATAATTTTATTTTGCATACAATACAATTGATAGAAAAATACAGCATTTTTACCACACTCTTCAGTCCATGAAGAGTCCAGGGTGGCTTACAAACATCAGTAATAAGGCAATCATAATAATAAAATTTAAACAGTATGTAAAGTATGTAAAGGCAAGAAGTGGGCAGAGGGAACACCAGCCTGCAATGGCACCCACCTGAGAGGTGCCAGAACTGCGCTCTGGCATGCTCTGGCTGAAAAGAAAGTGCTGCATCTATGGAGTAGGAACTTTTCCTCAGTATTGACAACATCAACAGCAATGTGCAAGTCAAGCAACCACCAACTTTTCCAAAAGTCAAGTGACGAGCTTTTAACATTAACATTTCCGCACTGACTGTGTGCCTGATCATGTCAGAATGTCAATATACTGATGTAAGGATAGTTAAGAAAGTTCTTTGCTATACATGAGCCAGAATGCTTCCAAAACACACTAATTTGCATGGCTATCAGTGGACTTCCTCTTCCTATATCTGCAAGTTACAACAGAGAAGCCCTCTAAGCATTGTTCACCATAACAAAAGTGGGTAGGCTTTAATAAAAGACTGATCATTGCAGGTGTATTTTTCTTGGGAAAGAAGATTGCAAGAGAAACAAAAGTGTTTTGGTTAAATTTTCTTTGGCCAGTAAAAATGCTGTCCTAGGGGAAGACTTTATTTAGAAACGTTATTTTTCCTCTGTTAGCTCAGAGACTTCATGGGAAAAAAAGACCTTTTGAGGTTAAAAGTTCACAATGGTGTGTGTGGAGGGGGAATGAGAGAAGGAGAGTTTAAAACAACTAGTTCATCAATTTCTCAGGTCACCGTAGATCAATCTGATACACTGACATTAACATCAGTTCTTTTTTGAGGGACCTGATACAGTTTGATTGAAATACTTTTCTGCACTCGATTTTTGTGGCCACAATCCTTTTTTTTGCATTTTCTTTCTCAGAAATGATTTCTTACATTATTAAACCCTTCCTCATGGATGAGCTGGCACAAATGGCACCTTCCACAGCATTTGGTGAATTCATAAAACTTTGTGTCCACACCAGCGATTGTCTGGCTGAGCAGATTCAAATGAACCTCAGATGAGGCCTGCTGAATCAGACCACCCTGTTCTGACATTGCCTATGGGAAGCCCATAAGCAGCCTCTCCATTTGTGTTCCACTTCAACTGGTATTCAAGGGTATACTTAGAATTATAGAATTATAGAGTTGGAAGGGACACCCTGCATTGCCGGAATTTCAGCTAAAGCATTCATGGTAGGGGGCCATCCAATCTCTGCTTAAAAACCTCCAAGGAAGGAGACTTCGCCACCTCCTGAGGGAGACTGTTTCACTGTCAAACAGCTCTTACTGCCAGAAAGTTCTTCTTGGTGTTAAGTTGGTTTGCAAATCTTGATTTGGATCTGGATGTTGAATTGGCTCAAAATCAATTTGGTGATTTGAATCAAGCCCCAAATCACCCCTGATCAGGTCTTGGATTGGGGGTGAGGGCTTGTTGTTGCTGTTTAGTCGTTTAGTCATGTCCGACTCTTCGTGACGCTATGGACCAGAGCACGCCAGGCACTCCTGTCTTCCACTGCCTCCCGCAGTTAGGTGAAACTCATGTTAGTAGCCTCGAGAACACCGTCCAACCATCTCACCTTTTGTCATCCCCTTCTCCTTGTGCCCTCAATCATTCCCAACATCAGGGTCTTTTCCAGGGAGTCTTTTCTTCTCACGAGGTGGCCAAAGTATTGGAGCCTCAGCTTCAGGATCTGTCCTTCCAGTGAGCACTCAGGGCTGATTTCCTTCAGAATGGATAGGTTTGATCTTCTTGCAGTCCATGGGACTCTCAAGAGTCTCCTCCACCACCAGAATTCAAAAGCATCAATTCTTTGGCGATCAGCCTTCTTTATAGTCCAGCTCTCACTTCCATACATCACTTCTGGGAAAACCATAGCTTTAACTATATGGACCTTTGTCGGCAAGGTGATGTCTCTGCTTTTTAAGATGAGTGGCAGGAATGAATGTCATTCATTGTGGTGACAGCTGATGACGCAGCAAAGGTTTAGAATGCTTCAAGTAGCTGTAATCAAGATGAGGAGGGAGAGATTGGCCATAACTCATGAATCTAGTGAATATAACTATTTATCTCAAGACATTATAAACTGTTAACACAACCAATTAAGGAGGAAATGCGCAAACTAGAGTGCACCCCACAATGACCCATCTCAGTCAGGCGGCAGGGGTTATTGAAGTGCATAAAATTATGCCCTGGTATGAAGGAAAAGGAATTCCAGCCATTTTGTGCTTGGGTTTTGGTTGCATAGTGGTTGCTTTTTGCTTTAAAGACAGTCCTGCATAAGAGGATCAAAAATTCAAACAAAAGTTAAGTTTCAGGGATATTTTGCTCGAAAGTTAGCAGCAGCTATGGAGTTAACAAGGAAAGGTGATTCTGTCTTTAGTACTCACATTCACTTTCGTTTCCCCGGCTGCTAAGTAAAAACAAAACAAAAAAACAGATGAGGAGCAGGCACTAAGAGCATCTCTTAAGTGCAGAATTGAATTTATACCCTGAAAGGCAGGCAGGCAGGCAGGCAGGCAGGCAAAGCAGCAGCAGGTGGCTGAGTCCTAGGAAGACAATTTTGCCAAGCGGGCACAGCACTCCCCTTAGTAGTTTGTGTGAGGCACAGTGTGCCTCCAGATTTTATAATGGAAGGACTGCACTGAAAGGCAGCAAGGTGGGCAGCCAAGCAGAAGGTTCATGATAGAAGAGTTATCATTGAAGTATCTGGTCAGAGTAAATCTGAGCTGTAATCTCAGGACAGTCAAAACAAGCCATGCCCAAAACAAAAATAGCATTTTTTGGTGGCACTCCACTCCAGGAAAATCCATATATTCAAAACATCCTCTCCAAATGTTACAAAATGTGGGAAGTATAAGGAAACATATTTCCTGCTGGGGTGGGAATGCCCTAAGGCAGCCTGTGTTTGGGAATCTGTTTCAGTGAAATGAATGAAACAGCAGCTCAGGACTTGTTACCAGTGCCCACGTTGGCATCGTGGGCTATCTGGGACAACTGCAACAAAGATGGGAAAAGGAAAACTTTAATAGGATTTGTTTTTATGGATGCAAGACTATTAATCCCTTCTATGCTGAAATAGTTGGAGGGCCTTGTTGCAGAGAGGCGTGGCTTGCAAGCAGGTAGCCAGAGCAGTGGGGTGTCAAGTGGGGTGTTGCTTGCAAGCACTGGCTTGCCAGCAAGAGAGGAGCAGAGAGGTAGGCAGGCAGGCGAGGGCCAATGGGCAGGCAGCCAAACAGCTGCTTGTATGTACAAACTGGCGTACTGTGCTCACAAGACACCCAATTGCCCTTGGGAACATCTGGAACCAGTGCCAGTGGCACTTTGGAAGCTTGCAGAATTGAAGCAGAGTGCCTGGGCCTGTGCCCAGAGGATTCTGGCACCCATTCATTTAGAAATGGGGCAGCTCCAGTGGCGGCAAATATGGGAGCACCACAGGAAGGCATGTGTTGGACTGTAGGCAGGTTTCCTTCTCTGAAAATCTTGACTGAGGACAATAGATTCTTTAGAAATGGTCCTTGACCCTTGTTAGGGCTATAAACGGAACCTAAGGCAGGTGTCATGTGGAGCAAGAATCCCTTCACAAAAATGTTTCTCCTGTTAGGGTCACAGCAGGTATCAGCAAATTTAAAGCCTAGCTTTTCTGTGGTCCATATGGTGACAGTACAGGATTTTGAGGTGGCTTGAGATATATGCCAATTCCTCCCACCCCAGGAGATAAAGGGGGCTGTTGAAAGGAGAGTTGACAATTTTGTTTCTTCTGGTGTGTTTCTCAAATAAACAGTAGGCCTGGGCTATAGCGTTTCACTAATGGTACCATTATAAAAAAGGAGGCTTTTATTGGGATAAAAAGGGTTCAGAGCTCTGGAAAATGTAGTGCAACAGAATGTCAATCCCAAACTAAAATATAAAACAAACACTTTATCCACCCCTTTCCTTCTTCTCCACTCCAAATCCCCTGCTAACACTGAGAAGTACCTGTATTACTAGATTGGTTCACTCCAAGGACAGCAAGTCTGCCTCACAGTTGGAGCACCTGGGGTGGTGGTGAACAGAACAACCACTTTCCCCCACCCTGGGGTAAATGAGTTATAAATGTATAAACCGAAGACCTTACATGAGTCCATGAAAGCAACCAATAAACATTGCTGTTTTCTGGGCACTTGTAAGCATGTTATGCAGAAAAGAATCCATTGCCATTGTCTGTTGGGGACTTCTGCTTAGATTATCACTGGCTCCCCCCAAAGAAGCTCAACAACTTTGGCTCCCATAAAAAGCTAATATCTTTGCCCTGCACCCCCCCCCCCAAACAGGGCTTTCCTCCTCCCTAAAAGAAGCTCAACAACTTTGGCCTGAACTCCTAAAAACGGGGCTTCCCTCCTTAAGCATAAAAAGCTCAACAACTTTGACCTGAACCCAGCAAAAGGGTTCGCTACCAGTTTTGAACTCTGAGTAGATCACAGTCTCTTGAGAGTTGGCCACCCCTGATATATACAATATAACAGAATGGTAGCGAGGACCATCAACTTTCATAGAGACAGAGTTGGAAGAGACCACAAGGGCCATCCAGTCCACCCCCTGCCAAGCAGGAAACACTTGGCTTACTCCTATAATTTGAATATCATTATTCTATTATATATTTTCTACTAATTTGTATTGTATTGTTTGTATTGTTTGTATTGTTGTGACCTGCAATTACTGTGCAAACCTCTATATGGGGCCACCATACATATAGATTTGTGCACAAAGGTGGAATGATTGTGGTTTCAGATCCCGTAGAAGCCTTTGTGTATACAACTATAGGCACAAAGCTCCATCTCTTCACAAGCTTGTGCTATATGCGATGTGCCTACATCAGAAAGGGCTCTGACAGAGCATGAATATCAGGGGAAGGACTACTTGGTGTAGCCCTTCTCCTTGCCATGTTGATATTGTTATGGGGTTCATGAATGCCAGAATTTGTGGGTGCAAGGCACCCATAATTCCTGGATTTAGTGTTTGTTAGCATTTAATCAATGCTTAGAGGTTTAAACTGGAGGTCAGACTCTTAATAGCTGGACTCAGCTTCCAGTATTCAAAAGATTGTGGAAACATGGACCATTAGCAGAGAACAAAGACACAGAGGTGGGCTATCAGCAAACAAAGACTCTATGCTGGCCAGGAAATGGTGGGAGCCCCTCCCTGAACCCTGAGATAGTCAGAAGGCAATGCCAGAGTTTTTGTTAGGAGGAAGTTTTAAGGATTTCAGTTGGCTGTGGTGTGATTGAGGGGAAAGGTGTTAAACACAGCAAGCTGGAGAGGAGGAACCAGAGCACAATATGGGTTGACTGTTTGAATTGGAAGCTGGAGCAATAGGAAAAACTGGATACTCTTGGAGTATAATGCTGGGAACACCTCTATTACAGGCTCAGGTTGTATATATGTGTAAATAAACCATGTATCATAAAGGCACATATGTTGCTGTGCCTCATTTCCAAAGGAAACATGAACCCTGGGTAAACACCTGGACCCCTGGAATCTTGCACTGCCCGGAGATTGGGGTGGTATGTAACAATATAAGTACACTAGCTGGCCCGGCCATGTGTTGCTGTAGCTATGTGTGTGAAATTAGGAAGAAAAGATTAAGGTAGTTGATGTTTCAAAGAAATGCAAGGCGAGTGTAATTGGGTAGTTGAAGAGTAGTTTGTTGTTGAATTAAATCTGTTAGGTTTCTGGTCAACACAGAGTTAACTGTTCACCAGTAGGCGTTCTGATTCTGGGTGTCCAGCCCACAGCATATGGGCATCTTTCCTTTGACTTGAAAAAGGGGAGTGTTTTGTTTTGTGTACTGTGCTGTGTGCAGTTATAGTTTTTTTGCTCCATGCAGCTTGCTTCTCTCAGACATGTGCTACTAAAATAAAGTTTCTGTTAGTAGCAACGGTGTCAAGCTGATTTATTTGTGACACCACTTAAGACGCAGACCAGATGCCATCCAGTCGCTGTGCTGCTCTGCAATGTCCGGCAAGACTACAGCAGCAGTGCAAAGTGAAAGTGTGCCGGGCGGCCATTAACGTTGGACTGGATCGTAAAGCTGATTGATTACAGCTCTGGGCAGCAGCACTACATGGGTCACAAGTTTTATGACCCACATATCCCAATAGGTTATGGAGAGACAAGCTATGCTTTGATGGCAAGGAGTCCTGAGGTGATTAATGGCCAGGATGACAGGTCTGCGGTGTCTGCTGCAGTCTGCAGCAAAAGCCCAGCTCGAGGACTGCTTTCTGCCAAGCCAATTTTATGGTGCCCTTCCCAAAGCTGAATGGGAGGAACTTGGCAGATTGGTCCAAGAAAATGCAGGTTCTATTAACTGCTAAAGATCTTTGGACTTGCACGCAGAACCCTCCTGTTCAAGCACCTGCTGATGCAGCAGCTGCAGCACGCAGAAAAGACCAGAGAGCTACTGCTCACCTAGTTATGGGCATTGATGATGCTCAGATGGTGCACATAGATGCAGCCACCAACGCCCATGAGATTTGGGGGGCCCTTCAACGTGTGTTTCAAAGGGACTCTGCTGGTGCCCGAATTCACGTTACTAGGCAGCTGTTTGAGCTACGTCTGCAACATGGAGCCTGTGTACGTGAACATGTGGCCAAAATGTTGGCAATTTTCAACTGTTTGAGACAGCTGCAAGTTCCTTTTACTGAGGAACAAAAAGTGTACATCCTACTGAGTTCTTTAGACCCCAGTTTTGAGACTCTTGCCCTTACGCTCGAAGCTTTGCCTGCTGTGCAACTAACTTAACATGAATTATGTGGTTGGGATATTGCAGGATGAGGAATATTGCCGGGAGAGAGAGAAGGAAAAGCTGTGAAGGGGGGTTGCTCTGTGCCCAGGAGTGGGAGTGAAGAAGACACTGAGAGCTCTGTAAAAGCTTTTGCAGCAAAGCATTGCTACATCTGTGGCTCTGATAAGCATCTGCAGAGAGACTGCACTTAGGCAGACTTCAAAGCTGGTTCCCATAG
Organism: Lacerta agilis; assembly: GCF_009819535.1. Lineage (NCBI taxonomy): Eukaryota > Metazoa > Chordata > Lepidosauria > Squamata > Lacertidae > Lacerta > Lacerta agilis. The sequence continues at coordinate 262,921 of NC_046316.1, read as the reverse complement.
CAACCGTGAGAGGAAAGGGAGATCACGTCGTGGAAGAAGAGGCCCTTCGAGAGGGTGCAGATGTGGTGATACTGGAGCTCACTACAAAGCAGCTACATATGCTTTGTTGGAAAGACAATAGCCAACCCCAAGGTACATTGGATCATCAATAGTGGAGCTAGCAGGCATTTAGTTCCCCCTGGCAGTCAGTTGTGGAATTGCAAGCCGATCCAACTTGCCTGATGCAACTACAAGATCTGCTACCAAAGCTGGTGTTGTTTATATGCCTTGCCTAATGATGAAATTGATGTGTTTGTTCTAGATGGCATGAAATATGGCTTACTTTCTGTTTCAGCTCTAGACCTTGCAGGTTATCTGGTCAGTTTTGGCAACCAGGTATGCACCATCTCCAAAGGTGGGGAGCAGTTGGTCCAGGTGAAGGCCGTGATGGGGTATATATACTGGAAACTGACAACAGCACCTCTGAGAGGGTGCAGGGTGCTGAAACAGGTAATGGTATCTCTGAGGAGGCACAAGCTCAGTGTGCCAACATCAGGGGCGTTTCTAGCCCCCTGGCTGCCAGGGGCGGCAAGCCAAGAGGCACCCCTGGGGGCGGGGCATTGCGGCATGTGCATGCGTCATGACGCACGTGCACAGCGCGATGCCACGCCCCTGGGGATGCCCCCGCAGGGGAAAAAAAGGAAAGCAAAGCGGGCGCTTGAACGCGCCCGCTTTGCTTCCTTTTCTCTCCTTTTTGGTGCCCAAAGGGGGCGGCCGAAAGGGGGGGAGAAGCAAACAGGCGCGTTTAAGCGGCCGTTTGCTCCCCCCTTTCCCTTTTGGACGCTTCTTTCGGTGCTGGCTGGGCTGTGCCTCTGCAAGCCCAGCCGGCACCGAAAGAAGCGACCGAAAGGGGAGAAAAGCGCCCGTTTGCTTCCCCCCCTTTTCATTTTCGGACGCTTCTTTCGTCCGAAAGTGAAAAGGGGGGGAAAGCAAACGGGCGCTTTTCTCCCCTTTCGGTCGCTTCTTTCGGTGCCGGCTGGGCTGCAGAGGCGCAGCCCAGCCAGCGCCGAAAGAAGCGTCCGAAATGAAAAGGGGGGGAAGCAAACGGGCGCTTTTCTCCCCTTTCGGCGCTTAAAACGCGCCTGTTTGCTTCTCCCCCCCCTTTCGGCCGCCCCTTTCGGCTCCGCAGCCCAGCCAGCGCTGAAAGGGGCGGCCGAAAGGGGGGGGGAGAAGCAAAGCTGGCGCGTTTAAGCAGCCGAAAGGGGAGAAAAGCGCCCGTTTGCTCCCCCCCTTTCCCTTTTGCCGGCCGTTCGTTCCGTCGCCCCAGGAGCAGCAGCACCGCACACACTGTGCGCTGCTGCTCCCACGGCGACGGAGCGAGCGGCGGTGAGCAGGGTGAGCAGCGGCGGGTGGGGTGTCAAGCGGCGGCCCCTCCCACCACTCCCCACGCACCACACCGGTCACCCCGGGAGGAGCAGCGCTGCTGCTCCCGGGGTGACGGAGGGAGCGGCGGCGCGTGGGAGTGACGGGAGGGGCCGCCGCTTGACACCCCCACCCGCCGCTGCTCACCCTGTCACTGGGGGCGTACCGCCCCTACCGCCCCTCCCATAGCGACGCCCCTGGCCACATACCCACTCATGATCAGTGCGTGCACTTATGAAATAGGATGGTTTTCACACGCAAACTGGAAGATATGTGCGCAAAAAGGTAGAGTGCACTGTAGGCTGTAAAATGAAGGAGTGCTCCAAGTTTCTAGAATGTAGAGCTTGTAAAAGAGCCAAAGTACATTCATGCAGTTACCCAAGGTCTGAAAGAGTGTCCAAACAGGTTTTTGAGCTTGTTCATGTGGATCTTTGTGGTCCGATACCTGTGCCAAGCATGGGTCAGTCTCGTTAACGTTCTTTGTCTCACAGACGATTTTTCTTGCGCTTGGTGATTTTCATGCTCAAGGACAAGGGGCAAGCCGCCAAGGAGATTAAAGAATGGGTGGAAGCAATAGAGCTTGAGTTTGACACCCGGGTAAAAGCTTTTCAGACAGACTGATGCACAGAATTTACTGCATCTAGTTTGCAGAATTTCTTTCGTGCCAAAGGTATTAGGCACAGGAAAACTGCTCCTTATTCTCCTCAGGAGAATGGTGTTTCGGAACGCAGGAATAGAAACATACAGGAGGCAGTAGATGCTCTTTTGTCCGATGCTGGTTTGCCCAAATACTATTGGGCCGAAGCTTGGAGAGCTGTTTGTCTTAACAGGACATTCAATTCTGTTGTAGGGACCATGCCATATTTTCTACTCTATGGAAAGAAGCCCAAGGTGCGCTACTTTTGTGCCTTCGGATCAGAAGCTTGGGTCCTTATCCCCAGACAGTTACGTAGAAAGGGCAGCCCTAGGTCACAAAAAATGGTTTTTTGTGGTTATGAGGCAGGTTCAAAAGCCTGGAGATTTGCCCACCCAGGTGGCAATAATTCACAGGTGGTAATCAGCACAAGCGTTGAATTTTGTGAGCAGGAAGGCTGGAAGAGGATTCATGGAAATCCTGAGGTGCTCACAGACTTGTTTGGCGACCTAGATTTTCAGGATCAACCAGTTACACCTGCTGGTGGTGCAGATGGTGGTCAACCTGCTGGTGTTTCAGGCCGTGCTCCCGAACATGACCAGAGTAGAGTGTCAGAGGGGCAATCCCCAAAAGACAGATGAAGGCAGAACCCAGCAGTGCACCCACATCTCCAGAGCAAGCTAGAGCTAGGAGACACAAACGAAGTAGGTCTCCACGGTCTCCAACAGGCAAGCTCAGTCCAGGAGAGCACAGCAAGCGCAGCAAGTCGCTTAGTGGTTCACCAGATGCCAGGGACTCACAGGATGAGTCCAGCACGTCTGGGTCAGGGGGAGAATCTCCAGTGGTGCCATGGCATTCCAAGCGCACCACGAAGAGCAAACCTCCTGATAGGTTACAAGCCACTAATGTGGGCCGGTTTTTGCCCAGTGCGAACCAGAAAGCTTTGCTGAGGTGCAGAAATTACCTCAGGCAGAGTCCAGGAAGTGGCAGCAGGCCATGGAGAAAGAACTTAGTGCCATGAAATCTCTTGGAGTTTTTACACTTACAACTCTGCCAGCTGACCAGCAGGCAGTGAGTTGTTGCTGGGTCTATCGGTTGAAACCCACCACAAGTGGAGAGCCACAATATAAAGCCAGATTGGTGGCAAGAGGTTTCAGCCAGCATTACTCACAAGTCTATGCACCCACGTCCCGTAGTGAGACCATGAGGATGCTTCTAGCTGTAGCAGCGCAGAGAGACGCTGAGGTCACTCATTTTGATATTGATGTCGCCTACTTAAACACACCGCTGCAGGAGGAAACCTATATGTTACCTCCTCCGGGGTTTGAAGGCGATAGGCCAGGTCTGGTATGGAGACTGCACCGATCCATTTATGGCTTAAAAAATCTGCCAAAAATTGGAATCAGTGTCTCAACCAAGCTTTGGAGAATCTTTGTTCAGTTGTTCAGTTGTGTGTGACTCTTTGTGACCCCATGGACCAGAGCACGCTAGGCACGCCTATCCTCCACTGCCTCCCGCAGTTTGGCCAAACTCATGCCAGTCACTTCGAGAATACAGTCCAAGGGGACGAGGACCTGTTTGTTTGTTTGTTTGTTTGTTTGTTTGTTTCCTCCACGTTCCCAGGTGGGACCCGGAGCCTCACAGAAGGAAAACTGCACTGGGGAAGGAGGCTTGCCTACCAAGAAGGCTCACGACTAGGGGAAGAAGGAAAGAGGCAAGACAAGGGGACGCCCACCGTACTCTTGCTGAGGACAAGGAAATCAGGAGGAAAGAGAGTAGCAGCATGAAGCATGTTTGCGTTTCCATGTCCTGCCAGGGACTCAAGGCTGCTTCTGGGGGGGCCGGGGGCTTCTAGGGGGGCAGCTGCCCCCTGCCCCCGCTGGGTATGCCCATGATGGAATCTAAATAATACAAAATAATGCAAAGCCATAATCTTACACATATTGCATGAAACAATCTTAGAAACGCAATATACCAAAATAAATTATACATACCAAATACGATATTATGACAATGTACATCACAGGTATTCCAAAAGGTTGCAATAAACTTGTGATACAGTAACGAATACTCTCCCTGTTGTGCCCTTCTACTTCTTCAGCATTATGGAATCTGAATGATACAAATGATGAAGGGCCGTAATCTTACCCACATTACATATACATCTTGGAAAATATATCATAATATGTCAATCAGTTATACATACCAAACACAAGCTATGGCAGTATACATCACAGGTATTCCAAAAGGCTGCAATGAGTCTTGTGTTACAAATGGAATTTATAAGAACAAAGTGTGGTTCCAGGTGATAACAATTAGCAAAGACCTAAATTACTCTTAAAGTGATCTCAACCATACAATGCAACAAGTAACTAAAAGAACAATTTTAGTACCACTCATATATTGAGTTAATTAATAATTCATAAGAAACAACCGAGATCTAAATCCGTGTTGAGTCCTGAGGGTTGTAATGACATAAATAAGATATATTTATGATACTCAGCAGGTTACGTTTGTTGTGGTTTGTGCTATCTTGTAAAACTGTACACCGGTTATAAATTGAACCCCTCTCACAGAAAGCCTATGACTACTAATCTTTCTCCTTTTTCTAATCCAAATGAAGCACACAGGGAAAGAGATCAGTGTGCAGTTGGATGGTCATGCTCCTACAGTTTGTCCCTGCACAACAGAATATCTTCCCTCTAATCAGTTACTTCAGACATTTGGTAACATGCCTTTTTGATTTCTCATTAATTAGCCATGACAAAGCATGTTTGTTGTCCTCTAACAAGAAATATGTTTTCTTAAACCAAAAGTGTAAAAATGAGGGTAAAATTAAAACGTGCTTTATTAAACACATGGAGGAGTTACAGGTAGGTAGCCGTGTTGGTCTGCCATAGTCAAAACAAAATTAAAAATTAAAAAAATCCTTCCAGTGCCACCTTAGAGACCAAATGGAGGAGTACTAGTGATGGTTGGTGGGACTTAGGTCATGGATTTTTAAAACACACACACACAAACACACACACTTGGATTCAGATATTCCAAAAAGGCAGAAAGTGAAACATCCTAGAAACTAAAACTCATCTTGTTAACCCCCCTCCAAGCACTTCTTAATTCCTTACTTTTCTTAGCTTAATTTAACTGTGGTGTTAGAAGTTGGTGATTTAAGTTTTTCTGACCACAACACTTGAGTGGGAACAATTCTCTAAGGATGTTGATAGGATTTCATCAGCTATAATAGGGAGGCACATTTCCAGGAGATAAACAAGAGTGAAATCGTTTTCCTGAAAATTGTGGTGGCTGTGGGTTTACTCATGTATTTTTAAAAGATGCAATTGGACACCTTAGCTGACAGGAAGTGGTCCCATGATGCACGTGTGTGTCTGTATGAAGAGACAGACGTTCAGGGCTGTCTTTAGCATATGCATCACGGTGCAAAGATCGCTTTTCTTGAAAAAAGTTGCCAGAGATGTTTACCTTTAAGAAAAGGATGATTGCAGGACAAAGGAGCAGTGACAACAGCAGCGACAAAACCCGGTGTTCAGAGTACAAGCTGCCAGCGGCTAAGTCTGCAAAGGAACCCACCGCTTGGTGCACACGACAGGAGGTGCCATGCCAAAACCACAACGTCATATGGTGCTTGGGATGCATTGCGCACAGGCCAAAACAAGGCGTGACAAGCCACCCTACAGCTGGGGGGAGGCAGCGCGGAGCCTGTACCACCTGCCATTTTGTCACACACACACCGGCTGGCATCCCATCATCAAAGGGTTAACCGGGTTTGCCTAAGCCAGGGGTTGGCAAGGTTTACCTCACCTGGGCCGGTTCACTCCCACAGAGATCGCTATGGGCTGGATCGCCTCCGTGTCTGCGTAGACGTGATTTCTGGCGCCACGGAAGCAAGTCCCCGCTCCACACCAGTTTAGCGCAGCCCCGTTTAAATAATAATCTGGACTTTACAGCATTCTTATGATTGGCTCTATGTCGTAGTGCAGCTTTAAACTATACCTTGGTACTGTATCTTTAAACTGATACTGCATGATTCAGCATCTATAGATGTAGTACTGCCTTTTGAATCACTAAATGGACCAACCTTACTTTTCCTTTAAATACTACAAACAGTGTGAACAAGTTAGGCATACAGAGAATTGGTACACCTTGACCATGAAAATCTAGGTAAGCTGTTCTTGTTAGTTATATACTGTGTAAATTATGGACTGAGTTTGGTATAAACTGTATAACTAATGATCTCATGAAAGGGCATTATGAATATAAGCACTTATAAATATTATAAGATTTATTTCTAACGTAGGATTTCTTAATATTCCAGCTGATGAAGAATTATCGAAACAGGGCCTTGTCCTGGAATTCATTTCAACTGGAATTGTTCCAATACCTTAATAATAAAACTGTTTGAAGACTTTAAAACTGATCTCCCGCCTGGAAAGAGTTCTTGGATTTTTTATATTTGACTTCTGGATATCACCAAGAACTCCAATTTCTACAGCTACTCAATATGCCAGCAAGTTTGGAAAACTCAGCAGTGGCCAGAGGATTGGAGAAGATCAGTCTATATCCCAATCCCAAAGAAGGGCAGTGCCAAAAAATGCTTCAACTACCGCACAATTGTGCTCATTTCACATGCTAGCAAAGTTATGCTTAAAATTCTACAAGGCTGGCTTAAGTAGTATGTGGACCGAGAACTCCCAGAAGTGCAAGCTAGATTTCGAAGGGGCAGAGGAACCAGAGACCAAATTGCAAACATGTGCTGGATTATGGAGAGAAGCTAGAGAATTCCAGAAAAACATCTACTTCTGCTTCATGGACTACACAAAAGCATTGACTGTGTCGACCACAGCAAACTATGGCAAGTTCTTAAAGAAATGGGAGTGCCTGATCTGTCTCCTGAGAAATCTCTATGTGGGATAAGAAGCTACAGTTAGAACTGGATATGGAACAACTGATTGGTTCAAAATGGGAAAGGAGTACGACAAGGCTGTATTTTGTCTCCCTGCTTATTTAACTTATATGCAGAATTCATCATGCGAAAGGGTGGACTGGATGGATTCCAAGTGGAATTAAGATTGCCAGAAGAAATATTAACAACCTCAGATATGCTGATGACACAACCTTGATGGCAGAAAGTGAGGAGGAATTAAAGAACCTCTTAATGAGGGTGGAATTGAATGAATGAAAGAGACAAGAGAAGTGCAAAAATAAAGTTCAACATCAAAAAAACTAAGATCGTGGCCACTGGTTCGATCACCTCCTGGCAAATAGAAGGGGAAGAAATGGAGGCAGCGAGAGATTTTACTTTCTTGGGTTCCATGATCACTGCAGATGGTGACAGCAGTCACGAAATTAAAAGACTCCTGCTTCTTGGGTGAAAAGTGATGACAAACCTTGACAGCATCTTAAAAAGCAGAGACATCACCTTGCTGACAAAGGTCCGTATAGTTAAAGCTATGGTTTTCCCAGTAGTGATGTATGGAAGTGAGAGCTGGTACATAAAGAAGGCTGATTGTGAAAGAGTTGATGCTTTTGAATTATGGTGCTGGAGGAGACTCTTGAGAGTCTCATGGACTGCAAAGAAGATCGAACCTATCCATTCTGAAGGAAATCAGCTCTGAGTGCTCACTGGAAGGACAGATCCTGAAGCTGAGGCTCCAATACTTTTGCCACCTCATGAGAAGAGAAGACTCCCTAGAAAAGACCCTGATGCTGGGAAAAATTGACACAAGGAGAAGTGGACGACAGAGGATGAGATGGTTGGACAGTGTTCTCGAAGCTACCAACATAAGTTTGACCAAACTGCAGGAGGCAATAGATAGAAGTGGCTGGCATGCTCTGGTCCATGGTCACGAAGAGTCGGACACAACTAAATGACTAAACAACAACAACAATTAATAAAGAAATTATTGACCCAAGAAATACAAAGCCTATGCTAAAAATAGATCATCATCAGCATTATTATTAAAATATTCTATCCTGTCCTTTCTCCCAAAATAGCCCAGGCTGACAAACAGCAGAATAATACACTTTCAAAAGTCACATTTATACATAGCATAATATACTTAGGGTGCAAAGTTTCACTAACTTTATTATATATTTGTACAATTGTTCTTATTTTAATGATTTATTATGCAACTGTTTACCACCTTACATATTCAGTTTTGATATTGCAAAAGCTACGCAGGAAATCGAAACCCCACCCCTAACCAGTGGAAATCTGATTTAGTGTTCTCTCTGACCTCTGAGACTTTGGCAGGCATTGTTCATCTACTTTCAAGCATATCTCCCCTCAACCACAATTATTAGAAACTTGCTTTTATAAACCATACACAAAATCTCATTCTCAGGAAGCTGAAATCTGCTCCCATAGCTCCATGGTTTGCAGCCATGGAAACACAGTGTACACTGGAGTTCTGCATGAGCTCTGTGTGACTCCCCTCTGAAAAAACTTATTTATTTGTACTGTCCCCGCTTGCCCTTGGTGATCTCACCATGTAGCTGTATGTGACTGGCAATGTGGATGACTTCGTGATCACAACTTTAACTTTCTGTATGATCCCAAACTGGGTGACATCATCTATGTCACTAACCTAAGAAAAAAGCAACAGGTAGCTAAAACAATGGTGCCAGAGGCGTCTTTCCCATAAGGCTTAGTGGCTCATTGCGCCAGGGCGAGCCTCTCGGGGGCGCCCCAGCGAGTGGGGGAGCTGCGTGGCTTTGCTGGTGGCCTCCCCTTTCCTTGCACTCCGTCAGATGGTTGGTGGGGCGCAACGAGCCACTAAGCCCTATGGCTCTGCCGCCGCCACCTCCTCTCCCTCTCCGATTGGCACGCACCTCTTTCCTTCCTACCCTCCTCGGCTCGCCTCCTCTCTGTGGGTGTGCGCACGTGCTGGGTGCGTTGCTGCAGCAGCTTGTGCTGCTTCTTCTGGGCGGGCCACGAGCTGGGCTTTTGCCTCCTGCCACGCGTGGGGAGCCCCGAGGCGCCATTGTCGTCCTGCCTCCCTGCCCAGTGGCATGGAGGAAAATTCCGCTGCAAGCCCCCGCGTGGGAACCGGCATCCGGCTGGGTGGCTCCCACAAGCGCTCTGTGGTGGCGCGGGCTGTGGTGGACAAGGAGCTGCTGAGGACGAAGACGGGCCGCTGCCACCACTTCCACCTCCTCTGCCTCAGCCACGGGAATGCCCTCAACCGCCACCTGCTGAGCCGCTGTTGTCTGAGAGAGCAGCGGGAGCAGCAGTGGCGGCAATGGCTCCCAAGGGGCCTCTGCATCAGCGGTGCCCACCACCCCACCACCCCACTCCGCGGGGCACAGGCGGCGGCGTGGCAGCTGCCTCCTGCTCCTCAGGCGCGCGGGCAGCAGCGAGAGCACCGGCAACGGACTGTCACTGTCAGGCAGCAGAGGAGGAGGAGGCCCCCGGAGCCTCACAAGCGAGCATGGGGTTCCGGCGGGCTGGCCAGCTGTGCCACGGCCACCACATCAGTGGCGGCTTCTGTGGGCGGTGGCTTCCGGGGCTACGAGGTGGCCCCAAGTTCTAAATACTGAGAAAGGGGGTGCCGGAGGGATTTTTGCGCCACGGCGCAGGGTGTGCTTAAGACGGCCCTGAATGGTGCAAAACAAAAATCAAAAGGTGGGCATATTCACACGATCAAAGAATACAAATGCACAACCATGTTGAATGTACAAGGTGTCAGTATGCTATATTGTAACATGTGCTGTTGTGTGCTGATGTGGCAGGAACTTTTGAGTGAAATCAACTAAATAAACTAAATATTGATGGAGGCGGACTTTTTCTCATGGTTTCTCTTCTTTATTACTATGGAAATAAATCTGAAAGACCAGTTGGGGGTTGTTTTGTGTTTTAGCAATGGCTGTATGAATCTTGAGTTAGTCTGGCAGCTGCAACAAAAGTTGCTGGTCCAAGTTATTGGTTGCAAAGAAAGCTTGTTGGGTATAAAGTTAAAGCACCAAAATGGGGAAATCCATAGTGTTTCATGGCTCAGTGCAGTGTATGAAGGAGTGTTATCAAGTTAGACTATCTGCACTGCAATCTCTATGGTATTGAAGATATGCAGCTGTGAAGGTATTGACCATCTCATATGACCCACTGAACCAATTTATGAGCTTGTTTGCCAGCCTCCAACACACTTTCCCAGCTCAAGCACACATGGAAAAATAATTAAACATGAATTGTGGAAGTTGGAAAACCACAGCGCACATTGTTCAGTAGTGGTCACCATGTGCAAAAGTTGTTCTGTATTTGCACCCTAAATGGTCTGGGGGGGGGTGAGGGTAGTGGGGGATTTCTACTTAGCCAAAATTGTTTGTAGCCCAGCAGCTGCAGACTACTTGAAAATAAATACCAGAGGTTGATAGAATTTAAACCTAGAAATCAGCTATTTCAGTAGTTTTAAAAACTGATCTGTGTTTTCAATTTTCAGCTGAACACTGAGTGGAATTTTATGTTTAACTACGGAGCATATGATACATCCCTAGTTTTCAACCATCCTCTCAAGCTGCTTCAGATGATGTTTGTGCTTTCATGCTTTCTTATGCTTTTGTGCTTTTATTAAATTCACTTAAGTTTATCAATCTGTCAGCTGCTGTGACATAGTAGAGCCAGTGGACTGCTGGCTGCTAAGTCACAGCTAAGTGTAGTTTTTTTTTGTTTTTTTGTTGTTTTTTTTAAAATTAATTTTCAAAATTACAAAAAACAACATACAAAACACAATACACAGGAAAGAAAAGAAACACATAAATACAAACAGAAGAAAAACCCAATTTCCACCTTCACCCCCCCCCACCACCTTGTGTTGACTTCCAGCCTTTTCTATATTGCAGTTTCTATATCCTGGTTGCATGTATACCTAATTATAAGTTTTCTATTCCTTTTGTTTATTTGCTTGAGCCCTTCACCTGTCTGCCAGAAGATTGGATTTTTCTATAAAATTTGCTAAATATTCTTTAAACAATTTCCAATCTTTATCTATTTTTTGGTCCGATAACCCTTTGCTTTCTCCTGTCCCCCCCCCCCCCGCCAAATTCTGATATGTTACCAATTTAATTTGCCAATCTTCTTTGCTTGGAACTATATTGCTTTTCCAGTTCCTCGCAATTAGGAGTCTAGCGGCTGTAGTTGCGTACATCATTATACATCTATCTTTTTCTTTAATTTCCTCACTTAACATTCAGGCATCTTTCCTGAAAGAGTATTTAAGTATCTTTTTCAATTCTTTATAAATTTCTTCTCAGAATTTCTTGATTTCTTTACAATGCCACCAGACTAAGTGTAGTTTTAAAAGCAGTTCTCTACATCATCTTGGGGGAAAGTAATTAGTAAAAGTGATTAGTCCTGAAGGAGAGAAGGAATGAATACCAGAGGGCTCTCTGTTTTGCAATACATTACTGAGTTTATACTGCAATTATTGTAAAAAAAATATTAGATTTGTATTGCTGAAAGTCTCTGGGTTGTTTGGCTGACCTAAAATGCAGCATGCCTGTAGTGTAGATCATCTACCATAGAATCATAGAATCACAGAATCATAGAGTTGGAAGAGACCACAAGGGCCATCCAGTCCAACCCCCTGCCAAGCAGGAAACACCATCAAAGCATTCCTGACAGATGGCTGTCAAGCCTCTGCTTAAAGACCTCCAAAGATGGAGACTCCACCACACTCCTTGGTAGCAAATTCCACTGCCAAACAGCTCTCACTGTCAGGAAGTTCTTCCTAATGTTTAGGTGGAATCTTCTTTCTTGTAGTTTGAATCCATTGCTCCGTGTCCGCTTCTCTGGAGCAGCAGAAAACAACCTTTCACCCTCCTCTATATGACATCCTTTTATATATTTGAACATGGCTATCATATCCCCCTTAACCTTCTCTTCTCCAGGCTAAACATACCCAGCTCCCTAAGCCATTCCTCATAAGGCATCGTTTCCAGACCTTTGACCATTTTGGTTGCCCTCTTCTGGACACGTTCCAGCTTGTCAGTATCCTTCTTGAACTGTGGTGCCCAGAACTGGACACAGTATTCCAGGTGAGGTCTGACCAGAGCAGAATATAGTGGTACTATTACTTCCCTTGATCTAGATGCTATACTCCTATTGATGCAGCCCAGAATTGTATTGGCTTTTTTAGCTGCTGCATCACACTGTTGACTCATGTCAAGTTTGTGGTCTACCAAGACTCCTAGAACCTTTTCACATGTACTGCTCTCAAGCCAGGTGCCACCCATCCTGTATTTGTGGCTTTCATTTTTTTTTGCCCAAGTGTAGTACTTTACATTTCTCCTTGTTAAAATTCATCTTGTTTGCTTTGGCCCAGTTGTCTAATCTGTTAAGGTCATTTTGAAGTGTGATCCTGTCCTCTGGGGTATTAGCCACCCCTCCCAATTTGGTGTCATCTGCAAACTTGATCAGGATGCCCTCAAGCCCATCATCCAAGTCATTGATGAAGATGTTGAATAAGACTGGGCCCAAGACAGAACCTTGTGGCACCCCACTAGTCACATCTCTCCAGGATGAAGAGGAGCCATTGATGAGCACCCTTTGGGTTCGGTCCGTCAGCCAGTTACAAATCCACTGAATGGTAGCATTGTCTAGCCCAGGGGTCAGCAACCTTCGGCTCTCCAGATGTTTCGGACTACAATTCCCATCATCCCTGACCACTGGTCCTGTTAGCTAGGGATCATGGGAGTTGTAGGCCAAAACATCTGGAGAGCCGAAGGTTGCCTATGCCTGGTCTAGCCCACATTTTACCAGCTTCTTTACAAAAATGTATGGGGCACCTTGTCAAAGGCCTTGCTGAAATCAAGATAGGCTATATCCACAGCATTCCCTTCATCTACCAGGCTTGTAATTCTGTCAAAAAATGAGATCAGTTTAGTCTGACATGACTTATTTTTCAGAAACCCATGCTGACTTTTACTTATCACAGCATTCCTTTCTAGGTGCTCACAGACCGTTTGCTTAATGATCTGCTCTAGAATCTTTCCTGGTATTGATGTCAGGCTGACTGGGCAGTAATTGTTTGGGTCCTCTCTTTTCCACTTTTTGAAAATAGGGACAACATTTGCCCTCCTCCAGTCTGCTGGCACTTCGCCTGTTCTCCAGGAATTCTCAAAGATTACTGCCAGTGGTTCTGAAATCACCTCTGCCAGTTCTTTTAATACTCTTGGATGTAGTTCATCTGGCCCTGGAGACTTGAATACATCTAAATTAGCCAAGTATTCCTGTACTACCTCCTTACTTATTCTGGGCTGTGTTTCCCCTGCTGAATCATCTGCTCCATATTCTTCAGGTTGGGCATTGTTTTCTTTCTTGGAGAAGACTGAGGCAAAGAAGGCATTGAGGAGTTGTGCCCTTTCTCTATCTCCTGTTCGCATTTCACCATCTTCTCCTCTAAGTGACCCCACTTTTTCCTTTTTCTTCCTTTTGCTATGGACATACCCATAAAAGCCCTTTTTGTTACTTTTAACCTCTCTAGCAAGCCTGAGTTCATTCTGTGCTTTATCTTTTCTGACTTTGTCTCTACACGTGCTGGCTATTTGTTTGAATTCCTCTCTGGTGGTTTCCCCCTTTTTCCATTTTTTGTACATATCCCTTTTAAATCTTAACTCAATTAAAAGTTCTTTAGATAGCCACCCTGGCTTCTTTCCGTCTCACTGGTATTGCCTGAAGTTGTGATTTTAATATCTCCCTTTTAACAAACTCCCAACCATCATGAACTCCCTGACCTTTTAGTATTTCTGTGCATGGGATTTCACCCAGCATTTCCCTAAGTTTTCTGAAGTCGGCTTTCTAAAAAATATATTTCAGTTTATTTGTGATCAACCAGACACTGTTGAACACAAATAAATATATTATTGAAATATATTATTGTGGAGTTTACATTAGACATCAAATTGCACCAAAGGCCAATTATTCTTCTGGTCACCTGCTTTTTTAAAAAACAATTTTTTTTCCAATATTTCAAATTACATCCAATATAACTTCTACAAACACATACTACTAAATCTTTGCTCTGCCGAGCCACGACTCCCCTCCCTCCCGTCAGCAGGTTTTCTAGTCCATTCCTATCACGTAGATCATTATTTAAATCTATAGAACTATGTCCAAGGTTTATTCCAACCCTACTAGTGTTTTCAAACTTCCTCGGTTCAATCTTAAGTACTCCACAAATTTACTCCATTCTCTTTGGAACCTTGAGTCTTCCTGGTTTCTGACCCTGCCGGTCAGTTCCGCAAGTTCCGCATATTCCACAATCTTCGTCTGCCACTCTTCAATCGTTGGTAACTCCTGCAATTTCCACTTTTGGGCAAGAAGTATCCTCGCTGCAGTTGTTGCATACATGAACAGTCTTTGGTCTCTTTTAGCAATTTCCTCTCCCATCAAGCCCAGCAAAAAAGCCTTGGGCTTTTTGGGGAAAGTATACTTAAACATCTTCTTCAGTTCATTATAAATTGATTCCCAAAATGTCTTAACCTTATCGCATGTCCACCACATATGGTAAAATTCTCCATCTTTTTGTCTACATTTCCAACACATTTTATCATGCGTTCTATACATTTTTGACAACTTAACTGGCGTCAAATACCATCTATACATCATTTTGTATACATTCTCTTTCAAGGTTACACATGCGGTAAATTTCATATTCTCATTCCATAATTTTGTCCATGCATCATATTCAATATTATGCCCAAAAACTTTTGATTTGACTTGAATGTGCCATTTGTTCCATTTCCAACTGCTGCTGCTATGCAGTCAGAATTAGGAAAGTATATGCTTCATACCAGGCATAATTGCAAATTTATTAATTTGCCATTCTTTTATTCTTGATAGGACTTAGCAGACAAGCATATAAACTAGACTTTAAAAAACCAGCGTTATGAGATTCCCAAAAATGAAGTGAAAAATTGGGCCATAGAGTCAGAAGAAAAGCCAAAGAAAGAATTCATTTACAGGATTTGGATAGGTTTAGAATAAAACTGTTAAGGTTAACATAAAATGATGTCCTACTGAGTTCAATAGGAGTAAATGGACATAGGAATATAGCCATGATCTATTAAAAAGCAGATAATTATCATCTAACATCCCAATTCTATAGTAGGGCTCATCCACACTTCCACTAGGGGCGTAGTGGGGGGCAGGGGGGCCATGGCCCTGGGCACACAATTTGTGAGGGTGTGTAAACCAGGTGCTCCCGTGTAGGTAACCCCAACGGGGCCGCTCCTGTCCGCTCAAGGGCTGGGAAAACTGCCCCCTGCAGTGGTGGGCGGGCAGCTCGGCGCTGGCCCACTTATTTCTGATGGGGGTGGAGTCACTCCATCAGTGCATTTGGCATCTTCACTTTGAGAGTGTCAACAAGCATATTGACAGAAATGATCCAATTGACAAAGCAAACTCAAGAAGCTTTTGACAAGGTATCTCACCAAAGTTAAGTGCACTGAAACCCCATGGACAAAATGGAAGATTCAAGACTATGGAATGCAACAGAAATTTGATGTTGATCAGAGCCCTCCAAGTTTGAAGCATGGGAAGCCTAATAAATTTATAATTTGGCAGATTATTTGGACTATTTGATATCTATATGTATAATTTGGAACATTTAATGTGATTATGATTGGCTTGTTAAAGTGGAAAATCTAATAAAAATGATTTATTTTAAAAATGGAAGATTCAAGCATCTACTTACAGGTTAGATGAAGTGGCAACCTTTAACATTTTCACTTGGTAGGGCTGCATTTTTAACCTTACTTTTTGTGGGAATGTTAAGGATAGTAGGAAAGGATATAGAATAAGTAGTGAGTGATGTAGCAGAGCAGATTCCCCTCAATATAGCTGGAAGCTAGTTTGCAGATTCGTTTGAATCTTTCAGCTAAGATTATTTCCTGGGGTCCTGTTTAGATCCTTCTTAAAAGAATAAAAACACAAGAGTCTCATGTCAGCTCATGATATGATCCCTGAAAGGCAGGCTTTACTTAGTGGTTACACAAAGAAACTGTGAATTCATCTCCTAGGGAGACTGAACTCATGTGCTGCTGGCTGAGAGCCACCAGACAGTAAAATTACATTAATACAACAAAATGGGTGCAGGAGCAGCATGGCAGTAAAAGATAGAATAAGAAACACTGGAACAAGACAACTTCAAGACTGAGAAAATGTCTGCGTGACTCGGCTCTTCTATGGAGTCAGTCAGAGCCACGCCCATCTCCCAGGTCACATGCAGGGGGAGGATGCTCCACACCAGTGGAAGAGGAAATTATCAGGCTGTGCCCACTCTAGGAAAATAAGGAATGTGGCATTTGACTATGCCAATGGATTACATCCCACACTTTTGTCAGTGCAAAGAGACTTGAAACTACACATGCATAGTGTACCATTGTCTCCTCTCAACCCCCCTCCTCAGTTATTCTCTGCCCATCTAGGGACAGATTACAGCTTCCATGCTCAGAACCAATATGTGATTCTGGTAGCCTAATGCAGAGGGCTGTTTCTGAAGTAGTCCTGTTTTCTCCCATATCTGCTATAGTGGCGGTGCTGGAGAGGCCTTGTTGTTGTTGTTCAGTCGTTCAGTCGTGTCCAACTCTTCATGACATGGACCAGAGCACACCAGGCACGCCTATCTTTCACTGCCTCCTGCAGTTTGGTCAGACTCATGTTGATAGCTTCGAGAACACTGTCCAACCATCTCATCCTCTGTCGTCCCCTTCTCCTTGTGCCCTCCATCTTTCCCAACACCAGGGTCTTTTCAAGGGAGTCTTCTCTTCTCATGAGGTGGCCAAAGTACTGGAGCCTCAGCTTCAGGATCTGTCCTTCCAGTGAACACTCAGGGCTGATTTCTTTAAGGATAGATAAGTTCGATCTTCATTGCAATCCATGGGACTCTCAAGAGTCTCCTCCAGTGCCATAATTCAAAAGCATCAATTCTTTGGCGATCAGTCTTCTTGATGGTCCAGCTCGCACTTCCATACATTACTACTGGGAAACACCGTTCCCCACATCAAACAGGGTGTGCATTTTGCGTGGTCGTGCGCAGCCCCCTTTGGTCCCAGGGCAGCACATGGTAGTTCGGGTTGGCACCACCTTCCCAGGTCAGATACCTGTGGTCTCCACCTACCCAGCCAGCTGTCCAATCCGGCCTGGGGAGGTGTTGCCAGGGGGATTGGCCAGGTAGGAGGAGGGACCACACAGTGCACACAATAGAAGGTGAGACATACCTGGGAAGCGGCAGTCGGCTCCAGAGCTTCCCCACCCTCCACTCCCTCAATTAATGCTTACTTTGCAGAATAATATTTCCTCCACAGGCACACACGCACGCAGGCGCTGCTATGTCAAGGCCACTGTTGAAGGGTCGGAAAGGAATTCCCCTGTATTGGCAGGTTTCGCCTTTCCTGTAGCAATTCATCACAACTTTGGCGGCTGCAGGCCTTGGGCAGAATCCATTAGTCATCTACCTAAATGGGGTGGGGTGGGGTGGTGCCCCCCGCCCCCATTGCGGTGGCGATACCAGGGTTCCCATGAGAGGGGTCTTAGGGGGAGGTAATGGTCATACACTCAGAGGTTGTCATTGCCCTCCTCCTCTAGCAGCGGCGAACAGGGGGGCGGGCTATCTGCTTGAACATATGTTCTCCAGAGCAAGCCCAACCCCCCACCTGCTGAATAACCCTGAATATACCCAGTTCCCCTTGGGTGCTGGGAAGGATAAACTCCCAATACCTGAGCCAAGGTCTCCCTACATCTGAATCTTAATGAAGTTGTGTCCAATTTTAATCCCATAGAACGTTGTCCCGTGTCATTATTCTGCTCAGAGGTGGCCTGGGGGTTTGGGGGACTCCGCCTGACCACGCAAAACCATAGCTTTAACTATACGGACCTTTGTCGGCAAGGTGATGTCTCTGCTTTTTAAGATGCTGTCTAGGTTTCTCATTGCTTTCCTCCCAAGAAGCAGGTGTCTTTTAATTTCGTGACTGCTTTCACCATCTGCAGTGATCATGGAGCCCAAGAAAGTAAAATCTCTCACTGCCTCCATTTCTTCCCCTTCTATTTGCCAGGATTTGATGGGACCAGTGGCCATGATCTTAGTTTTTTTTTTTTTATGTTGAGCTTCAGACCATATTTTGCGCTCTCCTCTTTCACCCTCATTAAAAGGTTCTTAATTCCTCCTCACTTTCTGCCATCAAGGTTGTGTCATCAGTATATCTGAGGTTGTTGATATTTCTTCCGGCAATCTTAATTCCGGCTTGGGATTCATCCAGTCCAGCCTTTCGCATGATGAATTCTGCATATAAGTTAAATAAGCAGGGAGACAATATACAGCCTTGTCGTACTCCTTTCCCAATTTTGAACCAATCAGTTGTTCCATATCCAGTTCTAACTGTAGCTTTTTGTCCCACATAGAGACTTCTCAGGAGACAAATGAGGTGATCTGGCACTCCCATTTCTTTAAGAACTTGCCATAATTTGCTGTGGTCGACACAGTCAAATGCTTTTGCGTAGTCAATGAACCAGAAGTAGATATTTTTCTGGAACTCTCTAGCTTTCTCCATAATCCAGCGCATGTTCGCAACTTTCCCACAGCCCAATCCGTCACATAGTTTTTCTGTATTTTCATAGAAGTAACTCATTCTACATCATTTTTGTTTTCCATCTTATGCAGTTCTCTTCTTTAAGAACATGAGATAAATTTGGATGTGAGAGGAATGGGGACGGGAATTTTTTCATAACAATTAATCTAAAATTCATTCCCTCCCCCCCCCATCATTTTTAAACATTGTATATAAGAAGGGTTTTCAGGTCTCCTGCTCCTGCCCATACAGCACACAAATGTGGCTTGTTCTATTAACTGCAAATGTTTCCCTTTTTGTTTTGATTCCTACCTGTAGCTTTTCTGAAGCTCCCTCTAACTATATTAGCACAATTCTTGGTTGCTGTGCTTTGCTTGATAATATTTCAGGGTTTAAGGAGGCAGGTATCCAGGAGGGACATTCTCTGTGGCAGTTATGGCACTCTCTCCCTGCAGAGGTGCATTTGGCATCTTCACTATAGTTTTTGAAAGTACTGTATAAATAAGTTACAGCCTTAATAAGCCAAGAAGGCCTTATATTTGTCTTACAAGTGTGAGCACCATGATAGAGATTTTCAAAATCACCCAGCAGTGTTATTTAAAATGACAACTTCTGCCTTTAAATGTGTTAGTGATCTAGCAGTAATGGAAAAAATCAGAGATGCAAGTTAAAGAGTTTTGCAAATTGAAACATAAATCAGTCACCATTTTTAATTAACTCAGCCAAGAATATAAATAACAAGCCTTACAATAAATTATAAATCACTAGCCAATCTCATATTTTAGTACAGTTAGATGTACCTCTCACTGAAATGCCTGCCATGCTGGTATGGATGTCGGCAAAGGGAAAACTATGTCCTCTCTTTCTGCATACACGTTTCAGATATTTCCTGAATTCAAGAGAGGCATTTCAAATCTGGGCAATAAATATATTTCTCTGTGTCCAGTTCCTCAGTATTATCAGTTTATATTTATGTTCTCAGGATAAAGGCTGTATGTCCCTAACGAAGCATAAGGAGTAGAACAGCCGTTTGAATAAATTATTGTGAGACCTTTAATTAAAGCAATATTTCTTGACATGAACGTGTCCAATTTCACAGGACTCCCCAAAGAGGCCAACAAAAGGTGTATTTTCTTTCTATTTCCTCATCTCCATACTTATTATTATAATTTTACAAAAGATTGTACCATTTGGCATTGGCATTAATCAAATATAAAGACTTAGTAGTTCACAAATAGTCGCATGTGGTTTTGGATGGGGATGGACACGTCCCGTCCAGTGGGAACTTGATGAGAAAAACAATGCCGATAATACAGTAAATGGCAACAGCAGCAACACAAAACTATATAGCACTTCAGTGTATTATTATGTAATCCTTCCACAAAACATACTCACATTTTTTTTTCAGACCAAGAACAAACTGTGCAAAGGTGTAAGAAGGAGCCCACATGCACAGGAATGTTTTAAGACTCTGCTTGCTCAGATGAATGGCTGAACACAGGTGCAGTAAATGCACACAACAAAGAGTGTCAAGAGTCAAGAAACATTTGCAGAAGTTACGTTTTACACCATGGTTGCCCACTTCTGTTACCTATGTGGCTGGGATCCTGTCCTGGAACCTCCAGTTGCAGGAGATAAAGGTGGTTAGATGCAATTCCCAAAACAATGCCCACTCCCCCCCCCCATGGAAAACCTCTAAGTCTTTTAGTATCTTAAAGACTAAAAAAATGTGGGTTTTGTGGACCGCAAAAATACTCTGAGCTAGTGGAGGCTTACAACTCCCAGCAAAACACGTACTGTACACAAACACACATGCCAACATAAACAACATAAACAACTGAGCATGTGCCATTTAAAATATGAGACTCCTCATTGCCCCAGTCCCACCCACCCACCCCAGGCAGCTCTGCAGTGTTGAGCAGACACGCACCTCAGTGGTGTGGGTGACTCTCCAAGGATGACTCCAATGGATGCCCATTGTGCTTCATCCTGCTCAGCACACACATACAAAGCGGTTCCTGCTGCCTGCAAGCTCTGCTCCCTGAGCTCCCACACTCTCTCCTCTACAAGAAGTAGGCAGCCCCTCTCTAGGAGTGAGAGGACTACTCTTATAGATCCAGTGTCACAATATACTACAGTCTTTTAGGCTTAGAATCCAAGATGGCGCCGAGGTAAGACGCGTTTATCGGTGCTCCTCGGACTTCTTTTAATCTTCAAAATTTTTATCTTAATTTGACTCTCTGGATGTAAATTCTACTTACCGGAAAAGACTCTAAAGACCTTGAAGTACTTTTATATATTCTTTGAAGCACTTTGAAGCACTTTTAAAAATTCCTCCCTGCTCCTTGGGACAGTAATTGCTGAGAGCGTTGGCTCGGCTCCAGCCTGATCCCAGTCACTCTTATCAACCAGCCGGTCAAGATTGCTAGAGAGGGGAGAACGCCACTGCCTTAGCTGGAGAGTGATGAGACAATTTATGTTGGGAGTTGCAACGCTGATTTTAAGCCTTGACTGTATTCAGCCTGCCAAGCTTGAGGCTGGTGACGGTCGTGGCAGAGGGCAAGAAGTGAATTAGTAAGAGCTACACTTCGTCTGCTGGCGTTGGACAAAGTTTTACTGCGACTGAGACTCCCAGCTGAAAAGGCTAATCGGGGGTAAAGGAAATTGCCTTGATGAAAACCCCTCTGCAGCATCTCCACACCTTGTTTTCGGTATTACGAAGTTGGGCTTTTATCTCTCTTCTCGTCTTTCTTGTCCTTCTGGCTTTCCTCCCACTTCATTATGACGCTTACTAGTAAACGCAGCAGAGACCCAGAGGAAGCAGTCTCAGCACCAGCTCCTAAACAAGCTAAATTGGAGGACTCTTTTAGTAAACTGACCTTCATGGTGCCAATAAAAAACAGATTTTCTCCCCTTAAAGATGTCTGCGATAACAAGGTGGTTACTCTAGCGGAGGATTTGAATACTACACAGACTATAAATGTAAATGGAAAAGCTACAGGGGATGGATCCCCCCTGGCGTCAGGTCCAGAAATTGAACGGGGGGGGGTTGTTCTAGTTGGGAACAGCTCCATCTAATAATCAGAACTCTTCACTGTTTTTGAAAGACTCAATGGACTATCCTCACAATTCTGCAAACTTCCACAAAAATTGTTCTCCCTCCGCCGAAGGCAGCCCAATCTGTGGCAACAGGTGATCCAGGCAGACAGCGTTACCTCCCTTCGAGTAACAAAGAACTGGATAACTTTAAGTTTCAACTTAATCCCCTATTGTCCCACCAATCGCTGATTCTGCAACCAAGGAAATTATGCCTCACTATCTGGGATGGGTCTCCGCGGTGGGGTACCTTGCGTGGTGTTAAAGAGCATCTAAGCAAACTTCTAAACATTGTGTCATCACAAGTCGACCTTATTGCAGTGCTACCACTGAATTATCAGCGCAGGCACCAGAAAGTAATGCTCGCTTTTTATTCCTCAAGGATTCCCTCTATCTCCATCAGGCGGAAAGCATTCCTGGCAAGTTGCGGCATTATACCAACAAGAGTTTTCACCGATTCCAAAACAAAACCACTCCTAATCGATAGATCACCCGATAAGACCCCTTCATTTATTATCCCAGATACAATCCGGGACCCTGAGCCACCTACCTTATTTTTTTGCAAATGTATTTTTATTTTTCATCATTAAAAAAATACAAACATATATATAAAAAAGTTTTACAATATTACCCAAACTCCGCCGAGTTTTTATTGACTTCCTTCCCTCTCTTCTCTGGCTTTCTAATTTTCCATCATTCCCACGCTTTCTCTTTTTTTTTTTTCACATGTTTTGTTATCTTAATATTATCATTACTAACTATACATTTTGTCCTGCTACAAGAATTCCCTCATAACCTGTAAGTGCTTACACCTCTTTACAATCTCTTATATTCCAAAAATTTACCCCATTCCAATTGAAACCTTTGATCTTTTTGTTCTCTTATTTTCCCAGTTAATTTCCGCCAATTCTGAATATTCCAATACTTTCCTTCTCCAATCATTAATGTTGGTACCTCTTTTGATTTCCACTTTTGCGCCAATAATGTTCTTGCTGCTGTGGTGGCATATAAGAAGAATCTTTGGTCATTCTTTTCAATCTCTTCCCCCACTAAACCAATCAGGAAAGCCTCCTGTTTTTTTGGAAATGTATATTTAAAAATTTTCTTTAATTCGTTATAGATTGCTTCCCAATAATGTTTATTTTGTCACATGTCCACCACATGTGGTTAGAACTCACCATCTTTCCTCTCGCATTTCCAGCATTTCTTATCATATTTTTTTGTAATTTTCGCTAATCTACTGGCGTTAGGTACCATCGATACATCATTTTCATGATGTTCTCCTTAGAAGTGTACAGCTGTAAATTTCATATGTTTCTTCCATAATTTTCCCACATTTCTAATTGGATGTTGTGTCCGACGTCAATCACCCATTTTACCATTACCTCTTTAATTTCCTCATCTTTTGTATGCCATTCTAATAAATAATCATACATCTTAGATAATAATTTCTCTTTACCTTCTAAAATTTCTACTTGGAATTTTGATTTCTTATTATCGAAATTACACTTTCTTTTGTCCTCATTGAATAGATTATATATCTGGTGATATTGAATCCACCCTGTCATTTTTCCCGCCACCTGATCATATGCTTTAATTTTCCAGCCTTTCTCTGATTCAATTAACAATTCCTCATATGTTACCCAATTTTCCTCTTCCGT
Organism: Lacerta agilis; assembly: GCF_009819535.1. Classification (NCBI taxonomy): domain Eukaryota; kingdom Metazoa; phylum Chordata; class Lepidosauria; order Squamata; family Lacertidae; genus Lacerta; species Lacerta agilis. The sequence goes on along the minus strand of NC_046316.1, from coordinate 239,551 downwards.
ATTAATTTTCTTTATTGTTAATATCTCTGTGGGTGAATGCCATCTAGGCGTCCTTCTCTCAACCAAATCTTTATATCTCAGCCACACTTTGTACAAAGGTTTCCTGAATACATGTGCCAGGAATTCCCTATGCACTTTCACTTTGTCCTGCCAAAGGTAGGAGTGCCAGCCGTACCTATTATTAAAACCCTCCAAGTCTAGCATCTCCTTATCCTTCAGCACCATCCACTCTTTTAACCAAATCATACATGATGCCTCATAATAAATTTTTAAATCTGGCAGTCCAAAACCTCCTCTCTCTTTTTTATCTATTATCAATTTATGTTTGATTCTTGGACGTTTGCCTTGCCAGATATATTTTGACAAATTTTTCTGCCATTCCTTTAACTGACTTGTTCCCTTAATTACTGGCAATGTTTGGAAAAGAAACAAAACTCTTGGCAACACATTCATTTTAACACTTGCTATCCTTCCCCACAGTGATAAACTTAATTTACTCCAAATTTCTAAATCTCTTTTGATTTCTTTCCAAATAGGGTCATAATTATCACTAAACAGATTTATATTTTTGGGTGACAGCCAAATTCCTAAGTATTTAACCTTTTTTACCACCATAATACCATACTTGTTTTGTAATTCTTCCACTTCATTCTTACTTAATTTTTAACCAGCATTTTTGTTTTCTCTTTATTTAATTTAAACCTGCTAATTTTCCGGACTTCCGGCGGCGACGCAATGGCGGAGCGGTCGTGGGTTGCCTCGGCTGCGAGGCGACCCAGTCCGTCCCGGGGGTTGGAGCCCCGCTACCGCTAAGCGGGGCTCCGATGGGGTGCGGAAGAGCGTCCCGCACCCTGGGCTCCCCGGCTATGCCCACTATGGCTCCGAACCCTTCCCTCGCTCCCCCTGTAAAGGGGGAGTGGGGGTGAAGGGAAAACGGAGCCGGGCTTCAGGGGACAAGCCCCAACCGGGACGCGAAGCGGCGGTTGCCCCCGCGATGAGCGTTAACGTTCTACCTGTCAAAGTTGGAGTTTAAGAATCCCGGTTGTCGTGAGTATGGATTGGATCTGTTTTTGTGCCTTGTTGACGACCTGGGGGACATTTGGAAAGGGAGCCTGCCTCTTTCCCTTCGGGAGATAGAAAATAACCAGCTTAAGAGACTGCTGTTACAGCGATGGCTACAAAGTATTTAAAATTTGATAAGTGAGATTTATGGATTTCCCTTTGGGGATTAAACTGGTGGACAGTATCTCTTTTTAAAAATTTTTGGTTCTTTGCGCCCTGGATTCAGGGAAAATGGCCGTGAAAGACTTTGACTGAATGGAAAGTTACTGGTAAGATGGAGAAGTCTGAGAACCGAAACTGCAATTTGACACCTATGCCCGCTTCTGCCATGCTCGGCTTGTTTTTGACTTGGTTACGAACTGTGAAATGACCCATGAAGAAAGGATTATTTTATTGAGACTGGAACTGCTCAACCGAAAATTGGAAATATTGAACTGTCATATGTTAAAAAAGTTATATCCCACAGAGGAGACTGTACAGGAAATGGCTGCATTGGAGGAGAGCCTTGGCACAGAACTGAAGGGGCTGATTGAACAACAGGATGAAAAGGTATGGCTACTCCGGAGTAATGGATCGTCCCTTGGGGGTGGCAGACCCAGGACGGAGAAAATTGTTATATCTAACTCCCGAGGTGAGAGCTTGGGAGCGAAGGTGAGAACTTTATGTTTATATCTACAAATAAAGAAGAATGTGATGATGAACCGGAGAGGCTGGGGGAAAAGGTGCGCACCCTGATGTTCTATGCAAGGACTACTTTGGATTTAGTCTGGATCTGTGGTTATGTAAAGAAAAAGGACACTTCGAGGAGCAGCTCTGGAGCAAGACGACCAAAGAAAATGGACAGAAGGGGGATAGGGTGAACGATATTAAGGTATAAAGGAAAAGAATGTATTATGGTAACCTGAAACCGGTGTGTCAAGACTTTAAGTTTTTAGAGAAAGAAAAGAGGTATTCTAAATTTTTGTTATTAACAGCAGTTATAGTGAATGAAGATATTTGTTATGATTTATATTGAAAATAAGGGGATAAGAACCAGAATCTTGTGTGGAATTAATATGAAGTTATAACATGATCTGATCTATGTTAAGTTAAGAATGGGAAAATATTGTTATTACGAAACAAGATTTGTTAAAAAGAAGCTTTTGATTTTAATTTTTAGATATTTGGATTTTTTAAGATTAAGATGGTATAAGATGTTATTAAAGTAATATTTGGGATTGGAACCGAAGGCGAAAAGGCAGGGGAAGTCTGTACCAAGATTCGACCAAGAATTTTTTTTTTTACAGCATAAGAAGAAGAATTATTGGTATTTGTGTATTTGTTTATTTCTAGTTGGGGTGGGTTAATGTGGGTGTTATATTTGTATGTTGTTTGTTGTAAAACCAATAAATTCTTATAAAATAAATAATAAATAAAACCTGCTAATTTTCCAAACTCCTCTATTACTGTCAACATTTCTCCCAGACTTTGCATTAGTTCTTCTAATGTCATTACCATATCGTCCGCAAATGCCTTCACTTTAAATTCTCTTTTGCCAATCTTGATTCCCTTAATATCTTTTGTATCTCTTAATTTATTTGCCAAGACTTCCAGCACGACAATGAAAAGAAGTGGTGATATCGGGCAACCTTGTCTTGTGCCTTTTGTAATTCCAAATTTGTCTGTTAATGTACCATTAATCACTAATTTTGCTGATTGTTCCTTATAAATAGCTCTGATCCCATTTAAGAAATTTCCCCCCACCTCCATCCTTTTTAAGATCTTCATCATAAATTGCCACGACACGTTGTCGAATGCCTTTTCGGCATCAATAAAAATTAGGGCTGCTTTCTTATCTATTTTCAGGTCTAAATACTCAATCAAATCCACAATTGTTCTTATATTGTTTTTCATTTGACGTCCCGGAAGGAACCCAGCCTGATCTCTATGAATTATTTTGTTTAGAACCTTTTTCAATCTGTCTGCCAAAATGTCCGTAAATAATTTGTAATCCAAATTCAGTAATGAAATCGGCCGATAATTTTTTACATTTAATAGATCTGTGCCTTGTTTTGGGATTAAAGTGATAAAAGCCTCTTTCCATGAGTCTGGAACCTTCCCGCTGGTTAAAATCCTATTCATCACCTCTGACATTCTTGGTATTAACTGCGGTGCCAATTCCTTATAATATTTTGCTGATAGGCCGTCGGGGCCTGGGGCTTTCCCTCCTTTCAGCTTTTGTATTGCACACTTGAGTTCTTCCTCTGATATCGGGGCATTCAATTGTTCTTGGTCTTCTTTTAAAATTCCCTTGGTTTGTTCTCCTCCAGGTATAAGTCCATTTCTTCTTCCTTCTCTTGCTCTTTCTGATATAAATTCTTATAAAACTCTTGGAATGCATTTTTAATTTCCTTTGGATTCTCTGTTAGTACTTCATTCCTTTTAATTTTATTTATTATACTCTGCTCTTTTCTTTTTTTCAACTGCCACGCTAGTAGCTTCCCCGACTTATTAGCATGCTCAAAGTTCTTTTGTCTTAGCCATTTTAGCTTCCATTCAATTTCCTGATTAATTAATATTTCAAATTGATTTTTTAGCCCCTTAATACTCTGTTTCAAATCTTGATTTTTCGGATTAGGATTAATTGCCTTTCTTTATCTTCCAACGCCTTCAATATTTCTTCTTTCTTCTTCTCTCTTTCTTTCTTTTTACCAATATCTTGTGATATCATAAAGCCCCTTAACACAGCCTTACTGGCATCCCAAACTACGTTTAAATCTGTTTCTTTATTTGAATTCAGTTCGAAATAATCATTTAAGACCTTTTTTGCTTTTTCTACTATTTTTCCATCATTGAATAGACTCTCATTCATTCTCCACCTAGTTTTGGCACCTTCTCCTTTTAATTCCATGTATACGGCATTATGATCCGATAAGGTTCTCGGCTGGATCTCCACTTTATTCACTTTTAACAACACTCCCTTGGTAACCCAGATATAATCTGTTCTCCCTGAACTTTTGTTGGGCTCTGAAAAGTGTGTATATTGTTTTATTGCTGGGTGCTTTGCTCTCCATGCATCTATTAAACTTAAGTTTTCTATCAATGTAAAAAAAGTATTTGGCAGCTTACCTTCTGAACCCAAACTTCTTGATGATCTGTCCAATGTTGGATTCACAACCCCGTTCAGGTCACCCATTAATATATATATTTATCAGAAAACTCAAGCAATAATTCCTCCAACTTTTTATAAAATTTAGCTTTTTTATTGTTCGGGGCATATATTCCCACCAATTGTATTTTCTCTCCCTGCCATGATATTTGTACGATTACTACTCTCCCTTCCTCATCTTTATAAATCATCTTGGGTTCCAACTTCTGTTTTACATAAAGAACCACCCCTCGCTTTTTCTTTTTATCCGCCGACACAAAATCCAAACCCAATCTTTTGTTTATTAATATTCTTCTATGTTTTTGGCAATGTGGGTTTCTTGCAAGCATATAACATCTAACTTTTGTTTGTTCAAAACATGCTCAACTTTATTTCTTTTACATTTATTGTTCAAACCATTTATATTCCAGGATTGAAGCTTTAAAATCATAACTCCGATTCTGATATCTTACAAATTTTCCTATTAGGTCTTTCTACAAATTGGTGTTCTCGCTGTCTTCCCCTTCCTGTTCCTGTTCCTCTTCTCCCTCTTCACTTTCCTGTTCACTTCTTTCTCCTTCTCCTTCCTCTTCCTCTTCCTTTTCTTCCACTCCTCCTACTGCTCCTTCCTCCATCGTTCCTTCTACTGTTTCTTTTACCTTCTTTCCCTTCTTATCTTCTTCCAGTCCCAACTCCTTCGGGTATCTTCTGATGAACTTCTTTAATTCTTGCACATTCTTAATCTTGAATCTCTTGTTTTTAAAGTAAAAGGTTAATCCTTCGGGAAATTCCCACCGAACACTTATTCCTTTTCTCCTTAGGATCCCTGCCAACGTCTGGTATGGCTCCCTCTTCTTTAAAAATCTTACTGGGATTTCTTTATATATGATGATTTCCCTGCCTCCAATTATCAATTTCTGTGAGTGACTTAATTTCAGGATCTCGTTTCTAATGTCCATTGAACTAAACATTGCCAGGCAGTCACCTGGCAATTTTTTAGCTCTTGCTTTTGTTGACTTTACCCCTATTCTAAAAGCATTTAGAATGGAGTATTCCACAATTTCTTGTTTGGTATCTAGCCATCTAGCCAATTCAGTCACTAATTTTTGTCTTATGTTCTCGTTGGCTTCCACTGGGATCCCGCGGAATTTGAGATTTAATTGTTTTTGCCTTAGTTCTAACATAGCTAAATTGTCCAGCATCTCTTCTTGGACCCTATTTAAATCCCCTATTTCTTCTTTCACTTTTTTCTGTGTCTTTCTTTGATTGTTTAACTTCCTTCTGTACTTTCTTTACTGAGTTTTCTAATGTCTTAGATTTGGTAGAGAAATCTTTTAACTGTTCTGTCAACTCTCCCACAACTTTTTCAAATTTCTCATCCATTGATTCCTTCAGATCTACAATTTTCTTCTCAATATTCTGTCCACTTTGCCTCATTTCTTTTTTTATTTCTGATAATAAACCTTCCCATTCCTTTCCTTCCTCTTGTTTTGAGGCCCTTCTATCTCCTGGTGTTGCACTCCCTTTGCTCCCCTTCATTTTTAATCCTAGATCTAATTTCTGCTATTATTTTCCAACCACCAGGGGGCACAAAACTCAATTTACAATTTCACCCTGTATTCTATTTTAGACGCTAGAATGGATAGTCCGTGGAGAGTGTCTATCTTTTACTCAGTTCAGCTGTCCTGCCTCTTACTTTCGATTTCTTTGTTCACCAGAGTCCCAAGGTTACTTTCAGTTTCTTTGTTACAAGCTCATCTCCTCCTTTGCTATTTTGTAACTCAGGAAGTACAGCAGTTCACCTAGATACTCTTTCAGTCAATAATCAGTATCAGAGAGCTGTCTATAGAAACGACGATAGTCCAACCTGTAAAGCAAGCCCCTCTTCCCTCCCCAAAAAACTCCCCAACACTCAGAAACTCAGTCCGACGGTTGTAATAATCTCCGTTTTCCCCTGCAGTGCTTTTAATCAAACTCTGCCAGTTTCAATCCACGTTTTCTGTTCAATCGATGTTTGTAATCCAAGAGGTCGATACCCCTTAATTTTGTAATCCACGGGATCGATACCCTTTATTTCCTTTCACCGCCTGCCGACTTGATCTTCTTACACTCGGAGTGGGGGGGCAGAGCTCTCTCTAAATCACTCCAATAGCTCCAAAGCTTCAGATTTTACAGCTTTATAAGGTTCTTTACAAGTCTCTAATAAATGAGAGCAACCTTTATGCCACCGTGCCACCACGCAAACCCCTTTTTCTGTTCCTCTTTCAATTTTCCAGTCTTAAGTCTTAAGTTTGCTGGTACGGTACTGAGCCGATCTAAAAGTCTTAAAGGTCTCTCGAAAGTCACTTCCCCCCTTTATTCTGCCCCCGCCAGATCTTCTTGGTTTCTGATGCACTCTAGTCCTTCTTTCTTATATTGTTGTATTCCTCTGATCTGCCCAGTCCACTATCTTTCCCCGGGCGATCAGTCAAAAAAAAATTAACTCACTTTACAGGAACGCTGTTTCCAGATCGTCTTGCACAGTCATGCCCAGCGCCATTTTTCATCAGAGTAAAGACGGACTCCCTTTTTGCGTCTCTTACTCACGTCCAAATCAGTACAGCTGCCAAATCCTGAATTATGGGCAACTTCGATCTTTCTCGTTGCCCTGATCTTCTTTTGTCTCTTACTCTTTTGTTTTGGAAGCGGGCTGCTTTTTATCCGGATCTCGAGGCTTTGCGCCGCTGGGGGGGTGCGATGTCCCCGTCCTGCGTCCGCTTCTCACCCCTTCCCCCAAAGTCTGCACTCAAACCTCGGGTTCTGGGATGCAGCAAATGACACCCGCCAGGTACACTGAGCTTCAAGGTAACCCCCCTTGAAGTGACCGGGTCCGCTTAGCCTTCGCGCGACCCCTTTTTCCCCCCAGGTGCGCTCGGAACTCCCAGAGGGGATATTCTGCGATCCTGCAATGGCCGCAGCTCCACCGGAAGTTCCCCTGAGCCACCTACCTTAGACACATATGTCCCGCAACAATCCATGTCCCATGCTTCCACCGTAGTAGCAAAGAATCATAGCTGTGAGGACAACCACTGGACACCCCCGGAGGAAAGATGTCTTATCGCCTCTTTTGGTGAGCTACCAACAACTGAACAACAGGAAATAATCTGTAGGCTGGACTCACTTAAACAACAGCTCTTGCACATCTTCCATACTAAATCATTCATGAACATCAATCACCCCAATTCAGCAGAACCGTGCTCTATGGAAATGGATGAGTTAATCCCTCAAAGCCCTATGCCAAAGTGTGCGACACCCTTGCTGGGTGCCAGGGCCTCTCTCCAGGAAACAGATCCTCGCTCCATACCTCAAGTTGGACATCTATCTCCACCATTAATAGATCTACATTCATCCCTCTTGGATAACGAGCCGAAGAATGATGCTCAAAATCCTAACTCTCCTAATAAATCATTGTCATCCTACTCCTCTATGCCGGAACTGGAGTCCTCCTACCCAACCGAAATACAAAGAGCGGATGCATTAGTGAATTCTCCTTGCTTAGCCCCAGAGGCAGTTCCAGATCTACAGTCTCCTCTGATACCGAGACAAACACAGGAGGATGCTGTCCCAGTGCTGAGAGTTAACACCGTGCTGATTGAAGATCCTGCAGGACATATAAACCAGATCATCTCAACCTCATCTGGTTGGCCTACTAGGGGGCCTGCCTCTGCCGTCCCTGCGAGAACTGATACACAATCTCTTAAAGACCGACGGCTCTACTTGGAGGCCCTCCGCACATCGTCCCCTAACATCATGGAGGCGTGTGACCTGTCTGTATTAGAAACTCCACCCAATAGAGGGGATGTCCAGCTGCGTCAGCCTGTCTATCCCTCCTTGAACTCTATGCCAGTGCGGCCCCCACTTGAGCCACTCCTACAAATTAAAATAACTGATTTCTTCGCGGGGTCCTCTCAGCCTCCTAAGGACACTACCTTTCCCCCTAAATGACAGTTAACTGGTGAGCATAGAAACTGTCGGCTATTGGTTCTTTGTTGGAACATTGCCGGTTGGCGTGGGAAAAAATCTGACCCCGAATTTCTGGCATACATTAACTTGTTTCACATCATCCTATTACAAGAAACCTGGGAGGAGGAGGAAATTGTTATAAATGGTTTCGACCTCCTAACACTCCGTGCTAGCCCCTCCTTGAAAGGTGGTCGCCCCAAAGGTGGTCTCGTAATTGGTGTTTCACTCAAGCTACATACCAAACTCTCTTTTGTGCAGGCTTGCCCCTCTTATGTTCTTTCTGGGCTGATAACGGGAGAAAAGATCTCACTTTTAATATCCAATGTCTACCTCCCCCCAGGAGGGCGGCGCCCTGAACTTTGCTCTAGATGGGACTCTTTAGAAGACCATCTTCTTTCTTGTTACATTAAATACCCAAATATCCCTTCTATAATCGGTGGAGACTTTAATGCCCGTACCGCTGCCAATTGGGACTCATTGACTAAAACCAAATGGTGGGTTACCCCCTGTTTTGACAACTACGAATGGGAGCACGTTGCAACAAGAATTTCTAAGGATTCCAGAGTAAATGAGGCAGGAGTTATCTTCTATCTAATGGCCATCCGCCTGAATTTAGTTTTTTTTGAATGGTAGATACCCCCTGATATACTGGGGGAGTTTACTCATCTTGGCACAAAATCTAATAGCGTCCTTGACTACCTGTTGGTTTCCAGGGATTTAGCTAAGAGTGTCCTTTCCTTTAACGTCGATAATGTGCAAGTTAGTGATCACCTTCCCCTAACGGCCACGCTTTCTCTGGTTTGGCAAGGGGTTGATCATTTAACTTATTTAACTTATATGCAGAATACTTATTTAACTTATATGCAGAATACATCATGCGAAAGGCTGGACTGGATGAATCCCCAACCGGAATTAAGATTGCCGGAAAAAATATCAACAACCTCAGATATGCTGATGATACTACCTTGATGGCAGAAAGTGAGGAAGAATTGGAGAACCTTTTAATGAGGGTGAAAGAAGAGAGCGCAAAATATGGTCTGAAGCTCAACATCAAAAAAACTAAGGTCATGGCCACTGGTCCCATCACCTCCTGGCAAATAGAAGGGGAAGAAATGGAGGCAGTGAGAGATTTCACTTTCTTGGGTTCCATGATCACTGCAGATGGTGACAGCAGTCACGAAATCAGAAGACGCCTGCTTCTTGGGAGAAAAGCAATGACAAACCTAGACAGCATCTTAAAAAGCAAAGACATCACCTTGCCGACAAAAGTCCGTATAGTTAAAGCTATGGTTTTCCCAGTAGTAATGTACGGAAGTGAGAGCTGGACCATAAAGAAGGCTGATCGCCGTAGAATTGATGCTTTTGAATTATGGTGCTGGAGGAGACTCTTGAGAGTCCCGTGGACTGCAAGAAGATCAAACCTATCCATTCTCAAAGAAATCAGCCCTGAGTACTCACTAGAAGGACAGATCCTGAAGTTGAGGCTCCAGTACTTTGGCCACCTCATGAGAAGAGAAGAATCCCTAGAAAAGACCCTGATGTTGGGAAAGATGGAGGGCACAAGGAGAAGGGGACGACAGAGGATGAGATGGTTGGACAGTGTTCTTGAAGCTACTAACATGAGTTTGGCCAAACTGCGAGAGGCAGTGAAGGATAGGCGTGCCTGGCGTACTCTGGTCCATGGGGTCACGAAGAGTCGGACACGACTGAACGACTGAACAACAACAACAACAACTTGCCCCTCATGGAAATTAACGCAGCATCCAAATTAAGAGGGATTAAATGGTCAGAGGTTCTCGCCCTAAAGTATAAAGAATTTTTTCAGAAAGAAATCCAAGCTCATCCAATTGTTTCAATTTCCGACTCATGTGAACCCAGTGCAGTTCTGAATCTCTTTAGCCACCTTACAGCAAACTTTACTGCTTTTTTTACATCACCTTCTCAAACAGTTACGCAAGCCCAATATAACTCAGGAGCTCCCTGGTATAACTCTGTATGTAAACAAGCCAAACTCCAACTGCGCTCAATATACAATGAGTATAAAAACTCAGACGCTTCCAGTTTACCACCTATATACTTTCAAGCCAAATTAGTCTATAAACAGGCTCTGAAAATGGCAAAACGGGAGTGGCAGTCTACCCGTTGGCAAGCCTTGATCTTATTTTTTTTTATAAAGATTTTTATTATTTTCCATTAAAACAAAGAAAAACACCGCATAAACATAAACATACACACCATAAAAACACAATACATAAACACGATAAAAACAATAACACTATAAACAGACATAAAGAAAAGCATATACAAACCTTAACCAACACTTATCTTTGTAGTTTCCTTGTTACTATCTTCTCTATTCAGGGGACTTCCCCTGTTCCCTCCACTGTCTTCAAAATCGTATATATGTTATAGGTAGCTTTATATCTTATTCCATTAACATTTACCCTATTTCTTGATGCTCTTAACTTCACTTAATCAAATATAAATCATAGCTTAAACACAAAATCTTAAAATACTTTTTAACAATTAAATCATTCATACAAAAAATTTCTTCTAAACAGTTTTATCTAACATAAACCTGCTAAAGCCAATCTTCTGCTTAGTTCTGCTCAAATATTCAATTTTACAGATTTAACTAAATAGTCTTTAAATTTTTTCCAATCCTGCGACACCTTCTCCTTCCTCTGGTCTCGGATTCTAGCGGTCAGTTCTGCGAGTTCCATGTAGTCCATTAACTTCATCTGCCATTCTTCCACTGTTGGAATCTCTTCACCTTTCCAGGTTCTTGCCAATAAAATTCTAGCCGCTGTTGTGGCATACATAAAAAATACTCTGTCCTGACTGGGTATCTCTTCATTGGTCATGCTCAAGAGAAATGCCTCTGGTTTCTTACTAAAGGTAATTTTCATTACCTTTTTAAGCTCATTATAAATCTTGTCCCAGAAAGCATTTACCCCTGAACACGACCACCACATATGAAAAAAGGTACCTTTCGCAACTTTACATTTCCAACACACATCTGACATTTTGGAATTCATCTTAGCTATCTTAACTGGTGTCAGATACCATCTGTATACCATTTTCATTATGTTTTCTCTTAAACTGTTACAAGCAGTAAAGTTGATACCTTTCTGCCACAATCTCTCCCAGTCATCCATCATAATGTTATGTCCCACATCTTTCGCCCAATCTATCATTGTCGATTTAACCAATTCATCTTTCGTATGCCACTCTAGCAACAAATTATACATCTTGGAAAGGTTTTTAGAGTTCGATTCGATCAGTTCTGTTTCCAGTTTTGATTTTTCCACTTGAAAACCAATTTTTTTTTTGTCTAATTTAAATGTTTCGTATACCTGATGATATTGCAGCCAGTCGGGGACTTGACTTTTGACTTGATCATAGCTTTTCAGCTTAAATGAGTCCCCTTCCTGCTGCAATATGTCCATATATCGTAACCAACTTGCAGACATATTCGGTCTCTTATAGGCCTTGGCCTCCACTGGTGAAATCCATCTAGGAGTCTTTCTCTCCAATAAGTCTTTATATCTTATCCAAACCTGATACAAAGATTTTCTAACTATATGGTTCTTAAAGGTTCTGTGGATTTTAACTTTGTCATACCAAAGGTATGCATGCCAACCAAACATATTATCATGTCCTTCCAAGTCCAACACATCCACGTTCTCTAGTTTAAACCAATCCTTCAACCAGCAAAAGGCCGCTGCTTCAAAATAAAGTCTTAAATCCGGCAGGGCAAAGCCTCCTCTCTCTTTAGAGTCTGTCAAAATCTTAAACTTGATTCTAGGCTTTTTACCCTGCCATATAAACTTCGATAGGTCCCTTTGCCATCTCTTAAAACAATCCAATTTATCCAAAATTGGTATGGCTTGGAATAAAAACAGCATCCTTGGTAGGACATTCATTTTAACCGCTGCTATTCTTCCCATTAACGACAGTTTTAATCTCGTCCATATCTCCAAATCTTTCTTTATCTCTGTCCACAGTTTTTCATAATTGTCCTTGTACAGGTTCAAATTTTTTGCTGTGAGATTGATACCTAGATATTTTACGGTTTTAACAAAATTAAGACCAGTGCCATCTTGTAGTCTTTGTATCTGATCTGCATTCATATTTTTACTTAAAACTTTGGTTTTCTGTTTATTTAATTTGAAGCCAGCTACACGTCCAAATTGTTCAATTAATTCCAGGGCTTTGGGGACACTGCTTTCCGGTTCCTGTAGGGATAGCATCAAATCATCTGCAAAGGCGCGTAGTTTGTATTCTTTCTCTCCCACCCTAATTCCTTTTATCTGTTTGTTTTTTCGTAACATATTTAGGAGGACTTCCAGGACCGTAATGAATAATAAAGGGGAGATAGGGCACCCTTGTCTTGTTCCTTTCTCAACTTCAATTTCCTCCGATATCACACTGTTTACTATTACTTTTGCTCTTTGTTCTGTATAAATGGCCTTAATGCCATTTAAAAATCTTTCTCCAACTCCCATCTTTTCCAAATTCTTTTTCATAAATGTCCAAGATACTTTATCAAAGGCTTTCTCTGCATCAATAAACAATAGTGCTGCATCCGTATTTAAGTTTCTCTCCAGCTTTTCTAAAATGTCCACAATAATTCTTGTGTTGTTACTTATTTGTCTTCCTGGTAAGAAACCTGCTTGATCTTTATGTATATAGTCTTTCAACACTCTTTTCAATCTTGTAGCCAAAACATTTGCGAAGATTTTATAATCCACATTCAAAAGGGAAATTGGACGATAATTTTTCATTGAAGTCTTATCCGTATCTGGTTTTGGAATCAGTGTGATGAAGGCTTCTTTCCATGTCTCTGGTGCCCTATCTCCTTCTAGTATTTTGTTGCAAATTTCTTTCAAAGGCTGCGATAGCCAATCTTTCAAAGTCTTATAATACTTTGCTGTTAATCCGTCTGGTCCTGGGGCCTTCCCTAGTTGCATGTTGTTAATTGCATCCTCTATCTCTTGGGTCGATATTGGGTGGTTGAGGGTTACTAATTTTTCCTCTGGGACTTTTTGCAATCCATTTTTTTCCAGAAATCGGTCTATCTCTTCTTCTTCTATCTTCTCCTCCTTGTACAGTTGCTTGTAAAATTTTTGAAAACACCATCTGATTTCCTCCGGGTTCTCCACAATTCTTCCATTTACTACCAAATTACTGATGACATTTGCCTTCTGTCTTTTCTTTAGCTGCCAAGCTAATAGTTTTCCACATTTATTGGCGGATTCAAATGTTCTTTGCTTCATCATTTTCACTTTCCATTCAATATCTTGATTCACAATTTTTGCATACTGGGATTGCAAGTATTTAATTTCCTTTTGAATTTTTTCACATTTGGGATGTCCTCTTAATTCTTTTTCCTTCACTTTAATTGATTTCAGCAACCTTTCCATTTCTGCATTTTGTAGTTTCTTCTTTTTTGCTTTTTCACTTATGAGGAATCCTCTCATTACCGCTTTACTTGCATCCCAAACAATCCTCTTTTCCACTTCCGAATTCCAATTAATTTGAAAATACTCCTTCATCTTTTTCACAGCTTAGTGTCTCTCATCAAGGCGTCATCCATTCTCTACCTGAAAGAATCCTTGGAAATCATTTTTAGAGTTACCTGTACCGGATTATGGTCCGAATAAGTCTTTGGGCCGATTTCTGCTTTTTGTATTTTTGGTGCCAATTCATTCGAGATCCAAATATAATCTATCCTCGACCATGACTTCTGAGATTCACTGAAATAAGTTGCCTCTGTTTCGGTGGGGTTTTTTAGCCTCCAAGAGTCCACCAAATTCAAATTATCCACCATTTCGAAAAGAGTCTTTGGGAGTTTCCCATCATTTGTTAATTTAGTTCTTTGAGATCTGTCCATTAATGTGGAAACTGCACCATTAAAATCTCCAAGGCAAACTAATTTGTACTCCAAATAGTCCAACAGCAGATCGTGTATTTTCTTGTAAAAATTTGACTTTCCATCATTTGGTGCATAAAGTCCCAGAATCAGAAATTTTTCGCCTTGTACTTTAATTTCGATTGCGATGTATCTCCCTTCTTCATCTTTAAATAGCTGTCTTGGGCTATATTTCTCCTTTGCATAAATTACTACTCCTCTCTTCTTGACCTTATCCGATGATATGAATTCTTGGCCTAATTTTTTGTTCTGTAATAATCTTCTGTGTCGTCGAACTATGTGGGTCTCCTGTAGACATATTATATCTAGATTTTTCTTTTCCAGACTGTAAAACACTCTGCGTCTCTTTGGTCTCTGGTTCAATCCCCGAACATTCCATGTCATTAATTTGAGCGCCATTTTCCTTTGTTTTAGTCTCCTCCTCCAGATGCCTCTGCTTTTTTGCCTTCTTCTGGGTCCTTTTCACTTGATCCTGGTACCCCCGGCGGTGGAAATGTTTCTGGAAATTTGTAAAAGAGTGCTGGATCGAGTGGTGTACCTTTAAATTCTTCCAGATGTTTATCCAAAAATTTTTGCTTTTCAGCCGGGGATCTTATCCTTATCTTTTTCCCTTCAAACGTAAATGCAAGGCCTTCTGGAAATTCCCAACTGAAGGAGATACTTCTTCTTCTTAGCTCGGCAACCAAGTCGTTATAAGAAATTCTCTTGTCCAGGAAAAATTTGGGGATATCCTTATAAAAAATAACTTTATTCTGCTGTACCACCAGGTTGTTTCTGTAATGTAAGTCCAGGAAATAATCTCTGTCGTGTCTATCGTGCAGCACAATCAAACAGTCATTGACTGTTTTAGTGCTTTTCTTCCCTCTGGATCCTCTAGGTCCAAATCTGAAGGCCTTCACTATGCGTGCTGAGACGTTTACTTCTTCCAATTCCCAGTATGTTGAAAATTGCTCCACAATATATGCTTTCAGGTCATCACCTTCCAATTCTGGAAGACCTCTCAAACGGATGTTCCCTTCTCTTTGGTGGAGTTGAAGAAAAGCAAGAGATTCTTCTACAGTTCTCTGTCGTGTTCCAATTTTCTCTATTTTCTCCAAATCGATGTTGTCCAATTTCTCCTCCACCTTTTTTATTTTTTCTTTGACCACTTTAATTTCCTCTGAATCCTTTTTCAGGATTGTCACCTCCTGCCAATTTTATTAATTTCCTCTCTGTTCTTCCTTACGTTTTCCTCAATTTGGCCGATTGACTTTTCCAATGTTTGGGTGGAGTTTTTTATATCAGCTTTTATATCAACTTGGAGTTTTTCTATTGCAGAGTTAACTGTTGTATTAACTGATGCACTAATTGTATTGACTGAGGCCTGCGTTTGCTTCAACCCCTCAGTCACACTTTTGAGTCCTTCTGCAATTTCTGCAACACTAGCAACTAATTTCTCCATTTGTTCCTGTAAAGTTAGGGAAACAGAGCCTTTTCTTTGTGCAGAGCTAGTTGTTTTAGATCTAGTGCTCTCATGCATTTCCTGTGAGCTCTGCAATTGTAATCTCAAGGTCACTCCAGTTGCTGTGGTAACAGTCTCAGACATTCACAGCAGAAGACCAACAGTCCCGAAAGTAAACACCAGGTGGCCAGCAACTCAGTTCTGAGAACAAAGAGACTGCTGAGCCAGAAGTCCCACACAAGTCCAATAATCCAACTTTTTAGGCAAAGAATTCAAACTTTCAAAGTTCCAAACTTTTTTTTACAGCCAAGAAGAGTTAATTTTAAATAGCCCAAGTCAGTAGCTGTTTTCCACTTGCAGTGTTACCACCAAGTCCATATAGTTAATTGTATCTGGCTGCAAAGCAACTAAAATGTCTCAACTGGTAAACAGTCTCTGAAACAGTAACAAAAAAAATGGCAACAATCTAATGCAGCCCGCTTCTGACCCTGAATCCTAATCCAGAGGGTGAGCGGTGTCTTCTTTTGCCATATCACTTATTTTTAAGTCTTTAAACATCCTTAAAACAACTTTTAATCCACTTTTAAAAAGTTTGGCAGAGTTCGCAAAACTTTTCCGTTAGTCGCGGCTTTGATCTTTTAGCGCTACCAAGCTCCAGCAAGCAGTTCAAAGGGAACAGGCTTCCTTTTGGAGTTTTCTCTGTAAGTTATTGTTCTTCAAAATTGTAAATCAGTTCAAAAAGATTACTTACAGAGTTTCTCTTGTAGTTTCTAAGTCGGAAGTGCCGGGTGCTCGAGTCTGGCGGGATCGCTGCTTTGTCCTCCGAAGGCGGCCGTCTCTTCAGTCCCGTACCGGAGCTCCGCTCGCCTGGTTTTCCCCCTTACGAGGGTCAACCAGGAGCGGAGACGGCACGTCTGGGACCCACAAGACTACGGTCCACGGGACGCTCTTCCCGTGGCTTTAAGGGACCCACGGCGCAGGCACGGTAGTCCCTAAAGCCTCACGGAGGACGGAGCTGTTAAACTCCCGTCCTCCATTGACCGGCACCAAACCGGAAGTCCGCAAGCCTTGATCTTAGCTTCCAAATCCCGCAGAGCTAATGAATTCTGGTCACTAATTAACAGTAGAACTAGGAAATATCCCTTGACTGTTATCCTGGCCCCTACTTGGGAACAGTTCCTTAGGAAATGTTTCTCACAGGAAGAAGCTCCGGTTCCTCATCTGGAGCACTTGTTCGAACACCTACCCAGATGGCCGCCCACAGATCCAGGCGAAATATCAGTCCTAATATCCCAGTTGAAAGTGGGTAAGGCCCCCGGCCCTGACCTTACAAATGTGGTCCCAATAAATAAAGGAGTCCGACAAGGTTGTATATTAGCACCTTACCTTTTCAACCTGTTTGTCAGTGATGAGAGCCTCTAAACGAGTCGCACGCTTACATTCACGCCCCCCGCATCGCAAACTACCGTTGTCCGCTGCTTTTATATGCAGATGATGCAGTGATCCTTTCTTACTCAAGGGTTGGTCTATGTAGGGTGTTAAAGATCTTTACTGCTTACTGTCAATCTAACCAATTGTCCATCAACCACTCAAAATCAAAAGTTGTAGTCTTCTCTAGAAGTCGGAAACTTTTTCAGTGGAAGCTTGGTGGAGTAAAAATAGATCAAGTTTTTAAGTTCCAATATCTAGGGATTGTTTTTCAATATAACCTGAGCTGGAAATCCCAAGTTCAACATCTACTTAACAAGGGCAAAACTCTATCTCATGCACTTCTCCAGTTCTTTTTCTCAGACGGAGCCCTACACGTGCCCTCGGCTTTAAAGGTGTACAATGCAAAAGTTATTACCACTCTTACTTATGCTGCTCCGCTTTGGGCAGCTCTGGTAAATCCGGCCCCGCTGGAGGTGCTGCAAAATCAGTTTCTTCGCCGGCTTTTAAAACTCCCTACGTGTGTTAGTAATGCAGCTATACGACTAGAATTGAAGATTCCTTCACTAGAGACTCTCTTATGGAAACGAATATTCATCTACTGGTTAACTCTTTGGCATAGATTACCCAGCCATTATCTCATCCAATGTCTTTGGCATTACGAATTTGCAAACCCTTGGACTGGGAAAATCCACGCCAAACTTCTGTCTTTTGGAATCTCTCCTTTGCTTAACTTAGACCCTGCTTCGGCAAAAAGATTAATCAAACAAAGACTGGACGATTTGGAGCTGCAGCGTAATCATATGCTGGGTGGGGGTGTCTGCTCGCCTCGGAATTTTGGAGTTACTCCAATACATCATGTCCCTCTATACCTATCCTCCCTCTCCACTGCTGGGCACCGATTCGCTTTCACCAAAGCGAGGTTTAATGTTTTTCCTTCTAATGTCCTGAGACATAGATTTTCCAAGGGCCTAGTTTCCGCCTTTTGTGATTGTGATAAAAAGTCGACGGAATCTCTCCATCATATAATCTTTATCTGTTCCCTGCATAGTGAGGTTCGGGCAAAATTACTAAGACCAATAACTCAGAAACTTACAGGTGCACCAGCTGAGTCACACCTTGCCTTACTCCTGCAAGACAATGACTCCTATACAACCTTGCAGTTGGTAAGGTTTCTAAACTCTGTCATATCTCAAAAAAGGCGCTGTGGCCAACTACACGACCACTAATACTTTTGTTTTCTGCTCCCTGGTTGCAATTTTAAAACTTGTATTTGTGCTGTGGTTTGTTTCCCTATGACTCCAGGGTCTATGGTTTGCTGTAACTTTATGTCATATATTCTATATTTTATGTTTTTATGGGCTTATAGCCGCAATAAATTTGAATTTGAATTTGAATTTTAGGCTGCAGCTCCTTCCACAATCTTTCCTTGCTGCCCTTTATATTTAAAAATCCTAGGTCAAGAAACCTCAAAATTGGGCAGAAAAACATGTTGTTTCATGGAAGGCTTTTGAACCCCTTCTGTGGAGGGCAGAGGTGAATCGGGGGGGGGGGGGAATTCCTCCTTTTGCTCCACACCCTCTGCCAGTGGAGGGTTGGGATTCTCTCAAACAAGTATGAGGTGGTACAAGGGGCTGCAGAAGAAAAGGGAAATTTGCAAAAATCACTCACCTTCACTTTCTCTTCACAAGATGTGAATGAAAAGAAAACAATGGATACAGTCCACTGACTTACCCCTTTTCCTGCAATCAGTTACATGTTCAATCCCAGTATCTCTGACACTTTGGATAGAACAAACTCATTTGATCAGAAATGATGCTTCCTAATATTTATGGCGGTTTCAAAGTGAGTCTGGTGCTATTAAAAATCTAGCAGACGGTGACAACACTGGAGACTAAAATCTCCTAGAACAACTATGCTATATTACTTTTCCGTTTTTAGAACTTTTACATTGATACAATCCATTCCACTCAAAAAGAAAGCTAAAAATGATAATACAGCCTTCTCCTACAGCTGAAATTAGGAGGATTATTCCATCAAGTGTTAATGCAGAAAATATTCAGGATCTTGTTTATAATTACAGATGATCTCGCACGTGAGGTATGGGTTTGTGCTGATGTTGTAATTCCTCACTTCTTCAAGCAAAATTAAATGATCACTCTCTTGCTGCTAAGTTTACAGTTTGGCAATTTGTGGTGGAAAATTATATCTTGCCAAAGGCAGTAAAGGCACCATTACCAGCACCACATCAGAACTGGAATTAGCTGTCGGGTATCTTTCATCCAGGCTTTTGCTATCCCCTGCTATGGATAATATTAGGAGAAAATGCAATGGTATTCTTCATGTAGAAAGGATTTGTTGAAAATATTGTTTCCTTAATGGTTGAAATATAACTGGGTAGTAACTTATTTGGGGCCATAGTTATGGTTGATGTACCATAGGAAAAATAAAAGAGGTTATAATATACTGGTCTGTTTTTGGCAGATGGGTGAATGAGTGTAAGAAGTCGACTGTTAGGAATTGGCAAATCAGACAATTTTATTCTCATTTTTCAAATCTTAAGTTCAGTTCTCCATATCAATTTGCAGTTTAAAAAAGAAAATCCTTGTGAAATTTAATTAGCATTCTACTGCAACTTTATCCTAATGTGTACATTTTTGTTTGCAATTTTTGGCTAATTTTTTATACAATTTTCATTAGCTCTGTATGTTATTCTCAGTAATGTATTATTAGTACAAATTTATTTATACCCCACCTTTCACCCTGATGGGACTCATTTTTATGCACATTTACACATTGCTTGGCTTACTCGGCTGATGAACTGTGTTGCAAAAGTGCAAATTTCAAAGGACAGCTGTGCTTCAGTTCACATATTGTTTCAGAAACTACAAATTAGGTAGTGTTGCCTCTAAATGCAAACTACATCTCATCCCTTTTCAAAACGGCATTAATGTTTGTCTTTACAAAAATCTGTTCATCCTCCAAAGTATTAATATAATAAATAATATCAGACGTTTAAATGAGATCCAAAGCTTATAAACTGGTATACCGTAATTCACTGCTTCATCTTTGCACACTCACACCCTTTTTCTCATCACAAATTTGGCTTGTGAATGGTAGAAATTAATTAACAACAGTATTCAGATATGAAGGGAAAATACAAGCTGCAGAACTGTGCCCGACAAGAAATTCCTGGGTTAGCTTATGCAAACCAGCCTGGCCAGGCTAGCTAAGTGCAAAGCAATTGAGAAACAATGGAAAGCCAGGCGCTGGGCCACTGAGGACTAATGACAATGTAAAAAGCTATTATTTCCTCCCGCCCCCCGCCCTGCTCTGAGGAGTGGACAGAGACAGAAGATTTGAGAGATTGGCAAGGTGCAGTGGGTGGGCATAATGTCACACAGGAAAAATGTGTCCCTTTTAAAACAGAGGGGTTTAGAGAAGAGGAGGGGGCACTTGGCAAAGGTTCTTGGGAGGGAAAAAGGAGGTGCTAGAGCTCCATACAGAAGCCATGTTGGGTAGAAGCATCTTGCCAGGCTGGGGCAGAGGCACAGGAATGGTGTGCAGAATGCCTTGGACTCCAGCACTGCACTGCCAAGGGGAACAAGCCACTCTTAAGTTGTAATGCTGTGAATGTTCTTCCTCCACTGAGAACCATAGGTGTAAAATAAACCATATATCTTAAAAC
The DNA here is from genome assembly GCF_009819535.1 of Lacerta agilis. Taxonomy (NCBI): domain Eukaryota; kingdom Metazoa; phylum Chordata; class Lepidosauria; order Squamata; family Lacertidae; genus Lacerta; species Lacerta agilis. The sequence continues at coordinate 218,868 of NC_046316.1, read as the reverse complement.
CCTACAGTCTCTGGCATGCCTGAATTCCCAACAGAAAGATGAAGAAAGATGTGATTCTCCAAAATAATTCTTACACTGGAGTAGAGCTCATGAATAAAGCTACTAATTTAAATAGAAGACTCAAATTTGCATCCACTGTTTTTTTAATGGCCAGAAAAATGTTTTACAAAAATGCTTACAAAAATTCAGGCAGATCCATTTGTCATTTAAACCTGTGGGTGGGGGGAGCAATGCCCTTAAGTTAGTTATGCAAAATGCTTCTTGCTGAGAAAGCAAGCAAGTCCAACAATAATCTTTTGGATGAAAAAGGATGAATTATTTCTACATTATAAAAACAAAACAAAAACATGTCTGTGGGTGCTTTGTAGGGCTTCTAAATTTCCAGTATGGATCTTTAATTTATTCTCAGTCTTCTTCAATTTAAGAGGTCTAGGGTTCTGATAGACATATGATTTTGAGCATCTTTGCTTGAAAGTATAGGGCTGAGCAATCCTATGATCCTGTGAGTCACTTACATTACTCTAGCGACACTGTGACAAGCCAGTATTCTATACCAGGCATGTCCAACTCCCAAGAGACTGCGATCTACTCACAGTATAAAAAAACTGGCAGTGATCTACCCATTGGACCAGAGTTGTGGAGGGTTTTTTTTAGGGAGCAAGAGCTGTTTATTTTTGTTTGTTTGTTTGTTTGTTTGAGATTGCTCAGGGTCCACAGATTGACCAGGATCAACCAGTAGATTGCGATTGACCTGTTGGACATGCCTGTTCTATACAGTCAAAGTACAAGGGTTGGGAGAGGGAGGCATCCCAAAAATGACAAACCAGAGGAACTCTTGACCCCAGTGGGGACTTGACCTGGATAACAACAATCCCCCATGTGAGACAACCATGGAAAAAGCTGATACAATCACTGTGAAAGGGAAACTGTTACTCACACGCATGTGCATGAAAGTTAACCTGAGCTCAAGTTGCCAGTGAGGATGGAGCATAGCAGGCTCCCTGCAGCCTCCCTTCATGGCCATGGCTTCCTGTAAGTTAGTGTTATTGGGTGATACAAGGGGGGCAGTAGTAGCCTTGGGTGCAATTTGGGGGCATTGAATAAAAATAAGGGGGCGGTGGAAGCATAAAGAAGGAAAGAGAATATTTTTTTGAAAAACAATTTGTTGTGTAATGACACTTACTGCCAGGTCATGTGCTGTTGCAGGATGGGGACAACGTCTCCCCTGGATCTGTCGGTTGCAGTGGACGTGAGGGGTTTTCTCAGCCTTGGGTAAACCCTTTGCTGCCTGGGAAGTGAATCACAGCTTGCTTGCTTGCTTATTTATAACAACATCTTTCTTTACTATGTCGTAGAAATATAGATACATAAAAGAACGCAAATTTGTCACTGCATCTTTCTGTTTGTTCACTTAAAGAAGGTAGGTTTTCAGGGAGTTGCTGAGGGGTTTTTTTTCCCTGCAAAGAGGGTGGTAGGCCAAATAAGTTTGGGAACCTCTGCTGTAAGTCAACTGAATCTCTCTAAAAGAAGATTTTAAAGCATGTGTCTTTCCTAACCCAAAGACTGAATGACCCTTTTTATAAGGAAACCAAGTTTTGGGGGTGGGGGGTGGGGGAGGGTGGTATAGTAAAATGCTTGATCTTCTCCCTTAAACTGTCCTCTAATTGATTCTCTAATCATGCCAAATGATTCCCTATAATCCTATGCTATGGTGGACCTGAGCATCATAATATTTTCCCCCAAGTCTGTGTGGTCAACAGTTCATTACTTATGAAAGACAGCAGGACCTGAATCTCTCAGTGGACACTTGCTTAACTTTACTCTGTTTGTTTACTTTGCTATATGTAGCTTGTCGGACAGGGTACTAGGCTTCTCTAGTAGGAGCAATTAAGCTGCAGGGGTTGCCATTTAGACAAATTGATTCAAATGTTTTCCTCACCCTTTTTGTTGGCACAAAGGGTTGGTGGGAACAAAGTTAAAAAAAACCTTTCTATTTGTTTTAATACAAAAAATTACCAATAATACTGAATGTAAATAAAAGAGGAAAGGTACTTCCTGCAAATTTATGAAAGCTTCTGAAAATAATTTAAAGTCTTCAGCCAAAGTTAATACAGTCATTATAGCCAAAAATTTCCATGAAAGCATGTGTATTTGGGTGCATGTACCAGTAAAACTGCATAAATAAATACAGCACCTTTTCCAGCCAAAGATTTGCTGTCTCATAGCTGGTAGGTGTCCATCTTCCCCATCCCCTACCTTCTCACTGGAAGAGGGAGGAAAAAATTTCAATAGCAAAAGCATTTTACAGAACATACTTTAGAGGAATAACCATGCATTTTCTTCTTGGGATTTTACATGGAATATTGGCTTGAGGTTAGTTTGGAATAAATGTTAAACATCTGTCTGCATTTTCCCATGTTTGGAAAAAGCATGTGTATGATAATATCCTCCCCACAGTCTGCCATAACAGCTCCATGGAATATGAGACTCAGGCTTGCACACCATCTGAATCCACTGCTTCACTTCATACACTAAATCCAGGAAAAATGCAACACCAGTGCATTAGTTGCTTAAAAGTGTGTGGACTGTCCCTCTTAATGAATCCTCAGTAGTTTTGTCATGTGAGGAAGCCTCTTATAATCCATTTCTTCCAAGATTTGTCCCACAAGAGAGAGGATCAGGAGGCTTGATAATGACATCCTGTACTTGCTACGCCACCGTGCTATTCTGTGTGCTTATGTGTTTGGACATTGTTTCGGTTTCAAGAAAAGAGTCAGTATTGAAGCTGGCTTCCTAGCTGCAATTTAGCTACTCTGCAAAACACACAGTAATGCATTTAATTTTAAGCATTCCAGTAAATTAGGTCACTATACTTAACATTATGCAGTTACTTAAATAAGGTAAAAATGGAAAGGCATTTGCAATAAGAGTCTTTGTCTATCTTCCAGAGAATCCAATGATTCCCCCCCCCCAACCTCAGGAGGCATCACAGTTGTGTTGTCTGCATACATCCAACAACTCCAACTTAAGGGTTCTGCCCTGCTATATTAAAGGTCATGTCACACACATACCGCTGCTGGTAGCTGTTTAAAGACAAATGTAAGTGGATACCTGACAGGTCTCCTTCATGGATCACTGCCTTGTTGTGGCGAAGGGGGTTGAATAACTCAGGGAAGCTATGAGCTATGCCAGGCAGGACCACCCAAGATGGACAGGTCATAGTATCCCTGCCAAGAAAACTCCATGGACAAAGACAACAGGCATATAAAAGTTATGACGCTGGGGACTTCCGGAGAGGACGCCATTGCGGGAGGTCGAGGGTTGTTTTGGCAGCAAGACGACCCTGGCCTGTTCCGGGGGTAGGAGTTCCGCTACCGCACAGCGGGCTCCGCCGAACCACGGGTCGAGCGTCCCGCGGCACGGGCTCTCCAGCGGGCCCACTATGGCGCTGAACCCTTCTCCCGTTCCCCTTGTAAAAGGGGCGCGGGAGTGAAGGGACAACGGCGCCGGGCTGTGGAGGCTATGCCCCAACCGGGCAGGCGAAGTGGTGGCTGCCGCCTGCACTGAGCGTGTCGTTCTACCTGATTTGAAGAAAAAGAAGAAGAAACCCGTATGCCGTAAGTACGGAGTTAATTGGATTTAAAATTGACAATTGGCACTCCGGGAGGAACGTCAAAAGGAAGCCCGTTCCTCCCTTTGCTGAAAGGAGAAAATAACATTGTTTCTAGCTGCTGCTGCATTAGCGCAGTGTTTTTCAACCACTGTTCCGCGGCACACTAGTGTGCCACGAGATGTTGCCTGGTGTGCCGTGGGAAAAATTGAAAAATTCAAGAGAATTACTTTATATATAGTCAATATAGGCGCAGAGTTAATTTTTTTAACATTTTCTAATGGTGGTGTGCCTCGTGATTTTTTTCATGAAACAAGTGTGCCTTTGCCCAAAAAAGGTTGAAAACCACTGCATTAGCGGATACAATGTCTCTATGGAGCTTTTTGACAAATGAGATTGGCTGAATCCCTCTTAGGGGAACTAAGATGTTGGAAATATTTCTTCTTTGAAGTTGTTGGATTAAAATCTTTTCACCCTGACTCGGGGGGAAATGGCGGCTGAAACTTGTGGCTAAAGATGGAAAAGTACTGAAACTTGATACCCTTTGCCTACTTCTACCATGTTTGGTTTCGTTTTTAAACTGGCTTTAGATCCGGGTATGACCCATGAACAAAGGATAATTCTTTTGAAGTTAGAACTGCTAAACCAGAAATTAGATCTGTTGAAGCAGGATGTTGAGGAAAAGTTGTATGCAACAGGAAAGACTCTTGAGAACTTTGCTAAACTGGAAGAAAACCTTGCTAGGGAACTTGAGGAAATATTTGAGAAACAAAATATAGTGACTATGCAACTCCAAGAAGATGGAAAATCCTTTTGGTGTGAGAGACCCAGGGTTGGAATACAATTTATAACCGGTTTCTGGGGTGAGAGCCCAGAAATGAAGGGAAAAAGACTTTTGAAATTGCAACTTGAAGATGACTGGAATTCTGAAATGGAGATGCTGGAAGGTGATGATTTGTGTTCCCTGGAGTTCTCTGCAAGGATGTTTATGGACTGCGTCTTGACCTTTGGTTATAAAGAAAGAGAGGACATTCTGGACAATGATGTTGGAGGGAGGTGGAGAGATGTCTGGTGGGTGATCCCGAGATGGCGAAAGAAAATGGTTAGAAGAGGGATAGGGTGAAAATATTTAAAATATAATTAGGATGGCTCACCATGGTACCCTGAAGTCGGTGTGTTAAGAATTTATGATTTTGAACTAGTGAAGAGATATGTGAACTGTTTATTAGCAGCAGTTTAAGTAAAATAAGACGTAAGATTTGATTTAAGAAGTAATAGGCTGTATTATGAAGTAAAAGTAAATATCAAGAAGTTATATTTAAGCATTTTGATGGTGTTAGATTTAAATTTTAGAGATAAGAAGTTATTAAAGTAAATTAGAATTGGAAGCAAAGGAGAGAAAACGGGGGAAGTCCCCCAAGCAGATTCGAAACAAGATTTTGTTTAAGTAGTAAAAGGAATGTTGGTATTCCAGTCCAGGTTTGTATTTGTTTTTATTTTGTTTTAATTGTTGTTCTTGTTGATGTTGTATTTGTTTTATTGTATTGTCTTTATTATGTGGAAAACCAATAAAATCTTTGTTAAAAAAAAAAAAGTTATGACGCTGGAAGATGAGCCCCTCAGGTCGGAAGGCGTCCAACATGCTACTGGGGAAGAGCGGAGGACAAGTACAAGTAGATTCAGAGCTGATGAATCGGGTGGGCCAAAGCCGAAAGGACGCTCAGTTGTGGATATGCCTGGAAGCGAAAGGAAAGTCCAATGCTGTAAAGAAAAATATTGCATAGGAACTTGGAATGTAAGAACCATGAACCTTGGTAAGCTGGATGTGGTCAAAAATGAGATGGCAAGAATAAACATTGACATCCTGGGCATCAGTGAACTAAAATGGACGGGAATGGGTGAATTCAGTTCGGATGACTATCATATCCACTACTGTGGGCAAGAATCCTATAAAAGAAATGGAGTGGCCCTCATAGTCAACAAAAGAGTGGCGAAAGCTGTACTGGGATGCAATCTCAAAAATGATAGAATGATCTTGATACGAATCCAAGGCAGACCTTTTAACATCACAGTAATCCAAGTTTATGCACCAACTACCAGTGCTGAAGAAACTGAAATTGACCAATTCTATGAAGACTTACAACACCTTATAGAAATGACACCAAAGAAGGATGTTCTTCTCATTATAGGGGATTGGAATGCTAAAGTAGGGAGTCAAGAGATAAAAGGAACAACTGGCAAGTTTGGCCTTGGAGTTCAAAATGAAGCAGGGCAAAGGCTAATAGAGTTCTGTCAAGAGAACAAGCTGGTCATCACAAACACTCTTTTCCAACAACACAAGAGACGACTCTACACATGGACATCACCAGATGGGCAGCATCAAAATCAGATTGATTATATTCTCTGCAGCCAAAGATGGAGAAGCAGAGAGCAAAACAGTCAGCAAAAACAAGACCTGGAGCTGACTGTGGCTCAGATCATCAGCTTCTTATAGCAAAATTCCAGCTTAAAATGAAGAAAGTAGGAAAAACCGCTGGGCCAGTAAGACACAATCTAAATCAAATCCCATATGAATACACAATGGAAGTGAGGAACAGGTTTAAGGATTTAGATTTGGTGGATAGAGTGCCTGAAGAACTATGGATGGAGGCTCGTAACATTATATAGGAGGCAGCAACGCAAACCATCCCAATGAAAAGGAAATGCAAGAAAGCAAAGTGGCTGTCCAATGAGGCCTTACAAATAGCGGGGGAGAGAAGGCAAGCAAAATGTGAGGGAGATACTGAAAGATATGGGAAACTGAATGCAGATTTCCAAAAAAAAAAAAAAAGCAAGGAGAGACAAGAGGGCCTTCTTAAACGAGCAATGCAAAGAAATAGAGGAAAACAACAGAATGGGAAAAACCAGAGATCTGTTCAAGAAAACTGGAGATATGAAAGGAACATTTCATACAAAGATTACCATAATAAAGGACAAAAGTGACAAGGAACTAACAGAAGCAGAAGACATCAATAAGAGGTGGCAAGAATACACAGAATACAGCACTCAGGAAATAAAAAGACGCCTGCTTCTTGGGAGGAAAGCAATGACAAACCTAGGCTGCATCTTAAAAAGCAGAGACATAACCTTGCCAACAAAGGTCTGTGTAGTTAAAGCTATGGTTTTCCCAGTAATAATGTATGGAAGTGAGAGCTGGACCATATAGAAGACTGATCGCCAAAGAATTGATGCTTTTGAATTATGGTGCTGGAGGAGACTCTTGAGAGTCCCATGGACTGCAAGAAGATCAAACTTATCCATCCTTAAAGAAATCAGCCCTGAGTGCTCAATGGAAGGACACGTCCTGAAGTTGAGGCTCCAATACTTTGGCCACCTCATGAGAAGAGAAGACTCCCTAGAAAAGACCCTGATGTTGGGAAAGATGGAGGGCACAAGGAGAAGGGGATGACAGAGGATGAGATGGTTGGACAGTGTTCTCGAAGCGACTACCATGAGTTTGGCCAAACTGGGGGAAGCAGTGAAAGATAGGTATGCCTGGCGTGCTCTGGTCCATGGGGTCACAAAGAGTCGGACACGACTGAACAACAACAAAACCTTGGCCTAAGAACAGCTTAGTTTATGAACAACTTGGAATAAGAATGCTGCAAACCCAGAAGCAGGTGTTTTGATGTGTGAACTTTGCCTTGGAAGCAGAACATGTTGCGTGTGTCCTGTTTGTAAATTGAGTTCTGCGCTGCTAATCAGAGGCTTCCTGTTGAGTCTGTCGGCTGTTGAGTCCAAGCACCCATGCAACACAGAGGTGATATTTGGAGCTTTTGTTTTTGCTATTTTTTGGTATTTTTGTTTGTGTTGCTTTTTCATTTTTTTGACTCATTTTATGGGATTGACCTGTGACTTCGTTTTTGTGTCTTGTTTTTGTGACTGTGTGGAATGCAGTTCAGCTACTGGTTGATTGTGTGACTGCAGAAATGGATAAAAGCCCCCCATCCAAACAATGACTATCATCAGTGCATGTATCATCAGTTGCACACTGATCAGGATTTAACATTTTTTGTAATTTGGACTTATTCAGGCCCTATGGAATTAGCTAAGAAAACATTGATGCAAAAAGAAGCCAGATTTATTTATTTTATTGAATACATTACATCCTGCTGGGCTAAATATTCGTGTCGATTATAACTGTTTCTTGTGAATTTATAGTGGTATAAGCATGTCTATTATTTTGATCCTGATTGTATATAATTTCTGGTCCTAGTTCTTAGTACCATATTTTTCCTGTGTATTCCTTTAAGAACATCTACAAGACCTTGATAATTGGTAACACCTGTAACTTTCAGTGGCATTACCTGTATGTATACATATATATCTTTAGTTCACAAGGAACTCTTACTGAAGTCTTCAGAGTGCCTGTCAGGTCTCTGCTTGTATATTATCTTCAACTGGTATGTATATATTTATATCCTTATGTAGGTTGGACATATATGTTGGATTATTGACCTCATGTTTCTTATATTATTTAGTATTTAATCAGCTGATGAAGCCAAATGGCGAAACAGGGATAATAATCAGTCAAATTAGGTGTTTCAGATACTTTTATCGCAGGGGATGTCTAACTCAAGAGGATGCTGAAAAAGACTTCAGAGTGAATGTATTCTTCAAAATAATTGACTTAGTTATTGTTGGACTGACACGGCAATTTTCTGCTGTTAGGGAAATATGTGACCTTTTTGATTTTTTGTGGAAGTTCCAACACTTCAATGAGGACGAACTGATACAAAAATGCACTCGGTTTCACTTGTGATACTCGAAACATATTTCCCGTGATGAAATTCAGAGTGAAGTGCTCCTCCTTAACTGCAGCTTCCAGTTCAAAAGGCACCCTCCCAATGTCAGACTTGGTCCTGAAGATGGGGTTGGAACCACTGCCCCCAAATCACATTTGCTGGCACCTGTCCAGGAGGATACCATGGTTAACGGCATCAAATGCCAATGAGATAACAAGAAGCAGGAGCAAGGTCACACTCCCCATCCCACACTCTGCAAAGGCCATCCATCAAGACAACCAAAGCAGACCAAGTTCTGTGGCCAGGACTGAACAGCAGATTGGAATTCAAGACTATGCATAGTCACATCCTTCTGGGCATTGTACTCTTCCACGCTTGCCTCAAATTTGCTGAGTATGTGCTGGCAGACACCCATGAGATCCTCCAGCCCCTTCTGGAACATATCAACAGCCGGTAGGCCTCCTTTGGTCTGGATGCGGAGGTTTATTTTTCTTTCAGAAGGATGGGTGATGCTATATCCACAGAACTCCACATCCGGGTTTTTCATGATCATGTATTGAAGGGAGTTGCCAAGGGTGTGGTCCTCATTGTGGAGCACAAACATAAAACAGTTCTTATCTGTCCCATCTGCCCGTACCATCTGCAGCACTAGTGGCTTCTTCTCGTCCTCCTCGTCCCCCATCCTCTTCCTCACGAGGCCACCAAACACAGAGGACCTAAAAAGCACTGTTGTATATCTATATTTTCCGTTTTGTCTTTATATGCAGATACGGTTCAAGCCTTGAAATAAAATTATTTGTCAGCATAACTTTTGTAAAAATTATTTATATACTTACTTATTTATAAGACTTCAGTGATCCCCAGAGAAAAAAAGGGGGGCACATTATCTACCCGGCCTGGGCCTCTGTCTGGCTCTGCAAGGGCCTGGGTCCAGGTTTCCCTTCTTATTTTCCCAGCCTGCAATATTCCATGACAGAATCTGGTATGATGTTTTGATATCATCCATGACCAGTCATTCAGTTGAACCAGGGCTGGTTTTCATCTCCTGTGCAAGCAGGATTTCAGTTCCCGTCAGTCTGAGACCTAGTGACTGTGTGGTTGGGGACATCGGGCTTACAAGGCCTGAGGTCTTCAAGAGGCTCCAAGGGTTGGGATGTCACCCCTGGGTCAGACTGAGGACTGAGAGGTGAGTGGGGGCAGGTAATCCAGTCAAGTGCCATCAGGAGTTCCTGTGCTAAAGATTTGGAGGTGTTTGAGTCTTGTAAAGCCAAGTTGGTACACAAGCTATGAAGGGTCCTAGTCTAGCTTGAGTTACTGGAGGTTGCAGAGGATCCTTAGTCTCTTTGGTGATATTGTTGAACGGTGTTACGTCGTGGGTGGAAAGAATTGAGGTTTTGTGTTCATATTTCTTGTGCACTAAGTCAGAGTGGAGTCAGAGAGAACTTGCTGCAAGACAGACCCAAAAAAGAAAATAACAGAACACCACTAGTCATCACATACAGCTCCCAAGTTAAAACAGTACAACGCATCATCAGAGATCTACAACCTCTCCTAGACAATGACAGTTCTCTTTCTCAAGCTCTGGGAGGAAGACCCTTCATCGCATACAAACAGCCACCCAATCTCAAACAGCTCCTCACCCACAATAATACAAAAACAGGACTCAACATGGACACTGGTACCAGAGCCTGCAATAAACCCAGATGCCAACTTTGCTGCCACATAAACCCGGATAACACCATTACTGGTCCCAACAACATCAAACACACCATCTCAGGACTATTTAATTGCTCATCTTCCAACATTGTGTATGCAATCAAATGCCAACAGTGCCCTTCAGCTCTCTATATTGGACAAACAGGCCAAACCCTACGCCAAAGGATAAATGGACATAAATCTGATATCAGGAATCACAAGACAGAGAAACCAGTAGGAGAACACTTCAATCTCCCAGGACATTCTATAAAAGATCTCAAAGTAGCTGTCTTAAGACAAAGAAATTTCAGAAATAGACTGGAAAGAGAAGTGGCTGAATTGCAACTAATCACCAAACTTAAAACCATGGAGAAACCTGGTTTGAACAAAGACATTGGATTCTTATCTCATTATACATAACAAAGCCATCTTTAGCCATCTCACCCCTGCCTTTCCCTGCAAGACTAATTGCAGCCGTTTAGAGTCGTCAACAGGTTTTCCACACTTATCAGCCTATCACCCATTCCCACCACCCTTCTGAGTAATACCCCTCCCCACTCCCCCACTATATTTAAGGATCTGGTGACTTCTGTTTCAGTGTATCTGAAGAAGTGTGCATGCACACGAAAGCTCATACCAGGAACAAACTCAGTTGGTCTCTAAGGTGCTACTAGAAAGAATTTTCGATTTTGTTTTGACTATGGCAGACCAACACGGCTACCCACCTGTAACTGGAGCTGACTTAGTTCCATTTGGGCTTCCTACTTTGTGGAATGGTTTGATGATTCCAGAGATGGCATAGAATCATATGGGTCATTTGTAAAGTTCTGCATGTCTCTGTTCTGCCTCTCCGGGTCTTGTCTGACCTTATTTCCCCAAATAAGGGGAGATCCTTGTCAGTGGCTGGGATTTGAGTTTTACTTTTGGGGGCTGCTTGGAGTTAGACTCCTGGAAAAATTGTGTCACCCTTGGTGCTTTGGAGGGTGGCTTAGGGCAGGAGGTAGCTGCACTGTATCTTTGGGTTTCCTTTGGCTCTTGGTTGCTGGCACGGCTGACAGATTTACAGCATTTGGAATGTAAGGTTTTTCGGTTCTTATCTATAGGGTCACGACCATTTATGACTTTCCCAGAGAGGAGGTAATGGACTGACACTTCCCTAAAGACTAACAGTTTGAACGTAATGAGATTGCTGTAGGGTTTTTCTCATTTGGGTGAGTCTTTTAGGGAGAGATGGTTGACTGAAAGTCAGCAGGATGCACTTAGTATTTCTTATGCTAGGTAAATAGTGAAAATCTTCCAGATCAATTGTTTTGACAATCTAGGAGCTGAGATAGGGAGGTCATGATAGCCTTATGGCTGTTCCATCTATGGGCATTCTGATGAATTTCTAAGAAGAGTTGTTTTTTCTGTAGCACATGGTGTTAGTTAGAAGTGCCGGCTGTTTCCGGGTGTCCTGTCCCGTCCCGTCCCCCAAGATAAAAAGTGTTTTGCAAGCAACTTCACCACCATAAAAACAGTACAGCACTCTCTAAAGATTGGCACTGCACATTCCATCTGGTTCCAAGAATTACTATCCCTTGAGATTACATTGAGGGGTTCGCTGATGCGTGTTCTCTCTCTCTCTCTCTCTCTCTCTCTCTCTCTCTCTCTCTCTCTCTCTCTCTCTCATTCACACACACAAAACACAAACGTGTCCATACAAAGCTCATGCCATCTCCATCAGCCGCCACCCAATAATCATTGCAGCTGCAACAACAAAGAGAGCAGCTTGTAGGACAGGCACCACCTTGGGTTTGTTCATTGCTGGGATATACAACTGGCTACCGCCCCCGCCCCCGACTCCCCTCAAGCTTTGGAGCAATCAAGTGCGATCCCCTTAACCACACTTTCAATAAAAGCAATTGGAAGTTCAGGACACCCAAGGACCTCAGAAAACTCCTATTTCCCTCAATGCATAACTGCGACCAGTGTGTTCATGGGGTTGTCCTGTTGAGGAAAGGCTGCTGGAGTGCCAGTGTGGCCAGCCAGCATCTGCTGCAGCTTTAACCCCCTGCAGGCTTTGCCGGTCGAGGGTTTGTTGGAAGTAGGACCACTTTATTTGCAATGTTGTTTAGCTGTTGCAGTATAAGGATTAAGGTTTCTGCAAACAGAAAACAAATCCCAACCTCTGGCCATATAAAGTGATGTCGGTGAATCACTAGGTCACCATCTGACAGAAGAATGAGAGCAAATCTAGAGAACCCTCAAAAATGGGGTGGTGGGGCTCTCATCAGACTGCAGTTGGGGGTGGTAGTCATTGTAAATGCTCACAAAGTTATGTGCATAGAATAAATTAGCACATCAGAACAAAAGAGGTGAGCTTTTTACATGGGGAGCATTCAAAAATGCAAAACACATGCAATCAGAGCTTTTATCATCTCATTTTGCATGAATGTTGGCATCTGAGCACCATGGCTAGAGTCCCAGGTTCTATAAATAAACATCTATCCCTCTTGCATGTGCTATAAAGTAGGACTTTATTGGATGTGCCTTTTCTTAATACAAATTAGCAGTTCCCTGGAACAGGATCCAGGGCTCAGAGCTCCTTCCTGTTTTCTCATCCATGCATTAATGTAGCAAAAGCAAAAGTGTGTCAGCAAAGCTAAGAATATATGAACAGATCTTGTGCCAGTTTTGAATAAATTCCAGGACCTTCCTGCAGTGGCAGTCAGCTGTTCCCTTTTGAGATTCTCACTGGACAGGCACTTTAATTCCCTCCACCCCTCAACCTCATAAAACAAAGCTATCATTGAAACTCTTCTGTATGTCCTTGACGGTTCAATTCTATACATGTCTTCTAAGAACTCAGGTTTTACTCCTAGGTGAGATGGGAAAGCATTGCTGTCTTAACCACACAAACCTAATTGTATCAACTCAGAAGTAAATCCTATTGAATTCAATGAGACTTGCCCCCAAGTTAGTGGGATACCCTTCTTCCTGGCATGCTTGTTTTCTGTGTGCAAGGAGTATGTGAATGTGCGTGCAAAGAAAAATTCCATCTTGTGAGACCATGCCTATGTGGTACTGCTTGAAACTAGTGAAAATTTGACCCGAGTCTGCTAAGAGGGAGAGGAAATGCTGTACGTAAAATGCAAGGAAAGTGCTGCAGGGAGAGCTGTGGAGCAAGAGAAAAGCTATGTGGACCTAAAAGGGCTGTCATGTTTCCCCACAGAGATGGGGTGGCTCAAGAAGCCTGTGACTCATGTTGCCCTGTGGCTGACACTTCTATGGCTGTAAGGTGGAAATTTGTTCAGTGTGTCTTGGGTCTTTTTTCTGGATGTCCCAGCAGGTGTTCGGCTGTTTCATCAAAAGTAAAAAAAAATCTATCTCCTCTAAAACCCCAATTCTACCCTGTCTCAAGCAGTGATTGACAGAGGCCAGCTGGACACAGAGAAGTGCCATCCAGTCCCAAACCCAATATATTTAAACATCGTTTTCCCAAAAGAAAAAAAAATGGGGGTGGGGATGTTTTTCCACCCAGTCCTTCCTTTTCCTGCTATGTGCAAAGGAGGCATGCATCAGGTATGCCAATAAAGGAAGGTATATATGAGAAGGAAGGACAAGAATCCCAATTTCATGGCATGCTTGATTTGAATATTTCTGCTAAAATCTACCCAGGATAGTGCAAGAGGGAGAGTAAGGCTGGTGCAGGGGGGGGGGATGGGGTTTTAGCTCCTACTTTCTAGAAATGTAGTTATTTTAAGCAATGTCTCTTAAAACAAAAGGCATGTGTTCTCGTTTCTGTAAAAGCATTGGGCATGGCTCAAACCTAAGGCTGCATTGCCCAGCATTGAAGGCCCTGCCAAGGCAAACAGAGCTCTCTGAGGTGGGTCTGAGGCAGGCTGCCTAGTGGTGAGGGAGTCGTGACGAAGCCAGGCTTGAAGCAGCACCCTCCGATTGGCAAACAGGGAGTGTGTCCTGTTTACTATCCCTCAAGTATTTTCCTTTGAGTGTTCTGTTCTTTTCAGGATATGCTGTTGCCAACAATGAATTGATTAAAGAGAAAAATGAAATTTGCATGAAATGGGTTACATATCTCCCCACTCCTTGTTTCTGTTCTTTCATTCTTCCTTTCACTTTTAAGGAAAGTGCTCCTGGAATTATCAGGATGGTCACTGACACACCCAGTCCTGTTTCGTAACTATATTCATTTTTTGAAATGTTTTATTATGATTGTAAACATATGCCCAATGAAATTTGGGCTTCTGTTTCTTAAGCAGTGGTGGCCCCCACCCCATTCCACATGTGGGAAAACACACATTTGAAACCAAATGGAGTTTCAAAGCTGAAATGATATGAAAAGTAGATGTTTAAAGAAAAATCATTAAGGCTAAAAGCTTTTGAGCACATCATCACAGGTAAGATAAAACAAGCATCTTGCCAGTAGTACCTGTGAAAATGATCGAGGGGTCTTAGGAGATCACAAACTTATCATGAGTCAACCGTGTGATGCAGTAGCAAAAAAAGCTAATCCCATTCTCAGCGGCATCAACAGAAGTCTAGTGTCCAGATCAAGGGAAATCATAGTACACTCTGTTTTGCTTTGGTCAAACCACACCTGGAGTCCTGTGTCCAGTTCTGGGCGCCACAGTTTAAGAAGGATATTGACAAACTGGAAGGTGTGCAAGATGATCAGGGGCCAGCCAAGATGATTAGGGGCTGGAAACTAAGCCTGATGAGGGACTGTCTATTTATCTGGAAAAGGGGAGACTGAGAGGAGATATGATAGCCAAAGGTGATAGGCATTGCTCTGACATTGTTTCTTACGGCCTTTGCGATTGGAGGAGAGAGAGAGAGAGAGAATGCAAACTGCTTACTTTGCAGGCAGGTTCACGGAGCTCTGCTAGGACAAGAAAGGAAGCAGCCCCCGGAGCACCTTATTTAGGTGACTTGGAGAGTACAGCTCCCCACCTATTATTGTTATTGTTATTAATTTGCCCCTTACCCCAAGGTCCCAGGGTGGGCTACAACAATTAAAATGCAGTATTTAAAAGCAATTTTAAAGAACTTATTGTCACAGAAATAAGGTGGGTCCCTAAAATATGCCCAAGTGGGCACATTGCATAATTTTGCAGCCAATCCTTGTTGATTTTGGGTGAGGGGGTAGGGAAGACAACCAGATGCCTAGAAACTTGAGCTTGGGGAGAGTTGGGTTCAAGCAGCCCTGGTCCAGTCACTGTTTTTGAGGCCAGTCAACATCACAGAGCTGTTTGGGGGATAAAAGGGGGGGTAAGGGGGGAAATAAACCATTTCACCTGCATTGCTGGGATCAAGGGTGTGGTTTTCTGCACTCCTCCCGAATATTCCGAACTTTTATTCAAGTTGGCACACACACAGAGGAGAATTTAAATTCTTAATATATATATATATTATTGCAATTTTTTAAAAATTCAGATCTTACAGAGTCTTTTTCCTTTACAATTACCAGTACATACAGAATCCATTTTCTTTCTATACATATTCATATTCATCTATTTCTCTATAATGCTTAAATTTATTTCCTTTTCTTTGTACTGTGTTCTAGTATACCTTCAACCTTTTCTTTCTATAGGATATCTCGACCAATTAATTTTTATTTTGTGAAATTTACTCTAGGCACACCCAAGTTTGGATTTGGGAACCATGTTTACTCATACAATTTTTAAAATAATCCCATTCATTCTTCACCCTTGAGTTTGGGTGGTTTCTTATTGCCTCTGTCATTTTGGGTAATTCAACATATTTCTTTTGCCACTCTTCCTTAGTTGGGATCTGGTCTCCTTTCCAATACTTGACAATTAATACTCTAGCCACAGTTGTTGCATAAAGAAATACACTTTTGTTTATTCTAGGGATGTCTATTGTCATAATGCCCAGTAGAAAAGCCTCTGGTCTTTTAGGAAATGTTCCTCTGAGCATTTTCTTTGTCCCATAATTTTTTAATTTTATGACAGGTCCACCACATATGAAATAGGGTTCCTTCCCCCTGCTTACACCTCCAACATGTGCTCTTATTATTTATATATATATTTAATCTCCTTTACTTCTTCATCTTGGAGTTCCCAATCTAAAAATAATCTATAAGTTTTCAATAATATTTTCCTGTTGTTTGATAATAGTTCCTTCTCTAATGTAGATATCTGTGTTTCAAATCTGTTTTTTTAATCTAATCTAAAGACCTCATTTGCTTGGTGATTATAGCCAATCCAAACCTTTTTTTTAAAGTTCTTCAAAACTTTTAATTTTTAGTTGGTTATCCGCCAGTATATCTTTATATGTCACCCAATTGCTAATCATATTTTTCTTTTTTACTGCGAAGGCTTCCAGGGGTGGCAGCCACCATGGAGTCGTTGGTTCTAATAATTTTTGGTATCTCTCCCAGACTGTGTATAAAGATTTTCTAATTATATGATTTTAAAAGCCTCTGTGCACTTTCATTTTGTTATAACTGAGATATGCCAGCCGAATCTGTTATCCCACCCCTCTATGTCCAATATACTTGTCTTTCCAAAGTAATCCAATCCTTTGTCCAGCAAAGATATGCAGCCTTGTAATATAATTTAAGGTCTGGCAGAGCAAAGCCCCCTCTGTCCTTTATCTCGGTCAGTAATTTGTACTTAATTCTGGGTTTTTTGCCTTGCCGTATAAACTTCACCAATTCTTTCTGGCACTCCTTGTCCCACTTATTATTGGTATCATTTGGAATAAGAATAACATTTTTGGTAACACGGACATCTTAATGGTCGAAATTCTGCCCCACTGCGATAGATTTAATCTCCCCCAAATTTCCAGATCTCTTTTAATCTCCCTCCATACTTTAGTGTAGTTATTGCTAAATAAATTTATATTTTTGGCAGAAATGCAAATTCCCAAATATTTGATTTTTTTGTTGTTATTGATAAACCTGTCTTGCTTTGTAGCTCCTGTTTCTCCTGATCTTCCAATTTTTTCACTAACAAATTTGTTTTATTTTTGTTGAGTTTAAATCCAGATATCTGGCCAAATTCATGCATTCTTTCTATTGTTTTCGGTGTAATTTCTACTCGGTTTTCTGTTGTTATTATTAGGTCATCTGCAAAGGCCTTTAATTTGTATGCTCTACTTCCCAATGTGATCCCTTTTATTTTGGAGTCAGCTCTTATAGTGTTGCTAATGTCTCCAATACTGTGATAAATAAGAAGTGACAACGGGCATCCCTGTCTAGTGCCTTTTGAAATTGTAAAAGTCTCTGATATGTCATTGTTGATAATAAATTTGGCATTTTGATTTCTGTATATTGCTTTTATCCCACGTCCAAATGTTTCTCCTAAATCCATAAATTGTAATTTCCCCCCCATAAATCTCCAAGAAACATTGTCAAATGCTTTTTTCGCGTCAACTAATATTAATGCGGCTTTTTTAAATCGGGCCTCATATTTAAGTACTCCAGGATGTCAATTACTATTCTCATATTATTTTGCATTTGTCTTCCGGGCAAGAATCCTGCTTGGTCCTCATTTATAATTCTATTCAAATTTTTCTTTAATGTGTTTGCCAATACCTCCACAAATAACTTATAATCGATGTTCAAGAATGAAATTGGTCTATAGTTTTTGGTTTCTGTCAATTCTGTCCCTTGTTTTGGAATTAATGTTATTAGAGCTTTTTTCCAGGATTCGGGGATCCTTCCCTCTTCTAATGCTTTGTTCATAGCTTTCTTTAGTGTTAGTAATAGCATCTCCTCTAGTTTTTAATAATAATTTATTGATATACCATGTGACCCTATGGCGAGGAGTGGGAGAGCCACCAGCAGCCAGAGAAAGCACCGCCTTCCTCCTCCTACCAGCTGCCCTGGAAGGAAATGGTCAAGAGGCTCCACCGCAGCTGGAATCCTTGTTGATGGCACCTTCTGGAGGAGGGGTGGCCTCACCCTGCAGCTGCCCCGCCAGTGAGTCGAGGGTCATGGGGACGGGCGATAAGCAGGCAGGCCGCACTGTGGGGATCGGGGGTAGGGAGACACGTGGGAAGGGTAGGGAGACACGTGGGAAGGCTGGCGTGTGGGAATTTGGGGTTGGAGGACAGGCGTGCAAGCTGGGGGTGGATGGGGATTAGGGAGACACATGGGCAAGTTGGATCATGAGGATGGGGCTTGATGTTATGGCTTGGTCTCTCCCACAAGCGTGAGATGACTCTGGCTATTAATTATTTCAGATTTATTGCTAAAACAACAAACTAGGACAGAGCCCCTCTACTCATTGTCCTCCCCGGAAGATGGAGTTGCACAAACTGAGCTCCTCCCCCTTCCCCAACACGGAAGCCCCCACCTTTTTCTTTTGTGTTTCTTGGCCACTTTTGAGATCCTATGAGATTTGGGAGAGAATGCTTCCACCATTCCAACATCTGACTTGCGGGGATTCTTCGCTGGAGCCTCCCGCGTGCAGGACAAGGTCAACTGCACACAGGATACCAGTTGCTGGGGGATCTGCGGCCAGCGTCTCACGGGCGTCCTTGCACGGGCGCCAGCCAAGCCTGTGGATGGGACGGCCGGTAATTCCGGAGCTTAACTCACACCGTGCCGTGAAGAAGGTTGTCCGCCAGGCTGAATCTGAAGGCTGCGTGAGTCGTTCGGATGAATAAGTGCCTCGTACGTGTACCTGCAAGCACTTGCGACCTCCTAAGTTGTTCCCTTAAGAAAAGTACCCAAATAAAGGGTGGCCAAAACTGCGGCCTAATTAAGTACTGATAAACTGCAAAAATTAAACTGAAATGAAATGAAGACAGACAACCATGGTTTCTTTTGATGGCTTTGGCTGACCCGCGTAGGCTATTTCTTCTCTCTGGGCTTGTCCGTTCTAAGACTATCTAAGCTAGCTGACATTTTACCGCCAATTCTTCAGCGATCTATCCCTCTCTTAAGCTAGCTAAACCTTTACCGCCAATTCTTCCGCGATCTAACCCTTTCAACCTCCTGCACACTCTTCTACCCCAACCAACCCTCCAACCAGCCCAAATAACCCACGGTCTAAGACCGTCTATCTCTCCCGACTTAACCTAACTATCTGCCCAACACGGGGAGCCGCAGCCTTTTATTGACAATGAACAGACAATGTCATGATCAATACTTTTACCAATCAGAACACTGTTGCTGCCCTTGAAAAGGGCGGGAAGCAGATTAACTGACCATTAACAAGTTTAAACCTTGGAGCCTAAAAGTCTTAGCGGAGGGATCTCAGCGGCAAGTTGCCCACTTGATCCTACTTTCACTTTCACTTTTACTTGGAAGTATACATTAAATAGTGCACATAATTGACATTAAACAGGTATAAACGATCGTAGGTGCAAGCGCACCCACGAAGTGTATTCCCACACTGACTCACTATTGGAGCTCTCACGCAGCACTCTGTCTTTCGTCTCCCCTTTGTTCAGAGCTCAGATTACAGCTGCTCTCCCCCTCTCTCTGCCTTCCACTTTTAACTGTCCTCTCTCTTCTCCTGTCAGCATCTGAGCTTCGCTGACACTTAAGGAGACACAGGTGTGGGCTGGTCATGGGGATCTGGGTTAGGGAAGCATATGCATAGGCTGAGTCATGGGGAAGGGGGTTAGGGAGATGTGTATAAGCTGGGTTGTGGGGATGGGTGTATGCAGACAGACACATGTATAGGGTGTTGTGGGGATGGGGGCATGGAAGGCTTGCATGTAGACTGGGCCATGGGAGTGAGGGAGATCCATGTGTAGACTGGGTTGTAGGGATGAGCATTATTAATAATAATAATAATAATAATAATAATAATAATAATAATAATAATATTTTATTTATACCCTGCCCTTCCCAGTTTAGAAACCGGCCTCAGGGCGGCTAACAACCAAAATACAACATTGATTAAAAATGACTTAAAAACAGCTTAAAACAACATAAAATACAACATAATTGTAACATCGCCAGGGCTAACTGGCCAAGTTAGTCCTGCTAAGGCCAGGATGGAGACCAGAGAGAATTTAAGTATGGGGACCCAGAAGGGTTTCTTCATAGAAAAAAAACATTAGGAAGAACTTCCTGACAGTAAGAGCTGTTCAACAGTGGAATTGCTGCCAAGGAATGTAGTGGAGTCTCCTTCTTTGGAGGTCTTTAAGCAGAGGCTTGAAAGCCATCTGTCAGGAATGCTTTGATTGTGTTTCCTGCTTGGCAGGGGGTTGGACTGGATGGCCCTTGTGGTCTCTTCCACTCTAGGATTATATGATTCTATTTTGTCAGAAGGCTGAGTATGAAACTGGGACTTCTACTGGCCACTGGGCCTAAGTGCAAGCAATTTCTGCTTCAATAGTTGCTGATAGCGTCTCCACTCCTCCACATGCAGCTGCTGGGTGACCTTGGGCTAGTCACACTTCTCTAAAGTCTCTCAGCCCCACTCACCTCACAGAGTGTTTGTTGTGGGGGCAAAAAAAAAAATAGTTGCTGATAGCACACTGATTGTACACAACTGTCTCCAATCTACATTACTAGCAGCAACTGATGTTGAAAGAGTTAAGACTTACCTCATTGATTTAAGATGGCATTATAGGTCTAGCACTGCTCCATTAAGCCTTAGGGAGAATAGCGTCTTAAAGGACAACCTACGTTCAGCTGATAATTGTTCCCCTTCTATACCTTTTTTATTCCCTTGCCCTTACCTACGTATCACAGTATCCATCCCCCACCCATCCACCCATTTTTTCTCTTCTCTTTCTTTTTTTCTACTACTATCTTGCGTCTCTTTTTCTCCCCCTCTTATCCCTATTTTTTTCTTTCTCCTTTCCCATTCTCTCTTTTTCTTTCTTTCTTCTTTCCTCCCCTTCGTCTTCTTCTTCTTCTTCTTCTTCTTCTTCTTCTTCTTCTTCTTCTTCTTCTTTTCCTTTCCTTTCCTCTTTTTTTGGGGGCGGGGATTGAGAATATAAACCTTAAGCTAAGCATAAGAGAGCCATTCTATAACTTGCTAGTATGAATAGTAAAAAAAACTAACAGCTCCACTGCATGGTAGGAGGAGTTCAGTGCTGGACCCTGATTTAACGACGGATTTTAAGGAACTGGTGTGGAGTTTGAGAAAGGATATTCAAGAGTTGAAATAAGAATTGAAACAGGAAATTAAGGATAACACAAAGCGAAGTGAAGAACAATTTGAAAAGATGGGGGAATTAGATAAGAATGTTAAGGTTACAGAAACATTGTCAGAACAAATGAATGACGATGCAAAAAAAATTCATCAGCAAAAAATTATCTACAGCAGTCCAGGAATTGAAGGGTAAGACACAATCGCTAGAGGAGGCCACCAAAAGAGTGGCCAGGGAGGGTAAAGAGATTAAGAAAGAGATGAATAATACAAAAAAGGAGGTTTTGGATATAAAGACTGAGCAGGAGTCCATAATGGATTCTATAGCTTTGTTGCAGATGCAGAGAAAAGAAAAAACCCTGCGGCTGAGAGGAATAGTGGAAGAGGCTGAGAAAAAAAATTGAGGAAAAAGTCATATTAGAGTTAGCAATGTGGTTGGATATGCACGGAACAGAATTAGCATTAGATATAGAGTCAGTTTATAGAACTAAATCCAGAATTGCAAAAGCAAATAAATGGCCTTCAGACTGCTTGGCAACATTCAGGTCAATGGACATAAAGAATAGAATCTTGCAAACAAGTAACGGAAAGAAATTGGAGATAGCTGGAAATGAAATACTTATTTATAAAAAATTTCCCTATCGACTGTTAAAAAAAGAGAGGCCTACAAACCACTGGTTGATGCCCTTAGAAAAAAGGAGATAAAACACAAGTGGGAATATCCTGAAGGGGTATCATTTTATTATAAGGGCATGAGGAAAAAATGTCAGTCAGGAGCAGATATAGAAAAGTTTTTAAGAACATACCAAAGTGACTTTGAAGACAAAAAAAAAAAAAGACAGGGGCAGAAATGGCTGAGCCACTGGAAGAGGAAAGGGAAGTAAATTGAAATAAAATCTGGTGTATAAATTTTAATTTAATTAATGAAATAAAGTATGGATTTGAAAATTGTATCTTGGAACATTAATGGCTTAAATGACAAATATAAAAGAAACAAGATAATGCATGTGCTGGAAAAACAGAAAAATGATATCGTCTGCTTGCAGGAAATACATGTGACTACTAACCATCACAGAATATTAATAAATAGAAAATTGGGCCAGGAGTTTATCTCAAGCACTAAAAAAAGAAGAAGAGGGGTGGTCATGTATGTCCACCCTAAATTAGAGCCTAAATTTGTACAGAGAGATGATCAAGGGAGAATACTTATTGTAGAAATGCAACATAAGGGGGGAAATTGGTCCTAATTTGAATTTATGCCCCAAATGATAATAAAAAGGACTTTTATCAGAAGCTACAGGAGAGACTTTTAGATTTTCTAGGAGAAAAACTAATTATGATGGATGATCTAAATGGTGTAGTCGAACCAAAATTGGATAGAACTACCAAAAAAAAAAAACACCTGATAGTAAGCAAAGTAAATTACCACTAACGTTTTTTCAGATGGCCTACATGACGTTTGGAGATTTAAACATTTTAATGATAAAGAGTTCACACATTTTTCCCACTCAAAAAATCAGCGGGAAGGATCGACGTGATATGGACCTCCAAGGAAATTCTATTGGAGGCCCTTGCCATGGAAATCCTTCCTAGCACCTTATCAGATCATAATCCTGTACAGCTAATTTTGAAAAGCAGACGAGGGGGGGGAGATGGAGGCGTAATGAAAATTTATTGAAAGATGCTAAAAGAGTATTTTCACTTCAATCTTGATAAAGAAGTAAACATAAAAACAGTGTGGGAAGCAAGCAAAGCAGTGCTTAGAGGTTTTTTTTATCCAGCAGGGTAGCTTTAAAAAGAAAAACAAGGAAAAAAAGAAGCTTCGTATATGGGAAGAAATAAAAGATAACGAGAGAGAACTGTTTAAAACCCCAGAAAATGAGGTGATAAAAGATAAAATAAAATTCCTGCAAACTCAGTATGCGATTATAATAAATGAAGAGATGGAGTGGAAGATTAAAGCCATTCAACAGAAATTATTCGAAATCGGAAACAAGCCAGGCAGACTCCTAGCCTGGCAGTTAAAGGAAAGAACAACGTATTATCAACAATATAAAAATTGGAGATAATTGGATAACAGACCAAGATAAAATAAATAAATGTTTTATGGATTATTATAAAGATCTATATAAGAAAGAAACAGAAGATCCAGGGAAAATAAACCAGTTTATTAAAAGAAACAAATTAAAGGATATACCTAAAGAAAAGCTATTAGCTTTAAATACTCCAGTGACAGCTATGGAATTACACCAGGCTATTAAAAAATTACAACCAGGTAAGTCTCCTGGCTTGGATGGCTTTTCCTCGCTTTATTACAAAAAATTGGAGGAAGTTGTTTTTTTACCATTAAAAGACACTATGAATGAGATTCTGTTGAGCGGAGAACTACCAAAATCTTGGGAAGACAGTTATATTATGCTAATCCCATAGGCCAATGCAGACCTTACTCAAATGTCAAACTATAGACCAATAGCATTACTAAACACTGACTATAAAATCTTTGCTGATGTTATGGCCCAAAGATTTAAGACAGTTCTTCAGGAAACAATTAATAAGGACCAAGTGGGATTTTTACCCAGACTCCCTTTACAAAACAATGTAAGGCATATAATTGATGTTATTGAATATCTAGATCTTAAAATTGACAAACCGGCAGTACTTATGCTCCTTGATGCTGAGAAAGCATTCGACAAAATATCATGGGCATTTATAAAGGAGCTAACGAGACAGATGGACTTAGGAGATATCTTTTACAATGGAGTAAGTGCCATTTATAAGCAACAGAGGGCAAACTTAATAATCAATGGAACAATTACAGGATGTATACCAATCTGTAAAGGTACCAGACAGGGGTGCCCTCTCTCTCCATTGATTTTTATACTAGTAATGGAAGTGTTAAATAATCTGCTTAGAGACGACCCAATTATCAGGGGTATAAAAAAGGGAGAAAGAAACTATAAGATAAAAGCTTATGCGGATGATCTGATTCTTACCACGGAAAATCCACTAGAAAGTATTCCGCATGCTATGGAAATAATAAGTGAATATGGGAGTCTGGCAGGATTTAGATTAAACAAAATTAAGACAAAACTGCTAGTTAAGAATATGACAGATAAGGACATTGAGACTCTTGAAAGTAGCACAGGATAAAAGACCTGCCAGAAAGCAAAATATTTAGGGGTTTGGATCAGTTCTAAAAACATCAATTTATATCAAGGCAACTACATCCCAACCTGGAACAACATTAAGAACAGTCTGGCCAAGTGGAGCAATCTTAAACTTTCTCTCCTGGGTAGGGTCACAACTATAAAAATGATGGTAATCCCTAAGCTTTTGTTTTTATTTCAAACAATTCCAATATTGGGAGGGGAGGACAGACTAAAAGAATGGCAGAGACACATTTCAAAATACCTATGGCAGGGAAAATGACCCCGAATAAAACATCTAAATATGATCGATATAAGAGCACGAGGTGGATTGGCCCTATCGGATGCAATTCTGTATTATGATGCAGCATGTCTTACTTGGATTAAAGATTGGTGTCGTTTAGAGAATCCCAAATTATTAGACCTAGAAGGTTTCAATTTAAGATTTGGGTGGCATGCATATTTGAATTATGAAAAATACAAGGTGCACAAAGACTTCTCCAGTCACATCATAAGAGGATCTTTATTAAAGGTGTGGCTAAAATATAAACATTTATTAGAGCAACGGGTCCCGTGGTGGTGCTCTCCTCTCAAAGCGTTGGTGCTGAGACGAGGAAATACTGAGTCTAATTGGCCAACTTATAGGTCACTGTTGGAAGAAAAAAATAATAAATTACAATTAAAATCTTATGAACAAATAAAAAAACCAAACTAACGGTTGGGTTCAATACTATCAGCTTTTCGAGAGATTTAAAATAGATAGCAAAAAAAGGATTTGAAAAGGACCATTCATTATTTGAGTCGGAAGTCATTAACTCTAACACCAAAACTCTCTCAAAAGCTTACCGCCTTTTATTGGATTGGTTAGTTATGGAAGAGGAGGTAAAGACGGTGGTGATCCGCTGGGTACAGGACGTAGGACATAATATACAACTAGCAAGTTGGGAGAAACTCTGGAAAGAAAGTTGGAATTTCACATCAAGTAATGCAATCAGAGAAAATCTATTGAAAATGTTCTACAGGTGGCACATTACTCCACATAGATTATCTAAGATGTATAAGACAGTTTCTAATATTTGTTGGAGATGTGAGGAGGTGGGGGATTACTATCATATCTGGTGGAAGTGTAAAAAAAAATCTATGTATTTTGGAATGAAATCCATCGAATTAGAAAGTATCTCAGCAATAAAATTTATAAAATCGCCAGAAGCCTACCTCCTAGGGATCACCGCATTTGATAAACCGAAAAAATGCAGGAACTTCTTTTTGCACTCCTCGGCCGCTGTGAGAATTTTGGTAGCGACATACTGGAAAAATGAAAAGCCGCCCAGTAAAACGTAATGGCTTTGTAAGACTATAGAATATATTGAACTGGCAGGTTTTTTTCTGAAAAAATAAAGGACAACCCTAGAGGTAAAGTTGTAGAAGAATGGGATAGTTTTTTAGGTTATTTTTTAATGTGGATACGGTGGAGAGCAGGTGTAGGGAAGTCAATAATTGTATAAAATACTGTATAAAATAATGTACAAAAATTTGTACTTAAATTATTGTTTTGTTCTGTTTTGTTTTGTTCTGTCTTGTTGGTGTTGTCGCTGTGAGTTTGTAAAAAAATATAAAATGCATAAATAAAAATTAAAAAAATACTTATAAGTTTATGTTGATTAAAATCATTCTTCATTTTAAATATTGTATTGTTTTTCCTGTTTTTTGTGCACTACAAATAAAATATGTGTAGTGGTGCATAGGAATTCATTCATTTTTTTTCCAAATTATAGTCTGGCCCCCAACAGTGTCTGAGGGATGGTGAAACAGCCCCCTGTTTAAAAAGTTTGGGGGCCCCTGGTCTACACTGACTGGCAACAACTTTCTAGGCTTTCAGTTTTCCACAAGAATCTTTCTCTTTAAAAAAAATTAAATTAAATTTTACATACTTTCTTTTAAACATCCAATAATATTCATCTCTTATACATATTTTTGACTTCGATCAACCACTTCTCAAGATTTTCAAATTTCCTAATTTCTTCTTGTATTTCCAACTTCACTATTACTTTTTATCACAATAATTAATAATTCCAAATTTATCTCTGTAATATTTCCTAAAATTAACCTTACAAAACTTCTTGTAAACTTATTAGCGTAATTTGTTGTTTACAATTGTCTTTTGAATATTTCTCAAATTTAGTCCAATCCTTCAGGAATTCCTGGTCCCGCCGGTTTCGAATTCTTCCTGTCATCTTATCCAGTTCTGCATAGTCCTCCACAAGAATCTTTCTCAGACCTCCTGGAGATGCAGAGGACCTTGTGCAAGAAAAACATGGGCTACAGCTGTTTCCAAAGGTATGGATCATTTCTACTTAATGAAGGCCATATGTTTAAGGACTAATATATTAAAGGGATATAAACACTCTAGACTTAAACTGATTAATCTGCAGTACTATTAGGACTGAGCCAACGACATTGTAACAGAAAATTTTCAGCAGTAGGGCCAGCCCAAGATATTTTGGCGCCTGAGGCAAATCACAAAATGGTTCCCCCTCTCCCTGTCATGGAAAAAGGGTGAGTGAAGATCTAGATCAGGAGCAGAGGCGGGGGATAAAGGTCTACATCGAGATCTGCTGCCCCTGTGGATCCTGCTGCCTGAGGCAGTCACCTCACCTTGTGACATCAGTGGGCTGGCCCTGTTCAGTATCAAAAAACTACAATTTCTAGGATTCTTTAGGAGCAACCCAGAAAGCTGAACCAGATAAAGGTGTTTCTGTGAATACCTTAGCCTTAGAACTAAGATTCAAAATATTATTTACTTAGCTTTCTTTCTGTCTGTGTCTGTCTGTCTGAATAACAGCAAGTATTTTCGAATATTCTCAGGGTTGTTGTTGTTAAATATATATATATATATATGCTTGAGCTGACCAAAAGGTAACATTACCATAACAGTGATTTCATATCCCTACAGCCTCCCAATTTCTGTACACACCCCAAGCTAACCTGCAGGTGCTCTCTCCTCTCCACTCCTGCCTCTAGCACATTGTTCTGTATAATATCAAATTTAGGTGAATTTGGCTCCACTCAGGAACAAGGAGGCATTGGCATATGCTGGAAACCTCCAGGGAAGTTTGTTTGTTTTAAGCATTTTTATTCTGTTCTTCAGCTCTCAGCAACATCTAGGATCCTAAAGACTATTTTTTAAAAGAAAAAAGAAAACGAGACTGTTGCTTTTTTCTGCTTACATGGCAGAAAACTGGCGTATTAACAACAAAGGTGGGGGGGAAGAGGAGGGAGGAGAAAATCAGGGGAAATCAAGCACCCATTCTTAAAATGGTTCTTATGACGACTACCTGGGGTTTAGGGAAAGGAGGAGCCAAATGGGTACTGAGTGGGAACTGAGGCAGGCCATCTCCCCACTACCCCAGCCTCTTCTTCATCCACCTTACCATCAGGTACTAAACTGAAAAGAGTCCCTCCCCTGTTTCTGCAACTAGAAATGAGCTTTAAGGAAATAGTGTAAGGTTAAGTCTGTCTCCCAGTAGGCCTACTTTGAGCTACATTGCCACAACTGAAGGATGCGGGCTGAGCAGAAATGAGTTTTTGTGTCCTTGTGGATAATGAATGCTTTTCTAGTGTTTGTGGGGCTTTACAGGTGAAAACCAAGTGTGTGTATTGGCATGGGGCCAAGCTCAGCTCAGTTCCCCTCCTTCAAACTGGCTGCAGGGCACAATTACATCCTCTGTCCCTTCTCCTGCCTTTATCTCTTAAAAGGGTAATTCCTGACAGCTTATATTAACAGCCTTCTTATTTGGAAGGGTCTCCTTCTGGCGAGTGGTAACTTCAGGTCTACTGTCAGGAATAGTTTGGATCATATTCACCTGCATGAAGGGAAGCAGGAGGGCAAATATCCTGCCTTGTAAAGTAATACCTTTTTGTCTTTCAAAGCAGGCATTTTTAGACGCAGAGCATCTCCCCCCCCCCCACTACTATTTCTTAAACAACTCTCTGTTTAGCTGATTGCTGCCTGCTGGATTCTTGTGGACTGAAATGGCTATGTGATTAGAACTGCAATTAGAGTCATATGTGGCCATATAAAAGTAGAAAGGAGAAGGTATCTTTTATGTTGCTTTAGTCCAGTCAGTGCTACATACCGGTAACTTGTGACTCATTGTGCTGTGGCCATTGTGCTGTGACCTGCCAGGAAGTTGACAACTCCCCTGGGGTGGGTGGCAGAAAAACGTAGAATGCTTATCAGTTCCCTAGTGGAATGCTATGCTTTGGGCAGAATCTGCATTCAGTTTGGTGGCTCACCAGTTGTGCCTCCTTGTTTCAGATCACAGCTGTAATCTGCAAAGCACTTGAACCCTGGGGTTAAGGGTGTATGAAACCATCATGTAAAACAATCCAAACTCTTTTGACTTCCGTTGTCCTTCTTCTTATATCTTGCTTGCTAGCTCACTTCAAGTTTCATTTCAGCTGAAAACTTGTGGTGTGTGGGCCTCCCTTAATAAACTTCACTAGACTCCTCGGACTCCCTTTTAAATTTCTGGGATGTTTTGCCCAAGGACAAACCTCCAGGTTCACTTCTAATTTTGTTCTGGGCATTTTCTTACCATGATAATTGTTATGTACTGAGTTGAATAGGATCCAAACTGCAGCAGTCTGATTGGTCCTAGAACAATAGGATTGAGATTGCAGCAGTCTGATTGGTCCCAGAACAATAGGATTGAGATTGCAGCAGTCTGATTGGTCTGCAGGAGCCACCCAATCCAGCTCCAGGTGGAAGTGAATCCGCACTCTGATTGGCATACAGGAGTATCCCGGAATTAGCCAATCACGTGGGGCCCATTGTGTAAATAGTGTATATAAAGCAAACGTTTTGGGGGAACTACATTCCTCACTACTATGAGCTGAATAAAGAGCATGAAAGTCACACTGGACTCCGAGTATCTTTCACTGGCGATGAAGGTGGGATCCCGCTGAGCTGACTGCCACACACAGCACCGCAGCAACGCCACCTGCCGCACAGCTGCCTCGCACCGTGTATCCAGGCTTCAGCTCCGGGTCCCAAGGAACTCAAGATGGCAACGGACAGCAGCTTCTCGCCGTTCAACCCAGCATCAGGAGACTGGGAAGGATACGCCACCCGTTTCACCTTTCTTCTAGAAGCTAAAGGGGTCACCAACGATGCCAAGAAGAGGGCGATATTCTTCAGCGTCTGCGGAGAGGAGACATTCGAAATCGCCCGGGCTCTCCTTGCGCCTGATGATGTCGCTACCGTTCCTTACAAAACAATAGTGGAACGGCTGAAGGGGCACTTCTCGCCACAGCCCTCGGTGGTGGCTTGTCGAAATGCCTTCTATGCAAAGCGGCAAGCCCCTGGGGAAACCATAACGGGGTTTGTGACCTCCCTCCGCTAAGCCGCCCGGTTCTGCAACTTCTCAGAGTTGAAGAACATGCTGCGTGACCGCCTCGTCGGTGGCCTGAGGGACGAGAAGCTGCAACGACGCCTCTATGCCAAGAAGGACCTAACGTTCCAGGTCGCTCTGGAGGAGGCCCTGGCAACAGAAGCCGCCGAGAGGTCGAGGCAAGAGGCACGGCCGAGCGTGCTGTCCCAACCAAGGGTCCACCACGAGGACCTCATTGACGATTCAGGATCAGACAGGGAGGAGGTGCACAGAGTACAGCGGCGCACTCAAGCCGTGCACACACCACAGCTGCCTCGACCAGAAGGAGGGAACTGTGCAAGCTGCGGGGAGAATCACGAGAGGAGGACCTGCCGTTTCCGCAATGCCGAGTGCAGGCAGTGCAGAAAATCAGGCCACATCGCCCGGGTGTGTCGGGCTCGGCCCATCCGACGCCAGGCATCAGATGACCGCCCCAAGAGCCCCAGGTCCCGGGGCCCAACGGACCAAGGCAACTCGCCAGAGACCCGTAGAGCAGGAGGGGCCAGCAGGGGAGGCAGAATCAGTAAATACTGAGAGGACCCGTGAGGCCGAAAGGGCACCGGAACCAGAGCCACGACAGAGCGAGCTGGTTGCGCCAGACCAAACAGCCCCATCACAACCAGCAGCCTTGGAACACGAGCCAGAACCAGAACCCCTGACCAGGGAACAGCCCAGGCCGCAACGCACACGTAGGCGGCCAGCGTACCTTGAGGACTATGGATGCAACCTCCCAGGCAGGACTGGAACTTAGAGGGGAGGGGTGTTATGTACTGAGTTGAATAGGATCCAAACTGCAGCAGTCTGATTGGTCCTAGAACAATAGGATTGAGATTGCAGCAGTCTGATTGGTCCCAGAACAATAGGATTGAGATTGCAGCAGTCTGATTGGTCCCAGAACAATAGGATTGAGATTGCAGCAGTCTGATTGGTCTGCAGGAGCCACCCAATCCAGCTCCAGGTGGAAGTGAATCCGCACTCTGATTGGCATACAGGAGTATCCCGGAATTAGCCAATCACGTGGGGCCCATTGTGTAAATAGTGTATATAAAGCAAACGTTTTGGGGGAACTACATGCCTCACTACTATGAGCTGAATAAAGAGCATGAAAGTCACACTGGACTCCGAGTATCTTTCAATAATAATGTAGATGTTGCTGCAGTATGGCTCCTTTGCACAATAATACTCCTCTCCCATGTTTCCACTCTTGTTATCAGCGCAATAGTGGGATGGGGAGGAGCTCCTGGCTGCAGGAGGGGAGGGGTAGCCGTGCTGTGTTGTCGGCGGCCTTCCCCCTCCCTTTCTCTCTCCCTTCCTGGCCTTGGGGGAGAGGACAGGGGACTACGCAAGGGGCAGGCACCGCTTTGCTGCGCTCCTGGTGCTGTTTGCCCCGCGCTCCTGGCTGCATACCATAAGGTCGCAAATATAAGCGGAATTTGGGAAGTTTATATTCAAGCCATTATAGTGACACCTGTTCCATATTTGTAAGGACTTGATTGTTTTGTGTGGCAGCACCTACACTGTGAAACTCCCTGCCTTTTGAGATCAAGCTGGAACCTTCAGTGTACTCTTTATGGTGCCTGCTAAAACATTCTTGTTTAGTCAAGCCTTAGGAAATTGTGGTAATTTTAAATCTGTTTTAGTATTTTAATTTTTGTATGTTTTAAAGTAGGGTTGTAAATGTTTCTTGATTTGATTGATTTATCTTTTTGTAAACTGCTTGAAGGTGTTTTTTGCAATCAAGTGGTATATTAATTTTATGAAATAAATAAATGCATTCCTAACAGCCCAACAAAATGTAATTTATGCCCCTTTTTCAGAACATTGGGGTTCCTTTAAAATATATCCTATGACTCTGCAACAACTCTTCTTTTTGGTATTTGGAATGTTTCATAACTTTTCTTTCTTTTCCTTCAGGGAACAAAGCACCACCTGAGTTTAGATGTCTCCCTAGGTCTGTTGTTGTTGTTGTTGTTGTTGTTATAAAACTAGATTGCATTATGGAAAGCTGTGTTTTGACCTCATTATTTGGATCATGAAGATTTCTTTCTTGGTAATAGAATCAGTATAACAACGAACCCAGTAGAAAAGGCAAACACAAATATCTGAGGTAACTTGTTGGCTCAGAGCAACAGCTCCCATAAAGTACAGCTGGAAAACACCACTAGCTCATCTTCTCCTTTCTCCTGCCAGAAGAGGTTCAAACACAGCATGTTGCTCAGACAATATGAAAGCACGCAGATGGCATGTGTGGTGCTGGACCCTCCTCTGAAGGAGTTGCCTAAGAAGCCTCAGAGCCAAAGCAGACATTCTGCCGAGGTCACCAGAGGCTTTTTGGCTCCATCTCACAGATGGAGAGGCTGTGGTTGATGAGCTCGGCCTGGGTGTTAACCTAGTCAGTAGTAATTTCCAATGTGACTTTTGAAGATAACTGGCTTAGCATGAAAACTGGAGACCACCCCTTAGAAAAATGAAGCCTAAACAGAATGAAGTCAGAAATCATGGCTGAGGAGCAAGGGAAAATAAGACACAAACAGAAGATTTTGATTATGTCAGAGAGTTCAAGTGTGCTTTCTTCTCTTTCTATCAAATAATTCCTTGATTAAGGGTTATTCAGCTGAAAACAATGTCTATCCTCTGCTGAGTGGGATCAAATTTCCTCCTGAGACCTCCTGAGACCTTGTGAGACTTGATTCTATCACCAATATATAATTGAACATTATATCCAACATAAGTGAGGTCACCAGCATGGTGCATATAGTTGCTATATGTTTATTTATTTATTTGATTTCTGGCCTGCCGCTTCACCCCAAAGTCCCAGGTTGGGTTAGCAATAAAAAGTGCTTTTCTTCTAGAAAAAAAGGTGCCAGTACTGTGTACCTTTTAGTACCCCCAGAAAAAAGCACTGGCAATACAATGTACAATTTTAAAAAAGGAAAGCAATTATACTTATTTTAAAAAGTAAAACACTAACTGTTCCAACAAATAAAGATTAGTAACAGGGGGGGAAACCCAGAAAATACGTGGGTTCCACAAACCAAGACTAAATATCAGGAAGACCTTTCTGATGGTAAGAGCTGTTTGACAGTTAAACAGAAGGTGATGAACTCTCCCTCCTTGGAAGTTTTTAAGCAGAGGTTGGATGGTCAGGGCTGCTTTACTTGAGATTCCTGCAATTCTATGATTCAGACCAGGTCAAAAGATGTGTCTCCAACATGTGGTGGAAGCCACAGAACAAAGATGCTACTGGTTATTAGGGGGAAAAACACATTTCAAATTGCTTCTGAAATTTGGAGAACTGAGATCAACTGGGCTAGGGATGTGGGACATAATATTGACCTAAGCTTATTGTGGGAACAATTGTGGGGGAAACAACTTGAGGGCAAATGGAGGAGGGCAAATGTTGTCCCTATTTTCAAAAAGGGGGAAAGAGAGGACCCAAACAATTACCGCCCAGTCAGCCTGACATCAATACCAGGAAAGATTCTAGAGCAGATCATTAAGCAAACGGTCTGTGAGCACCTAGAAAGGAACGCTGTGATCACTAAAAGTCAGCATGGGTTTCTGAAAAATAAGTCATGTCAGACCAATCTGATCTCATTTTTTGACAGAATTACAAGCCTGGTAGATGAAAGGAACACTGTAGATGTAGCCTATCTTGATTTCAGCAAGGCCTTTGACAAGGTGGCCCATGATATTCTTGTAAAGAAGCTAGTAAAATGCGGGCTAGACAATGCTACCATTCAGTGGATTTGTAACCAACCGGCTGACTGACCGAACCCAAAGGATGCTCATCAATGGCTCATCTTCATCCTTTTACTTATCACAGCATTCCTTTCTAGGTGCTCAAAGACCGTTTGCTTAATGATCTGCTCTAGAATCTTTCCTGGTATTGATATCAGGCTGACTGGGCGGTAATTGTTTGGGTCCTCTCTTTCCCCCCTTTTGAAAATAGGGACAACATTTGCCCTCCTCCAGTCTGCTGGCACTTCGCCTGTTTTCCAGGAATTCTCAAAGATTACTGCCAGTGGTTCTGAAATCACCTCTGCCAGTTCTTTTAATACTCTTGGATGTAGTTCATCTGGCCCTGGAGACTTGAATACATCTAAATTAGCCAAGTATTCCTGTACTACCTGCTTACTTATTCTGGGCTGTGCTCCATATTCTTCAGGTCGGGCATTGTTTTCTTTCTTGGAGAAGACTGAGGCAAAGAAGGCATTGAAGAGTTGTGCCCTTTCTCTGTCCCCTGTTCGCATTTCACCATCTTCTCCTCTAAGTGACCCCACTGTTTCTTTGTTCTTCCTTTTGCTACGGACATATCCATAAAAGCCCTTTTTGTTGCTTTTAACCACTCTAGCAGGTATACACATTCCTGACATATAACACTACTCCTCCTCCTTTCCTGTTTGGTCTATTTCTCTGAAATTGATTGTATCCCTCTATTACTACATTCCAATCATGAGACTCATCCCACCAGGTTTCCGTGATGCCTATTATGTCATATTTAGTTTTCTGTACCAAGAGCTCAAGTTCATCTTGTTTATTTCCCATGCTCTGTGCATTAGTATACAGGCATTGAAGACCATTGACCATTCCCCCATGGCTCTTATTTAAGGATATTTTCCTCCCACCACTAGGTCTGCGTGCTGTTTGCTCCATTTGGTCCTTGACATTTGGATGATCATCTTCAGTACTTGATAGACTCCTACCTTCAGGACCACTGTCTCCCTCCTCCACATGTCAGTTTAAAGCCCTCCTGATGAGGTTTTTGAGTTTCATGGCAAAAACATTCCTTCCAACCCTTGTGAGGTGCAGCCCATCACTTGCCAGAAGTCCATGTTCAAGAAACTGCAGACCATGATCTAAGAATCCAAACCGTTCTGTTTGCACCATTTGCGAAGCCAGTTGTTCACTTCCCCTATTCCCCCACCTCTCCCTGGGCCGTGTCATTCAACTAGGAGGTCTGAATGAATGAAGGTCTATTTGATGATCAAAGAGTGGTAAATAAGGCAAAAGATACGATTAAGGATTATTTTAATTTAAATCTTAACAAAGAAACTAGCATAAATGTGGTTTGGGACACAAGTAAGGCTGTCATGCGGGGCTTTCTGATACAACAAAAGAGTTTTTAAAAGAACGAAAGGGAGAAAAAGAAAGAAGAAATCCTGAAACATCTCATGGAAAATGAAAAACAGTTAATATTAAGACCGGGAAACACACAGACTAAACAAAATATAAAAATGCTACAAACCCAATTTACCATGATGGTGAATCAAGAAATGGAATGGAAATTAAGGTGGCTGAAACAAAGGAATTTTGAGTATGCAAATAAGACCAGAAAGTTACTAGCATGGCAGCCGAAAAAGCGTCAAAGCCAGAATTTGATAACTAAGATTAAGAAAGATAATGAATTGATTGAGAATCCAAAAGAGATCAGGAAAGTTTTTCAGAAATTATATAAAGAGTTATATCAAACAGAAAAGGAAGATGAAGAGGAGATAGCGAAATATCTAGAAAGACACAAATTAAAGAAAATCACAATTGAGAGACATGGCCATCTAAATGAACCAATAACTTCGTTGGAAATACAAGCAGTGATAAAAAGATTGAAAATTGGCAAAACACCGGGACCAGATGGGTTGACATCAAAATTTTATAACGTACTGAAGGAACAACTGGCACCTGTATTAGTGGACGTGATTAATAATATCTTGGTGAAGGGCCAAATAGCAAGCTCCTGAAAGGAGGCATACATTACCCTAATCCCTAAACATTACCCTAATCCCTAAACAAGATACTGATTTGCTGAATGTTAAAAACTATTGACCACTTTCGTTATTAAATAATGACTATAAGCTCTTTGCTGATATTCTAGCAAACAGACTAAAGTTAGTCTTGAATGATACAAGAGTTTCAAGCTAAATAAAAGTAAAACCAAGGTTTTAGACAAGAATCTGACATTACAAGAAAAAGAAAATTTAGAAAAGATAACTGGTCTGAGTTTTGCTAAAAAGGTGAAGTACCTAGGTGTAAATATGACAAATATGAACTTGTATAAAGATAATTATGACAAATTATGGAAAGAGATAAAGAGAGATTTAGAAATATGGTCAAATTTGAAGTTGTCATTGCTTGGTAGGATCTCTGTTGTAGAGATGAATGTATTGCCAAAAATGTTGTTTTTATTTCAAGCCTTGCCTATAGTGGATAATATGAAATATTTTAAGGAATGGCAAAAAGCATTGTCGAAATTTATCTGGCAGGGGAAAAAAACCCAGGATTAAATTTAAAATTTTAACAGATGCAAAAGAGAGAGGGGGATTCTCCCTGCCAGATTTAAAATTATATTTTGAAGCTGCTGCTTTTTGTTGGATAAAGGATTGGATTATACTAGAGAATACAGCGGTATTAGATCTAGAAGGCTTTGACAATGTATATGGATGGCATGCATATTTATGGTATGAAAAGATAACAGTTCACTGAGGTTTTAAAAATCATATAATTAGGAAATCTTTGTACAATGTTTGGATAAGATATAAAGATCTGTTAGAAAGAAAAACACCTAGGTGGCTATCGCCTTTAGAGGCTAAAGCTAAGAAAAAATCGAACATGGAAAGCAAATGGTTAAAATATGAAGATTTATTGGAGGAAAAGGAAGATGAGTTTAAGCTAAAATCTTATGATCAACTGAAAGATAAACTAAATGACTGGTTGCAATATTATCAGATAAACGAAATGTATAAGCAAGATAAGAAAAATGGTTTTACGAGGGAAAAATCTAAGCTGGAAATGGAGTTGTTGGATACAAATAGTAAAAAATTGTCTAGAATGTATAACTTGCTACTGGAGTGGCACACGAAAGATGAGATGGTGAAAACAGTGATGATTGATTGGGCAAAAGACATAGGACATAATATAATGTTGGAGGACTGGGAAAGGTTGTGGAAACAAGGGGTCAAGTTCACTGCATGTTATGGGCTGAAAGAAAATATGATGAAAATGATGTATAGATGGTATTTAACACCTGTGAAATTAGCAAAAATGTATCATACACATGATAACAAATGTTGGAAATGTAAAGAGAAAGAAGGAACGTTTTATCATATGTGGCGGACTTGTCCAAGGGTAAAAGACTTCTGGGAGATGATTTATAATGAGTTGAAAAAAGTATTTAAAATACTTTTATTTTAAAAAAAAACCAGAAGCCTTTTTACTTGGAATAGTAGGAGAGGAATTGCCCCCAAAAGATAGAAAATTCTTTTTGTATGCAACAAGAGGTGCAAGAATATTTCTTGCCAAAAATTGGAAAATACAGGACATACCAAAGATAGAAGAATGGCAAATGAAGATGATGGAATATATGGAACTGGCCGAAATGACTGGATGAATCCGTGACCAGAAGGAGGAGATGATAGAGCAAGACTGGAGCAATTTTAAAGTGTATTAAAAAAAATATTGTAATAAAGAGGAAGGTTTTTGGAAGAAATTGAGGCTTAGGTGTGTATTTAGAATTGGAATTAATTAGAAATTAGATAGTAAAGGTAGATAAGGATAGAGAAAGAATGTAAATTAGAGGATTATAAATAAGAATGTTTAAAATGAGTTGGAAGACTGCTAAAGATGTATTATAATGAAATCAGCAAAGAGGTATTTCATTAAAGTATTTCATTAAAGAAAAGAGTGACACACTGGAAATGTTCCAGAAATACATAGCAATGGTCAAAAACAATTTCAAGAAAGTTCCAGCTATGCTAGTGACAGACAATGGAGATGAATACTGCTCACACAATATGCAGAATTTACTGGATAAAGAGGGAGTTAAGCATGTAACCACTATTCCCTACACACAACAGAATTCTATAGCTGAGAGAAAATTTAGATCTATTATGGAAATGACCAGGTGTATGTTAAAGGATGCGTCTTTGCCACACAAGCTATGGGCAGATGCAGTGCATACAGCAGTATATTTACAGAACAGATTGCCAACAAAGGGAGCAAAGCGCACACCTTTCGAGCTTTGGCATGGGAGAATTCCCAATCTGTCGCATATACGTGTATTTGGTAGTTTGTGTTATTACTATATTCCTAAAGAACACAGACACAAGCTTGATTCAAGAGCGCAAGCAGGTATTCTGGTAGGGTATGCTTCTGGAGGTAAAGGATACAGAATTATGGACATAAAAACTGGAAAAATAAATGCATACCATGCAGTGTATTTTGATGAACACAGCAAAGCTGATACTAAGAATACTATTCTGTCTGAAGACACAGAAAAGATTAAAGATCTTGTATATTTTCCTTCAATAACCCAGCAAAGTCCTGATCTGTCTTACAGTGAAGAAGAGGCAGAGGACCAGTTTTCTGGTGGCATCAGAAACGAAGAGGAGGATTTGGTTGGAGACATGCCAGCGTTGGAGGAGGAGGAAGATGATGC
Organism: Lacerta agilis; assembly: GCF_009819535.1. NCBI lineage: Eukaryota > Metazoa > Chordata > Lepidosauria > Squamata > Lacertidae > Lacerta > Lacerta agilis. The sequence continues at coordinate 180,689 of NC_046316.1, read as the reverse complement.
AGTCACAGTGTCAGAGGTCAGATGTCAGATGCTCATCCAGAACTAACAAAGGTGTTCCACCAACAAGATTGTCCTACTTTGCAGGATCAGCGTTTCCACAAGAACCTTCCACATGGAAAGAGATAGAGAAAATTCCAGCTGCACAAGCTAGTCTCTGGAAGAAAGCTGCACAAGAGGAGATGGATGCATTGCATCAGAATAAAACCTGGTCTCTCACTGAACTACCTCCCGGTAAGAAGGCAATTGGCAGTAAGTAGGTGTTCACTAGAAGGACAGATCCTGAAGTTGAGGCTCCAGTACTTTGGCCACCTCTTGAGAAGAGAAGACTCCCTGGAAAAGACCCTGATGTTGGGAAAGATGGAGGGCACAAGGAGAAGGGGACGACAGAGGATGAGATGGTTGGACAGTGTTCTCGAAGCTACTAACATGAGTTTGGCCAAACTGCGGGAGGCAGTGAAGGATAGGCGTGCCTGGCGTGCTCTGGTCCATGGGGTCACGAAGAGTCGGACATGACTGAACGACTGAACAACAACAACAACAAAGGTGTTTAAGGTTAAAAAGGGGTCAGAAGCAGAAGTACAATGTTATAAAGCCAGACTTGTGGCACAAGGTTTTCACAACAGTATGGTGAAGATTATGATGAAGTTTTCACACCAACTGTGAGATACAGCAGTATAAGGATGCTTCTAAGTATTGCGGCTTCTAAGCAAATGAGTGTGAAACACATCGACATTGCAACTGCTTTTCTTCATGGGCAAATTTCAGAAGAGATCTATATGCGTCAACCTAAAGGTTTTATAAAGCCACATCAGCACACTTAGTATGCAAGCTACAAAAGGGTCTCTAGGGTCTCAAGCAAGCTGAAAGAGCCTGGAATCAAAAATTGCATAAAATGCTGACACAACTTGGTTACAAGGAGGGTCATGCTGACAAGTGTTTGTATAGTAAGTTAAGTAATGGTCAATTGTCATATGTCTTAGCATTTGTAGATGATTTGATAATTAAATGAAAAAGACTATGTACAAATTGTAAAACATCTTAGTAAAGAAGTAGAGGTTAAGGAACTGGGAGAAGTACAGTATTATCTTGGAATTCTAATTGAAAGAGAAAAAGATTGATAATTTATTCTTAGTCAAAAGCAAAAGATCCAAGTAATTATTGAATGCATGAATATGCAAGATGCAAATACAGTAGATACACTCATGGTCACTGATTTCTTAAAGAATCAGCAAAACTCAAAACTGTTACCAGACAATAATAAATATAGATCAATTATTGGTAAACTTTTATATTTAGTCACCACATGTAGACCTGATATTGCTAATGCAGTGGGGATACTTAGTAGGAAAGTAAATTCTCCCACTGAGTATGATTGGGCAGGTGCAAAAAAGAGTGGTCAAGTATTTAAAGGGTACTATGTATTATAAATTAAGATTACAATCTGTCAGTAATCCTAGTTTGTTTGGGTATACTGATTCAGATTGGGCTGGTGACAATGTTGATTATAAATCTACGTCTTGATTTGTATTTATGATTGGAGGTGGACCTATTTCATGGGGAAGTTATAAACAGAACTGTATAACGTTATCTTCCACAGAAGCAGAATATATTGCAGCTACAGAAGCATGCAGAGAGGTTGCCTGGCTGGATCAACTCATTAAAGATTTTGGGTTGGTGAGCAAAGTACCTGTCAAACTGCTGGAAGATAATCAAAATTGTATAAAGTAATCTCAAAATGAGAAGTTTCACACAAGATCAAAACATATTGGTGTGAAGTGCCATAATATACGCAAAATGATTCAAAGTGGTCTTGTAGAGCTATGTTATTGCAGCACCAAAGAGATGACAGCAGATATCTTAACAAAACCTCTGGCAAAAGAAAGTTTCCCGAATTTATGAAGAAAACTGGGACTTTGTGCAGTAGAGTAGTTTAATTTATTAATGTTGTATTGCCTGAGAAGGGGTTTGTCCAACATTCCAAGAAGGACCAACTGTCATCTCTTTGTCAGTTTGTTTAGACTGTTGAACAGTTAAGCTGCTGCTGCTGATAGATGCTATGATGGCGTTGTTAAGACTCACTAATATGTAAACATATAGTTTATTTTGTAACCTAAGTATGAATCTGACAGTAAACTAGTTTGTTTTATTATAACACAGATTCATGTTATTGTTTTTAAGAGGGATAAAAGGGATTTGTAACTAAGAAAGACTAACAAGTCAGCAAACCGTTTACTGCTGGGCAGACCTCAGTAAGGAAACGTTTGACTCTGCAACTAAACTAAACTACCGTATATACTCGAGTGTAAGCCAACCCGAATATAAGCCGAGGCACCTAATTCTACCACAAAAAACTGGGACAACGTACTGACTCGAATATAAGCCGAGGGTGGGAAATGCCAACAGCGGCAAAGGCAGAGGAGGAAGAAGGAGCAGCCCGAAATGAGATTAGACAAATTAATATACAACGTTTTTGCACCATTGTGGCCCCACAAAACAGTGGATGTGTGATTTTTTTGGTGCAGGCTGTAGCCATGGACATGCTATGTGAGCTGATGGTGAATCTGGGGTGACCCAATGCAAAAATCCTGAGGGTCCATGTGCTTTTACCTCCCCCTCCCAGGCAGCTTCCTTTATTGCTAGCGTCTCTTATCTCCCTCCGATCTCTTGCAATGAGCTGCTGAGCGGCTTCCTTTCAACACCCCCTTCCTTCTTTCTAAAAAAAAAAAAGCATGATCTGCCAGCCCCACATGCTCACATTGCCCGGAGGCAGCCTCTCTCTCTCTCCGGTCAGGCGGTTCTGGTGCCTTATTGCCAGCTGCACAGCAGCAGCAGCAGCAGCAGCAGCAGCAGCAGCAGCGAGGAAGGCACAGAGGGTGGAAAGGGCAAGCGGGAGCCACGCTTGCTCCTCTCCACAGCTCCCCCCTGCTTCTTATGCTGATTTTCTGCCTCCGCTGCTCTGTCTCCGTGCACAGCACCCCTCCCAACCATGGCTCTGATGCCTGCCCTTGCAAGAGAGGCAGGCGGCGGCGGCGGGATCAGCGGCCCAAAACAACAACACTACACTACTAACTAAAGCACCCTGTTAGGCCACTGCACTTTTTGACCTTACAGGCTCTCACAAATTAGAAACAGCAATGTCAAGACAACAGTAAAATAAATATTATGGGTTTCTGGAAGGAAGAACATTGCTGAGCAAGAGTTTATGACACCCCCCAAAGTCCCATTATTAAATGTGCCCCTGTTCACTAGAAGGTACAGCAAGTTAAAGCAAAGAGGGTGCTCTGGCAAATGTGAGGGCAGGAGGGGTAGAATGGATTGCTCTCACTCATCCCTCCACAGGGACGAGTGGAGTTCTTTTTTTGTCTGTAGTTGAAAACCTGCTGCATTTATGAACTGAAACTTTTGGCCCTGTTTTTCACAAGTGCTTAAGCAACAGCTGCATGCCACAGCTGGGAGCTTTCACTTTCTATTTTTAAAATATGTGAAATCAGGAACATATGGGACCTCAACTCACCATGCAGTTTTAATAATGCAAATCTACTAAGCAACATATTGAAACAGCTGTAGTTTCATGCTTTGTAGAGTCTGGAGATGCTGATCAAACGTGGATGTTTCTAGTGATAGACCTTAGCTAGGATATGCAAAGACAAAGCCAAACAATTTCTTGAGGAACACATTTTTTTTCAGACTTAAAATTCAAGGTTCAATTCTACATTTATTGCAGGGATGGGCAACCTCAGTCCCAAGGGCCAAATGCATACCCTCCAACATTTCTCTGATGAAAATAGGGACATCCTAAGGAAAAGTGGGACCTTCCAGGATCAAATCAGAAACCGGGACGGCTTTTTATGAATCCAGGACTGTCCCTGGAAAATAGGGACACTTGGAGGGTCTTCAAATGTGGGCCCCCCAATCTCTGTCTGGTCCTTGGACTCCTTTCCATGCCACACACCTCACTGGCTCTGCTTCCCACCTTCCCATCATGCTTGAACTGAAATGTTGACATGTGATCACATGTCTATGACCCTTCCCAAATGGGGCCCACTTCTTCTTACATCTTCTTTTGTTTTTAACTAGGCAGTCTGAGGGCTTTCTGCCCCCCTTTAAATTTCTAGTTCATTGGAGCTAGTCACTTTGTGAAAGGCATTCTCTTTGAAAGGGTGGCTTTACATTTACATGTGTTTGCTTCTCCTTTGGAAAAAAGGGATTATCTTTAAAAATGTTATTCAGAGACAAAGCTGAGAAACTACGCTTATTGATCTTTACAGGAGGGCACCCCAACTCCCCTGTGAAACCTTAAAAGACTAACAAATTGATTAAACTGCAATATATGTTTCAATCTTCATGGTGCCCCATGCTTTCTTTCTATTCTTTCAAAACATATTCTTTCAAAACATATTCAATTTGGTTTTGCTTAATTGAAAAGCTTTTCCATTTGTCAGCTTTTTATTTTGACATCATTGGATGTCTTTGTGGTGCCACATCCCTTAAGTAAAGTTAGTAAAATTCATCATTCATGCGGTGTTGAGGCTCTGTGCGGAGTCTGTGAAATGAGATCCCCACACCCTATTCATAGCTTCTGTTTCTCGATATTGACTGTCTACTATTCCTCTGCCTTGCAGGGTGAAGAATATAAGAAATGTTACCTTGCTGAACTATGCTGCTGCTTACCTTGCTTAGATTTAGATAGCTGGACCACCTAGCTAGAAGATCAACTTTAAGAGAAATTCTTAGAGAATGATTTACAAGAATGAAGGATTCCTGGGACAAGATTGCCCTCTAATGGAAAAAAGAAAAACCACACCTGCTCCTGGTTGGCTAAATCATAGGTACTGTTTGAAATGCCCTTTAAACTGCTAATATAAGAGGAAGATTATTTGAAAATTAGCAAGCCCACTCTTGCTGGGATGTAGAATCACAACTGGGCAACACCAGAGATCCCTTGGAAAGCAGGCCAGTGTGTAAATAGATAAGAGGTCTGTGTTAAGGTCATTGTTTTCCATTACTGTTACAGGCAGGTAGCCGTGTTGGTCTGCCATAGTCAAAACAAAATAAATAAAAAATTCCTTCCAGTAGCACCTTAGAGACTCTAAGGTGCTACTGGGAGGATTTTTTTATTTTTTTATTTTTTTCCATTACTGTGTAACTTTTTTGATGATTACTTACAGAGGTGCCTGCTTGCAAGGGCAATTGTGGAGGGCCAATGGTGCAAGCATGGTGAGGGGAGGAACCAGAGGGGAGCTGAACATTGCGGCCATGCAGCTTCAATATCTGGTGGCTGCTTTGACCCTTCTTCCCCTCCATGACAAAAGGAGGAGGGGAAGGAGCTGGCCACTGGAGCTGTGCCGTGGTCAGCTCTGCACTTTGCTTCTGCGAGCTTGTTTTCTCCTGCTCTGGAGGGTAGGACTTGAAGCAATGGCTTCAAATTACAAGAAAGGAGATTCTGACTAAACATATGGAAAAACTTTATGGCAGTAAGAGCTGTTTGACAATGGAACAGTCTCCCTTCGGAGGTTGTGGACTCTTCTTCCTTGGAGGTTTCAAAGCAGAGGTTGGATGACTATCTGTCATGGATGCTTTAGCTGGCGGGGGTGGGGTGGGGGTGGAGGAATAGATGACTCTTGGGGTCCCTTTCAATTCTAGAATTCTATGAGTCTATGAAATTCCAAAGCAGCTAAGTATGAATGATCAGCCACACTATACTCAGACTGAACAAAGTCTGCCCTGGAAGCTTTTATAGGGGTACACATTAATTGGGGCTATTTGGGATAATAATAATAATAATAATAATAATAATAATAATAATAATAATAATAATAAATTTGATTTATACCCCGGCTGAGACTGGGCTCAGGGCAGCTAATACCAAATGTATAATACATTAAAAACACAAAATTTAAAATACAATTTGAAATCACATTTAAAATCAAAATAAAATTAAGTGGGAACCCACGAATCATAACGGTAGGAGTAAGGAATTTATTGTTCACCAGGCCCAGCCGTCTGTGCTGGTCCCATATTGGCTGAAAGAAAGAGCCAAGGAGACCACTTATATACAGGGTCCCATAGAAAGAAAGAAGGGGGTCAGACTGGACCCAGATCAAAGGCCTGGCAGAACAGCTCCATCTTGCAGGCCCTGTGGAAAGATGTCAAATCCTGCAGGGCCCTGGTCTCTTGCTGGGACCAGGTCTGAAAAGACTCTGGCCTTGGTCAAGGCCAGTCTAACCTCCTTGAGGCCCGGGACCTCCAAAGTATTATTGTTTGTGGACTGTAAGGTCCTCCACTGGGCGTACCAGGCAGTCCCATAAGTATGAGAGTCCTGGGCCCTATAGGGCTTTAAAGGTTAAAACATTTAACGGGATCAATATCTGTTCTATCCTAAATGAATGCCACGAGGAATGAATGGGTACAGATAAGTTCATCATTCATCCCACTTGCCAGTCATTCATGGGAGGCGCATAGCCTGAATCTCTGCCTCTTGACCTTCAGGCTCCAAGTTCAAGTCCTATTGTGCAAGGGATGGGGGGACCCTCCAGATGCTGGTGGACTGCAACTCCCACCATCCCTGACCAGCTGAGGCTGATGGGAACTGAAGTACAACAACATCTAGAGGCCACAGGCTCCCTTTAAAAACACAAGATGAGCCTGCTGGATTAGGCCATTCGTCCAGTATCCTGTACACACAGTGGCCAAGCAGATGCCTGTGGGAAGCCTGCAAGAAGGTTCTAGCAGCTGATATTCGGAAGCATCACTGCTTCGAATCATGCAGGCAGAGCACAGCCATTACAGCTAGTAGCCGTTCTTAGATGGTTGTGATGCTAAAGCTATCTCTGTGCTGTGGACCCATTTTTTCACTTCCTCAGTTTTCTTCTCCATGACTTTGCTCCCCTCCTGGGTTCTGCAGTATATCCAAGTTCCAGCCGTTTCCAGAACAACGCTGCAGTGTCAGAGAGAATGACCATCACAATCTCCTGCCTTCAGGGTTTTGTACATACAGTATAAATTCTGGCAAGGCAAATTGTTTCTAACTTGAGGATTTTCAGGCCCTGCTGAAATGACACTTTTTATGTTCCAGAAATGGCAGGTTGATGGGACACACAGAGACAGTGCTATTTTAAGGAACAAGGGCAAGTTTCCAGAAGCCCCTCCAGTGTGGTGTTACGCTTGAGCAAGCCATAGGTGTGAAGTTGGTCTTTCTGAATTCTTCTGCCTGAGCTACCCGTACATAGTGTTTCTCCTCCCCCCCTCTCTTTCTGTGTGTAAGCAAACACCATAGAATTGGTTAGGCACACAAATTATTTGAGCCCTTGGATAGATTTTCTTCTTTCCATGTTGCATTTCACTGTATCTGACTAGCCTTGTTAATTTAAATTAAAACTACTCAGGGTCAAAGCCTCTCTAAAGCTTGCTCCTGCCCAGAATGTTGTTTTGGGGGGAGACAGACATTAATTATCTCATGTTACTAAGCTTTGATAGGCTGCCTATTGGTTATTTTTGCACAACCTGTACTTTTCAGAAGTACTTTGGGTGTCTGGCCATGGGACCACAACATTCCAGCTGGTATGTACACAAATTTCTGTAAACAGAGGCAAGTACAAACCTACCAAAATTATGCTGTACCAACCAACAATAAATCTTGAGAACCCTTAAGTAGCCTGACCGGGGGGGGGGGGGAGAACAGGGCAAACACTAAACAGGGCTGTATATCTTTTGAAGGGTAATTACTTTTTAATTTTTTAAAATCTTTACTGGAATAGTTCAATAAATAAATAGCTTGTTGGTTCAAGTGCATTGCCAAATGGCCTTAGAGAGCTAACACAGTGGTGGCATGTCTCTCACGTGGGATTTAGATCCCTCAGCCTCAGCAGCTGGCACTGTACATGTCATAAACCACAAGGTACCTTATAGGTGTTGTCAGGAAAAACCCCTCCCCGCGGCTGCCGGTGTCGAGGGAGCGTTTGGACTACAGAAACCCACGTCCGCTGTTCACAAGCTCCTCCTCCACGTCTTCGGCAGGAAGCGACCATTCCTCAAGCGGAGAAGGGGAGGTGGAGCCAGGAAGGCGATGCAGGGGCTTGGAAGGGGTCAGAGAGCCTCAGCATAGCAGGGAAAGTGGGGATAGGGGTCAGGTTCTCACGCTCTGGGGAAGGATGCAGGAAGGACGTGGGAGAGGGAGGCGGAGGTTTAGGATCCCGCGGCTGTTTTGCTGGACAAAGAACCAGAAGGCTTCATTCCGGGACTCTGCGGAGGATTGAAATGGATGCTTGAATTGCTACTGCACTGTACATAGCTTTCACAATAAAGAACTTAGTTTTTAGAAGTTCTGCGTGGCGTTGCGTTACTCATGAGCAACCACTGAACGTCCTAACAGGTGTCACAGTCAGATGGATATTAATGGCCAGGGATTTGGATTTGCTCCAGGCATCATATTGTTTTTTGTGTGCAATAATAACTCTCTAGCTTTACTTTTTGTATTATTTCTATCTAATATTTGTACTGGTTGAGCCACTAGGGGATGCAGGAGGCACACACACTGAGCCTAGATCTGGAAGTTGACCCTCAGAGCCCAAATGGGTCACCTCTGGAGGAGGACAGAAGGAATGCCAATGACCTGCTTTTGGAAGGGGGCTCTCCTCCCTCCCTTTCTTTCTCCTTGGCACAGACAGGGGCTTTTTCTAGAGAGGGAGAGGGAGAGGGAGAGGGAGAGAGAGAGAGAGAGAGAGAGAGAGAGAGAAGGAAAACAGGGCATCTGTTTGGGAAGTTCTGTGTTGCACCGGCAATGAAATGACGTGAAGACAGGATGGTGTCAACGGGAAGGCAACCCCCGAGCCACACCCGAGGGCTCCTTTTATTAGCAATCTCACACACAGGTTAATGATTAGTTCCACAGGAACAACTTCAGGGACCAAATAAAGAAACATATAGCCCAATGGTGATACATCCATACCATATAAGGAAAGGCTCTTACACAGGGTACTTTGGTAACACCCAAAACTTCCCACATGACATCTCCATTGCGTACATGCTCATCCTCCATGCCTCTCCCTCACTGCACCCCTTCCGTTCTCATCTTGTGACTTCCCAGTACTTTTCCAACCACTCCTTTGTTCTCCTGTCCTTGCTGAACGCGTTTCCCATCCTGACGTTACCCGCCAGCGTGGCTTGCCAGCGCTGTCATTCTAACCCTCCAGGTTTTAGCATGGCTTGCCAGCACTGCGTCTCTAGCCTTGGCAGGGTTGACGTGGATTGCCAGCGCTAACCCAGCCACAATCCCCACAGTTCTGGGTGTGAGAGAGGGTGGTTAGGAGTGAAGGTGGGAAGGAGGTATTGTGACCCTTTCATAAGAAAGGAAGAAGGTGGTACTTGACACCCAGCAAATTGGTTAAAATGTACAAAAGATGGCCTAATTTGTGTTGGAAATGTTCAGATGTGGAGGGATCTTTTATTCACATGTGGTGGTTGTGTAAATATGCCCAAGAATACTGGGAGATGGTCTATGATGAGCTTAAAAAGATATTCAATTTTACACACACCCCCAAACCTGAAGCCTTCTTATTGGCTACAATTGGCAATGAGATACCAATGAAGATGCACAATCTATATGCTTTTAGGCAACAGCAGCAGCTAGAATTGTATATGCTAAAAATTGGAAAGAAAGAGGAATTCCTACAAAAGAACAATGGCTGCATAAACTGATAGAATTTGCAGAACTAGCAAACATGACAGCCACAATAAGGAACCAAAACTACAAACAGACTAGTGGCGAGTGGGAATGCTTTGGGGAATATTTAAAAAGATATGATATTGAAAGATACTCGGAGTCGAGTGTGAATTTCATGCTCTTTATTCAGCTCATAGTAGTGAGGAATGCTGCTCCCCTAAAATGTTTGCTTTATATACACTATTTACACAATGGGCCCCACGTGATTGGCTAATTCCGGGATACTCCTGTATGCCAATCGGAATGCGGATTCACTTCCACCTGGAGCTGGATTGGGTGGCTCCTGCAGACCAATCAGACTGCTGCAATCTCAATCCTATTGTTCTGGGACCAGTCAGACTGCTGCAATCTCAATCCTATTGTTCTGGGACCAGTCAGACTGCTGCAATCTCAATCCTATTGTTCTAGGACCAATCAGCCTGCTGCAGTTTGGATCCTATTCAACTCAGTACATAACACCCCTCCCCTCTAAGTTCCAGTAGTGCCTGGGAGGTTGCATCCATAGTCCTCAAGGTACGCTGGCCGCCTACGTGTGCGTTGCGGCCTGGGCTGTTCCCTGGTCAGGGGTTCTGGTTCTGGCTCGTGTTCCGAGGCTGCTGGTTGTGATGGGGCTGTTTGGTCTGGCGCAACCAGCTCGCTCTGTCGTGGCTCTGGTTCCGGTGCCCTTTCGGCCTCGCGGGTCCTCTCAGTATTTACTGATTCTGCCTCCCCTGCCAGCCCCTCCTGCTCTACGGGTCTCAATGCCCCACTGTTCCCTTGGGACTCCTCTGACCTGTCCTCCTCCTGGTTTTCTCCTGGGAATCGTCGCCGTAGCTGGTCGCAGTGGCGGTGCCAGCATTGCCCCCCCTCTGTTAGCACCACGTATGACACGGGGCCAGTCACCCTGGTGACTGTGGCGGGTACCCATGCCGGGCCTGCCCCAAAAATCTTTGCATACACTGGATCCTGGGCCACAAAAGTCCGGGGGTTCCTGCCTTCACCCACCACTACCTCATCCTGAGCTCTGTCAGGGTGGAGGCGGTCCAGTCTGATTGCGAGGCGCCGGCCCATTAGTAGTTCCGCGGGGCTCCGGCCAGTCGTTGAGCTAGGGGTGCTGTGCTGTGCTAGAAGGAATGTGGCAAGGCGGTACTCCCAGTCCCCTTGCGTCATGCGGCGTAGGGTGTCCTTGGTGGTCCGCACCATGCGCTCTGCTTGGCCATTGGTGGCAGGGTGGAATGGTGCTGAGCAGATGTGGCGGATGGCATTCTGCGCTGTGAAGGTCTGGAATTCTTCTGACGTAAATGCGGTTCCATTGTCTGAGACGAGAGTGTCAGGGAGTCCATGGGTTGCAAACAGCCTGCGTAGTACCCGGATGGCTGCAGACGTAGAAGCGGATGGTACCAGTGCGACTTCCAGCCATTTGGTGTAGGAGTCCACCACTATGACGAATGTTTTCCCCTGGAAGGGGCACGCGAAGTCCATGTGCAGGTGTGACCATGGTGCTCGGGCAGACTCCCAGGACTGCACCGGGGACCTTGGGGGATCTGGGCGGGATTCTTGGCAGGCCTGGCAGTGTTTGACCCAGGTCTCTATCTCTCCGTCAATTCCTGGCCACCATACATAACTCCTGGCGAGGGCCTTCATTCTCACTACCCCTGGGTGTGTCTCGTGTAGGGCTATAAGGACCCTTTTGCGAAGGGGCTCAGGAACGACGACCCTGCTTCCCCATAACAGGCACCCCTTGTGGGCCGACAGTTCGTGTTTACGGGTTCTGTAGCCAGCAAATTCTGGCCCGGGGCTGCTGCTGGGCCATCCCCTCCACACCCAGTCCAGGACCCGGGAGATGACCCTATCTTTCTTGGAATGGTGTGCAACTTCTTGTGCCTGAATAGGGCGGTCGGGAAGCAGCTCCAGGCTCATAACCTCTTGTGCGGGTGCTGGGTCGGGGCCTGTTTCTGGTAGTGGTAGCCTGCTGAGGGCGTCTGCGTGGCCCATCGCCTTTCCAGGGCAGTGAATCAGTGCATACTGGTAGCCGGCAAGGAAAATTGACCACCTGAGAACGCGAGGAGACAGCACTTGGGGGGTCTGCTTTTCGGGGGCAAACAAACCAAGCAACGGCTTGTGATCAGTCACCACGGTAAAGGGCCGCCCGTACAGGAAATCATGGAATTTTTTTACTCCCTTCACGATTGCCAGGCCTTCCTTGTCGATTTGCGAGTAGTTCCGCTCGGCTGCGGTGAGTGTCTGGGAAAAGTATGCCACTGGCACCTCTCTTCCATCTGGGAGTTGGTGTCCAAGGACAGCGCCGATGCCGTAGGGTGAGGCGTCGCATGCTAGCACCACCGGCAGCCTCTCATCGAAGTGTGCCAAGACAGAGTTTCAGACAAGCAAGTCCTTGACTGCCTGGAATGCGGCCTCCTGGCACTGGCCCCACACCCAAGGGGCCCGCTTGTCTAGGAGTCTGTGTAGGGGCTCTGCTACTGCTGCCTTATGGGGAAGGAAGGCATGGTAAAAGTTCAATAGCCCCAAGAAGGCCTGAAGTTCAGTCTTGCCCTTGGGCGCTGGGGCATCACAAATGCATGCAATAGAGTTTTGCCCTTGTTAAGTAGATGTAGAACTTGGGATTTCCAGCTCAGGTTGTATTGGAAAACAATCCCTAGATATTGGAACTTAAAAACTTGATCTATTTTTACTCCACCAAGCTTCCACTGAAAAAGTTTCCGACTTCTAGAGAAGACTACCTTGTCCCCAGTCGGGTGGACCCCTTCTGCATCCACCATAAATCCCAGAAAGTCCACCTGAGGCACTCCTAGTAGACACTTTTCCCGCTTCACCTTGAGACCCGCCGTCTGGAAACGGTGCAGAACGGTGCGAAGGCGGTCCTCAAACTCCTCTGCCGTGGGCCCGGCAATCAACACATCAAATTTCAAATTTCAAATTTTATTGCGGCTATAAGCCCATAAAAACATAAAATATGTAATATATGACATAAAGTTACAGCAAACCATAGACCCTGGAGTCATAGGGAAACAAACCACAGCACAAATACAAGTTTTAAAATTGCAACCAGGGAGCAGAAAACAAAGAAATTAGTGGTCGTGTAGTTGGCCACAGCGCCTTTTTTGAGATATGACAGAGTTTAGAAACCTTGCCACCTGCAAGGTTGTATATGGGTCATTGTCTTGCAGGAGTAAGGCAAGGTGTGACTCAGCTGGTGCACCTGTAAGTTTCTGAGTTATTGGTCTTAGTAATTTTGCCCGAGCCTCACTATGCAGGGAACAGATAAAGATTATATGGTGGAGAGATTCCGTTGACTTTTTGTCACAATCACAGAAGGCGGAAACTAGGCCCTTGGAAAATCTATGTCTCAGGACATTAGAAGGAAAAACATTAAACCTCGCTTTGGTGAAAGCGAATCGGTGCCCAGCAGTGGAGAGGGAGGATAGGTATAGAGGGACATGATGTATTGGAGTAACACCAAAATTCCGAGGCGAGCAGACACCCCCACCCAGCATATGATTACGCTGCAGCTCCATATCGTCCAGTCTTTGTTTGATTAATCTTTTTGCCGAAGCAGGGTCTAAATTAAGCGAATCTGATGGAGAGATTCCAAAAGACAGAAGTTTGGCGTGGATTTTCCCAGTCCAAGGGTTTGCAAATTCGTCACGCCAAAGACATTGGACGAGATAATGGCTGGGTAATCTATGCCAAAGAGTTAACCAGTAGGTGAATATTCGTTTCCATAAGAGAGTCTCTAGTGAAGGAATCTTCAATTCTAGTCGTATAGCTGCATTACTAACACACGTAGGGAGTTTTAAAAGCCGGCGAAGAAACTGATTTTGCAGCACCTCCAGCGGGGCCGGATTTACCAGAGCTGCCCAAAGCGGAGCAGCATAAGTAAGAGTGGTAATAACTTTTGCGTTGTACACCTTTAAAGCCGAGGGCACGTGTAGGGCTCCGTCTGAGAAAAAGAACTGGAGAAGTGCATGCAATAGAGTTTTGCCCTTGTTAAGTAGATGTAGAACTTGGGATTTCCAGCTCAGGTTGTATTGGAAAACAATCCCTAGATATTGGAACTTAAAAACTTGATCTATTTTTACTCCACCAAGCTTCCACTGAAAAAGTTTCCGACTTCTAGAGAAGACTACAACTTTTGATTTTGAGTGGTTGATGGACAATTGGTTAGATTGACAGTAAGCAGTAAAGATCTTTAACGCCCTACATAGCCCAACCCTTGAGTAAGAAAGGATCACCGCATCATCTGCGTATAAAAGCAGCGGACAACGGTAGTTTGCGATGCGGGGGGCGTGAATGTAAGCGTGCGACTCGTTTAGAGGCTCTCTCATATCACTGACAAACAGGTTGAAAAGGTAAGGTGCTAATATACAACCTTGTCGAACTCCTTTATTTATCGGGACCGCATTTGTAAGGTCACCAGCGGGGGTAAGTCTAATTCTGGCAGAGGATCCACCATGCAGTTGGATCATGAGCCAAAGGAGCCTTTTATCAATGCCCCACCTCACCAATTTCTCCCATAGAATGGTTCTGGGGATGCTGTCGAAGGCTGCCTTCAGGTCTATGAAGGCAGCGCATAAATGTCCTCGACTGGGGAAGGAGTATTTCCTTGCAAGGTGATAAAGGATTATGGCATGATCTATGGTGGAGCGATTGGGTCTAAAGCCCGCTTGTTCATGGCCAATCAGGTTGGATTCTTCTGCCCATTGAGACAGTTTAGACAGCAACAAGCGGGCATAAATTTTCCCTATAGTCGAAAGGAGGCTGATACTACGGTAGTTCCCTGGATCAGCAGGAGAACCTTTTTTATAGATTGGTATAATAATGGCTTCCTTCCATGTCTTGGGAATACAGCCAGTAGCATTAATGGCATCAAAGGTTTTGGCCAGGATTCCTGACCACCACTCAGGATGTGATTTAATGGCCTCTGCAGGAACCAGGTCAGGGCCGGGGGCCTTACCCACTTTCAATTGGGATATTAGGACTGATATTTCGCCTGGATCTGTGGGCGGCCATCTGGGTAGGTGTTCGAACAAGTGCTCCAGATGAGGAACCGGAGCTTCTGCCTGTGAGAAACATTTCCTAAGGAACTGTTCCCAAGTAGGGGCCGGGATAACAGTCAAGGGATATTTCCTAGCTCTACTGTTAATTAGTGACCAGAATTCATTAGCTCTGCGGGATTTGGAAGCTAAGATCAAGGCTTGCCAACGGGTAGACTGCCACTCCCGTTTTGCCATTTTCAGAGCCTGTTTATAGGCTAATTTGGCTTGAAAGTATATAGATGGTAAGCTGGAAGCGCCTGAGTTTTTATACTCATTGTATATTGAGCGCAGTTGGAGTTTGGCTTGTTTACATACAGAGTTATACCAGGGAGCTCCTGAGTTATATTGGGCTCGTGTAACTGTTTGAGAAGGCGATGTAAAAAAAGCAGTAAAGTTTGCTGTAAGGTGGCTAAAGAGATTCAGAACTGCACTGGGTTCACATGAGTCGGAAATTGAAACAATTGGATGAGCTTGGATTTCTTTCTGAAAAAAATCTTTATACTTTAGGGCAAGAACCTCTGACCATTTAATCCCTCTTAATTTAGATGCTGCATTAATTTCCATGAGGGGGAAGTGTCTATGATCAACCCATTGCCAAACCAGAGAAAGTGTGGCCGTTAGGGGAAGGTGGTCACTAACTTGCACATTATCGACCTTAAAGGAAAGGACACTCTTAGCTAAATCCCTGGAAACCAACAGGTAGTCAAGGACGCTATTAGATTTAGTGCCAAGATGAGTAAACTCCCCCGGTATATCAGGGGGGTATCTACCATTCAAAAAAACTAAATTCAGGCGGATGGCCATTAGATAGAAGATAACTCCTGCCTCATTTACTCTGGAATCCTTAGAGATTCTTGTTGCAACATGCTCCCATTCGTAGTTGTCAGAACAGGGGGTAACCCACCATTTGGTTTTAGTCAATGAGTCCCAATTGGCAGCGGTACGGGCATTAAAGTCTCCCCCAATTATAGAAGGGATATTTGGGCATTTAATGTAACAAGAAAGAAGATGGTCTTCTAAGGAGTCCCATCTAGACAGGGGCGTCGCTAGGGGGGGCGCTGGGGGCGGTACGCCCCCGGGCGACAGGGGCCACAAGCGGCGGGTGGGGGCGACAAGCGGCGGGTGGGGGCGACAAGCGGCGCCCCTCCCGCCACTCCCCAGGCAACGCCGGTCACCCCGGGAGCAGCAGCGCTGCACGGATGGGGTGCTCCCTCGGCCGTGCGCTGTTGCTCCTGGGGCGACCGGAGCGAGCGGCGGCGCATGGGGGTGACAAGCGGCAGCCCCTCCCGCCATTCCCAAGCGCTGCCGCTCCCTCCGTCACCCCAGGAGCAACAGCGCACGGCCGAGGGAGCACCCCGTCCGTGCAGCGCTGCTGCTCCCGGGGTGACCGGCAGCGTGGGGAGTGGCAGGAGGGGCCGGCGCTTGTCAGCCCCACGCGCTGCCGCTGGCTCCGTCCCCCCCGGGAGCAGCAGCGCACGGTGTGTGCGGTGCTGCTGCTCCTGGGGCAACGGAGCGAACGGCGGCACGTGGGGGTGGCAGGAGGCAGCCCCTCCCACCATTCCCACGCGCTGCCGCTCCCTCCGTCACCCTGGGAGCGGCAGCGCACGGCCCGACGACGGAGTGCGCCTGCGCGCGCAGGCGCACTCTGTCATCGGATCGCCGCTTCCACAGCCTCCTTTTGAGCCGGAGAGCTTAAAAGCGAGCTCTTCGGCTTAAAAGAGGGCTGCAGAAGCGGCGCCGGCACCCCCGGAAACGCCCTGGGGGCGGAGCGTCATGACGTCACAATGTGATGTCACGACGCCCCGCCCCCGGGGCGTTTCCTTTGCCGCCCCGGGTACCGCGGAGCCTTACTCCGCCACTGCATCTAGAGCAAAGTTCAGGGCGCCGCCCTCCTGGGGGGAAGGTAGACATTGGATATTAAAAGTGAGATCTTTTCCCCCGTTATCAGCCCAGAAAGAACATAAGGGGGGCAAGCCTGCACAAAAGAGAGTTTGGTATGTAGCTTGAGTGAAACACCAATTACGAGACCACCTTTGGGGCGACCACCTTTCAAGGAGGGGCTAGCACGGAGTGTTAGGAGGTCGAAACCATTTATAACAATTTCCTCCTCCTCCCAGGTTTCTTGTAATAGGATTATGTGAAACAAGTTAATGTATGCCAAAAATTCGGGGTCAGATTTTTTCCCACGCCAACCGGCAATGTTCCAACAAAGAACCAATAGCGGACAGTTTCTATGCTCACCAGTTGACTGTCATTTAGGGGGAAAGGTAGTGTCCTTAGGAGGCTGAGAGGACCCCGCGAAGAAATCAGTTATTTTACTTTGTAGGAGTGGCTCAAGTGGGGGCCGCACTGGCATAGAGTTCAAGGAGGGATAGACAGGCTGACGCAGCTGGACATTCCCTCTATTGGGTGGAGTTTCTAATACAGACAGGTCACACGCCTCCATGGTGTTAGGGGACGATGTGTGGAGGGCCTCCAAGTAGAGCCGTCGGTCTTTAAGGGATTGTATATCAGTTCTCGCAGGGACGGCAGAGGCAGGCCCCCTAGTAGGCCAACCAGATGAGGTTGAGATGATCTGGTTTATATGTCCTGCAGGATCTTCACATCATCGAAGAAGGGGGTGACGCCCGGAATCCCTTTAAGCAGCGAGTCCATTAGATTCTGGAATATGCCTGGTGCCACGCTGACACCGAATTGCAGCCGCTTTACCTTGAACGCTCCCCTGTGCATCACAATTGTCTGTGCCTCTGCTGTGGCTTCATCTACTGGCAGCTGTTGATAGGCTTGGGCCAAGTCCAGCTTGCCAAAAATTTTTGACCCAGCCAGGGTGGCGAGGACATGGCTGACCACTGGCACTGGGTATGCGTGGGCCATGAGGGCCTTGTTTATGGTACATTTGTAGTCTGCGCAGATGCGGACCGAACCATTAGGCTTGACAGTTGTGACGATCGGGGTTTCCCAGGTGGCATTAGGCACAGGCTCCAGCACTCCTTGCTCCACGAGCCGGTCCAATTCCTCGTCTATACGGGGTTTCAGGGCGAACGGGACCCGGCGGGCCTTGAGCCTGATAGGTCGTACTGCGGGGTCCAGCTGTAGGGCAATAGGGGGGCCCGTATACTGTCCCAATTTCCCATCGAAAACCGCCGGAAACTCCTTGCATATGGCGTCCACATCCACTTGTAAGCTAGTGTGGTTCACCCCGGTGACGGCTAGCCCCAGTGGTCCAAACCATGCCAATCCCAGTAAGCTAACGTAGGAGCCCTTGACCACGAGCAAGTCCAGTTGCCACGTCCACCCTCGATATTGCACCCTGAAGGTCCCCACCCCCATTGTGGGGACCTTACGTTTCTGGAAGTCCCGGAGGGTGAATGGGGCTGGCCTGAGTTTGGGACCCCCACTAGGGCACAGTTTCCTTAAAGTCCGTGCCGAGATTATGGATAGGGTTGAACCTGTGTCCAGCTCCATGCGGCACGGGGCCCCCTCTATCTGTACCTCTACATAAATTTTCTCTATGTTGGGGTGGGGCAACTGGTATACCTGGTAGTCCGTGGTCTCCGTCGAGTTGCCTTGGTGCGTTGGGCCCCGGGACCTGGGGCTCTTGGGGCGGTCATCTGATGCCTGGCGTCGGATGGGCCGAGCCCGACACACCCGGGCGATGTGGCCTGATTTTCTGCACTGCCTGCACTCGGCATTGCGGAAACGGCAGGTCCTCCTCTCGTGATTCTCCCCGCAGCTTGCGCAGTTCCCTCCTTCTGGTCGAGGCAGCTGTGGTGTGTGCACGGCTTGAGTGCGCTGCTGTACTCTGTGCACCTCCTCCCTGTCTGATCCTGAATCGTCGATGAGGTCCTCCTGGTGGACCCTTGGTTGGGACGGCACGCTCGGCCGTGCCTCCTGCATCGACCTCTCGGCGGCTTCTGTTGCCAGGGCCTCCTCCAGAGCGACCTGGAACGTTAGGTCCTTCTTGGCATAGAGGCGTCGTTGCAGCTTCTTGTCCCTCAGGCCACCGACGAGGTGGTCACGCAGCATGTTCTCCAACTCTGAGAAGTTGCAGAACCGAGCGGCTTGGCGGAGGGAGGTCACAAACCCCGTTATGGTTTCCCCAGGGGCTTGCCGCTTTGCATAGAAGGCATTTCGACGAGCCACCACCGAGGGCTGTGGCGAGAAGTGCCCCTTCAGCCGTTCCATTACTGTTTTGTAAGGGACAGTAGCGACATCATCAGGCGCAAGGAGAGCCCAGGCGATTTCGAATGTCTCCTCTCCGCAGACGCTGAAGAATATCGCCCTCTTCTTGGCATCGTTGGTGACCCCTTTAGCTTCTAGAAGAAAGGTGAAACGGGTGGCGTATCCTTCCCAGTCTCCTGATGCTGGGTTGAACGACGAGAAGCTGCTGTCCGTTGCCATCTTGAGTTCCTTGGGACCCGGAGCTGAAGCCTGGATACACGGTGCGAGGCAGCTGTGCGGCAGGTGGCGTTGCTGCGGTGCTGTGTGTGGCAGTCAGCTCAGCGGGATCCCACCTTCGTCGCCAGTGAAAGATACTCGGAGTCGAGTGTGAATTTCATGCTCTTTATTCAGCTCATAGTAGTGAGGAATGCCGCTCCCCTAAAATGTTTGCTTTATATACACTATTTACACAATGGGCCCCACGTGATTGGCTAATTCCGGGATACTCCTGTATGCCAATCGGAATGCGGATTCACTTCCACCTGGAGCTGGATTGGGTGGCTCCTGCAGACCAATCAGACTGCTGCAATCTCAATCCTATTGTTCTGGGACCAGTCAGACTGCTGCAATCTCAATCCTATTGTTCTGGGACCAGTCAGACTGCTGCAATCTCAATCCTATTGTTCTGGGACCAGTCAGACTGCTGCAATCTCAATCCTATTGTTCTAGGACCAATCAGCCTGCTGCAGTTTGGATCCTATTCAACTCAGTACATAACAGATATCAAAATCAACTTTCAATTAGAGGTAACCTTATTAGCAACAGCTAATTACAATGGAGGAATGAAAGAGGAAAAATAGGGTGGATAACGTATCTGATATGCAGCAAAAACAAGGTATATTCAGACCTTTAAAAGTTCTCCTTCATCCTGCTATGTTTTCTTTTCAAGTTTATTCATGATAACATATTCTGTAATATCTGATCAAAGAAAGGTAGACCCTAAAGCATTGTCAATGATGTAAGCAACCTCTTTAAAATCTATGCTGTCTTCTGTTTTGGCAGGAGAGTTTCTTTCATCAAAATTTGTTGTCTTTTCCACAATTGCACTTACCCCCCCCCCAAGTGTGAATTTGAAGATCCCTCCATTGATCTATCATAAAACTGTAGAGTTGGAAGGGACTTCGAGGGTCAATTACCACTGTTGTATCTGTTCAGTGTGGTGACACCAAGTAAAGGACTGGGGAACTTTCAAATACTTTGCTGATAGATTACATTTCTTCTGACTTGGGTTCTATGTTAATTACAGATGTTGTTGTGGCTTCTATTTACAATACCCTTCTTTTTGTGAAGTCAAAAGACAAGGGCAGAATACTTGGGAAATGACAGAATACTTGGAAAGGTATCATAGGAGGGGAAAGCCAATTGGGTAATTAATGCCTCTCTTGAGATGGTTGTTGTGCCTTGCCCTGGGCCACTGCTGAAGATACCATCACTAGAGTCTGAAAATTGTAACAAATATCAGCTCAACTCAGACTTTTTATTTTTTGTAAAATAGTTCAGCCAGTAGTAGCATTCCAGATCCAGGTGTTCCTGGATGAAACCAATTATCTGCAAGCTTTCAATCTGGTTCCCAGACTTGTTTGGGTACAAAAGCTGCTATCTAGTTCAGCAAGCCTTTCCTGTGGGCCTGCCAGTTGCACCCACTCCAATTTTCTGGCAGCAGCAGCATCAGCAGCACCATCACTGGGTCAACATGTGAAGAGCCATAGGAGAATTGGAGATATTTTCATCCCCATGATGGCGCTAGCACTTGGGAGGGAGGGAAATCGGTGAGGAAGGAGTGGATATCTTCTCCAACTCCATTAAAATTTTCAGCCAAAGGTGAAAAAAATGCTCAGGTAGTATGCCAGACTCAATTTTATATCCCCAATTCTCTCTAGAAGGCTTCATCTCTAGATGTTTCCACTTGACAAGGCGAAGGGCAGTGGCTTAAATTGACACAAATTTAGTAAATTAACACAGCAACCCAAATAGCCCTGGAGAAGGGGCAAAAACATATGCACTTGTGTGCCTGTGCAGATTAGATTCTATAATCTGGATCTGTTCATGAATCCAAGTTTCCCAGCCTGCCTCATTAGCATACCCTTCAACTGTCCTGATTAAATTGGGATATCCTGTTTTGGGCACTGTGATCTTGTGCGGGTCATGTGATTCACATGGGGGCACCCCCCGGAAGACAAGTGTCCCTGTTTCCTGCTGCAACAGGTTGGAGGGTATGCATTAGTTATCCAGTAAACTGGCAAATTAGTATGTGCTAAGAATATGCTAAGAAGAACCATGAGATGCCAAGTACTACTTCAGTTTGTTTTGCTTGGATGAATACATCTGAATAGTCCATCAAAATGGAAAATTAAGTGTGATGTGAAATCAAATGGAAAGTCTGTTCAGGCTGTTGCTTGCTTACAGATCTTTGGAGCTTTCTGAATAGTAGCATGAGATCTAATGCAGAACCAACAGGGTTTTGTTCATTCTACATGCAAGTAGTGTCATTAGCAGAAAACTGTGTGTTGAGCCTCCTGAAAACCAGAAATACTCCTGGCAATTCAGTAACTCAATACTACTGGCCCTTTCCATAATAGGCTTGTGTTAGGGGGTGGCGCTGTGGGGACCATCATCGGCTGTGGTGAGCTCCCTTCCAAGGCCTTTTCCAGTTGGCCTAGGGGGCGGGGCCCAAACCTCACACTCTCAGCCATAAAAATGACACTCTAGTGCTTAGAGAGTGGGGCTGGAAAATGTCCTTGAACTGCCAATGGCATTTCAATTTTTCCCCTCCTCTTTTTTTTCTTTTTGTGTTGTTGGGTGGGGTGGATATTTCATTGGGGATTAATTTTAATATAATTGTTCTGCTTTTGTTTTTTATTTTATTGGTTGTTATATAGTTTGTAGTTTGTTTTAAGGGGTGGGATCAGGGCTGCCTGGGAGTGGGCCCCAGCCAACAGAATGGCTGGGGCAAGTTCCACAGGGGGGATGCACTGGGACACCCGATCTCAGTGATCACGGGCAGGAGGAGGAGCCACACTAAGACCAGACCATGTCATTACCGAGGAGGCAGGTTTAGTCGTTGTTTGAGGACTATCCCTGCCTCCGGGTTTGGCCCTGACCGGATGGGTACTGGAATCAGCAAGGGATACCCACATGACCTGAAAGTGTTGCTGTGTAATGCCAGGTCAATGATGAACAAAACAACTGCCATCCATGACCTGGTTGTGCATGGAGGATTTGACCTGGCATGTGTGACAGAGACTTGGTTGGATGAGGCAGATGGGCCAGTCCTTGCCACTGCTTGCCCACCAGGTTTCTCTTACGCACAGCAACCCAGGCCATCTGGGCGGGGAGGGGGGGTTGCAGTGATTTTTAGGAAGTCATTAGTTAGCACCAGGCGTCCTATTGGAAAGACCGAGTTTTCTGAGTGCATGTTCTGGAAGTTGGGCAATAGGGGGGCAGTACAGGATTCCTTTTGGTGTACCAACCTCCCCACTGCACCAAGGATTCCCTGCCCAAGCTGCTTCAGGTCGTGGCGGATATGCTTAGTTTGGTTGTCTTAGGAGATTTTAACATCCATGCCGACACGACCTTACAAGGGGCCGCTCGGGACTTCATGGAAAGCATGGCCTCCATGGGGCTGTCCCTGAATAAGTCTGGTCCAACTCAAAGCCACGGACATGCCTTAGACCTGGTGTTTACCTCTATGGATGTTGGTGATCTGACACTAAGTAAAAGCGAAACAAAAGAAGTGCCATGGTCAGATCACTTCCTGGTACAACTAGACTTCTCCGCGACCCTTCCCCTCTGCTGGGAGGTGGGACCAATTCAGATGGTCCGCCCCCGCTACTTAATGGATCCAGTTGGCTTCCAGAGAGTGGTAGGGGATGTATTATCCCATGTTAATGGCCTTTCAGCTGATTCCCTGGTGGCCCGGTGGAATGTGGAGTTAACCAGGGCTATTGACTGTCTGGCTCTGAAGTGCCCTCTCCAATTGCATGGAGCCTGGACAGCCCCGTGGTTTCCCTGGAGCTGAGGGCGATGAAACAGTCGCTGAGACGGCTAGAGCGCCGGTGGCGGAAAACACATTCTGAATCAGACCGGACACAGGCTAGAGCTCAACTTTGAGCCTACCAAGTGGCAGTGGCGACGGCGAAGAGGACCTTCTTCACCGTTTCTATTGCATCTGCAGAAAAGAGCAGCAGGAGACTCTTCCAGGTGGTTCACAATTTATCAGAACCACCTTCGTCATCGGGGCCTGGTAGGGACCCCAAGATCTCCTCCAATGCTTTCACAAAGTTTTTTGCAGATAAAGTCGCTCAGATTCGGAAGGAGGTAGACTCCACTGTGGGAGCAGGACCGGAGCGGGAGAGTGCTAGAGCCCTGTCTAGTCATGTTTCATGGGATCAATTTCAATCTGTTACCTCCGAGGATGTGGACAGGCTGCTTGGACGAGCGAAACCGACCACCTGTCTCCTTGATCCTTGTCCATCCTGGCTAATAAAAGCAAGCCGGGAACGGCTGGGCGATGGGCTTCGCGGGGTGGTGAATGCTTCCCTCTGCGAGGGAGTCTTCCCAGACCCGCTGAAAGAGGCGGTCATTAAACCACTTCTTAAAAAAACATCTTTAGACCCGGCCAATATGGCCAACTATTGCCCAGTCTGAAATCTACCATTCCTGGGCAAGGTGATTGAGCAGGTGGTTGCTGAACAACTGCAAGCACGCCTGGAGGATGCGGACCATTTGGATCCCTTCCAATCGGGATTCAGGCCTCATCATGGGACTGAAACTGCCTTGGTCGCGCTGGTCGATGATCTCCGGCGGGCTAGGGACAAATGTGAGAGCTGTTTCCTAGTTCTGCTGGATCTCTCAGCGGCCTTTGACACCATTGACCATAACATCCTTCTGGACCGTCTAGAGGAGTTGGGAGCTGGGGGCACTGTTATACAGTGGTTCCGCTCCTTCCTCCTGGGCCGTGTTCAGAAAGTGATGGTGGGGGGATGAGTGTTCAGACCCCTGGGCTCTCACCTGTGGGGTGACTCAGGGTTCCGTCCTCTCCCCCATGCTTTTTAATATCTATATTAAGCCACTGGGAGAGATCATCAGGGGGTTTGGGCTGGGTGTCCATCAGTATGCGGATGATACCCAGCTCTACTTCTCTTTCAAATCAGAACCAGTGAAGGCGGTGAAGGTCCTGTGTGAGTGCCTGGAGGTGGTTGGAGGATGGATGACGGCTAACAGATTGAGGTTGAATCCTGACAAGACAGAAGTACTGTTCTTGGGGGACAGGGTGCGAGCGGGTGTGGGGTCCTGAATGGGGTAACTGTGCCCCTGAAGGACAAGGTACGCAGCCTGGGAGTCATTTTGGACTCACAGCTGTCCATGGAGGCACAGGTTAATTCTGTGTCCAGGGCGGCTGACTACCAGCTCCATCTGGTATGCAGGCTGAGACCCTACCCTACAGACTGTCTCGCCAGAGTGGTGCCTGCTCTAGTTATCTCCCGCTTGGACTACTGCAATGCGCTCTACATGGGGCTACCTTTGAAGGTGACCTGGAAACTGCAATTAATCCAGAATGCGGCAGCTAGACTGGTGACTGGGAGTTGCCGCCGGGACCATATAACACCGGTCCTGAGAGAGCTACATTGGCTCCCAGTACGTTTCCGAGCACAATTCAAAGTGTTGGTGCTGCCAAGGCCTACAAGAGACCCAACATGCCTGCAAATTGGCCGAAATATGCTGATATATTAGAACAAAGTTGGCATCTGGGTTTATTATTAGAGCAAAGTTGGCATCTGGGTTTATTGCAGGCTCTGGTACCAGTGTCCATGTTGAGTCCTGTTTTTGTATTATTGTGGGTGAGGAGCTGTTTGAGATTGGGTGGCTGTTTGTATGCGATGAAGGGTCTTCCTCCCAGAGCTTGAGAAAGAGAACTGTCATTGTCTAGGAGAGGTTGTAGATCTCTGATGATGCATTGTACTGTTTTAACTTGGGAGCTGTATGTGATGACTAGTGTTGTTCTGTTATTTTCTTTTTTGGGTCTGTCTTGCAGCAAGTTCTCTCTGGGTATCAGTCTGGCTCTGTCGATCTGTTGTTTAACTTCATCAGGTGAATATTTTAGTTCTAAAAAGGTTTGCTGTAGATCTCTTAGGTGAGAGTCTCTGTCTGTAGAGTTGGAACAGATGCGGCTGTAACGTAGGGCCTGGCTATATACAATGGATTGTTTGGTATGTTTGGGATGGTAGCTAGAAGCATGTAGATATGTTTGTCGGTCAGTTGGTTTACGGTATAAGGTGGTGTCTATGTGTCCATCCTGTATTTTTAAAGTAGTGTCCAAAAAGTGTATTTCTTGCATAGATTGGTTCATAGTTAGGTTGATGGTGGGGTGAAAGTCATTGAATGTCTTGTGGAAGGTGTCCAGGGTCTGTTGACCATGTGTCCAGATAATAAAAATATCGTCAATGTAACGCAGGTACAAGAGAGGTTTGAGTGGGTAGGAGTTTAGGAAACGTTGTTCTAAATCTGCCATGAAGATGTTGGCATACTGTGGGGCCATGCGGGTGCCCATTGCTGTGCCGCTGATCTGAAGGAACAGATCCTCACCAAATTTGAAGTTGTTGTGGGTAAGGACAAAATGACAGAGTTTCGTAGCAAAGTCCGCAGTGGTTTTATCTGAAATGGTGTTCCTTATAGCTTGTAAACCATCGTTGTGTGGGATGTTGGTATATAGAGATTCCACATCCATAGTGACTAGAATAGTATTGTTAGGAAGGTTATTCAAAGATTGTATTTTTCTCAGAAAATCTGTGGTGTCACGTACGTAGCTGGGAGCACTGATGGCATATGGTTTCAGAACAGAGTCCATATAACCGAAAACCCCCACTGTAATGGTGCCAATACCTGAGATGATGGGGCGTCCTGGATTTCCTGGTTTGTGTATTTTGGGTAGAAGATAGAAAGTTCCTGGTCGAGGTTCTGCTGGTGTGTTCATGAGGATCTGTTCTTGGATGTGTGGGGGTAGCTCCTTAACAATCTTGTTCAGTTCTTTTTTGTATTCTTCCATGGGGTCTGAGTCCAATTTTATGTAAAAGGTGGTATTGGAAAGTTGTCTGTGAGCCTCCTGGATGTAATCAGTTTTGTTCATGATGACGACAGCTCCACCCAGCTCCTGTAACTGGAAGGATGATTATTGTTTATAAAGATTAAGATTAGATGAGAAGGAAGATTTTACAATGTTATAAAGTTACTAAAGAACATTAGAAATGAATGCAGAAGAGAGGATGCGAGGAGGTCCCAAAACACTGGCTTCCTTGGCCAGTAATGTGAGATGAGCGCCGCAACCTCAGAGTCCGACACGGCTGGACCTAATGGTCAGGGGTCCCTTTACCTTTACTGTGCATTTTAATTGTGGGCGTTTATTTTACTGTTTTGGTGAAATTGTTTTCCTATCAATTTTAACTTCAGAATTTAACAATTTTAAATTCTGTAGTAGGATTTATACTTGTAAAGTACTTAGAAGCCACCTTGGCCATTTAGCAGCATATAAATAATGACAATCATTCATCTTGATTTTATTGTGAGAGATTATGTACAAGAAGTGTATTTACAGGTGTAAATAGCATAAAACAAACAAGCAAAACCCTTAACAGAATAGCTTGGATCCAGACTTAGCCATGTTTAAGAGTAGATCAATCAAGTCTCATTAAAGCCTATTAATTCACTGAGTCAACTCTTAAGTATGACTAAGGCTGGGAACCTAAATCCACCAACCTAGGAGTAAGCTCCACTGAATTCCATAGGACATGTTTCTGAGTAGACATGATTAGGATTATGCTGTAAATCTGGATCCAACCCACTAACTCTAGTCCAGACAGAGGGGTAAACCTCTTGAAAACAACATCATAGTCAGTAGGCAAAAACTGAGAGAATATATTGACTGCTTACTTCCCTAAACAAAGAAGCAGGAAGGACTGAGAAGACAGGGACGCTTGACTTGGAGGGGCAACAAATAACTGGGGGTGGATCATCATCAACAGCAGGATCTTATCAATACAACCATGTATTCACTGCAGGTTAGTTGGGCATCTGGACTTGACATTACTTTGAACCTCACAAATGCATCAGAGTCAAACATTCATTAATTGGCTCCTTGCTGTCAGCAATACTCGCCAAGAAAAGAGTATGCAGCATATTTCAAATACACATCTTCTCTTAGTGCTGGGGGTCTTTAGGCCTGTTTCACATCTTTATGTAGCCCAGATTGGAACCCTCAGCCTTCAGCTTCAGCAAAAAGTCGGCTGAAATTTACAGCAAGCCACAAAAAAGCTTTGTACCATAGACTTCCATTTATATTCTTTCCTCTTCCAAACTCTGCTTGGAATGGATGTAGCAATGAATCAGAGCTGGCTTAGCTTCCAGGCAATGTGAGTCAACATGGGCCTATCACAACAAAACAGCTGGAAGAAAAAAAATTGTGTATTATTTCAAAATGATGCAGCATGGCAAGAATACATTATCCTTCCTGAAGGGAGGAAGAATGAACCTCAGGCCTGGAAATAAAACTGATGATAATTGAAGTATTTGTGTGTTCGCGTATGTTCCTCTGGACACATGAGAATTCACTGGCATTTAATTGTTACAATTATAAACACAATGTGTATTTATAGCTATAATATAAAATTATATAATGATATAAATGGGGCAAAGAGATGGGAATGGAAGGGGGAAAGAAGCAGTAGAGTTTATTTCCTAACTCTCACATAGAGGTCAACACATTGTGTTCAGGCTTGGCAGCCAATAATTATTTCTTCTAGCTGTCTGGAATGTACTAAAAGTGCCCTTGAGAACATGCTGCATGCCTCTCCCTTTCCACTGAGAACCTCCCACACAGCTGTGAGGGAAATGGTTTTACATTGCAGTTGGCATAAGTCTGAATCCCTGTATAACTCTCTTTAGAAATTAAACAGTTTCCTCACCTCCCTCGTCAGTTTTCAATATAGCCAGGGCTGCCAACTGAGGGTTGTGCAAGGGGCACACATACACTGGGCCCCATGCCAGCAGGAGCCCCAGACTCTTAGCTTTCAATTTTATGCAAGAACGTATGAAGAGTCTACTGGATCAGGCCATTGGCCCATCTAGTTCAGCATTCTGTTCTCTCAGTGGCCCACCAGCTGCCTCTGGGAAACCTGCAAGCAGAACATGAGTACAAGAGCCCTCTCCTCTTCCTCTTCCTCTTCCTCTAAGGCCATCCAAGTTAGTGTCCATCACTGCCTCTTATGGAAGGGAGTCTATATATGTTTTGCTGAGAGTTCTGAATCTACACATACAGGCAACCCCCAATTTGTGCAGGGGTTGCGGTCCAGGTCATGTCCCCGCCCCATCGTGGTGTGTGTGTGCATGGTCATGCATCAATAGGATGCATAGAAATCAATTGTTGCCTGTATTTGTTGTTCGTTGCATGTTTGTATCTTGACTTTCCTCCCAAGAGCTCAAGGCTGTGTAAACTGTCTCCCCCTTCCCACTTCACAACAGCTCTCTTCGCGAATGCAACTAAAACATCCCCACGTTGGGCAAAATGTTTCTCCATTGCAGGGGGTTGGTCCTTGTGGTCTCTTCCAACTCTGAAGTTCTGTGACTTTTGCAAATTGTGCTCAAATTGATGATGCTTGTAATCTTACTTTGAATATCTCC
Organism: Lacerta agilis; assembly: GCF_009819535.1. NCBI lineage: Eukaryota > Metazoa > Chordata > Lepidosauria > Squamata > Lacertidae > Lacerta > Lacerta agilis. Next base: position 152,039 of record NC_046316.1, on the reverse strand, counting down.
AACTCTTCCAGGACCACTTCTCACTTCTCCTTGGCTATACTCAGAACTTTCAATACCTTTCCTACATCTGCATGCAAGCACCACAGTAGAAAATCAGAGGCCATTTTTGCTGCAAAAAGCTACTTTGTAGGAAGATCAAGCTGTTTCCTTGCGATGCTTTGTAGGCCTTTGCATTTTCAATGCTATATGTCTTCACCTGCACCTCAAAGTTAGAGGCCAGATAATATGGGAAGAGGTTTCCCTTTCATACTGCACGACTAAAGTGCCCTGTGCATGCTTCTTCTTTGGCGGTCACTCGTAGCCGAGTAAGATTGTCTTTAACATGCTTGCAGCCTTGGGCAGATCCTTTAGCACTTGTTCAGTTCAAAATGTGCCCACAATTTTTTATTTTTAAAAAAAAACCACTGGTTGCTCAGTAGGGTACTTAATTGCTTGCTTTAAGGTTGACTTTACCTTTGTATCTGTCTCTGTTTTTGTTGTTTTTACTGTAAAAAATAATAATGTACAGTATTTAAATTGTTGCAAGCGGCCCTGTTTTACAGGGGGGGGGTGTAATGTTTAATATAAGTCAATACATTAGAAGATCCACTGATTCTTTTCCCATCCTATATGTAAACACATCACTAAAGTTCTAGATTCAGGTAGGTAGGCATGTTGGTCGGACATAGTAGAAATATATTTTAAAAACTAAAAAAAAATGTCCATTAGCACCTTTGAGACCAACTAAGTTTGTTCTTGGTATGAGCTTTTGTGTGCATGCACACTTCTTCAGATACACTGAATCAGAAATCACCAGACCCCTATATATAGTGAGAGGGTGTAGAGGGGTATGTGGCGTTCACCCCAAAAGGTTCTCCAAGGGTTAACTTGGCAGGGAGGAGCTTGACCAATGGGAGCTCTCCAGGCAAATAGAGTGTGGAAGGATGGCAGTTAGAGAGGATAGAAAAGGCAGTTAGAGGTTAGAAGTCAGACAGTTGAGTTGAGTTAGGGAAGGATAGAGAGAGGGAGATAGAGCCTATGGTCAGAGCTAGAGCAGAGTGAATAATAAACAGGAGGCATTAGGGATAGTTATTGGAATACTAGGTAGAGAGTTGATATATACTTATCTGAATAACCATACAGTTATATTAAACGTTTTACCAAGTCAATTGAAACCATTACGCTTTGTACACACAATAAAGAAACTTATGTTTTATTTTACCAACATCTGAATCTGAAGTGAGTTATTCATTGCCAGAGTGAATACTGGCTGGTGGCAGCGGTTATACCATATGTCGTTGGGGCAGTTACCAATAGACCGTTAAACGTCCGGGGGTGCTGCTCAGGTCTGAGAGAGTGACCGCGACAGGGTATTACTCAGAAGGGTGGTGGGAATGGGGGATTGGCTGATAGGTGTGGAAAACCTGTTGACGACTGTTAGCGACTGCAGATGGTCTTACAGGAAAAAGCAAGGTATGAGTGTCGGCATCTGGGGGTTGAAAGGCCAGCTGGCTAGCCCCCAGCTGGATCGTCTCCTTCCAGCTGAGCTGCTGCGAAGATCCATCGACCTCTGGCTCCGACATAGATCAGTGACTCAAGCCTCCTAGACTTGAGCACACGATATTCAGCAGTGTAAACCGCACAAAAAGAAGAGGCTGAGGCTACATACTAAAACTATGGATTTATTTTACATAAATCAGGACAAAGAAACATGTTGTCTCTCCTTGCCGTCTTCTCAGAGAATCAAAACAAAAGCAATACACCGGAAGTTCCGCTTACACCAGCAAAGTGTGCTGGAATGTAAACAGACATGTGACATGCAACAATCCCATGTCTGCAACTAAAGGTGGAATGGAAACTCCCAACAATGAGATGGCCAAAAATCGCTTTATCACGTATAATGAGGTAAGAATCCAACGTCTCTATTCAGACCAGGTCTCTCCATGGTCTTAAGTTTGGTAATATAGAGAGCTGAAGGGCACTGTTGGCATTTGATAGCATACACAATGTTAGAAGATGAGCAATTAAATAGTCCTGAGATGGTATGTTTGATGTTGTTGGGTCCAGTGATGGTGTTGTCTGGGTGTATGTGGCAGCAAAGTTGGCATCTGGGTTTATTACAGGCTCTGGTACCAGTGTCCATGTTAAGTTTGCTTGCTGTATTATTGTGGGTGAGGAGGATTGGGTCTTCCTCCCAGAGCTTGGGAAAGAGAACTGTCATTGTCTAGGAGAGGTTGTAAATCTCTGAAGATGCGTTGAACTGTTTTAACTTGGGAGCTGTATGTGTGATTACTAGTGATGTTCTGTTATTTTCTCTTTTGGGTCTGTCTTGCAGCAAGTTCTCTCTGGGTATCGGTCTGGGTTTGTTGATTTGTTGTTTAACTTCAGGCAGATATTTTAGTTCCAAGAAGGTTTGCTGTAGATCTCTTAGGTGAGAATCCCTGCATGTAGAGTTGGAACAGATGCAGGTGTAACGTAGAGCAGTGGTCCTCAACCCCCGGGCCATGGACCGGTACCGGTCTGTGGATCAAATGGTACCGGGCCGCCCAAGGAACATTAAATTATTTCCATTTTATTTACTGTGGTGTATTTCTCTTGGGTTTGTGCGACTTTCCATGGATGAGAAGTTAACCGGGAGCTGAGAGATGTCACCTCAACCCGCACCAATACCGCACATGCGCAAAATTTCATAATATCGGGGCGGTTTTAGGTGATGTCTGGAGCTGGGTGGCTGCAAGCGCCAGTGGTGTTGTAGCTTTGGTAAAGAGAAGGTGTGTATTGCTCTTCTCTCTTCTCTCTGTTCACCAGTACTTTCTCATGTTTAACAGTGCTTGATGTATGTGTATATTGTGATTGCTCAAATTTAACCCACAAATTAGCAAAAATGAGTACGAAACAGACGTCGTTAGAAAGTTTCCTTGGGAAAAAGAAAAGGCCCAGTGAAGAGACAGAAGAAGAGCCTTCAACATCAAAGAAACATGTAACTTTTAACAGACAATACCATGAGTCCTACTTGAAATATGGATTTATTGGGACAGGTGATTCCCACACACCAAAACCGCTCTGCATAGTTTGCAGTGACCAGCTCTCTAATGAGGCAATGAAACCTTCAAAACTGCTTTGCCACTTGAACGCCAAGCACCCTGGATTAAAAGACAAGCCCCTGGAGTATTTTGAAAGAAAAAAACGGGAACACGAAGGACAGAAGAAATTTATGAGGGCGACCACATCAATAAAGGAGAATGCACTGAGAGCATCATATTTGGTGGCTAGCCATATTGCTAAGGCTAAAAAGCCATTCACTATCGGTGAAGAATTGATTTTGCCCTCTACTAAAGACATTTGCTGTGAACTTCTAGGAGAGGCTGCTGTGGAAAGATAGCACATGTGCCTTTGTCGGCTAGCACTGTGACTAGGCGCATTGAGGAAATAGCCGAAGACATTGAGACACAATTGTTGGAGAGGATTAATACACCACCGTGGTAAGCACTCCAGGTTGACAATCTACAGATATCGACAACAAGGCAATACTACTTGTTTATGTGTGATATCTATATCAGGAGGATGTGCATGAGGATTTGTTATGTGCACTATCTTTGCCAACCAACACCACAGCAGCAGAACTGTTCAAGTCACTGGATGGTTATATATCAGGACAACTAAAATGGTCCTTTTGCGTGGATCTGATCATTTGGGCTGCACCAGCCTATGCGTTCAGTGGCACCTCCTTCCTCCCTCCTCCTGGCATATCCCCGCCCTGCCTAGAGCCAAGAGGAAGGGGACTGGGCTTCGTTGGAGCCAGCAGCAGCAGCGTGATTGCTCAAGCAGCCGCCATTTTAAGTAGGCTCAATTCAGGCTTTGTTGCTGCCAGCCCCTCTCTGGAGCCCTTTCGCGCACTGCTCATCGTCCCACCACCACCAACCCCTGCTGCTCACAATACACAGGTAAACAGCCACCAGGGCTCGTCCAGTGCTGTGGAAAAGGGAGGGGAGAGTCGGTGGGTAGGGATGGCTTACCTGATTAGAATGTGTCTTTTATTTAAAATGCATCTCTGGGTTATTTGTGGGAATTTGTTCACCCCCCCCAAAAAAAAATATATAGCCCAGCCACCCACAAGGTCTGAAGGACAGTGGACCGGCCCCCCCTGCTGAAAAAATTTGCCGACCCCTGCTCTAGGAAGTACCAAGAGGACCCTTCTTCAGATGATGGCCTTACAGGTGAGGTGGCAGGGAGGAGACTCACACCTCTACTATTTGCCACTGCTACATAAATGCTCTTGGAAAGTTGAAAGTTATGCAGTACTCCATTCCTCCCATCCCAGCAGTGTCCCTTGCCCTGCCAGCAGGTTGTAGCACTCCAGAATCAAGTGGTGGTGTCTGAAAGCTGTTGAAAAAATTGACTTCCTTCTATAACTGTTTCTATCTAGTAATTTTATCCATTCCCAAGGGCTGGGTGGAGTGGTTTGTATTTGGCCCCTAGGCCCAAGGATACCAACCCTAAACTGTGGCGCCCTCCCAATTACCCATGCTGATCACTAGAAACACCACATAAACCCATTTTTGTTTCTGTGCCTTAAGGGGTAATAAATGTAAGCACCCTGAATAGAGTCTGAAACACATCAGCAACCATTGTAGCTAATGTAAAGAGGCAGTGTGGTGTAGTGGTTAAGAGTGGTATACTCGTAATCTGGGGGACCGGGTTCACGTCTCCGCTCCTCCACATGCAGCTGCTGGGTTACCTTGGGCTAGTCACACTTCTTTGAAGTCTCTCAGCCCCACTCACCTCACAGAGTGTTTGTTGTGGGGGACGAAGGGAAAGGAGAATGTGAGCCGCTTTGAGACTCCTTCGGGTAGTGATAAAGCGGGGTATCAAATCCAAACTCCACCTCCTCCTCCTCCTCCTCCTCCTCCTCTTGCATGTGTTCAACTGCTGCCCCATTAGCACTTTTTGTATTAGCTGCAATTCACAGATACTTTTCAAGGGTGGATCCATATATAGCACATTACAATATAGTCTAACCTGGAGGCTACCAGAGGATGTGGGGCCTCGGCCAGGCTATCTCTGTTCAGAAGTGGCCACAGTTGGTGCCCCACCTGACACTGCACATTGGTGTCTCTAGCCATTGAGGCCACAATGATAGTTCAGGGAGTGCTCTCCAACTGTGCATCTGCTCCTTCTGGGGGACAGCAATTCTGCCAGAAGAGGCAATTGCGTCAACTGCTGGACATGAGGGATGAAGTATAATAGCTGGAATAGGAACACAAACAAACTTATTCGTAACAAACTTTTTTTCTTCTTTTTCTTTTAACCACTCTTTATATATATATGTATATTTTAATATTTATAAAGTTTTATTTAGATCACCAACAACCAAAACACAAACAATGAAACCCCCCCCATGTTATATTGTATATACATTGGATATACATGAACAATGAAAACATATTCAAATCAACCATATGTACAATTCTATATATATATTAACACTCCACAAGGTTTATTTAACTTTTAACATTTTAATTACCCCAAATTGTTCAGACCTACCCAAATAATTCAATTGCTTCTCAAACCAATCTTTTTCTTTCTCACTGACCTTAAATCCTTTCATTCTGCGTATCTTCACAGTTAGGTATTCTAAAATTATAATATTACAGTATACAATTTTTCCCTCCATTGGTTCACCCCTAGCTCTTATGCATTTTTCCAATTACTCCAATTACTCGCTATAACCTGTCTGGCTGCAATTACCATCAAATTTACCCATTTACATTCCTGTTTTGTTTTTAACCCGGTGTTACCCAGGCGAATAAGAACCATTAATTTAGACATTTCTACCCACAATTCCCGATATTTCTATATCAATCTGTTTCCAAAACTTATTAACTAATGGACAATCCCACCACATATGACTGTACATTCCCATCACTCCACACTTCCCGATTTTGTGACATGATACAACCTTACTGGTGTATAATACTACTTTTGTACCAGCTTCAACCCCTGTTCCTGGATTATCCTAGAGGTTGCAACAAAGGGCGGTTGCCAAAAGATTCTTTCCCAATCTTCATCTAAAATCTGTTCCTGGATATCTAACTTCCAATATTCTTTCAAGCTTTCCTTTGGTGATTTCCCCATATTTAATAACACCTTATACAGTTTTGAAACTATTTTGGCCCTGTCCTATATCCTTTCACTAATACTTTGAAGAGTAACCACTCTTTTTATAAATAAAATTCTTCTAATAAATTATTTTAAAAATAAAATAATAATATATACAGCTCATGAGGCAGTTTAGTAACAGCATTCAAGAAGCAGAGTAAGTCAGACTAGTATAGCCCTAGCATCATGAGGGGACAGGGAATGCTAACACTTGCAGGGGGGGTGAGGATCCACATACCAATCCTACTGATTGCACAGCAACAATCTGAAAGGGGATGGTAAGCATGTCTAGTTCAAGGCATTTTGAAGCCTCATGGTGATTGGAAGCCATTCTTCCGACATTTCTGGTAAAATGGGAAGGTTGGGATGGAGTGTCCCCAAAATCCCTACTTGGGTTGGCATTCATTTTGTTAGTTTGGGCCCAGTTCTCCAATCTGTTAAGGTCATTCTGCACCAAAGTAATTAAGTGCAGAACCTTACATTTTTCCCTATTGAAATTCATTTGTTGTTAAGGTCATTTTTAATTCTGATTCTGTCTTCTGTCTTCTACCCCTCCCAGTTTGGTGTCATCTGCAAATTTGATAAGCATCATCTCAATTCCTTCATCTAAATCATTTCTAAAGATGTTGCACAACAACGGGCCCAGGACAGAACTCTGTGACACCCAGTTTGCCATTTTCTTACAGGATGATTAAGAACCGTTAATGAGTATTCTTTGGGTTCAGTCAACCATATCTTACCTGCTTCTCCACAAGAAAATCATGGGGAACTTTGTTGAAAGGCTTACTAAAATCAAGATACACTACATCCATAGCATTATGCTGAATCAACTAAGCTTGTAATTCTATAAAAAAAAGGGAAGACAAATTATCTGACATGATTTGTTTTTGAGAAACCCATGCTGAGGCTTAGTATTCACATCATCCTTTTGTAAGTGCTCACAGACCAACTGTGGAATTAGGAAGCAGAGGCCATGGCCCCAGAAGCCAAATATTTCCTGACTACACCACTTGCACAGCCAGTGGTTTACTTCCATTATCTTCCTCTCTCTTCCTTGACCTTCAACAGGAAGGAGTGATGAAAAAACTACCTGTGCCCCAAGGCCCTTCAGCCTCCTGCCCAGAATCTCATAAGTCAAAGTCTGTGTCTGGCACTACTGTTTGTACCCACATGAATCAGAAGGAAGGTGCAACTCCCAGAGGCTGCAATCAGCTAAGTAGAACTGCTGCTCACTGTAACTCCTCCTCCACCCTTCATTTTCATCCAATGATCACAGGTCAGGGCAGTTCACAATACAGTGGTGCCCCGCTAGACGAAAATAATTCGTTCTGCGAGTATTTTCGTCTAGCGGTTTTTTCGTCTAGCGAAGCACCAATACAAACCGCGGTTTTCGCTAGACGAAAAAAAATTTCGTCTTGCGAGGCAGCCCCATTGACAAATTCGTCTTGCAGGGCAGCCTTCCGCTAGACGAATGCCTTCTTCTAGCGAGTTTTTCGTCTAGCGAGGCATTCGTCTAGCGGGGCACCACTGTATAAAAATAAAAATGAGAACACCAAAACATAATAAAACACAAATAAGCCAATAACCACTCTCCAATATGAGTTTATAGTGTGGCTATGCCGAGAAATGACATGGTGCTAACATAAAATTACTTTTTTAAAAAAATATAGCCCTTTCCCCATAAACTTTGAAACCAATGAGGCCATTGGATTGTGGATACCTTGGGCTAAAAGTTTTGTTCCCAAATCTTGAAACAAATTGCCAAGCATCTGTTTATATGAGTGTATGCATGCTGTATGAAGAATGGCTTAATGTGGGTGATTGCCCACAGCTGACATCATAGGTTATTTCGTCAGAGCTGACCTAGATTTCTGAAATACCAAGCAGTCTTTCAATCTTCTTTCTACACGCACTCCCTTAGCATTCTTCTATACCCAAGTGGCCTTCATATATTCTTTGCAGCTGTCTACCAGAGTAGTGCATGCTCTAGTTATCTCCCACTTGGACTACTGCAATGCGCTCTACATGGGGCTACCTTTGAAGGTGACCCGGAAACTACAACTACTCCAGAATGCGGCAGCTAGACTGGTGACTGGGAGTGGCTGCCAAGACCATATAACACCGGTCCTGAAAGACCTACATTGGCTCCCAATATGTTTTCAAGCACAATTCACAGTATTGGTCTGACCTTTAAAGCTCTAAATGGCCTTGGTCCTGTATACCTGAAGGAACGTCTCCATCCCCATCGTTCTGCCCGGACACTGAGGTCCAGCTCCAAGGGCCTTTTGGCAGTTTCCCCACTTCAATTTCAGCAAACCAGGCACAATTTCATGAACTTCTATCACTTTCTTTATTAGTCATCTCTTGGATGCTTTCACTTTTCCTTGTAAGGTGTGGTGCTATTTTATGTGACAATGAAGTACACACATTGAACTTGACATGTAGGACATGGCTCCAAAAGGCACTGCACTTCTTAGGGGTAATCCCTAACAAGGATGAGTAAGGATGAATGTTGAGTAAGGATGAATGGGGATTTGGGGGGCAGGGCTTCTGCTACTCTCCCTGTCTCACCACTTACTTGCAGCAAACAGAACAGCTGCCAGGAGGATGAAGGCTTGCTCAGCAAGCAACATTCCTGCAGCAGGAATTTTATTGCCTCTCCCAATGTTGCTGCATTCTCTTTCCCTCCTCCCAAATTGGCTGGGCACAAACAGCAACAGGAACAACAGGAGGATTGACTTTAGGAGCACTGGGTCAAGAGCATCTAGCCTGGTGCCTCCCCTGGTTTATAATTTTGTCTGGGTGGGGAGAGACTGGATTGCAACAGCTGTGTGGCTGCATTTTCCCAACTGCTGTCAACCAGAGAGCAATCAGAGAACAGCCGCATCAGAGCATTGACAAGGTAGTTGATGGTAGATGGCCTTTGATGAGCTCTTTTCATGGTCTCTTGTGTGCTGAGCTACACATCACACACAAAAGGGTGCAATGGTAGTTTGTTACAAGTGTGAACCTGGACTCACCTGTGTGCAGCCAATACTCATGCATGTTCATATAACCACTGCTGAGAGGTTAAGGATCTTTTGCTGAAGTTACTGTGTGTGCTTGTTATGGATGTGTGTTAACCCTTTACCTAATGCCCAGAAAAAGCTCTCACAGAAAGAAATAAAGAAAGCTATGTTTATTATATGAAATAGAAATAACAGAATATATATAAATGCTACTTCAGACAGCAAAGTTACAATCTAAGCAGATAGCAAATTCTACAATACATACATGCCTTGATTAAAGAATAAAAGATTCCCTAAACCATTTAAAAAGGCCTACAGAAATATGGGCATGACAACTTTGCCGTAAACCCAGACTAGAAGTGGGAGAGAGGAAAGTATACGTGTCCTTAAAGCAAACCAGAAGTGTGTTGAGTCTTGGGGGGGGGGGTGCTGGGTAAGTGCTGTCCAGTTGGAGCTAGAAGAGCTAGCTAACTACTGGAAAATCTGGAGTTTTAATAATATTCATAGCTAATGCCTAGGGAGGGGAGGGGATTTGAGATTAGCAAATCCAGAGTTCCTGCCCATTTCTCACCTTGAGAAAAGGACTGAAAACTGGCCATCCTGTTTGCCTAACAAATGGATGAAAGACTTTTGATAGTGAGAAGATTAACTGAACCTGGCCATCTCTCTGCCTTGAGTGATTACCTTACCCTTGGGGGGATAGATCCCATTGGAGCCAAGCACCCTGTACATGGCATCTAAATTTGCATATGTTAACCTTTAGGTCAGATGTGGGTGAACTCAAGATATGCCCAAATGCCTTTCAGGAAGCTGGAAGTTCCAGGGTCATGGAGGGTCTGTTATGTCAATCTTATGTCAACCATATCATAAGTTCAGATTTGAACATACTTATGCACAAGCCCACTGGTCCCTCTTTTGGATAAAAAGCTGCTTCAGAAGGGGAGTGATTGCAAGTGGAGATGTGACAGGATTCCCTGCATCACCTTTGCCCCATTTCCCTGCTCCAACTCTGCCCCTAGAAGTTGTTTACTTACCTGTAAAGTTCAAAACATTGTTTAACCCGCTCATCTCCAAAGTCTTTTTTTATCCACAAACCAAAACAAAAGGGCAGCCCTGAGACATATTATCACTTTATTCTACATACTTGCAGTTTGCTCCTAGACAAGAGTCCTATTCACCAATTATTGTACTCGTCTGGTTCAGCATAGGGGATGGCAATGCACCAGGTAGACTCATCTCCTAGCCTTCAAGTGAACAGCATTCCTTCCATCTGTAGTGATGGAGCATTTTGACCAACACAGGACCAAGAATGTATGGATAGGGGTTCCAGCTGCCAAAAATCTATCAACAAGAATTTCAGATGAATATTCTTCCCAAAATGGTGTTCTTACTCCAAACATTACTGGTGATAAGTAAATTGTTTCAAACATTGGAAGAAAGACATAATGAAATTTATCTGGCAAGGGAAGAAACCATGTATTAAATTCTAATGGATGTGAAGGAAAGAGGTGGTTTTGCTCTGTTACGGAAATTATGGGGGGGGGGTCACCCAAGCAAAGTCTCCTCCCGAGCAAACTCATTGGGGTATGGAGTGATTCGCGGAAGGGATTACCTTTACATATAAGGATAAAAAGACGACAATTAGAACTACAGAGGAAGCCAAAAGATTTTGGCAAAAGAACAAGAAAAAATTAGGAACGAAAACCCCAGATCTGAAGTGAAGGCACCAATAAGAGACAGAAGAAAATAGAGTAAAAAAAAAAATCCTGCAGGAGGAGACAGCAACACAGTTTCAGTTTAAAGTCAATAAGACATAAGACTGTTTTTTAACCCCAGAATATTCAAAATAAAATATCTAATAAAAATTTCTAAAACCTGTCTGAAGTATTAGTCTAATTTCTAAATGGAATTGAAAATAATCTCGTGGAATGTAAACGGGTTAAACGATAAGAAGAAAAGAAATAGGGTAGAACGATAAGAAGAAAAGAAATGGGACATAATATGCCTTCAAGAGACACATATTGCAACAAAACATGAAAGAATCTTAAAAAATAAGAGACTAGGACAGGAGTTCATAACTTCAGATAAACACAAAAAGAGGGGTGGTAATATATGTAAATGAAAATCTGCAAGCTGAACAGATTTTTAAAGATGAAGAGGGGAGAACTATAGGAGTAAAAGTGACAAAGGGGGAAGACCAGATAGTTCTGGTTGGCCTCTATGCTCCAAATGGTAATGAAACAAAATACTTCAAACAGATAAATGAAAAATTACTGGATTATATTGAATATGAAACCATAATAATGGGAGACTTAAATGGCGTACCCTCCCTAAATATGGACAGGACAGAAAGGGAAAAGAAAAATAAAAGTGGCAGATTACCACACACCTTTTTTCAACTAAGAACCCATTAGAAAAACAGTATACATATTTCTCGGAAGTTAAAAAGTCAGCAGGGAGAATAGATTCAATTTGGATTACCAACAATTTGATCACAAAAGTAAAAAAAGCCGAAATACAAGTAAGAACAATTTCGGACCACAACCCTGTGACATTAGAAATAGGAAAGACCCTGAGGGGTAATAGAAGGTGGAGGTTAAATGATTCGTTATTAAATGACGAAAAAATAGTAGAGAGGGGGATTTATTTGTTAAAAGAGTTTTTCGAAAATAATAAACCACAGGACACTAATATCAATACTATATGGGATGCAAGCAAAGCCTTCATCAGGGGTTACTATATACAACAAGGTGCCAGGAAAAAAAGAATGCAGGAAGCACAACTAGAGAAACTAAAAGGGGAGATAGCAGTCAATGAAAGAAAGCTAGCAAAGAATCCTAAGAACACCGAAGCCGTGGAAAGAATTAAATTATTACAGATACAATTATCCGGACTACTAAATATCGAAATTCAAAACAATCTAAAATGGATGAGGCAAAGGGTGTTTGAATTTGCCAACAAGCCTAGCAGATTGCTGGCTTGGCAATTAAAGAAAAAACAAAAAGAAAGGCAAATTGACCAAATTAAAACGGGAGTGAAAATAACTAGTAACCCATTAGAAATACACCAAGCCTTTGCTTCTTACTACAAGGAGCTATATAAAAAAGGAATGGAAACAGACGACGAAATTGTAAAATATTTACAAGATAAACAAATCCCCAAAATAAACAAAGAAAAACTTGAATCTTTAAACTCTCCAATAAGTATGTTGGAAATCCATGAGGCTATAAGAAAGGCTAAGGCAGGGAAGACACCAGGGCCAGATGGCCTTAGCGCCATACACTACAAAAAAAATGGAAGAAGCACTTGCCATCCCATTGAAAACAGTAATAAATAAAGTATTAGATGAAGGAACAACACCGGAATCGTGGAAATTAGCTACAATCACAGTAATCCCAAAACAAGACAGAGATAGAAAAGACGTAAGTAATTACCGACCAATCTCCCTACTTAACAATGATTATAAGATCTATGCTGATATTCTATCAAACAGGCTAAAAGCAGTGTTAAATGAGACCATCACCTCAAATCAAACAGGCTTTCTGACAGGAAGGAAAATGAGTAATAATATGAGGCTATTGGTGGATGTGATAGAATACCTTGATTGGCAACCAGGGAAAAAAGCTGCATTTGTTCTGGTGGATGCAGAAAAGGCATTCGACAGAGTGTCTTGGGGATTTATGGGAAAGATACTGGAAAGTATGGAACTAGGCAGAAGAATGACGACAGGTATTCTCGCAATATATAAGAACCAAAAAGCCAACATAATAATAAATGGGGAACTTACGGAATTCTTTAAAATCGAGAAGGGTACTAGACAAGGTTGCCCTCTATCCCCTTTGCTATTTTTAACAGTCATAGACGTTCTAATTAGATCCAGTTACAGGTGGGTAGCCGTGTTGGTCTGCCATAGTCGAAACAAAATAGGAAATTCTTTCCAGTAGCACCTTAGAGACCAACTGAGACTAATTAGAGTCATTAAAATGGACAAAGGAATCAAGGGAATTAAGGTAGGAAAGACAGAACATAAAATAAGGGCATTCGTGGACGATATGTTACTGATGGTGGAAGAACCAGTGGAAAGCGTAAATAAAATGCTAAAATGTATGGAGGAATTCGGGACGGTGGCGGGATTCAAATTAAACAGGGAAAAAACTAAATTAATGACCAAAAATATGAACCAGAAGGACAGGGAAAATTTGGAGAGAGAAACCAAATTGGGCATTGTACAAAAAGCTAGATACCTCGGGATTGTAATAACTATGAAAAACATCAATTTGTATGAAGATAATTACGGGAAAACATGGAGAATAATCAAAAATCAAATTGAAGTTTGGCAGAAATTAAAAATCTCTATGTTGGGGCGAGTGTCAGTAATAAAAATGAATGTACTGCCCAAGTTGATGTATCTCTTCCAAATGTTACCAATCATAGGAAAGAGCGACTGCTTCGATAAATGGAGAAAAGATATTTCCAGATTCATCTGGCAAAATAAAAAACCGAGAATAAAATACAAGCTACTAACAGATACAACACAAAGAGGAGGACTGGGTCTACTGGACCTGAGACTATATTATGAAGCAGTCTGCTTGGACTGGATTAAAGATTGGATCATGCTAAGCAATCCCGAAATATTGGACATAGAGGGGTGGAACAACAGGTATGGCTGGCATGCCTATCTGGTTTATAATAAAGTGGCAGTCCACAAAGAATTTTTGAACCACGCGATAAGGAAATCATTGTACCAAACTTGGGACAAATACAAATGGCTACTTGAACCAAAAATTCCAAAATGGTGCTCTCCATTAGAAGCAATATCAATTAAGACACAAATTGAAGGAATAAAATGGCCTATATATTCTGACCTTACTATAGTAGAAGGGAATGAGATTAAGCTAAAAGCATATGAGGAACTAAAAAACGTCTGTACCACATGGATTCAATACCACCAATTGGCTTCTAGGTTTAAGCAAGATAAAAAGGAAGGTTTTGAACTAGGAACATCTAAATTACAAACAGTACTAATTAACCCACCAAAAAAGACAATTTCTAAAACATACGGCCTCCTGTTGGAATGGGAGTTAAAAGATGAAACTACGAAAGCAGTCATGATCAAGTGGGCTAGGGAGTTAGGACAAATTATTGAATTAGAGAAGTGGGAAAAACTGTGGAGGAGTACTATGAACTTTACGGCATGCTCCACGATTAGAGAAAACATGGTTAAAATGTTCTATCATTGGTACATGACACCTGAAAAAATTGCAAAAATATATAAGAGCCAATCAAAAATGTGCTGGAGATGTGGAAAGGAGACAGGTACTTTTCTCCATGTATGGTGGGAGTGCAAAAGAATAAAATCCTTTTGGAACGAAGTATTTGAACATCTAAAGAAAATTCTAAAAATAATTTTTGACAAAAAACCAGATCTATTCCTGATTGGACTAATTCCAGAGAATATACCCAAAAACAAAATAAATATATTATTATATGCAACAGCAGCAGCGAGAATGCTGATTGCTAAGAATTGGAAAGGGGAAAACTTACCAACTATAGCAGAGTGGAGGGAAAAACTTCTTGAATTTGTTGAAATGGCTAAAATAACAGCCAATATTAGAGGACGCACAAATAAAGAATTAATCAAAGATTGGGAAGGACTAAAAGAATACATGGAGAAATACTGTCCAAATTACGAAATATTAATAGACTAAGTAGAGAGACTTGCACGAGAAAAGGAGGATAAAAAGATAGGTTATAAATAGATAGAAGACAATTTGCTTTTGGAAAGAACGCAACTGAAAACAATAAGAGAAACTGAAATTGTTGATAAACGATCACTCGTGGGGGAGGGGCAGCAAGGGAGGGGGAGGGGGAGGAGGGAGGGGAATTATGGATGGCTAAATGTTGGAATATTTTGTTTGGCATTTTGTTATGGATTGTTTTGTTCTGTTTTGAACTTTTGAATCGGAATCTGGAAACAGATGTAAACATTTTTATTTGACAATAAAGATTTTATTTATTTCCAAAAAAAAGAAATAAATAGACTATATGCCTTTGATTTAGCAGGAATGGTTCCTTATATCTTAAATTATTGATTGGACCACTGCCTTTTTAGAATGGTTTTTCACAGATTGGTTTGGACTGGACTTTGTTTGAATTGGACAAGTGTATCCAAGGTGCCATTTGCTTTCATCCCCTTAATTAGCAAGAGTGCAGGCCCACCCCTTTGAGAGCAAGACCAAAGCCACAGAGGCCCCAAGGATGGGCAGGATGGGACATTTCTCTCCAGGGAGTGTCACACCTAACCGCATGGGGGTAAAAGGCTTTTCTCACACTTCTCAGGGCTATCTCCCTGATATTGCTCTATTTTCCCCATATGTTAATCTTGTTTTTCCTATATGTTAATTATGTATAACCCTTCCCTTTCGTGATGTAGTGATGATGTAGTAATGATGTTTCCAAACTGTATTCTGGGATATGATAGGAGTTTTTAAAAGTTCTTGTAACACTGTTCTGGGTGTGCAGTTTTGACTGTAACCTATTGCGCAATAAACCCTGTCTTGTCCTTGCTCCAGTGGCTGGACTTCTTTTATTTAACTCCGCAGGCACCAGTGGGCTTATCCCTAAGGGCCAGGTGGCTGGGCAGTTCCACACCTGGGATTTTCCATTACAGCTCTACCGGCCTTTAAACTCTATTTCAAGGCAGCATATCGCTGCTGGTTGAAGGACTGGATGGAATTAAAAAATAATACAGTGGTACCTCGGGTTACAGAAACTTCAGGTTACAGACACTTCAGGTTATAGACTCCGCTAACCCAGAAATAGTTCCTCGGGTTAAGAACTTTTCTTCAGGATGATAACAGAAATTGTGCGGCAGCTGCGCAGCGGCAGTGGGAGGCCCCATTAGCTAAAGTGGTACCTCCGGTTAAGAATAGTTTCAGGTTAAGAACAGACCTCCAGAATGAATTAAATTCTTAATCTGAGGTACCACTGTAATCTATTAGACTTAGACAGGTTCTACCTCATAGAATCATAGAACCATAGAGTTGGAAGAGACCACAAGGGCCATCCAGTCCAACCCCCTGCCAAGCAGGAAACACCATCAAAGCATTCCTGACAGATGGCTGTCAAGCCTCTCCTTAAAGACCTCCAAAGAAGGAGACTCCACCACACTCCTTGGCAGCAAATTCCACTGTCGAATAGCTCTTACTGTCAGGAAGTTCTTCCTAATGTTTAGGTGGAATTTTCTTTCTTGTAGTTTGAATCCATTGCTCCGTGTCTGGAGCAGCAGAAAACAACCTTTCTCCCTCCTCTATATGACATCCTTTTCTATATTTGAACATGGCTATCATATCACCCCTTAACATTCTCTTCTCCAGGCTAAACATACCCAGCTCCCTAAGCCGTTCCTCATAAGGCATCGTTTCCAGGCCTTTGACCATTTTGGTTGCCCTCCTCTGGACACCTTCCAGCTTGTCAGTATCCTTCTTGAACTGTGGTGCCCAGAACTGGACACAGTACTCCAGGTGAGGTCTGACCAGAGCGGAATACAGTGGTACTATTACTTCCCTTGATCTAGATGCTATACTCCTATTGATGCAGCCCAGAATTGCGTTGGCTTTTTTAGCTGCTGCATCACACTGTTGACTCATGTCAAGTTTATGGTCTACCAAGACTCCTAGATCCTTTTCACATGTACTGCTCTCAAGCCAGGTGTCACCCATCCTGTATTTGTGCCTTTTATTTTTTTATTTGTTTTTTTGCCCAAGTGTAGTACTTTACATTTCTCCTTGTTAAAATTCATCTTGTTTTGCTTTGGCCCAGTTCTATAATCTGTTAAAGTCATTTTGAAGTGGTGTCATCTGCAAACTTGATCAGGATGCCCTCAAGCCCATCATCCAAGTCATTGATAAAGACTGACCTCCAAAAAACTGGAGGTTTAAAAAAAACAAAACAAAAAACAAACAAACTAAGCATAAATACTGGAGATATCCCTAAAAAGACACTTGTTGTTGTTGTTGTTCAGTCGTTCAGTCGTGTCCGACTCTTCGTGACCCCATGGACCAGAGCACGCCAGGCACGCCTATCCTCCACTGCCTCCCGCAGTCTGGCCAAACTCATGCCAGTAGCTTCGAGAATACTGTCCAACCATCTCATCCTTTGTCGTCCCCTTCTCCTTGTGCCCTCCATCTTTCCCAACATCAGGGTCTTTTCCAGGGAGTCTTCTCTTCTCATGAGGTGGCCAAAGTACTGGAGCCTCAACTTCAGGATCTGTCTTTCTAGTGAGCACTCAGGGCCGATTTCCTTGAGAATGGATAGGTTTGATCTTCTTGCAGTCCATGGGACTCTCAAGAGTCTCCTCCAGCACCATAATTCAAAAGCATAATTCAAAAAGACACTTAGCCTCTTCCTTTATGCAACACCAGTGGACAGGATGTTATATGCTCATTAATGGAAGAACAAAAAAATTCTAACAAAAGAAGAATGGTAATATAAATTATGCAGAACTTGCAAAGATGACAGCAAGGTTAAGGGTTCAAGATGACAGAAGGATATGGGTAGAGTGGGGACTTTTTGACAAGTACCATATATACTTGAGTATAAGCCTAGTTTTTCAGCACACTTTTTGTGCTTTAAAAGCTGCCCTCGGCTTATACTCAAGTCAACCATTCCTTAAGAAGTGTACAAGAACGGCGGTTCTTTACTCTCCCCAGGCAGCTTGTTGCATTCCTGAACTGCTCACATAAATGCAAACTTTAGAACCCAGAAGGCAGAAAGCCTATCAGTTAAGGAAGTATTAAAACCCCACAGGTGCTCACTTTCCCTGGCTCCTGCTTAAACAGGACAGGATCCCAGCCTTCTCTGTATAACACAAGGGAACATTGCACTGTGAGTTAAACCACAGAGCCCTAGGGCTTGCTGATCAGAAGAATGGCGGTTCGAAACCCTGCGACGGGGTGAGCTCCACAGCAGCAAAGGAGGAAGAGGAAGGAGCAGCCCAAATGGCTGCTTTGGGCTGCTCGTTCCTCCTCTACCACAGTGGCAAAGGTGAACCGGCTTATACTTGAGTCAATAAGCTTTCCCACATTTTTGTAGGGAAATTAGGTGCCTCGGCTTATATTTGGGTCGACTTATACTCGAGTATATACGGTATTCAAAGAGATACAACAAACAAATTTCCAAGTAGGGTTAGAAATATGAGCAGCAGTTTAAAACAGTATGGTAAATGTATAGAATGATTTCGGTGGTATTAAAAGGATATGCAGCAAAAAAATGAATAAATAACCATGGAGGGGTGGAGGTGCAAGTCTTTTGATATGAATTTGTATGCCACAACAGCAGCTAGAGTGTTAATAGCCAAGAACTCGAAGACAGAAGAATTACCGACTATCGAAGAATGGCAGATGAAAATGATGGACTATATGGAGCTCGCAGAAATGACCGGGAGAATCCGTGACCAGAGAGACGACGCGGTGGAAAAAGAATGGGGGAAATTTAAACTGTATTTAAAAGAGCATTGTAAGATTTAAAATTAGATTTTTCTTTGAAGATAGGATAGGTTGTAGAAAAGAAGATAGATAGTTAAATGATTAAGTGTTAGGATTAAGATAAGAGATAGAGGTAGATATTGTGATATTGATATAACATAGGTTAAGAGATATGAGATGTTAAAGGAAAAGTTGTTGTTAGAAAATGGATAGTATTAGTTAAAATTGGAAGTTACACAAATATATTTGCAAGGGACGCAGAAGGAGGAGATAGGAGGAAGTCCGATTAAGATGTGAGAAAAATACAATTTGTTTAAAGGTAGAAAGTTTTTTGTAGTTGTTTTGTAGTTGTTATTGTTATAATTGTTGTTGTTATATTTCTATGTTATGTTTAAAAATTTGTTTAATAAATATTAATTTTAAAAAAGTCTTTTGAAATGAGATTAACAAAAGAAACTGAAAAATGTGTCTATTTTGAGTCTGTGGGCTCAAAAAAAGACTTTGGGGTGAGGACAAGTGTTTGAAACTTTACAGGGAAGTAAACATAAGGTCTTGCGTTTCCCCCAAAGGCAAGTGTTTTTCTTCATCTTGACTGGCTTGTGAGATCAAACCATAGCCTTGAACTTTTAAGTGACTAAAACAAAGCAAGAACAGAAAAAGATATAGATACAGTAAAGTGGGGTACTGTTATTATGTTTTCTGTGGGTCCTTAAACATATGGAGATGGCAAGGACTGGAAAGAAAAGGGCATGAAAAGGGACGGGGAATCTGCCGGTTCTTAGACCCGGGCAGGGATTGCTTTGCCCTGGTATCCAAACAATTCACTAAGCAGTCACTGCTCTTTTACTCATTATCAAAAAAACAAAAACAAAAAAACAAACCCTGAAAGACAGGAGCACAATGATGGCTTGTCTCACAGAACTCCCGTAGAAGGTTGCCTGGATGTTTTGCTTCGTAACCTCTCTTCTAGAAGGGCTACCTCTGGGGCCCCTTGCAGACCTGAACCCTAGTGCAGCCACTCCAGTTGTACTCTTATGATTTAGCCATGATGCCAGCTTTCCCTGGTTACATTCTCCCATTCTCCCCATGGGATTAGGGGAATGAGCAAGCCACTTTCCCAGGTTTCATCTCCTCTTCTCCACCTTCCATTTCCCTCTCCCCACTTCTCATCAGACAACTTAATTATTTTGTGCTCTGTTGTTCTCAGCTAACAAAAATTCCCACCAGTTTTCTATTTTTTTAAAAAAAAATTCTGCTTGCATTTAATTATACAATAAAAAAATTCAGTAAAATTTAAAATAAAAAATACTCTTAGCTATCAGAGACATTATTGTGTTCCTATAACTCCGACCTTTCCCTTCTTTCACCTGTCCTTCCATTGCTGGCTTCCTTTACCTCACTCTCTTCTCATCCTCTGGTTTCTTAGACTTCCTTTCTCATCTTCTCTCTTCTGTTATTGGCCCTGCCATTCTTCATGTCTTTGCTCTTACCTGCCATCTCATTGGCTCTTTTATCTCTGTTCCCTCTTTTGTTCTTGGACCTGCTTCCAGCAACCTTGCCCCACTTCTTCCTATATCCTTTTCCCTCTCCCCAGGTGGCTCTGATCCCACCTCCTTTTCTCACCTCTGTTCATTTGCCCACTCCCACTCCCAACCTCTTTTGTGGGGACCTTACATTTCTGGAAGTCCCAGAGGGTGAATGGGGCCGGCCTTAGTTGGGGACCCCCGTTAGGGCACAGTTCCCTTAAAGTCTGGGCTGAGATTATGGATAGAGTTGAACCCATATCCAGCTCCATGCAGCACGGGGCCTCCTCTATCTGTACCTCTACGTAAATTTTCTCTGAGTTGCGATGGGGCAACTAGAATACCTGGCAGTCCGTGATCTCTGTAGAGTTGCTTTGGTGCATTGGGCTGCGTGACCTGGGGCTCTTGGGTCAGTCCTCTGATGCTTGGTGGGCTGACCCTGACACACCCGGGCAATATGTCCCAATTTTCTGCACTGCCTGCACTCCGCCTTGCAGAAATGGCAGGTCCTCCTCTCTTGGCTCTCCCCGCAGCGTGCGCAGTTCCCTCCTTCTCGTCGAGGCAGCTGTGGTGTGTGTGCTGCTTGTGTGGGGTGTAGTGGTTAAGAGTGGTAGACTCGTAATCTGGGGAACCGGGTTCGCGTCTTCACTCCCCCACATGCAGCTGCTGGGTAACCTTGGGCTAGTCACACTTCTTTGATGTCTCTCAGCCCCACTCACCTCACAGAGTGTTTGTTGTGGGGGGGGGAGGGGAAAGGAGAATGTTAGCCGCTTTGAGACTCCTTCGGGTAGTGAAAAGTGGGATATCAAATCCAAACTCTTCTTCTTCTTCTTCTTCACCTCCTCCCTGTCAGATTCTGAGTCGTTGGCAAGGTCTTCGTGGTGGACCCTCAGTTGGGTTGGCAGGCTCGGCCGTGCCTCTTTTGCTGACCTCTTGGCAGCTTTGGTTGCCAGGGCCTCCTCCAGAGCAACCTGGAACGTGAGGTCCTTCTTGGCATAGAGGCATTGTTGCAGCTTCTTGTCCGTCAGGCCACCAACGAGGTGGTCACGAAGCATGTTCTCCAACTCTGAGAAGCTGCATAACTGGGTGGCTTGGCAGAGGAAGGTCACAAACCCAGTTATGGTTTCCCTGCGGGCTTGCCGCTTTGCATAGAAGGCATTTCGGCAAGCTACAATCGAGGGCTGCGGTGAGAAGTGCCCCTTTAGCAGTTCCGTTATTGTTTGGTAAGAAACGTTAGCAACATCTTCAGGCGCAAGGAGAGCCCGGGAGATTTTGAACGTCTCCTCTCCTCAGATGCTGAAGAATGTCGCCATCTTTTTGGCATTTTCTGTGACCTCTTTAGCTTCTAGGAGGAAGTTGAAACGGGTGGCATAACCTTCCGAGTCTCCTGATGCTGGGTTGAACGACGAGAAGCTGCTGTCGGTTGCCATTCTGAGTTCCTTGGGTCCTGGAACTGAAGCCTGGATGCATGATGCGATGCAGCGGTGCGGCAGGTGGTGGTGCTGCGGTGCAGTGTGTGGCGGTCAACTCAGCAGGATCCCATCCTCGTCGCCAGTGTGAATTTCATGCTCTTTATTGAGCTTGTAGTAGCAAAAGAAGAAGAATGTCTGTTTCCCCAAAACGTCTGCTATAAATGCAGTTACAGGTAGGTAGCCGTGTTGGTCTGCCATAGCCAAAACAAAACAAAACAAAAAAAAATCCTTCCAGTAGCACCTTAGAGACCAACTAAGTTTGTTCTTGGTATGAGCTTTCGTGTGCATGCACACTTTTTCAGATACACTGCTATATATACATTATTCACACAATGGGCCTTGCGTGATTGGCTACTTCTGGGCTGCTCCTGTAGGCCAATCAGGTTGCGGATTCACTTCCTCCAGAAGCCTGATTGGCTGCTCTTGCAAGCCAATCAGGTTGCTGATTCACTTCCACCTGCAGACCAATCAGATTGTTCTAGCTTTCAGCTCAGTACATAGCATCAATCTTCTATGCCTCCTATCAGTGGCAGAGGAAGCCTCTGCGCTGCCCGGAGGGGCACACGGAGGCACCCCCCTGGGGCTGGGTATCACGACGTCACGATGCATGTCGGGATGGGCTGTGCATGCGCGGAAATGCCGCGCATGCGCAGTCCATTGGCCTGGCGCTGCTGCTCCCACGACGACCAGGGGAGCAGCACAGATGGGGTGCTGGGTGGTGGGGAGTGGCGGGAGGGGCTGCCAAATGTCACCCCCCTCCCCTGGAACCCGGGGCGCAGCGCCCCCTATGCCCTGCCCTTCCTACGCCACTGCCTCCTATCTCTAGCTTTCTTTCTTACCTGCCATTGCACTCCTCACCCCACTCCCATTTGTTTACCCTGCATTTGGGCATCAATGTATGTATGTGTAGTTCTAATTCTATTTTTTTGCAGGGGGTTATGTATTTGGAATTTTAAGCAGCTCCCCCTCTTAAATCCTTTTGCACACCTTGGAGTTCCCCACAGCTGGTGCTGTTTGAGCTGCCAAAGTATCTGCTTTAAGACACTCTCAGAGGGCTGGTTACAGAGTGCACCAAGACGTAGGAAATAGGCAGAGAAGCAATATTTTACAAGATTCAGCAGTAGGCAGAGGTGGCGAGGAATAATGAATGCAGCAACAGCTGCAAAACTGGCAGTGGGGGGATATGAGGGCTGCGTATAGATTGCCCTTATATTATATGATGCTGAGTAGTTGAGTATGTTGCTGTTTTATTGTCTTTTCATATGCATTTTGAAATTAGATATTAGACTTAAATGTTATCAACAATTAAATTTGTTATATAAATCAGGATCAACTGCTTTGAGAGCCCATTATATAGAAAAGCAGATTAAACTTCTATTTTGAATTTCCCAAGTCAAATTCTGACATCCTTGCCTCTTATCCTCTTTTGTACTTTAGCTCTTTCCTACCACAGCTCTAAATACCTAAGTGCCCTGCTTAACAATTGTGGATCATGAGCAAAAGCATTGGTTCTATGCTTGTTACCCTGCAACAACAGAGGGAAACACAACCTTTGTGTACCTTCTGATCTGTTTCATTTCAGGGAGTGGTACACTGGCTGGTCTTACTGAAAGGTGACTTTTGACAGGTGTGTGAAGTGGCACAGTAGGGGGATTGTGAAAGGAAGAATACCAGTTATTGCTACAGGTTGATGATGTCTTAACTCTGGCTGCGCCAAAGGCTTTCCTCTACTTTCCCCTGTTTTCTTCCCCTTCAAAAAATACTTTTTCTGCCTCATTTTAAGGGATTGTAGAATTTCAGTGGGTGTAGGATTTTGACCTTGACATATCATTGAGTGGTGGCTGAGAGTGTGTGTATCTTTCCAGTAAATATTTATCCAGCATTTTGTATCCTCCCTGCCTGCTCATACTTCCTGGTCTTGAAATACAGTAAGTGTAAGAAAACCCCCACAGTTTTCTTTCCCTTTGGATCATTTTCAGATGCACTGGCTTTCTGATTAATTGATGGGGAATGGTCAGGAGACATTTTTGGCACAGTGCACCTTGGTGCTTCACAACTGGATGGCTGAGGGTGCTTTGTGAGGAACAGAGTTGTGACTATAGCAGCAGCTGGGGAAAGCATAATATACCATGATATAGATCAGCCTCAACATTTCACAAACAGTAGGCAGTGAAGTAAGGAGTGCTTAGAGGAGGCAAGGAAGCTCTGGGTAAATGGTTTGCAAATTGTTTTCTAGAAGCATTCCAGCTTCCTTACTGTCTACCTCAGTAATGGTAAGCAAGCATCCTTGTTAGATTATGCAAGGTGGCTGGTCAGGTGTACCCCATTGTTGGTCTTTCTTCTGTTGATAGAAGAGAAGGTACAGCAATTTGTGGCCCACCTTTCTGCACTTTGAGCTGCTAGGCAAGATGCAGAATTTCTAGATAGAGTAGGGTGGACTGTGCTGAAACAGCAATACAGATGGGGTGCCCCTACAGAGAAGGAAGATTGCCCATTGCAGGTTGATCTGAAAGTGGAGGATACTGACACCAGTCCCTTGTCGTGGTCAGTTCACTTCCTGTTGAAATTTCAGCTTTCAGCACCTTTTCTCTTCTGCAGAGGTTGAGTTTCCAGATAGTTCTGCTGGATTTTCTGGCTGATTAAACTGACACTTCTGTCAAAGCCCTGGGCCAACCTCTGGAACATCAGAATGGCTTGGGCAGTTGACATGATTGCCCCTAAGCACCCTCTCCCACTTCATGAAGCCCATTTGGCTCCCTAGTATACTCCAGAGCTTAGGGCAAGGAAACAAGCTGGGAGATGGTTTAAAGGCAAGTAGAGGAAAATTCCAGTTGAATGCAATTGAACTCAGGGGGGAGCTCATCATCGAGCCTACCTAGTGGCAGTGAAGGCAGTGCCTCCAGTGTATTTTCATTGTGCTGTCCAACATAGCTTTTCTGGGTAGTGCAGGACCTTATATTGTCTGGCCCAAAGGAGGTGACAGAACCAAAGGTAGCTCACTGTGACTTGTTTGCAAAGCATTTTGAGGATAAAATTGCTTATATCTGCATTGACTACACTGTTACAGATGAATCTTGAGAGGTGTCCAGAGCACTGTCTACTCCTTTTATATTGGATGGGTTTCAGTTAGTAAGGCTCAAGGATGTGCTTGGATCGGTCAAGGTGACCACTTGCTCCCCTTGGCTGATAAAAACTAGCAGGGAGGGGACAGCTGGCTGGGCTTGGGAGATGAGTAACACCTCCTGGCAAGATACTCCCTGCCTGGTTGAAAGAGGCAGTGGCAAAACCATCCCTGAATTTGGAAAAAACTTAGTAATTATGAGCCAGTTGCAAAGCTTCCATTCTTGGGCAAAATTATTGAGTGGGTGGATGCAGATCAGATCAATTGCTCTTAGAGGAAACTGATTTCCTAGATCCATTGAGTTTAGGCCTGGTTTTAGTGCAAAGACTGCTTTGGTCGCTCTGTAGGATTACCTCTGTCGAGAAAGAGACATGGGAAATATGTCCCTGTTAATTCTCCTCAACCTTTCAGCAGCTTTCCATGCCATTGACCATGGTATCCTTCTGGGGCAGCTGCCCTAATTGAGGGTAGGTGCACTGGCGGAGGAAGGCGGGTACGGGGGGTGCGGTGTCAGCTATGAGGGTGGGTGACATCGCCGCACTACCACCACCCCACTCACTGCACGGGGGGCGAGTCACTAGGGATGCTGCTGCCACAGGTGGCTAGCAGTGCCCCCCCCAGCTCTTGTTGCACAGACAGCTAGTGGCGCCACTCCCGATGCTTGCCGTGTGGGCGGCAGGCAGCAAGGGAAGCTTGCCGCATGGGTGGCAAGCGGTGCCCCCCCCCACGCTCGCTGCACAGGTGGCAGGAAGCCAGGGATGCTCACTGTGTGGGCTGCTATTCCCGCCCCTGTGGGCTGGCTAGCCCTGCCCACGCACCACTCCGGGTGCCGGGGCAGGTAGCTCCACCCCTGGGTGGGTGCCACTGTCTTGCAGTGGTTCTGGTCCTACTTGGATGGTAGTTTCCAGAAGGTGTTTAAAAAGTTGAAGGAACAATGGTCCAAACGTAGTTTCAAAACTGGTCTGAGCAATGTGCACAAAGCAGAGTGTGCATTCCAGCAGAGAATGTACCATATTGGCCCAAATATAAGCAGCACCCCCAAATAAGCCTCACTTTTAAAATTCAGGGGGCGGGGTATTTAAAAAGACAATAACCAAATATGAGGCGCTCACTTAAAATTGGGTTACAGGGTGAAAGTTATCAAGGCAAATCACTATTCAATTGCTAAAATTCTGCAGGCACTCACACCCATAAATGGCAAATGAAGTCCCAAGCTCGCAAATTGGCAATAAAACATTTTTTGTTCCATTTTACCATATGTCTGTTTCAGCTGCAATATTGTAAATGCCAGTTTTTGTAAGGTTGTGAATTTAAGTCACACTTTAACTTTTCACAGTCGGAATTTGGGGGGAGGGGGGAAACCCGAGGCTTATATTCAGGCCAATACTGTATGGTAAAAAGGTTGCTCGAGCTGTTCTCCTATCACAGCCTCTGCATTACACACAAATTATTCTCTATCAGGACATCGAAGGTCAGGTCACTGACACCAACTGGACTTGATTGTTACCTGGCAATTGGCATTGTCAACAACCAACCACTGGAGACTTGGTCTGAGACTCTTCTTTCTTGCCTCACCTACACAACTGGCATCACTGCACATTCAGTTCTTTGCACTCCAAGAGATTTGTGATACAGTAAGCTCCCATAGCTTATTGCTTCTGGACACACCTTAGTGAGAAACATGTTTGTCTAGATTTCTTAAACTTAACACTCTGATATTAACCAGGGAGTTCAGCACATGCTTAAACACATTGCTGGTTTTTAATCTGATTTTAATCTGTTGTTTTATTCTGTTGCTAATTATATATTATTTTAGATTTTAGGCTTACACATTGCTATAGTTTTATGTTTTACTGCTTTCTTTGTGGTGTTAGCTACCCTGAAAACTATTGTTGTTGGGTGGTATCTGAATAGAAACAAAATAATTCTTTCTGATCAAAAGCAGTGAAACTTCAAAGTTTCTCATTAATTTCTGATTATGTATTTTATGAGAGGGAAGCTTTATGGGAGAAAGTAACTTGTTGAATCCTGGACATTCTTTATCCAATTTATGCTAAACTTTCCAGAGCACATATGCAAACCCAAACATAGTTCCAAGGGGGTAAGTATCATTGTACATCCATCCTTTAGGAGACAACTCCTGTTTCCTGTTCTCCAACCAGTTATTAACTATCCACTAAGTCCGTGCTCTCCCTTTAAAAAAAGCACTCCAGTTTGCATTCTGCAGTATATTTGGAATCCTGTATTGCTGTCATCTGTAAGTGATTATTCTCGGAGTAGCTTTTCCAAAAAAGCATAGTAAAGATGACCAGAATATCCATAGAAAGGAGTATTTCAATCTCCAGCCCTAGGTTTATTGTAAGAAGTAGCACAGATGTTTTTGTCTGAGAACAGAATCTTGGGTTGCACATTAACATATATGAATTCTGGTGTCACCATAAGGAGGAAATAGAACTTGATCTGAAGGTGAATTTCTGGATTCCTTACACTATTATGAACATCTCAGTGCACAATCCCTTCCCTCAGCAACCCAGTGGAAGCTACGACCAGGAAAAGAACAAATATGGATAAGCAGTGATTAATTACAGTGAAATTTTAGATCTTAAAGGACAGGAATGAAAACTGAGAAATGTGGAGAATTAAGAAATCTGGTTATGGATTGGCTACAGATACATCAGATTAATGGATTGTTTAAGATTGACAGGAAAAATGGCTTTGCAGAACAAAAGTCTCAGTTTACCTATTAGATACAAATATAAAAGTATTGTCCTGTAAAATAATTAAGGGATATTGGGAAACTATATATAATGAATTAGAAAAGATACATTAAAAAGCTTTCCCCAAAACACCTGATATTTTCCTCTTGGGGATGGTAACAATGGAGGTTCCCCCCCCCCAAAAAAAGAGGTTATCACTATATGCCACTGCTGCAGCTAGAACCTTATTGTCACAAAGGTGGAGAACTGTCAGGCAGCAGAGGAACCAACCCCCACATCCGGTTGCCAGGAACGGATAAGACAAGGGAAAGTCCTTACCATCTGCTTTTTATTCAATATTTACAGAGAGAGGCTTGGAATGCAGCCTCTTGGAATAATGGCGTTCTTCCAAGTGACTCTCTACCCCCCTTTTTCACTCGCATCCTCATTCGTCATCCTCATCACCTCCTCCATGGGCTCTGACAAGTGCCCTCTGTCTCTGAGCTCTTTGCTCCCCTTCTTTCAAGGCTCGCCAGGTTCTGGGGGACGGTGGGTCTGGAATGCTTTCTAGTGATAATGTGTCAGCCAGCTGCTCTGGCCCTGTCTCCTCCTCCTCCTCCTCTCCCATTATTTCCCAACTTGCCCCCTCATCTTCCTCTGAGCTGTGACCCTCCCTCAAACTCCTGTTATAATTCTGAACTGTCTTCCTCTTCTCTGGAAGGGTCAGGCTGGGGAGGTGGCAAGAACAAGTCTAGTACCCACCAAAGAAGAATGGCAGTGTAAAATGTTCGAATATGCTGAACTGGCTGATCCGATAAACAGGATAAGAGAAAACGAACATAAGGAATGGATAATGTTTATTTCAAGAACCAGTATAGACAGAAACATAGCTTAGCAGGTCTCAAGTAATAGACAAGAGCATTTAATAGATAACAAATTGGATGATTAAAATAATAATAATAATAATATTTATTATTTGTACCCCGCCCATCTGGCTGGATTTCCCCAGCCACTCTGGGCGGCTTCCAACAGAAACCAAATACAACAATATCAAACATTAAAAACTTCCCTAAAAAGGGCTGCCTTCAGGTTTTTTCTGAATGTCAGGTAGTTGTTTATTTCCCTAAAAAGATGCAAATTACGTGGAGTAGTAAAGGAACCAGGAAAGTATTTGGTTCGAAGTTATAAGTGGGACAGGGGGAGGGAGGGGGTTCCTGTTTTTGAAAATGCAAATTATTATTTTTTTATTTTTTATTTTTTTAAAAAACACCCTTCCCTCAGCAAAATGCAAATGTAGGTATGGGGCATGCCCAAATGGGTTGCCAAACAATGTGACAGTTCATTTTCTTCAGGTTGTAGAGAGAGGTCACATAACAGTAAGATCCTGCTTCACAGAAATCAGCTCTGGTACCAAGACCACAGAGTCTAGGGATGACGGGAAAGGAATATTGTGACGCACACAAGCTTTGTAAGACAGAGAGACAGAACAGAAGGTTTGCTTCTCAACAAAGTAGTCTTTGTTTATAAGCAACACTACTTGGGCAGCAACCAGTAAGGCCCATTTTGCAACCTAAAAATTTATAAAGCCATCAATACCTCATTAACATGACACTCTCTGAGGCCTACATGGCTTCATTCAATGTGTATCCAAGTTAATGGAGCATGACTGAGCAGGTGTTGCTTGCTTAACTCTGTTGTAACACTAATGAAAGGAGTGGAAAGTCTGTGTGTTCTTGCCTCTCTGTGTTGTAGTTACCCAAGACTGATCTCTTACTAGTGGGAATGCTCTCCTGTGCATGGGCCAGGAGTTTGTTAGCAGAGGGTATTAAAAATAATGGAGCACAGAGGGGGGAAATGTAAGAAATGAGGATATTCCCAGGTATTATAATTAGTAATATAATCTCCCTCGGGCAGGAGATATAGAAACATGATAAGCCGCACCAACAGGTTAAAGAACAGTTTCTACCCATGGGCCGTGAGGCTACTGAATGAAAGACAGCAACATTGCAGCTGACGTTTGGGGTTGGTGGTAGTATGACAGCACATAGACACAAGGACTGAGAGATTGTGGGGGGGAGGGGGGCTCGTTTAATCTCACTGTAAGCATGTGATACAGTGACAATAAAGTATTTCTATTTCTATTATGACTTGTACCAAGGGTAACTCAATTGCAGGATTATTTAAGTACAATAGACCTTTGGCTCTTTAAACAACCTATGGCCTTTTAAACTGTGGGGGTATTGTTTTTGTTCATTACTATGGTATGTATGTTTGCGTTTTTATACTGTAAATCACCCTGTGATCCTCGGATGAAGGAAAGAACTTTCTGGCAGCAAGAACTGTTTGACAGTGGAATGGTCTCCCTCTGGAGGTGGTGGACTCTCCTTCCTTGGAGGTGTTTAAGCAGAAGTTGGATGGCCATCTGTCATGGATGATCTAGTTGAGATTCCTGCATTGTAGAAGACCCTCAGGGTCCCTTCCAAATCAACAATTCTGTGATGCAACTGGCAGGCTGGCTCAATGGCTTAATGAGGGTGCTGCAATGAATGTAAGAATCTTGCATATATTGTGTTTGGCAATGAAGGTGCTCAGCCCTTATTAAAATGAGATTAAAGCCTCTGTGATTGGGGGAGGTAGCAATAACTTCATTGACATGGATTGATGTAACCTCTGGAGGCGTGGATGTGGGTGGATGCCTGTCTTGTGGTTCTGTTGAAGACCTGATTGGCTTGCAGAATGGGGGAAACAACCAAGTTGATTGACAGAGTTGTCCTCAAATGGCCTAACTTAACTGGAATAGCTCAAACTCCTAGGTTTTTGGGGGAGCTGGGATTGATGATGCTTTCAGGATATTGTGAAAGACTTGTAATACATCTAAGTCTGGGCTAGGACTCAATCATTTATTTATTTATATTGAAGTTGTATATATA
Organism: Lacerta agilis; assembly: GCF_009819535.1. Lineage (NCBI taxonomy): Eukaryota > Metazoa > Chordata > Lepidosauria > Squamata > Lacertidae > Lacerta > Lacerta agilis. Next base: position 121,666 of record NC_046316.1, on the reverse strand, counting down.
TCACTTTATTACCAGTTTCACACTTTCTGTATGTGTGTCTTCTGATTTTTTTTTTTTGATGCATACAAGCAGAATAAAAAGATAGGAATTTGGTTAGTATGTCATCAGTATTGAATCTTTTCTTGTTTATTTCAGTTTCTTTTAAGAGTTAAAATTTTATTCCTTGTTTATGTTCTTCCTCAATTTATTTGCCATAATTGTTGGATTTTTATTTTCAAATTTATAAAATGATTGATTTAATGCATTATCCTTCCTTCTTTCATTCTTTCTCTTTTTTATTTTGTGAGGGTAAAAGGTTCAACTGTTGATTTGTGCTGATGTTCTAATTCATATATAGATTTTAGTAAATTCATTCTCTACATTTCTAAGCTGTTTCATTTTGCAGTTTCACTGATCATTGTTAATCTAATTACTAATGTTAAAGTTTCCCAGCAGGGATGTTGGTCAGAAATACAGGACTATGATCAGAAACACACAAGTAATCAATTATAACTAATATAAGGGTGGGGTTAAGGTAATCTGAAATTAAAATACTATTTATTATATAATATATTATATCTGTTTGGGGGGAAAGTATACTCTCATTCTTTAGGATGCTGGAATATTTAGGAATCAAACTTTGTTTTTCAATTAATAAGAATATGCTGAATTAGAATAATTTGATTTGTTGGATTTATGTATTTTTTATCCAATTGCTTATTAAAAATAATATTAAATACCCCTCTTGAAAAATTATTGATTGAAGCAGTAAATCGGATTTTAAAAGTTAACTGGGCATAAAATAGATCCCATCATATACTTATTATACACAGCAGCAAATAATGTTCAGCATTTTTTCCTTTCATTGGTTTCTTGAAGACATATAATTTTGTACCTTTTTGAATTTTAAGCTAGAACCCAGTCTGTTAATGCTTCATGACAGAATATTGAGGTTAGACATGAGCTTGATAAAATAGCATTCAAAATATATATTAATATACTTGGAAAATATTAGAAACATGGTATTTCTCCTAGCGTAACAATATATGTTGTTCTTACATTTGTAATTGCAGTGACTTTTTAATCAAATAACAGGAAAGGTATTATTTATCTAGTCTGTCCTTTATATAGATATTTGTTGGCTCTTCATTTCTGTATATTTTCTCATATATATATAATATAAATGAATAAAACCAATGTAATGTTTGTTTATAAAAAGCACAAGACAATGCATTGGAGCCAGATAGAAATTAATTGATGGGAACTCAGCACAATATCATTGAACAGCATGATGCTATATTGATGCTGCAGTTGAGATAGGTAGAGTTTATAATCTGTTTCTTTATTCACACTTCAAGAAGGTTTGGCTTTGAATTGAGAAATACATAAGTAAACGAGTACTCTACAGGATCATTAAAGACCTTCATACAATTTATTAAATCCTTCATACAATTTATTTAAAATTGGGACAATTGTCAAAGATACTTAATTTCTGAAAACTGAGTTACAATGCAATACTATGGGAGTTTACCCTGAAGTAAGCCCTACTATATTCATTGGGGTTTACTTCTATTTAAGTTACAGGTAGGTAGCTGTGTTGGTCTGCCGTATTCGAAACAAAAAAAAATAAATTCCTTCCAGTAGCACCTTAGAGACCAACTAAGTTTGTTCTTGGTGTGAGCTTTCGTGTGCATCAGGGTCATACCAAGAACAAACTTAGTTGGTCTCTAAGGTGCTATTGGAAGGATTTTTTTTATTTTTTATTTTGTTTCTATTTAAGTGTATAGGATTGCAGGAATGTGAAGCAAGAACTTCGCAGGTGAAGTAATTAGGGTTAATTTGGCATTTTGATTATAATCACAAAACAGAACAAGGCAAGGAAATGTTTTGTAACAACTACAAAGGAAACATGCAGCATTCCTTTGTGTTACAATGCCTTTGCAACTGAAATGCATTGGCCTGAATCACATTTAAGGGGTGGAAGGATTTGTCTGTTTAAGTTCATTGTTTCTCATTTTTCCAACCTTAAATTTAGTTCTCCATTTTGTAGGAATTTGGTGGTGGTGTTTTTAATCCTCATGAAGATTCAACAGCAATTTAATGAGATATTTTACCAATTTTTACTAAGGTATTTCCCTAATGTAATGCATTTTGTATGTTATTTTCACAAATATCCTCACTTTTATGCACACTTTCCCAGAAATAAATGTTGATTGTCAACCTGCATCACAAAATTCAAATAAGTGTGAACTGTGGGGTTGGAAGGGACTACGAGGCTCATGCAGTCCAACCCTCCACAGTGCGAGAATCTTTTTGCCCTATGTGGGACTCACACCTATGACCCTGAAATTAAGAGTCTTATGCTCCAGCCAGTGTGAGAGCCACACCATACATAATTTTATAAACTTCTATAATGTCACCTCTTACTTCCTTTGTCTCTAAGAGAGCCAGTGTGGTGTAGTGGTTAAGAGCAGTAGACTCGTAATCTGGTGAACCGGGTTCGCGTCTCCACTCCTCCACATGCAGCTGCTGCGTGACCTTGGGCTAGTCACACTTCTCTGAAGTCTCTCAGCCCCACTCACCTCACAGAGTGTTTGTTGTGGGGGAGGAAGGGAAAGGAGATTGTGAGCCGCTTTGAGACTCCTTCGGGTAGTGATAAAGCGGGATATCAAATCCAAACTCTTCTTCTTCTTGACCTATTTAACACTGTTTTGGAAACTGCAAATTTGATAGACTGAGATTTAAACGCATGCTTGAATTTCTTGCCCATCCCTAACTGATACCTTCTCTCCATTGGATTGCATACTCAACTGGGATTTAGCAACTTCCCAGTAGTCAAATGCATTTCCAAGTGTAGGAGGGTGAAATAAGAACTGTACAATTATGAAACCTATCCCTATAAATTATAGTGGAGCTATGGTGAATTATGCAAAAGCTGCTTACATCATTTGCCAGGACCATTCCATAGGTTGATCCTGATGACAGAGACAATGATGCAGGCTTTGGGAGTTTATGAAGAGATTAAAAGAAACTTCAGCAATTACCACCCAAGTTGATCCAGAGGAAGTGGTATGGCAGTTCCTTAGAGCCTGGGCATGTTTGCAAGACACGGTACTACAAGCTTACAAATAGCCACTTACCTCTGGTAAGTAAAGAATACTTCCAGGTGAGCAGGCTGGGGAGTGTTTTTCTAAAATGGATGGGAATGGGTCCTTCCCCCCTCCCCAAGGTATGGACAGTTGAGCTACTAAAGATTTTTGTGGGCTTGTAAATTTTGTGGACTTATTTGTAAGCCTGGAGTTCTTCAGCTGAGAAGCTGTTGGATTTGGTTGGGGTGTCTGGGTTAAAATCCCTGTTCAGCCATGGGCAATCTTTGGTAAATCATTTTCTCCTGTCTGACATCCCTCACAGAATTGAAGTGACAGAAGGACCATAGTATAAATAATAATGAACCTGAGCTATGTGTTCATTCATACCTATGCCTATGCAAAACTTGCTGAAGGCAGACCTTGTTTTGCATCTGCCTATTTCCCCCCTCTCTCAGATAAATGCACAATGCTCAGATGCAAAAGAGTGAGTGGAAAACCCTCTGGAAAGCAAACATGAAATTTACGGCATGTTACACCATTAAAGAAAACATGCTAAAGATGCAATACAGATGGTATCTCACCCCATCAAAGCTTTCAAAGATGTACAAAAATATATCAAATAACTGTTGGCGGTGCGGTGAAAGTAATGGAGATATGTATCACATGTGGTGGACATGCAGAAAGATCAGAGAGTTTGGAATCTTATTTATGATGAGCTGAAAAAGATCTTTAAGTTAACATTCTTTAAAAAGCCAGATGCCTTCCTACTGGGTATTTTAGGTGAAGACATTCCAAAAAAATTAAGAGAAATCTTCCTATATGCCATGGCTGCAGCCTGAACACTGGTTGCTATGAATTGGAAAGGGGGAAGTTCCAACTTTATCAGATTGGCAAGGCAAATTACAAGAATATATGGAAATGGTGCAATTGACCAATAGACTGAGGCAATACAAGACAATCATTTATTCAAAAATGGGATATGTATAAGAGTTACTTACAAAAATATAATATAAAAGAAGTGCCATGGTCAGATCACTTCTTGGTGCAACTGGACTTCTCCATGGCCCTTCCCCTCTGCAGGGAGGTGGGACCGATTCAGATGGTCCGCCCCGCCATTTAATGGATCCAAATGGTTTCCAGAGAGTGGTAGGGGATGTTTTATCCCATGTTGATTGCCTTTCAGCTAATTCCCTGGTGACCCACTGGAATGTGGAGTTAACCAGGGCTACTGACTGTTTGGCTCTGAAGCACCCTCTCTGATTGCATGGAGCCCGGACAGCCCCATGGTTTTCCCCGGATCTGAGGGCAATGAAACAATCATTGAGACGGCTAGAGCAGACCTGACCAGACACAGGTTAGAGCTCAATGTGGTAGCGACGGCAAAGAAAACTTTCTTCACCGCCTCTATTGCATCTGCTGAAAACAGCAGCAGGAGACTTTTTCAGGTGGTCCGGAATTTAGCGGAACCAACTGCTCCATCAGGGCCCAGTACGGGCCACATAATCTCCTGCAATGATTTTGCAAAGTTTTTCGCAGATAAAGTCACTCAGATTCAGGAAGAGGTAGATTCCACCTTGGGAGCAGGGCCGGGGTGGGAGAGTGCTAGAGTCCTGTCTAGTCCAGTTGCGTGGGATCAGTTCCAATCTGTTACCTCCGAGGATGTGGACAGGCTGCTTGGACGAGTGAAACCAACCACCTGTCTCCTTGATCCTTGCCCATCCTGGCTAATAAAAGCTAGCTGGGAAGGGCTGGCGATGGGCTTCACCGGGTGGTGAATGCTTCTCTCTGTGAGGGAGCCTTCCCAGCCCCGCTGAAAGAGGCAGTTATTAAACTGCTTCTTAAAAAACCATCTTTAGATGTGGCCAATATGGCCAACTATCGCCCAGTCTCAAATCTTCCATTCTTGGGCAAGGTGATTGAGCGAGTGGTTGCTGAACAACTCCAGGCATGCCTGGAAGAAGCGGACCATTTGGATCCCTTTCAGTCGGGATTCAGGCCTCATCATGGGGCTGAAACTGCCTTGGTCGCCCTGGTCGATGATGTTCGGCGGGCTAGGGACAAAGGTGAGAGCTGTTTCCTAATTCTTGTGGATCTCTCAGCGGCTTTTGACACCATCAACAATAACATCCTTCTGGACCATCTAGAGGAGTTGGGAGCTGGGGGCACTGTTATACAGTGGTTCCGCTCCTTCCTCCTGGGCCGTGTTCAGAAAGTGGTGGTCTGGGATGAGTGTTCAGACCCCTGGGCTCTCACTTGTGGGGTGCTTCAGGGTTCTGTCCTCTCCCCCATGCTTTTCAACACCTATATGCAGCTGCTGGGAGAGATCATCAGGGGGTTTGGGCTGGGTGTTCATCAGTATGCGGGTGATACCCAGCTCTACCTCTCTTTTAAATCAGAACCAGTGAACGCGGTGAAGGTCCTGTGTGAGTGCCTGGAGGTAGTTGGAGGATGGATGGCAGCTAACAGATTGAGGTTGAATCCTGACAAGACAGAAGTACTGTTCTTGGGGGACAGGAGGCGGGCAGGTGTGGAGGACTCCCTGGTCCTGAATGGGGTAACTGTGCCCCTAAAGGAGCAGGTGCACAGCCTGGGAGTCATTTTGGACTCACAGCTGTCCATGGAGGCACAGGTTAATTCTGTGTCCAGGGCAGCTGTCTATCAGCTCCATCTGGTACGCAGGATGAGACCCCACCTGTCCGCGGACTGTCTCGCCAGAGTGGTACATGCTCTAGTTATCTCTCGCTTGGATTACTGCAATGTGCTCTACATGGGGCTACCTTTGAAGGTGACCCGGAAACTACAACTAATCCAGAATGCGGCAGCTAGACTGGTCACTGGGAGCAGCCTCCGAGACCACATAACACCAGTCTTGAAAGACCTACATTGGCTCCCAGTAAGTTTCCGAGCACAATTCAAAGTGTTGGTGCTGACCTTTAAAGCCCTAAACGGCATCGGTCCAGTATATCTGAAGGAGCGTCTCCACCCCCATCATTCTGCTCGGACACTGAGGTCCAGTGCCGAGGGCCTTCTGCCGGTTCCCTCGCTACAAGAAGCCAAGTTACAGGGAACCAGGCAGAGGGCCTTCTCAGTAGTGGCACCCGCCCTGTGGAACGCCCTCCCACCAGATGTCAAAGAGAAAACCAACCAGCAGACTTTTAGGAGACACCTGAAGGCAGCCCTGTTTAGGGAAGCTTTAAATGTTTAATAGATTATTGTATTTTAACATTCTGTTGGAAGCCGCCCAGAGTGGCTGGGGCAACCCAGCCAGATGTATAAATAAATTATTATTATTATTATTATTATTATTATTATTATTATTATTATACCTATGGCAGCATTTGAATGACCCTTGTTTAAAGTAATTGTTAAGAAGGTATTAGAAGTAATTGTTGTAAGAAGGTATTAGAAAATACAGAAAGCGTAAGGTTAAGTACATGTTAAGTACATTCAACACTAGAAAGAAAGTTTGCATCAGGAAATGATAGGAAGTCTATTTTATGTTAATAAAAAGATAGGAAAAAAGAGACTATAAATTTAAACTAAGTTTAATTTTTGTGAATTCAAAGAATAATATCAGTACATGGTTGTTTTCATTTTTGTTGAATTAAGGGTGTGTATATTATGTACATTATTTATGAATTTCAATAAAGTTATGTAACTTTTTAAAATATACTAGCTGGCCCGGCCACGCGTTGTGGTGGCTTTTTCATGAAATGGAATATATATATATATATATATATATATATATATATATATATATATATGTAAACTGTCCATGCCCACAGCTTCTCCCGTTGAATTTCCGCCTGCCTTCTCTCCGTCTTTCCCCCTATTTCTGCCTGCTACCTTCCCCTCCCCCGCACTTTCCCTGGTCACCCTGAAACTCTATTGCTTACTACTGTATAATTGCAAATGGAGCTCGCGCTCTGGAAAGCGGCAGTCGATTGCTGTGGCCTGGGAAGGCGCACATGCACACGCAGATGGCTTCTTCGGGGGTTGGTGGCCTCCATTTTTGCCCCGCGTTACCATAGCAACCTAGCCTCGCAGCAGCCTGGCTTCTCTCCTGTCTCTTGAGGTTTGGTCGTGTAGTAGCAGCTCTATCGCCCCCCCCCCCGACCCCCCACCTCTCTGCGAACAGCTGCCTGCTTGTTATGTGTTGTCGGGCCCCTTGAGGCAGCGGCTGAAAGTTAGGCCGCAAATGGTGGACAGCCGCTTGAGGCGGCGGCTGTAAGTTGTCACCTCGGGAGTTGGGTAGCGCCTTTCTATTGGTTGCTGGTTGTGATGTCAGTGCTGTTGCTGGTGACATCTAATAGGCACACCAATTTTTTGCGTTTATTCTTTATTTTAGGTATGTCAGGTGTGGTTTTTTTGAAATTTAATTATCCTATGTTATTCCCTGTTGGTCATGGAATGCTGTGTCCTAATTTGATGCTGTTTGGTCCAGCAGTTACGGAGCAAGTTGGTAACACCCGCGCACGCAATGGGATCATTTATATATATATATAGATATATATATAAGTCACATAAAAATTGAAATTACAGATCACCAGTTAACTATTACAGAAACCAACTGTCTTAATTGTTTGCATTATCATAGAAATGTTTTCAGCAATCATTAAAAGGTTAACACGGAAGGCATTAATTATTGGAAGAGCATTCCACAGGTGTCAGTTTCATGTTGCTGACAAACCAGTTTCACGAGCTCAGCACTCCTACAGGTGACCTCAGTGAAGTGTTCAAAAGAAGATCCTGCTGGATCAGTCCAATGGCCCATCTAGTCCAGCCTCCTGTTCTCACAGTGGCCACGCAGATGCCCATTGTGGGAAACCCACAAGCAGGCCTCAAGCACAAGAGACCTCTGCCCTCCTGAGACTTCCAGCAACTGGTATTTAGAAACATTACCACCTCTGACTGTGGAGACAGGGCATAGTTGTCATGACTAGGAGCCACAGATAGCCTGGCTCTCCATGAATTCACCCAGTCCTCTTCTGAAGCCATCATGTCAGGTGATTCCTAAGGTGCCCTGAACCGAAGTTCTTCAGGACTTTGTAAATTCATACAAGGATCTTGAGCACTCGGGTTGCACTGCAATTTTCTTCTTAAGAGACTAGATTTTGATGGTGTCCAGTGATTTATTAGGCATTTGAGCTTATCCTGCATCTCTGTTGACATACCTTTAGCTGTTACCTTTCCAGTCAGACTCATTTTAGCTACATTTTAAAATCAGTCTTACAATTGTTATATGTGTGCACGTGTGTGTGTGTGTGTGTGTGTGTGTGTGTGTGTGCTGTTCCATTCATACAATCATATTTTATTCTATTTTGTGTCTTCCTTGCCCCATTTTTTTAACACTGGAGTTTAAAAATCATTTTAGTGCAACTGATTTTTCAAAATTGGTTTTTTTTCTAAAGGTAAAATATATAATCTAATGGTGTGTCGGATGAATGGACCTTTCTCTGCCCACACACATCGGCCATGTGTGAGTGGAAGATACTGAGTGTGAGTGGAAGATACAAATAACTTGCCATTCTAAGGGCTCATCCAGACTTCCTTTTATGCCACTTTTCTATGCACTTCAAAGCACTTTTTTATTTTTTGGCCCAGCACTTTCCCCGCAAAAACCCACTCTTTACCCCTCAATCAGAATAAATGGCAATTCATGGATTGCCATTTCCTCTGATTCAGCAATATAAAGAGTGGGTTTTTGCAGGGAAAGTGTCAATACCTGCCAAAAAATGCTTGGACATGGTGCTTTGAAGTGCTGACCTGTGCCTAGAAAGTGTGGGACAATAGATAAGTGTGGATGAGCCCTAAGGGCTGGGAGCTGATCAAAGTGAAGACTGCTGCCCTCTGGTCCACTCCCATGCCCCGCCCCCCAGGCATAGCCTAATTGGCCATAACTCAAATTGGTGGTTGACAGGAACTTTCACAGTGCCCAGCGCCAGGCCAGGTATTTCCCAGTGGCATTGCTTCCAGGGGTGTTGGAGCAGGATGGGCTGAAACCACCCCACACACCTGACCTTGTGGGTGGGGGGACCTGCAGGGCTCCTGTGTCGAGCTCTGTATTGTTTTAGAAAGATAAATCCTTTGTTTTAGTCTTGTTTTAAATGTATTTGGGTTTGGGTGTTTTTCTCTCTGTTTTTTAATCATTTTAAATGTAAATTGCCTTGAGACAGTAGTTTAGAAGACATTGAACAAATCAACATTAATAATAATGCATACATACCGGCATTCCATTTTCTTCTTTTTAAATCCTCCTTGTTAGGACTAGGAATCTAGCTTGTTGTTGCAACATTTTCATTGTGGCTTGTTTGATGGTAAGTTAAAAACAGGCTCTGAAACAGTTCAAAAGCAACATGATGAGCAGTGGTATTCTTGCGCTTTTGAGTTAAGTTATGGAGTCCTTTGTCCTCAGTCACAACAAAGCTGCCCACCATAGGCTGTAGATTTCATTATCATCTGGAGTAAGGTAAAATGGTTCTCTGTAGTTGATCTTCATTTCTTAAAACTTGCTCTTCCGTTAATATAGAATTTTCTTCCTCCCAGTTCTCTAATTTTAGCAGAAGGTATGGCCTAAACCAGTGATGGCCAAACTTGGCCCTCCCTGACAACTGGTTCTGTTAGCTAGGGATGATGGGAGTTGTAGTCCCAAAAAAGCCGGAGGGCCATGTTTGGCCATCAGTGGCCTAAACAGTGCCAATACTACTCCAGACCAATGATCCAGAATTTTCAGACATCTAACACCTTGCTTTATTCCATCTTTCTGCTAGATACCTCCACAAAGAAGCTGGAAACTAAAAGCAACATGTCATCGATTGCATCCTACTACAATGGAAAGTCAGTACTTATTACCGGAGCCACAGGTTTTTTGGGCAAAGTGCTAGTGGAAAAGCTGTTGCACTGCAGCCCTGATGTGAAAAGTATTTATATTCTTGTGAGACCCAAGTCTGGACAATCAACACAAGAGAGAGTGCAGGATATGGTGAAGTGTAAGGTAAGACATTTAACTTTATATGGGAATTTATGGCAGCAGTGTCTTGTGCCTCGGCACCTCAGGGTTACCATGCCCCTATTTCCCATATAATCTACATAATTTCACCATAGATATGTTGGCCATTAGTTACTGAAATCCCCCATAGGAGTCTTGCTTTAATAATGCCCCATGGTCTGATACTAGACTTATTCACATACGCATGGAAAGCCGAAGTCTGTAAAAGGCAGCAGGTGGTGAGGGAGCCGGATTGAATCTCCATTGCCCTCTGCTCATCTCATTTTAGCACCTTGCATGCAATGTCTAGCTGGCATCTCCTCACAGAGAACCCAGAATATACAGGACTGGTGGGGTGGTATTTTATTTTAAATGCAGTATCAATCTGTAGGTGAGTTCTCTTTACTTCTCAAATATGCCAGTGTCGGAAAACAATGGCAATACAAATTTTAAAGTGGCATGTGAATCTGACCTTGGAGTAACTATCCATTAAGACAGTGTATGGGTGGACTCAACAATGGCTTGTGTCGGTTTCAGTCGCAGCAAATGAATCCTTAGCCTTATTCTCAGGTGTGAAACTTCAGCCTGTTCGTAACAGCCTCTCTCCAAGACATTGGAGAGGCTGTGAATGAAAAGACTAACTGTACAATATGTGGTAGGGATTTTTTTCCCACTTTAGCATTTGTGGTATCAATATTAGTTTCTATTGAATATATATTTGATATCTGCATGTATCAAATAGTGGTGAGTGGGGGGTTTTGTAAAAAAAATAATGAGGTGCTGGTATTCATATCTTGATCAAGGGTGTCAGTACAAAATAGTTGCTGGTGCTCTGTTCTGGTGAGTCCTGTCACAACACACACACACACACACACACACACCCCGGTGCCAGGGCCCCCAATATTTTCAAGGAGGGTCCCCCCCCCGAGGTTCCACTGCAATCCTCCAAAGGACCTGTCAGGGGGAAGCATCTTCACCTGGCACGTCCCTTTGAGGAACGCCAGAGCACCTTCCAGGAAAGCACTCTGGTGATCTCTGTCAAAGATGCACCAGCAGGACGTCTCTTCTCACTGGGACATCCTCCTCCAGGGATGCAGCAAAGGTAAGGCGGCTGGGGGTGGGGAGGTGGGTGGCGGCCTGGCCAGGTTGGGGGGAGCGGTATATGTGTGATGTCACACACACATGACCAGCCCCCACAATGTTGGAGGCAACTTGGTGCACCTGACTCCCCTCCCCCTGCCGCCATTCTCCACTATATAATACTGAACAGGACAAGTAATAATCCCTTATCTTCAGTTGGCTTCATTATCTTTATTTCCAGCTACTCAGGCTCAGATTTTACATAAGGAGGTAATAATTTTCATGCTTGCAGCTGTGAGAATAATAGTTACAAAGCACTGGGAAAGATTATCAGGGTAAACAGTTCGTGGCTGGATTGGAAGAGGGTGGCAAGCTGCAGTAGCTGAAAATTTAGCACCACAGTTGTTTAGAGAGTTAGCTGACAGGGATCTATGAATGAGGGATCTTCTTTTCAGCTGTCAGCCTCACAAGCTTCTTTCTGGATGGGAGCGTTTTTGTAAATGACACAAATATAAATAAGAAATTGGAAATGAAGGGGGTGATTCAAACAAGCAAAGAATGTGAATTGAAGTGAAATGGTGCATTTTGCGTCTTTATGTGTATTTTATATTTTCAAATCTCAGTATAAATTTGTCTGTCTGCCTTCCTCCAAAAGGAGCCCAGGGCAGCAGACATGTCATAATTAGATATGTTTAAAAGCACAAGGGGATGCGGGTGGCACTGTGGTGTAAACAACTGAGCCTAGGGCTTGCCGATAGGAAGGTCGGCGGTTCAAATCCCCATGACAGGGTGAGCGCCCATTGCTTGGTCCCAGCTCTTGCTGTTGTAAACAAAATCTGCCCTTATTCCCTTATGAGGTACACAAGAGCCCTTATAGAGTCCTTTGTAGGTTCTCCATCAGTAGGAGAAAATAACAGAGGCCAACCAGAGAATATTGAGAAGCAAAGCAGCTAGTAAGCCTGATCTTTATTAAAGCTGTTGCAACAGGGTGCTCCCCTCACACTTAGGAAATTGGAGGAGGACCCAGAACAAAGGTGTGCCTGCCCTTATATAGACATTTAAATTTCCCACCCTGGAGTCCAAGACCACCCTCAGAAACATCATACATACATCACAGAAGGGGTGTAGCCCAATACCATCACCCCAGATACATCATACCTACATCACGGAAAAGGTGGTCTACAACAGAAATCTGTGTGCGTTGTTTATCTCCTGTCTGCCAGGTTATCTGATAATGCCTTATCTGATTGCCTTTCCTGGCCATTCCTTTGAGATGGTAATCACTTAATTCCTGAGACAATGGAAAGGTTTATTTCACCTCCTCCCTTCTTTCAGAGAAACACTTGGTCAGCTTGGGAGTCAAAATGGTTTCAGGACTGTCCTCCCATGCTGCCTCAGACATGTGGCCTATACATTCATGTACATGTTTGCTTGGTACACTTATGAACATTTATTATATATCCAAGACCTTAAAATTCCTATAACAATTTCCCCCTTTGGGGCTATACTTTTTTCTTTTAAAAAAATTGCCCCACAAAATATTAACCTGGTATGTTGGAAATGGATACCTTTGTGTAAATCTGAAATGGGGGTGCATGTCAGGCCCCTTAAGGCTATTTGCAAGTGTAGCAAGGCACATAGCTGGACATAGATATCACATAAAAATAACACATGTTGCATTTTGTTACTAAATTACTTGTGGCATTCTAGCACTTTGGGAGAAACATTTTCTCAATAGTGGTCTATGCTTTACTTTTACCAGGAAGGTCCACCAATGACTGAAAAATGCAGTTTGCTTTGTTTCTGCCTTTTTGTGTGTTCTCAGGTGTCAAAGTCAGTTCTCTGGTCTCACACCTCCAACACCTCCAACATACTCATAGCAACAACTCCTGGTGAATCCCCTTAGGGCTTTCCTTTTGACCATGTCGCCTTGTGCCTGGCATAGGTTTGGACATGTCGTGAGAGAGATGTCTTTGCCTTTCTATGGGATGGCATTATTATTATTGGCATTGGTCTTGCACTCTAGGATAGTTGCTCTGTTGTTCTAAGGGGAGCAGAGAAAGTTCATTGCACCTGGGATACACACCCAATCAGAACTGAGCCCAATTAGAATTTATTTAGCCCCATAGTTCTCAACTTTCCAAAACCCATTCTTAAAAAGGGCACTTGTCCAAATTAGTCAATTTAACTCTATAAGGGATCATTCCTGCTAAATCAAGGCATATATACCTTCATATATCTGGTATTTCATGGATCCTGAAGCTTCTTGGTAAAATGAGTTAAAACAATTTAAAATGGGTAGGGAAGGTTGGCAGAGTGCAGAGTGCCAGGTGGGACAAGGAAATGTGGTCATAAATTGATCCAATCTAAATATTGATCTATTAGAAATCATTAAATGCATGAGAATCCTCCATTATGGTATAAGCAATAATACACTATACATTAAAACACTATACATTAAACATAAAAACAATTACACACAAAAATTGTGTCGTTCCCCCCCCCCTTTGTGGAAATAACATATACTGTCAGACATAGTTCAATGTTGCTGCATAATATCACAAAACATAAAACATAATAATTATATATCAGTTGCATATCTTGAGGCCAATTCTTGCTGCTTTTACATATCTTTTCAATCCTAGGGTACAGAGTTGAGGTCAAAAAGAAAGAGTATGTCCTTTCCCCACTTTGTCAGCCCCCCACCCCCGTCTGTCTATGTCCTTTGAAAAGAGATTGCTGTGGCCACTTTGAAAACTCTGGTGTCTGTTGTTGTTTCAGGTAATAAATAGTCTTGTAGTCTTGTGGTCACAAGGAATTGGGCTCAAGGTTTTTCATCATTGGGTCTGTAGTAACATCTGTAGAAGGGATATCCTGTAAGGAGCAGGGTTTGGGGTACTTAAAGACACAGTTAGAGAATATCCTTGAATTTTCTTGGGAAGCTGCAAACAATAAGAATCTTAAGAGTTAAGCATTTTATTCATGTCAATATTATTATCACTATTATTATCACTTTTCCATATAATTACTTCTGTTATTTTCTCCTCAGTCTGTTTAACTTCTTTCACTTAGTTTGGCTGTGGAAGAAACGAAGGGACAAAGTTTTTGCTAATTTGGACACAATTGGCAAGTTATTAAACATTTTCCTTATGTGGGTTTGAGTCTTCTTAGAGGTTCACGTATCCTGTTTGAAAGGGAAAATTATTTCATGTGAAAAATCTGTCAGGAAATGCTGTTCCTAAAATGCATTGGCACATACACACAAAACCAAACCTATTATAAAATTCATTAAAACCCTTCTTTTTTTCTTTTCTTTTTATAATTAAAAACTACTCAAGAGACAAACTTACGGCAGGAGTACTCTGCTATTTATACCTGTGGAAAGAATTTGGCATGTTAGATTTGGAACTTGGCAACCTCTTAACTTTTGCTGGTCCAGTACTTAATCCTCTTGTTTTCCCTTAACTAGCCCATGGGGCAAAGATTTAGGGCAACACACATGAGGTTGTTTTCCCTCAATGGTTCAAAGTTTTATATTAAGAAATTTGAATAAAGTTTCATGTGCAAAGTATAACTTTTTCACCTCTTAAAACCTCCTTTTTCTTCTCTTTCTCTCTTTTTAAGCTGACATAGCCTCTGTACATCAGCAAATCTATTATACCATTTAAAGTGTTGCATCTTTTGACTAAATTACAATTTGAATAAAGCCATGATTGGGGCTTTTTTCAGCAGTGACTCAAGGAAGGGGAAGGAGAAGATTAGTCAGTTTAAATCCATTTTCCTAGTTTGAGGTCCTAAAACATTTCTGATACATATTTTTCCTGTTTCTTGCTGCTTAGGAAGTAGGCTTATAAATCTTAAACTTTAAATATATAGAACTTCAACATCCAGACAGCCCAGGCAACCCAAACCTTCCACCGAAAGGCAGCAATAAAAGTTTGGTCAAATTAAATTCCTAAAGAAGTCTCAGCGCTAATGAATCATGTCTACTGCATTAAATAGACATATCTGCAGCCCAGACAAAGGAAATCGAACTATATTTCCTCCTTTATCTACAGGATTGGGGTATTCAAAAAATGTGAGCTATCATTATTTTGTGTGCCCCCCCCCGGTCATTTGCGGAACAATCACCCGCACCCTTATGTATGGATAAAATGGCCAGAGAGTCAGAATTCTTAAGATACTTTACATTCTCATTCATTTCAGCCTTACCATTTGCAGACAAAATTTTCTGCCCTTTATTTTACAGGGATGGTCAAGGCTCATTCTACTTGATTATGAATTTGTATGTGCTTAAACTTTGGATAGACTTTGAAGTTTCATTTTAAATAATAGACAAAATGGTAAAACCTGTTAGATAATTACTCAAATGCTTGTTATCACCAACTATCACCTCTTACCCTTTAAGAAAACACTCTCTTCTAAACTCTGAAAACCAATCTTTCCATATTTCTGTACCCAAAAGCAAAGCTGGGCTGAATTTCAACCCATCACCACACACCAGAACTTAAAAATTACCTTCCAATGCTTGCAGACACATTGCATTCCACATTGGGAGAGTTGGAAGGGACCCTGGGGTCACCTAGTCCAAACCTCTAAAATACAGGGTTCATAGCAATATTTGTACTACCAGAGAGAGACACACATTTAAGTACACATGTCCAACTGGGAAAGGAAACACAGGCTATGCCCTATCATGCAAGCACACATGTGTACTTAAGGAAAAAAGAAGGAAGGGGAAGATACCAACTTTATATAGAAGCCTTTAACAAACCTTAAGATAAACAGTTTTAAGAGGGAATTTGCTTCCTTAAACTAAAGAGTCTAAGGGGTGCTTATAACACATAAAATACCCAGGTTGGGCGAAGTTTCAAGAGAAGAGTTATAAAATAAAGATAAAGAGTAAACAATTTCCTGAACTTGCATCATAAGGGTAAGCCTAGTATAAAGGATAGGAGCAACTTAAGGGTTAAGATAAGCACACACAGAAAGTGAGAAGGGGTGAGTACCTTTCACACCAAATGGAGTTCCTAGCAAACACTCAGGACCGGTGCTAGGGCTTCTTATGCCCTAGGCCAGGCATAGGCAACCTTCGGCTCTCCAGATGTTTTGGCCTACAACTCCCATGATCCCTAGCTAACAGGACCAGTGGTCAGGGATGATGGGAATTGTAGTCCGAAACATCTGGAGAGCCGAAGGTTGCTGACCCCTGCCCTAGGCGAACCACCTTCTGGCGCCCCCCCCCCCCGCCAAAGCCTGCTTTAGCGGGAGTTGGGGGGGGGGTGGAGAGGCAAGCAGCAGTTTCTCTGCTGTAGCAGAGAAGCTGCTGCTCACCCGCCCCGCCCCCGCCCCCGCCAAACCTGCTTTAGCGGGAGCCGGGGGTGGGGTAGGGGGCAAGCAACACCTCTCTGCTACAGCAGAGAAGCTGCTGCTAGCCCGCCCTGTCCCCCCGCCCAAGCCTGGCCAGCGCCCCCTCCATTTTGGCGCCCTAGGCAATTGCCTAGTTCGCCTAAATGGACGCGCCAGCCCTGCAAACACTGTCCCCCTTTTGCAGTTTCCTTGTTAAAGGAAGCTTACTCATGAGTAGATTTACCTGTTCAAACACAGAAGTAAGAAAAGCTTAGAGAGACAGAACAAGGGAAAAAACATTTCAAAAGGGAAGCCTGTGTCTGGGTTAATCTTACGGACACAGCCATGGAAATTCTACCTTACAAACAATTTTAAGATGCCTCAAAAGACCTTTTACTCTAAGGAGACTTACCTAAGGCTAAGGAAAGCCGGACACTGCATTTTTATATTATTATTATTATTATTATTATTATTATTATTATTATTATATATTATATTATTTTATTATTATAATACTTGTAAAGCATCTTGTGCTTAACTAGACTTTGCAGCAGGAAAAATTAAGTACAGAGCACATGGCACAAGAGACTGGATTCAGAGCCTCGTGTTCAAAGGATCAGGGATGTTCCTATAGATGGAGTTTATGAAGCGAAACACTTTCAAGTTTCAAAACATTTTCAAAGTTGATGTTGGGAAAGATTGAGGGCACAAAGAGAAGGGGACGACAGAGGACAAGATGGTTGGACAGTATTCTTGAAGCTACCAGCATGAGTCTGACCAAACTGCGGGAGACAGTGGAAGACAGGAGTGCTTGGCGTGCTCTGGTCCATGGGGTCACGAAGAGCTGCTTGCATTTTTAAAACTGCACATTTAAGACAAGCAGCTGCAGGATGTTCCCTCTAAGGCAAATTTAAACATAGGGGAAAAAATGTTTCTGAAGCATAAATTGAAGGGGCTGTCGGAGTCCAGGTGGGAAGTAAGCCATATGTTGGCTTCCTTTTCACCGGGAGTCTGAGAAAGGAATTCCTTCGACTGGGGTGCACCCATTATTTGAATGGTTCTAGCCTTTATACAGCAGTTGGGGTACGGTACCCTCCTTAACCCTGGACACGTAAACTTCTGGATCTAGGATCCCACAGTCGATGCTGTGACCTGCCCACCGTTCATTTGCACTTAACTACTAGGTGGCACAGCCGTTGGCCTTTCCTGGCTACTAAGCTGTCAGTGTTGCTGAACTACCTAAGAAACCCCCCTTCTTGGTCTAATGTCCAAGGGTCCCACAGCAAATTCCCTGCCTCTTACACAATAAGGAAAAGACGACCTGCCCTCGGATGCTTGCAAGTGCAATGCCAAGGCGGTAATGTCTTGGATAGAGTTTTTTGAAATGGAAAAGGCAACCTCAGGAATGGAGAAAGGAAACAGAGTTGGGTCACTGGCTATCAAAAACAGCTGGAGCCAATTCATGGGGTGTCTTACCCAATTTGATAGAAAAGAGAGACAGCCCACTTAGACTCCTTGCGCAGATTAGCAGGAGCGAGCTAAGATCAGTTGCTTCTTAGCGCTTTGTTAGACATAAGGAATGTTGCCCGGGACTTGGTTCTACTTTAACACTATGCCTCGACAGCTTTGCCACAGCCAAAGTCCAAGTTAAGAGCAGAAAAGAAAAGTAAAGAGAGAGGAAAGATTTTTTGTTGCTGTGGTCAGTTAGCCCACTCCCCGTGTCCAGAACCCTTTATACTCTCTTATACTCACTTCTGCATGCACTGTTCCTGGCGACCCCAGAATCTCTTGACTGGTTGTTTAAGGCCAGCCTGTCAAACTTTGCTTCCTCTGGTTAGCCCCGCTGGAACTCCAGTTATTTCCAGACCCTGGGATCGCTGGAGGACTGGTGACTCCTCCTGGCAAAATGGCCTGGTGCGCTCCTTCCTCACCCCCAGAATCTGAGCAACCGAAGGTCCCTTCATGGGTCACCATCTGTTGTAAATAAAATCTGCCCTTATTCCCTTATGAGGTACACAAGAGCCCTTATAGAGTCCTTTGTAGGTTCTCCATCAGTAGGAGAAAATAACAGAGGCCAACCAGAGAATATTGAGAAGCAAAGCAGCTAGTAAGCCTGATCTTTATTAAAGCTGTTGCAACAGGGTGCTCCCCTCACACTTAGGAAATTGGAGGAGGACCCAGAACAAAGGTGTGCCTGCCCTTATATAGACATTTAAATTTCCCACCCTGGAGTCCAAGACCACCCTCAGAAACATCATACATACATCACAGAAGGGGTGTAGCCCAATACCATCACCCCAGATACATCATACCTACATCACGGAAAAGGTGGTCTACAACAGAAATCTGTGTGCGTTGTTTATCTCCTGTCTGCCAGGTTATCTGATAATGCCTTATCTGATTGCCTTTCCTGGCCATTCCTTTGAGATGGTAATCACTTAATTCCTGAGACAATGGAAAGGTTTATTTCACCTCCTCCCTTCTTTCAGAGAAACACTTGGTCAGCTTGGGAGTCAAAATGGTTTCAGGACTGTCCTCCCATGCTGCCTCAGACATGTGGCCTATACATTCATGTACATGTTTGCTTGGTACACTTATGAACATTTATTATATATCTAAGACCTTAAAATTCCTATAACACTGCCAACCTAGCAATTCGAAAGCACACCAGTGCAAGTAGGTACCGCTCCGGTGGGAAGGTAAATGGTGTTTCCGTGTGCTCCTCTGGTTTTGCCAGAAGCAGCTTAGTCATGCTAGCACATGACCCGGAAAAACTGTCTGCAGACAAACGCCGGCTCCCTCGGCCAGTAAAGTGAGATGAGTGCTGCAACCCCAGAGTCGATCACGACTGGACTTAATTGTCAGGAGTCCTTTACCGTTACCTTTTTTTAAAGCACAACAGCACTCTCCCTGCTTCTGCTTTCTAGCAGCTGTTATTCAGAGGCACATCAATACTGTATTGAAAACATGGAAAACATGGAAGAATATTCATAGTCTCTTAGACCTGCATCCAACTTACAAAGAGTACCTACTCGGGATCTGTAAAAGTTAAGACAAAATAACTAAATAACTAAATCTGTGCTAAGTAAAGGTCACAACCA
Source organism: Lacerta agilis (assembly GCF_009819535.1). Lineage (NCBI taxonomy): Eukaryota > Metazoa > Chordata > Lepidosauria > Squamata > Lacertidae > Lacerta > Lacerta agilis. The sequence continues at coordinate 102,080 of NC_046316.1, read as the reverse complement.
TTTCACGTGGTGGTTCCTTTCCTCTCCCCCATATGTGTCAGAGTGCATATAATGTAAGCACACCCCACCCTGTTCTGCCCCACCCCCATTCTGCCTTCTGGATCCAAAAGGACTCATGTATTAGTGATTGCGCATCTATTGAATGCACCTATAATAGTCGCCACCTGTAACTCTAATCTGCTTTCTTGGTTTATAGTAATAATCATTTTATAATAATAATTTATTATTTGTACCCTGCCCATCTGGCTAAGTTTCCAACAGTAAAGTGCCTTGCAGACCAACGTCTACACAGCCAAGCCTCCTAGCAATTAGCATAAAGCAGACAGTCTCTTCCTCAGAACTGACCAGAGCAGTCATTGAATCTGTATTTCTTGAAGTAGGGGTGGCCAGCATAGCTGTCAAGTTTCGGATTTGAAAATAAGGGATCAGCAGTCTCACCTATCCCGGGGACAGTCACATGTCAGTGGTGGGCGGAGCCAGAAGCAAAAGTGGGCAGAGCAGCAATGTAAACTCCAAGCGGCCTCGGGCAAATAGGAGGGCAGCCATGTGCTCCGCGCAATGGAGCGCCATCGTCGTCTTGTCTGATCCCATCAAAACAGGACAGGGGCTCGGCGGCAATGGATAGGGGCTGATGCTGGGGGAGGAATACACCCCCCTGTAAGCACGGGAAATGGCTCCCACTTGCTTTGAGGGCTGAGGCTTTTCTCTCCAAGTAGGCGAGGTCTTCCCACCCAGTCCCTGGCCAGCAGGGGAGGAGCTGCTTCCATTAAAAACGGGAAATTTAAGGGAAATAAAAAATCAGGGAGAGCAGCGGGAAACTGCTTGAAATAAGGGAGAATCCCAGGGAAAACGGGATACTTGACAGCACTGGTGGCCAGTGTTGCAGAACCACATGAATCGCAGCTGCAGCTTATCTGAATTGGCACTCCAAATCTGGTGTCCACTCAGGACCAGCCCAGTTCTGCCAGATAAGCTGCAGTGATGCCAGTGGCAGGAGGGCAACCACAAATGTCTGGAAGGCAATTAAGAAATGGTTAAGTCCATTGGTTTTGGATAGCTAACTATATTGCTCCTTATTTTTCCAGCTTGAGAGCAGTACATGTGAAAAGGATCTAGGAGTCTTGGTAGACCATAAACTTGACATGAGTCAACAGTGTGATGCAGCAGCTAAAAAAGCCAATGCAATTCTGGGCTGCATCAAGAGGAGTATAGCATCTAGATCAAGGGAAGTAATAGTACCACTGTATTCCGCTCTGGTCAGACCTCACCTGGAATACAGTGTCCAGTTCTGGGCACCACAGTTCAAGAAGGATACTGACAAGCTGGAAGGTGTCCAGAGGAGGGCAACCAAAATGGTCAAAGGCCTGGAAACGATGCCTTATGAGGAACGGCTTAGGGAGCTGGGTATGTTTAGCCTGGAGAAGAGAAGGTTAAGGGGTGGTATGATAGCCATGTTCAAATATATCAAAGGATGTCATATAGAGGAGGGAGAAAGGTTGTTTTCTGCTGCTCCAGAGAAGCGGACATGGGGCAATGGATTCAAACTACAAGAAAGAAGATTCCACCTAAACATTAGGAAGAACTTCCTGACAGTAAGAGCTGTTCGACAGTGGAATTTGCTGCCAAGGAGTGTGGTGGAGTCTCCTTCTTTGGAGGTCTTTAAGCGGAGGCTTGACAGCCATCTGTCAGGAATGCTTTGATGGTGTTTCCTGCTTGGCAGGGGGTTGAACTGGATGGCCCTTGTGGTCTCTTCCAACTCTATGATTCTATGATTCTAACTGTTTGAGAGCCTGCTTAAGACTGACCTAACCTTCCAGTTCATTTTGAGCTGGTGAGGCTTTGTTCTCTTCAGAGTGTAAAAAACAAAACAAAAATACTAAGACCACCCAGAGAAAATATGTAATAAAGCATAATTTTACCTTAACATTGAAAATAATTCCTGAATATTTTTTACCACTTCTGCACAAAAAAAACCCAACCTCTCTAATTTGTTAAAATGTTGTTCATGCAGATTTGGCTGTAGCTTAATCAAACTTTAGTTGAAATAGTACCACTGTATTTGTTTCCTAAAGTGCAGTACACATCCTTTTTAGCTGAATTTAAAGTAATATGCACCCATTACAGTAGCAAACTTGGGATTTTATACTCACTTACTTGATCTTATCACCCATGCTGTTTAACATCTGCATAAAACTGCTGAGTAGAGTCAACCAGACTGCAACAGTAATGGCAGTATCTAAATCACCACAGAGCCTCAAAATGGTGGGCCAGATGGTCACAGGAGGCCCCCAGAGCTCTGGGGAGACCAAGAAAGTCCAGAAAAGCTCTGCTGGATGCTTGGGAAGCAGCAAATTACAACTTCTTCACTGCTTTTGTTGCTGCATGGTAAGTGCAATTATATTATCTGCCTCATGCTTGGTCAGTTTCAGAGCGGGATCAAAACCACCAGTACTCCAAGATTCTTCATTCCCCAAAGCTCACTAAAATGCCAGGGAGCTTTATGGGCTCTGCAGCACCAGAGGGGGAACTAAGGAGAAATAATGTCAACAGCACAAGACAAGAGCCTTGATACTTGCCTTTTCTCTTCTGGAAAGTCTCCATCAGGGTCCACCAGTCTCTGGGGAAGGACTATCTTATTGAGTCACCCACCTCTGCTGAGGGGCATAGCTACCATAAACCCAGACTTAACCAGAAACTGGTGTGACCATGACAGTGGGGTGCCGCAGCTAGCCAACCTGTTAGTTACAGACTACTCACTCCACTGGGAGCAAAAACCAAAGATATCTCCTGCTCTGTGCATCTGGCTGGTAACAACCTGAGACAGTCCCGTGGTGACCATGGAGTCCATGAAATCCTGAGCTGGTTCAAGAACAGCCTTGGCATGGATGTTGGAGTCACACAGCATACTCATGTAGGGTTCCTCGAACACCAAGCTTAAAACTACCTCAGTCAGGGAGGATGCTGTGCCGCAGGGTGGGCAGCATGCCAACTACTTCCTAATCTATTCTTGAGATCTACCATCAGATGCAAGCCCTCTGGTCCTGCTCTACAACAGAGAGGTTTCCTCTGTGATTTCATTAATGCAACTTTATTGTTGATCTTATGCTGCTGGCCACCATAATTGTTCTTAATGTTGGTGGTATGGACATTTCTGCAAATAAAATTAATTAGCTCTCTAGGGATGTGAGAAAATGGTGCCTGCCAAAATATCTCTCTTCCTTGAAATCAAGGCCTCTTAGTACATTGGCCAACACTCTTTTTGCTAGGCTCTCAGCTCAGCAATTCAAGAAGCAGCCAAAACAAAAGAAACTCCTTTGCCTGTTCTTTCAGGGTCCCAGTTGCTCTATCCAGTGAGCCCCACTGCTCTTTAAGTTTACAGTTCTGCAAATGCCTGGGTAGGTCTTTGGGCTCTAGTGATTTCCTAAGAAAACTTCTGCAAGAGGTCATTTCAGGGAGTTTACATAGCAAAAGAAAGCAGACAAGGGCCAGAGAAACATGCAATGACTGACTTCAGGGATTTCCGGTAGGTTTAGAGTGACATGCATATTTGTTAAACTGTGGACAACTTCAGAAGGTTTTGCAGAATTGCCAAACAGCACTGATGAGGCCTCTAGGCAGGGGCGTAGCAATGTGGGGGCGGACTGCTGCCGGTGCCATGTCTCCAGGGCTGACAAGGCATGCGGTTTGCCGGTGATGCCGCTCCAGCGCTGTATGGATGGTGCTGGGATCCTCTGCTTGCGGCTGCAGCCGCATGTAGAGGATCCTCTGTTCGCGGCTACAGCCACAAGCAGAGGATCCCAGCACCGTCTGTACAGTGCTGGAGCGGTGCCGCCGGCAACCCACTGCGTAGCGCGCATGCACGGTGTTGCTACATATGACGCATGCATCGTACGTAGCAGTGTCCCGCCCCCAGGTGCACATCATGTTTGTCGCTCTGGGTGCCTGAGCGGCTTCCTACACCTCTGCCTCTAGGCCATATGCTTAATACTTCCTTATGTCTTTGCCCCTTTCCTTAGAATCATAGAATCATAGAGTTGGAAGAGACCACAAGGGCCATCCAGTCCAACCCCCTGCCAAGCAGGAAACACCTACTAGTCACTTCTCTCCAGGATGAAGAGGAGCCATTGATGAGCACCCTTTGGGTTCGGTCAGCCAGCCAGTTACAAATCCACTGAATGGTAGCATTGTCTAGCCCACATTTTACCAGCTTCTTTACAAGAATATCATGGGGAACCTTGTCAAAGGCCTTGCTGAAATCAAGATAGGCTATATCCACAGCATTTCCTTCATCTACCAGGCTTGTAATTCTGTCAAAAAATGAGATCAGGTTAGTCTGACATGACTTATTTTTCAGAAACCCATGCTGACTTTTAGTTATCACAGCGTTCCTTTCTAGGTGCTCACAGACCGTTTGCTTAATGATCTGCTCTAGAATCTTTCCTGGTATTGATGTCAGGCTGATTGGGCGGTAATTGTTTGGGTCCTCTCTTCCCCCCCTTTTGAAAATAGGGAAAACATTTGCCCTCCTCCAGTCTGCTGGCACTTCGCTTGTTCTCCAGGAATTCTCAAAGATTACTGCCAGTGGTTCTGAAATCACCTCTGCCAGTTCTTTTAATACTCTTGGGTGGAGTTCATCTGGCCCTGGAGACTTGAATACATCTAAATTAGCCAAGTATTCCTGTACTACCTCCTTACTTATTCTGGGCTGTGTTTCCCCTGCTGAATCATCTGCTCCATATTCTTCAGGTCGGGCATTGTTTTCTTTCTTGGAGAAGACTGAGGCAAAGAAGGCATTGAGGAGTTGTGCCCTTTCTCTGTCCCCTGTTCGCATTTCACCATCTTCTCCTCTAAGAGATCCCACTGTTTCCTTGTTCTTCCTTTTGCTACGGACATACCCATAAAAGCCCTTTTTGCTTTTAACCTCTCTAGCAAGCCTGAGTTCATTCTGTGCTTTATCTTTTCTGACTTTGTCTCTACAGTGCTGGCTATTTGTTTGAATTCCTCTCTGGTGGTTTCCCCCTTTTTCCATTTTTTGTACATATCCCTTTTAAATCTTAACTCAATTAAAAGTTCTTTAGATAGCCACCCTGGCTTCTTTAGGCACCTTCCATGTTTCCGTCTCACTGATATTGCCTGAGGTTTAAGAAGCAGCAATAATTAGCAAAAAAAAAAGAAAAAAAAGGAGCAGATTATTCCTTTATGCATTTCTGTCTTAACAGATTTTAATTGAGTTAATAATTGTTCTGGAAACATTTATTTGCAAGCAAACTCCTGCTGTGGCCACCATGCTGTGTTTTAGCTGAAATAGGCATGATGTTGAGTTCTTTCGACCCTATCCACAATGTTTTGTAAGTTGCATCTTTCCATAATGAAATTTAACACTGCTTCAAAATAGTTAGTCTCTCTTTCTTTCTTCGTACCTGAATGCTCATTACCTGAATGAAAATTCCATATCAGCAACTACAATCTATTTAATACAGTTTGTTTTCATCTTATTCTTGTATATCACCTGGTTTGCCACGATAATTTATTCTTGTAGAATGTGTTCTTATAGATGTTTGCAGATTTATTTATTTTTAAGGGCTTTAAAATTCATACCCAAAGAGAATTTTGAGAAAAATCCCTTAGGCACCACCATGTTTTGCATGCAAAATGAAATGAAGGTAAAAGTTGGATCTCATAAATAAAAGCCGATAATCATGAATTTACATGGCTTTTCCTCATAGGATTTCCCTCCATGTGTGTGTGTGTGATCAAATAAAAGCTTCTTTTGATGTCTATACACTGCACAGTAAAAATCACAAATCGCTTGGAACATCATCATGGCACAGAAAAGTAGATCCAAGACATGGACCTTTATGATTTTTATGCAGGGTGCTAATAAATTCAATAACTTACAATAATGAAGCTGTCAAGAACTGATAAATTCATGGCACACATGAAACACATTGGGGTGAGATATCACTACATTTGTGAACTTGTCCAGAACGGAACTATGGAATCAGTTATTGCCACAACTTACAGCTGACATACTGACCATACCTCTACCTAGAGACAGCTTCAAGAACCTTTGGGTCAAGGTGGGACTCTCAGGGGGTTCTTGACGTGCTGTATTTTTGCATGTTCTTTGCATGTATGCATGCACTTGTCAGAGAAGGGAAATTGTTGTAATATACAGTTAGTGACTCACATTTGCGTGCATGAAATGGTTAACCTGAAGGTCCCAGTGGGGGTGGAGCTTGGAAGGCTCCCTGCAGCCTATTTTTTTTCTCCTTCCTGCTTTCCCCGAACAAACAAGAAGCCATGTGGTTGTAGCTCCCAGCTGCAAGAAAAAACCAAGTGAACTGAATGTCTTTCTGCTGTTTGCTTAAGTTGAAAAGAGAGGGCAAAAGAAATGAGATAGCAAAGAGGCATAGGGTAAAACTGAGTTTGCGTAACTGCCTGAAGCCTGCATAGAATGGTGAAGCTGATTTTTCATGTATAAAGTATTTCAAGATGGGCGTTATTGTGAAGGAGCACTCCTTATGCACGTTTTTTTGCCTTCTCTACATGATGTTGTCATAAAAATGCCAGCCCATTTTCTACATACAAGCACCATTTAATCACCAGTATTTTTTTTTAAAAAAAAAATCCAGTAAGTTAAAAAAAACTTGTTGAAAACAATACACTTACAATATTGAGCTCCTACCTGGCTACCTACAGTTGTTGTTGTGTGCAATGGTGGATGGAATTTATCCTGAGAATCTCTACCTTCATTTGAATATTTGCTGAAATGTCTGAAGAAAGAGATATGACTGGGTAACATTTCTGGTGGGTGCTATGCATGTGTCCCTCTATGTGCTATGTGTCCCTCTGCCCCCAGACTGGTAAAACTAGAATAAATTATGCAAAATGGCATATGCATCATTCAGTTTTTGTTGGTGCAGAATTTGAATCAGCTGGGTGCCGATTTTTATTTTCTATTTTTGGTTGCAGAATACACATATCCCTATCATTAGGAATAGTCAGCAACTTTGTATTCAGGAAACCTGTCATGTAAGCTTTAACAGAACACATGTGTTGTTGCTGTTGTTTTTATTGCGATTATATCCTCCCTTTTTCTCCAAGGACCTAAAAGGTTATTGGTCTGTCCCCCCCCCCCCAATTTTATCCTCACAACAACCCTGTGAGGTCAGCTAGGTTGAGAGACAGACTGGCCTAGGGTCACCCAGTGACATAGCTGTCAAGTTTTGGATTTGAAAATAAGGGATCAGCACCCTCACCTGTCCCAGGGACAGTCTATGGTTCTCAGGGACAGTCCACGTCGTGGTAATTCCCCCCCCCCAGCTACAAATTAATTTGCGCCAGGAAAGAGCTCTCAGGGAAGAGAAATCAGGGCAGAGAAAAGAAAGCACTTATTCACACAGCACATGGTTAACCTCTGGAACTCCCTGCCACAGTGAGCAGCGATGGCCACAAACTTGGATGGCTTTAGAAAAGGATTAGGCTTGACTCGTGATGCTTCCGGTTTCTCCGTGGATCGGGAAGAAGCGCGGGTGAGCTCTGAGGAGGGAACCCGAGCTTTGTAGGGTAAAAAAGGGGTTTGTTAGGGCTAAACAAATGCCCAAACCCAGGACAATAAAGTCCTGGGGACACAGGGTACGGCGGCATCCAAGAGAAGGCTCCCCGGCTCGGATACCAGGCTCGTATTTTGAAGGGTCTGGAGGGAGCGGGGAAGAGCCGCGGACGCACGGGTCTATCTAAACCTGCAAAGCGCTGCCTCGAGCTCCACGAGAAAGCGGAGAAACCTTCCGGAACTTAAAAGTACTCCCGATATTGTCAGCAAAATAGAGAACGAAAATAAAGCATAGACAGAAAGAAAAGAGACATGGGAGGTGGAAAAAAGACAGAAAAAAAGGAAACCCTTCGGACGCTGCAAGAGAAAATGGATGCGGAGCTATGAGAAGGAAGAACTGCTGAGTAACTGCAATAAGGTAGCCGACTGGTGTAAACTGTGTAACAAAGTGATTGATGTGAAAGATAAAGAGTTTCACTTCTCTGGAAAGCTGAAAGGACATTATTTGGGGGACTGGAAATGCTGTTCCTAAATTGTTTATTTTCAGACTACTAGAAAGAAAGAATACTTGAACTGTTTGAACTCCTAGAGGGTGAGGGTTGCGAAGGACTGAGAAGTGCAGGAGAAAGAAACAACCCTCCTTGGCATCTTTGAGGTCGCTGTGTTTAAGAAGCGTCGTGGGAAGGTTTAAAGACACTGTCCTGAACTGAGAAATTAAAAAGTTTAAATCCCGACTCCTGGAAGAGTCAGCTGCAAAGCGGAAAAAGAAATATGGAAGGTTGAACAGAACTCCGCAGAAGGAAATAGAAGAGACATAAAGACACTTCAGAGTGTGGGGGGTACGAAGGGAGAAAAGGGGGAGGACTGGTTAGATATATAGGAATAGGAATAGGAATAATTTATTATTGGCCAAGTACATTTTCCAACATACTTGGAATTTGTTTCAGCTACATTGCAATGTAAACATACAGACACTGTTCCTCTCACAATACAAAGAAGCAAGGAAACCCCACCCATAATTTACCCCCCCTTCAGCTATACAACTATGAATTTAACAATTTAATGGCACAAGGGAAAAAACTATTCTTGTGCCTGGCCGATTTTGTATATGAACTCCTGTAGCGACGTCCAGATGGAAGTAAATCAAGCAGATGATGACCGGGATGTAAAGGATCTGCTACAATTCTCTCTGCTCTCTTCCTAACTCGGGTAGCATAAATTGTCTATATTGAAGGCAAGCTAACACCAATTACCCTTTCTGCAATTCTTACAGCTCGTTGGAGCCTTTTCTTGTCTCTCTTGGAGGCTGTACCGTACCAAGCTGTTATAGAATTACAGAGAACAGTTTCAATGATGCCCCTGTAGAATTGGAACAACACTTCCTGGGACAATTTAAATTTCCTTAGTTGACGCAGGAAATACAGCCTCTGGTGGACCTTTTTAATAATACTATTGATGTTGCTTGGCCAATTTAAGTTATAAGAAATTATAGAGCCCAGGAACTTAAAGGACTCTACTACTACAACCATGTTACCAAGAATGGAAAGTGGTGGCAGAACGGAGTGCCTTCTGAAATCAATTACCATTTCTACTGTCTTTTGGGTATTTAGTACCAAATTATTTTCGGTGCACCATGAAACAAGATGGTCTACTTCCCTCCTATACACAGATTCATCGTCCTCCTGGATAAGCCCAATAACTGTTGTGTCATCAGCAAATTTCAAGATCTTAACCGATGGATCAGTTGAGGTACATTCATTTGTGTAGAGAGAGAAAAGCAGTGGGGAAAGGACACACCCCTGGGGAGCACCGGTATTGATGGTATTGTTGCTCGATATAATTTTCCCCAACCTCACTTGCTGCCTCCTGTCCGTTAAAAAGCTGTATATCCATCGGCAAACAGGGGCAGGTAAATTGAGATTAATTAATTTAGAAAACAATTTAGATGGTACAATAGTATTAAAAGCTGAGCTAAAGTCCACAAATAGCACTCGTACATAGGTCCGCAAGGAATCCAGGTGTTGCAGGATGTAGTGCAATGCCATGTTGATTGTATCATCTACTGACCTATTAGCTCGATAAGCAAATTGCAGCGGATCCAGCAAGGGATCAGTAACGTCTTTCAAGTAGGCCAGCACTAGTCTCTCAAATACTTTCATTACCACAGATGTTAAAGCAACTGGTCTATAATCATTCATCACATTGATGGAAGGTTTCTTAGGTACAGGTATATAAAGGCACAATTGTATAATTGTATAAACTCATGGACAGGATTGTATGGTTATAAGGTGAGAAACAACATTGGAACAACATTGGAATAAGCGACCGCTAGTGGCTAAGGCGGGTAAAGTAATACAGGGGAAATGTCTCATAAAGCTGCAAAAATAGCAACTCCAAGTGAAAGAAGACCATCTAAGGTCGAGATGAAGGGGATAAGGCAAAAAATCTTATCTGAAAATAAGGAGAGAAATGAAAGAAAGTGAAAAAGTATTGGGGGAAAATGGAAATTGTAACAGAATTTTCAAGTCAAATGAAAGATCTAAGCAGTAAATTTCATACAGTTGAAGAACAACTAAGAGAGTTCAAAAAGAAGTTAGAGAAAATAAGAAAGGGGGAGAAATTTAAAGCAAAAATGGAGGAATTGGAAAAATACAGGAATCCACTCTGGATAACATAGCATTATTGGAAATGAATAAAAAAATACAGAATGTGAAAATTAGAGGAATAACAGAAGAGGAAGGGGGAGGATTTAAGAGGGAAATTTCTAATGAACTAGCTAAACTGCTTGACTGGAAATAGAGGAAGTGGAAGAACAGATTATAAAGATTTTCAGGATTAGGCCCAACCCAACCCAGGGGAAGAACAAAAAAATATCCAGGAGATTGTTTAGTCACTCTAAACTCTCTAGAAGTTAGAAATGAAATTTAAGGAAAGGTAGAGAAACAAAGGTGGGTGGTTTAACAGGAAACAACTAGTAGTCTTTAAAGACATTCCGAAAGGTTCTTGCAGAAAAGAAATGTTTATAAAGGACTGACTAAGATTTTGGCAGCAAAGAAGATAAGATTTAGATGGGAGTATCCAGAGGGTGTGTCATTTTTTTTACAAACACAAAAATTTAAAAGTGATTCGACACAGGAAATAGAGAAGTTTGGAAGGAGATACAAAGAATTAGGAAAGATAGAAGGTGTTGAAGAGGAATCAGGAGATGAGAGAGATGTACAGGAGCAGGAGACTAAAGAGGTAGATACTATAAACATGTTTTGTAGAATAAACAAATTGAAATAAATTATTTAAATAAATGAATAAAATAGGTGTTAAAATAATTTTGTGGAACGTGAATGGCATGAATGATAAAAAATAAGAGGAACAGGATTGGACATGTGTTGGAAAAAGAGAAGGCAGACATAATATGCCTGCAAGAAACTCATGTGATAAAAAGACATAACAGAGTCCTAAAAAATAAAAAAATTGGGAAATGAATTTCATATCCTCAGATATTCAGAAAAAGAGAGGGGTGGTGATATATGTAAAAAAATAAATACGATGCAAAAGCAAATATTTAAAGATAAGGAAGGCAGAATTCTAGGATTGCAATTCAAATTGAAGATGAAAAAATAATTGTTGTAGGAATTTACGCACCAAACGACAATAAGGTGGAATTCTATAGGAAATTAGACGAATTACTAAATGACTACATAGACTGTAAAGTGATATTGATGGGCGACTTTAATGGAGTACCATCTCTAGAAATGGACAGATCGGAGAAAAAGAGAACAACCAAGGAAAGCTGCCAATGATATTTGAAGCGATGGGTAGAAAAGAATGGTTTGATAGATATATGGAGATGGAAAAACCCGACTGTGAAAGAATTTTCATTTTACTCTGACGTAAACAGAAGTTGGAGTAGGATAGATCACATATGGGTAACGAAGGAATTAACAATTAGGGTCCATAGATCAGAAATATTACCAAAAACTCTGTCGGATCATAGAGCTGTATGTATGGAATGGGAAATGAAACGAAATAAAAATTTCAGGTGGAGGATGAATGAAACCATACTAGATGATGAAAATATTCTAACAAAAGTAAAAGAACAAGTAAATACATATTTTGAATTCAATTTAAACAAAGGAACGGATATAACTGTAGTATGGGATGCAAGTAAGGCTGTAATAAGGGGATTTCTTATTCAACAGAGTTCAATTAGGAAGAGAGAAAGAGAGAAGTATAAAAAAAACATATTGAAGAAAATAAAGGAAGTAGAAAATCAATTGGTAAAAAAGCCAGAAGACTTAGGAATAAAACAAAGTATAAGCTTTTACAACACAAATGGAAGGAATTATCAGTCAGGAGGTAGAGGGGGAAATAAATTTATTGAAATTAAGGAGTTTTGAAATCTGCCAACAAAACAGAAAGATGTTGGCTTGGCAGCTGAAGAAAAGAAGAGATGCAAATACAATAAATAAAATTATTCAAAACAATGAAACTTTAGACAAAGAGGGAAAGATAAAAAATGCATTCTTGGAATTCTATAAAGAATTATATAAGGCACCAAAGGAGGATGAAGAGAAAATAAAAAAATACTTGGAAATAGATAAATTAAAGGAAATTTCACAACAAACAATCAGATCTGTTAGAAAAAACCAATAACAGAAGAGGAAAATTTTAAATGCAATTAAAAAGGAGAAAAATGGAAAAGTGCCAGGGCCGGACGGGTTACCTATAAATATTATAAAAAATTGAACCAACAAATAACGGCACCAGTGAAGGAAGTAATAAATAATGTAGTGAAGACAGGTCAGATTCCCAAGACGTGGGAAGAGGCATTTATCACTTGATTCATAACAAGGATCAAACCTAACAAATGTAAAAAAACTATAGGCCGATATCTTTACTAAGTAGTGGATTATAAGATATTCACGAATATACGGCACAAAGATTGAAATCAGTCTTGATAGATCAATACATGCGGATCAGAGAGGCTTCCTACGGGACGACAGTTAAGGATAATATGAGGAACATCTTGAACATAATTGAATATTTGGATGAAAAAATAGACAAGCAAGCAGCCCTATATTTATAGATGCGGAGAAAGTGTTTGATAACGTTTCCTGGGTATTTTATGAAAGAAAACATGAGAATGATGGGAGTCAGAAAGAACTTATGAAATGTGTAGAGGCGATATATAGAGATCAGAAATGCGAAAATTATTGTAAACATGACCTTACACAGAATTTAAGAATATCTAAAGGAACAAGACAGGGCTGCCCACTATCGCCCCTATTATTTATAACAACTTTGGAAGTCCTTCAAAAAATAAGAAAAACGGAAGCTATAGCAGGGATTAGACAAGGGTATAGAGAGCATAAAGTGAAGGCCTATGCGGATGACATAGTGTTGACATTACTAGACCCGCAACAATCATTAAGAGAAGCATTAAAAGAAGTTGAAGAGTTCGGTGCTCTGGCGGAGTTGAAATTAAATAGGACCAAGACTAGTATGATAGTAAAGAATCTGAATGCAGAACAAAAAGATCAACTGGAAAAAGAAACAGGTATAAAAGTGGTGAAAAAAGCAAAATATCTAGGTATTTGGTTAACATCGAAAAATTGTGATTTGTACAAGGATAATTATTTAGTGACATGGAAAGAGATTACAATTTTTTTTAGAAATTTGGGAAAAACTTAAATTGTCTTGGTTGGGGAGGATTGCCATGGTAAAAATGATGATTTTGCCTAAAATGTTTTTCCTCTTTCAAACAATACCAATTGTGATGGGTCAAAGTCAGTTTAAAGAGTGGCAGAAAACAATATCTAGATTTGTATGGCAAGGCAAAAAAGCCCAGAATAAAATTCAAGATTCTGACAGATAGGAAAGAAAGAGGGGGCTTTGCACTGCCTGATCTTAAGATTTATTATGAATCGGCATGCTTAGTATGGATAAGAGAGTGGCTCAAGCTAGAAAATGTAGAATTATTAGACCTAGAAGGCTTTTCAAATAGATTTGGGTGGCATGCGTACCTGTGGTACGATAAAGCTAAGGTACACAAATGTTTCTTAAACCATTCAATAAGAAAATCGTTGTTCTTAGTTTGCAATAAATATAAAGAATGGTTTTTACTAGCAGGTGAAAATAAGGACATCACAATAAGACCATATGAAGACATTAAAGATAGACTAAAAGGGTGGCTGGAATATTGTCAGATATACAGTTTATTTCTGAAAGATAAGAAAGAAAGAGGCTTTGACCAGACAGCGACATTGTTAGAAAAAATAGTGATGGGGAATGATTCGAAGATCTTGTCTAAAATATATGATTTCATACTGGAATGGAATACCAAAGATGAGGAAATTAAAAGTGTCATGATTAAATGGGCAATGGACCTAGGACACAATATTGAATATTTAAAGTGGCACAAATTGTGGAATTCAGGACTTAAGTTTTCAGCATCTATACAATTAAAGGAAAACATATATAAGATGATGTATAGATGGTACATCACACCAACCAAATTGTATAAAATGTACAAATCGGGTGACAAAAAATGTTGGAAATGTGGTTTGAAGGAGGGAAACTTCATCCACATGTGGTGGAGTTGTGATAAGGTTAAACAATACTGGGAAAATATATATAATGAATTAAAAAAGATTTATAAGTATTCATTTAGGAAACTGCCAGAAACCTTTTTGTTGGGCATGGTGAGAGAGGATATCGAGAAAAAGGATGTGAAGGTATTTTTGTATGCAAATACAGGTGCTAGAATTTTGTTAGCACAAGTCTGGAAACAGCAACAGACCCCCACTACAGAGGAATGGCGGCAAAAAATATGGAAATAGCGAAACTGACAGCTAGAATTCGGCAATCAGGAAGTGAAGCATTTGAAAAGGAATGGGGAAAATTCTTGTCATATTTGAATAGGATATGTGGAATATGAACTGTGAAACAAAAGAATTAATATATAATTCTTTATTGGAAGTATAAAAGGTATAATGTAAAAAAGACAATATGTAGATTACAGATTAAGGAAACAATTTAGATCATAAGACAGAAACAATAAAGAAGTGCAAAACTGCAAGAACTAATCAAGAGGAAGAATAAAACAGAGGAAGAAGTAGGGGGGATGATGTGGGAGGGTGGGGCAGGGGGGGTTAATTGTTGGTGGGTTTGTATTGTAAGAAGGTTGTGGCATATAAAGTTGAAAATGAAGTTGTAAATCTAAAGGTAAATCTAAAGTATAAAATATAATGTAATGGTAATGTATAAGATATATTTATGTAAAAAACCAATAGAAATTATGAATAAAAAAATAGAAAAGGATTAGGCAAATTCATGCAGGAGGAGAGGACACTGCAACCAGGTCCCATTTGTAAAAGAATAAAAACAAAATGATAATAACCTCAATGAACAATTGTGTGCCATCCCAAAGCTTGCCTCCTGCATTTACCAAAAGAAGTTTAATTTCCTCCCCAATCCGTTTTAGAAATTAAGAAAAGTTAAGAGAGCAGCATCTCTTAGAGGTGACATAGGTGTTCCAGAGAGGAATTCAATTGCCCACTCAGCCACAAAAATCCCCGGAAGGCTGTTGGCCAGTCACTATCTCTCAGCCTACCGTACCCCAAAATAGTGTTGTATGGATAAAAGGGGGTGCATAAGAACCATGCTTTTGAACTCCTGGACAACAACAAAATATGGCTCTGAGGTTTCAAAAGCAACTTAAAAAACCCAAACCAGAAACTTGTTTGTTACAACAAATGAGGAGGAGCAGGAGTAAGACTGGGCAGGGAGGAAAGGCAGAGAGAGTATGAAAAGCTTTGAGAGAGCAGAGCGAGGGAGAGATTGATGGTGGGGGAGATGTTTAGGAGAGGAGAGACGAAAAAAGAAACTTTTTTTAAAAAAAAAACAGCACTGATCGAGGGAGGACCTCCAGGGTCTTTCCAGCGCTTCTCCCCCCCTCCCGCACACCCTCGCTTTTCTTTTGAAAGGCGTTCCAAATGATTGGAAAGTAATCACCGTGTCAGTTTCACCTTTTCTCATGCAAAGTGAGTGTCGCAGGGAAGGCTCCTGGGGGAAGGAGGGAGGGGGAGCGAGCGAGCGAGCGAAAAGTGTGGAGAGGTGGGATCGTTCGAGGCACAAATCGGAGAGAGACTGGAGGGAGAGGAGCTTAAAATCCCTTAAAATCGGGAATTTTAAGGGATTTCAGCAAACCGGGAGAGCAGCGGGAAACAGCTTGGAATAACGGGGTTTCCCGCGAAAAACGGGAGACTTGACAGCTATGCCCAGTGAGCTTCATGGTCAAGTGAGGGATTTGAATCCTGGTCTCTCCCAGGCCCTCGTCTAACACACTAAGCACTGCAAGACAGAGGGTGATGCAATATGGACAAAACTCCATTCGCACCCACCCACCATCTTTAATTCCCTACAATACCTCTGAACTTCCACTGATATGGGGCCGGCCTCATTATGTGATTTGAGTTGAATTTATCTGTTCTTTTTATTTATTTATTTCATAAAATTTATACACCTCTTGATGGTATCCCCTCAACTTCCTAAGCATCTGGGTAGGCTTGTCTGAAGAAAAATGTTTTTAGTGGGCTCAGAAAAGAATGGTTTCATATGTAACATTTTTTGTGGATAAATAAATGGAGAAAGCATTTGTCTGAGCCTCATTGTTTGGAATAAAATAATAATTTTATTATTTGTACCCCACCCATCTTACTGGTTGGCCCCAGTCACTCTGGGTGGCTTCCAACAAATATAAAAGCGTAATAAAACATCAAACATTAAAAATTTCCCTAAACAGGGCTGTCTTCTAAAAGCCAGATAGTTGTTTGTTTCCTTGACATCTGATGGAGGGCGTACCACAGGGTGGGCATCACTACCAAGAAGGCCCTCTGCCTGGTTCCATTTATCTGTGTTTTGTGTTTGTGTTTAGGTGTTTGATAGAGTCAGAAAAGTGTGGCCAAACTTCTATGAGAAGATTAAACCAATCAATGCTGAACTTGCCCAGCCAAATCTGGCCATTGCTCCTGAGGATGCTCAGGAGCTCTTCTCCGAAGTTAACATTATCTTCCATTGTGCTGCAACAATTCGCTTTGATGAGCCACTGAGGTATGTTATGCTTGCTTTTCCTTTGTGTTTCTTACCCCACAGTCCTAATCAGGTTTACTTAGAAGTAAAACTACTGAGCTCAATGGGACACTTTCCTAGCAATACTATGGTGAATTTCACTTTGAAAAGAGTTACAAGAGTATTTTGCCCGCTAAATACAGTTCCATGCATTCATTTAGGGATTATCCACACTTACCTTTTGTTGCACTTTAACACTCCATGTCTGAGTTTCTTTCTTCTCTCTCTTTTTTTCTTTTTGTCCCGAGCTTTCGCTGTGAAAACTCATTCTTTAAAACTGAATCAGAGCAAACATCAGTTTGGGAATTCTGCACTCAGACACTGAACTTTAAAGGGTGGACAGTGCTTGGTGATGGCAAACACTCCTGATATTCTAGCAAAAGGCTTCTTGTATCAGGAAAATCACCTCTTCCTTCCTTCCTTCCGGGAGCAATGAATTGCAATAAATAAAAATAGCCAAAAATTACAAAAGCAACATAAGTAATCCCTGCTTAGTTATAAACATAAACTTATAGTCAATAGTCAACAGATTTTTAAAAAAATATCTGACAGTTTTCCATTGAAAAGGGAGGGGAAGGTACATGCTTTCATTCTGTTAGCTTTTCGTCCAAACTTTTCACTAAGCATTCTCAATGAACTGATATCACAGTACTTCAGATCATGAGGTACAAAGACAATTCCAACTTTGCACCTAACCCAAAGCAGTGTTTCTTTGGGGGAGTCTTGAGCAGACCCGTGGAATATAGGGACAACCTTTTATGTAAGACCATGTTGCCCAATGTTTGATTTGCAGCATCTCCTCACTAGCTCAAAAGAGGTCCCACCATGCTCTGATAGCTGAGATCCTTCGATAAGGTGGCATGGATTGAATCCAGGGTGTTCTGCAGACAAGATTGTAGAATACCACAGAGATATAGACACATCCTAAGTTACAAGAAAAGGAGCAGCACCAGAACTCACCCAAGATCCAGAAACATGGAAGGAAGTGCGGGCTGCCTCGCTTACTTTTCTTCATGTTCCCCTTAAACATCTGAAGTAGCTCTGTTAATGCTTAGATGGTCATGCCAACAGGACTTCTTAATAACCCTTTAATGCTTTCTTGACCAGGCAAGCCCTTCTGTTAAACGTCATGGGAACAAAGCAGCTCCTGAAGTTGGCCCACCAGATACAGAACCTTGAGGCCTTCATCCACCTTTCAACTGCCTATGCATACTGTAATCGGAGTTACATAGATGAAGTCATTTATCCTCCTCCTGTGGATCCCCAGAAACTTTTTGATCTTGTAGAGTAAGTGATGGAAATAAACTTCTCTTCTGCTGCTGATGTAAACATGATTTTGGAACACTAAGTGCTTCTTCCTAGGCACATGGAAGCCACTCTGTTGTGGTGCTATCCCACATACCACTTGTGCAGGCTTTTCCCATCTTCATCACCTCCCTACCTCCATGATGAAGTGGGAAAGCTTTCCCAGAAAGGTAGCCAACTTGCAAATCACCAACTACCTTGAGCACTTTCCAAGCTGATATTTGCCAAAGAATGTAAATGTAGAGATGAGGAAATTATGAACATAAGGAGAGGCCTGCTGGATCAGGCCAATGACCCATCTAGTCCAGCATCCTGTTTTCAGGAAACAGGAAACGTTTGTGGGGAGCAGCAGCATGGTGAGTGCTTAACCCTCCCCCCCCCCACGGCACTTTCCCCCACAACTCCTTCAGTCTATTTCCCCAGTTAGCTCCAAGGCGGGCAAGAGGCTCAGCAGGAGGCCAGGCGGGGTGGCCAGGAAGAGGGAGATTGCAGGTGGAAAGAAGCTTGCGGGCAAGTTAAGGAGCTCTGCTGCCCACACCACATCTCTCCTCCGAAGCTCCCCTCTCTCATCTTATTCTTCAAGTATGGGATTGGGAATCCATCTTTACTAGCATAACTTGCAGTTCTGGTGCAAAAAGTATTTTAAGTGTAACACCAAGAAGCAGCTTTCTGGTGTGAATGTGAACTTCTGCATTGCCTGCCATTTTGCTTGGAGACATTCTGCCTTCTTTGCCAGGGCATGCCAGGCTACCTTTATTTCCTGTGCTGCTCTTTTGCCTCAGCATACCCTTTAAAGTTGATTGCTCTGAGCACTAGATTAAGAAAAACCTCTTTGGATATGGCAGATTACTTGTTACCCTGGCTGCTCTGAGGTCCACAGATGTTGTGACTTCTGATTTGCAGAGATTAATTGTCACACTTCATTAACAAGGAAGCCAGCAAAGGGGAACATGGCAGTCTTTTAACAATAGGTAAATAAAATTGTATCCACACCAGCAGTTAATGCTGAACTCCATATTAAAAGGAACTAGAGAAAAATGTTTGCATCCAAGCAGTCTAGCTTTCTTGGTTGTAGACTGTCAATAATATATGTTCAAGTAATAATTAGGGTTGTCGCCTTATTAGAGGCCCTGTCCCTGCCTGTGCCATTTGCTTTTCCTGGCTTGGTATAAAAAGTGATGTGGAAATATTTATTTGTTTACTTTGGGGGGGGGCTAAGCAGGGAAGAGGGAGATTGGATTTGGTAGGTAAGGTGAACAGATACAAGAAGGAAAAAGACTCTGTACTTTTAATATTGCATAGAAGAAGGAATTTCAGTAGCTGCTACAGCATGTCACAAAGGGCTGTATCTTTTCAAATTCTTTTTTCTGTACCAGAGGTTTTTAACCTTTTTGAGTCCACGCCTCCCTTGACCAACTATATTCTTTCTGTGCTCCCCGTGGGATGCCTGGTAAAAACTTGTGTTGTTTCATCATTTAGCAGTTTTGCCTATTTTTTTTTAAGATTTAAAATTTAAGCAGCAGAGCTTTGAATAGGCTTTTTAAAATATGACCCATCCATTCCCCTGCTAAATGCTGTTTTTGTAAGTTTTGTAAGACTAGACCCATCTTTCCTCCTCTTGTTACTTGCAACCCTCACCCTGTTTCACGCTGCCACAAATTCCTCTCTCTACCTTCCCCTGTCATCATTTATAATCTCCCAGACTGAACAAAAGGGTCTCCATCTTGAACCAATGGCTTCAAGTTACAAGAAAGGAGATTCTGACTAAACATCAGGAAGAACTTTCTGACAGTAAGAGCCGTTCGACACTGGAGTGGACTTCCACAAGAGGTGGTGGACTCTCCTTCCATGGAGGCTTTTAAGCAGAGGTTGGACAGCCCTCTGTCTTGGGTGTTATATTTAAGATCCTTGCAGTTCAGGAGGCTGGACTGGATGACCCTTGAGGTCAGGGGTGCCAACTTGAATTGGGGGCCCTGGTAAGCCCCACCCCACATAATCACATGACGCAGGGCATGCACACCATTTGAAACCCAGCCAATTATTATTATTATTATTATTATTATTATTATTATTATTATTATGAATGGCAACGGCCATCAACTTGGGGGGGCTGCCCCTCTAATATTTTATTGGGGGGGTGAAGACCCCATGGCCCCTAAGAGTTGGCTCCTAAGTTGGATCCTATGCTTGAGGTTCCTTATAACTCTACAATTCCTTTTCTAGCAGGTAGAAAGGGGGGTGGAGTCAGGCAGCAGGAAAAGACTCCTAGTGGGTTTCTGGATTGGTCGGCCATCACTGAGGATGGGAATTACCTTGGCTGAGGAATTCCAGCACTTTGAAGGAGGGGGAGAGCAGCGAAAGCACTGCAGACCCCTGAAACCCCCCCCCCCAAATTGAGCATTTGGGGGACGTGGAGATCCAGCAGCTGCCCTTTGCATCTCCTCCTCTCCCCGGCAGAGCTCTGTAGAATGAACTGAGAGCGGGAGGATTGGAAGACGGAGGCCCATTAGATTCAATGCTTCCTTCATTGTGCAAAGCTTCAGGTCCTTGGGATGTTTCCGGTCAATTTTCCAATTAAAAATTAAATTTCAAGAAACTGAGTAATCAAGATTGGGACTTTGATTGGGATCGATTTGAAATACGCAAGGGATTTAAAAATGGAAGCCAATCCCTTACGCTGGATAAAGAGGAAGGCAGATATCTTTGAACCGTAACCAAAGCCTGAGAGTGTGTTTTTCAACTTCCCAAAGGTACTGTTGAAAACTCCCCCCCCCTTAAGGAGGGTAAGGGAAGGGGGGGTCTTAATTACTATATGACCCTGTAAAGCTTTAGATTGTATCTTTGAAATCCGTCACATTCCTGGAAACGGAACCGCTGATCGGCAACAGCAAGACGCCATTATATTGTAACAAAGAGACTGGACATAAATATTTTCATTTTTGCGGTCTGGAGTAAAAAGGACATATTGTTTCAACAAGTACGGTCTTGGTGACACCATTCACTTTGCAACATCCGCAAAACAAAGGCAACAGCTGGGTTCTTTGAAGTCGCCTTTTAGGCATGGAGAAAAGCAAATTTAAAGAGAGTGTTAAAACTTCTTGGAGAAATTAAACAGCAAGTTAAGGCTTTTGGAGATGGATTGAATGAAATAAATAAAAAACTGAAAGTTATTAAAATGGAACCAGGATTATTGAAGCGGGAAGTCTCTGACAACAAAGTCACGAGGGATGACAAAAGTGTGAAACAATGGGAAGATTTAAGACGACTGGATGTGGAGAAATTATAAGGCCCAATATTGAAAGACATTGTTTTTCCACAAAAGAGTCCGAATGAGGATTATTGCAAAATGAGAGTTGAAGTTGAAATTGAAATTGAAATTAAGAAGATGAAGGATTGACCGAATAAAGACTTGAATGAAGACTTGTCCGATTGTTTCAGGATGATGGTTAAAGGAAAAAATAATCCTAAAAGACTTGCCTAGCTGACAGCGAGACTACGTGACCAGGGAGAGGAGACCGTGTATGAAGATTGGAAGGAATTCAGAGTGACTTGAAAAAAACTTTTTTGTTTTCTGAAGTTGGATACACCTTAGGGAAGGGAGCAGAGGTTTTTCGGTATTAAATTACAATTATGATGATTAGAATTTATGTTTAATATAGATATATATTAGAGAAATGATTCAAGATTTGAGGAATGAAAAACAGATTTTAATTTGATTTGATATTAAGAGAGAAATTAGATGTTTAATGAGAAATTAGTTATTGGAAAAGATAGTATAGGGAAGTGTTTAAAGTTGAATGATATGGTGATAAAATTTAAAAATAGGTTGGACAAGTAGAGTGTTTAGGAGGTTAAGATGTAATAAAGATGATAGAGGGTAAATAAAGTTAAGAAACTGTCAAGGAAGTTTGTCAATGAAATCCAGCAGTAGGAGATCGGGGGAAGCCACTCTAAGATGTTAAGGTTAAAATGTTAACTGTATAAGAAATTTTGTGTTGTTTGTTTTTATGTTTGTTCTCATTTGTGTGTGTATTTTTCTTATAAAATGAATAAAGAATATTTATTTAAAAAGGGAAAGACTCCTACTGCCTTCTTCCTTTAAATGTGTGTGCGAAGGGGGGATTATGGGCTTGTTTGTTCTTGTTCTTGTTCTTGTTTTTATTATGCATTTTGTATTTGTATTTTTTTTTATTTTAACCTGTGAACTGCACTGAGATCTACGGATGAAGGGTGGTATACACATTTAATAAATAATAGTAAGAATAATAATAGTAATAAAATAATATCTCAACTTGCAATGGGGAGTGCTGAAATCTTGTCCATCTTATTTTGACGGCTGTTCTACAAATCTAATTCCCCTTTTCCTCCTTTGCATCTTTTCTTTTCATGGCTACATTTCAATGGGTGTTGTTGTTGTTGTTTTTATCCTGTTAGGTGGATGGATGAGTCCCTCATTCAAGAGATCACACCCAAACTGATTGGGGATTGGCCCAACACCTACACATTCACCAAAGCCTTGACAGAGTACGTAATTCAGCAAGAGAAAGGTAACCTAAATACTGCCATCGTTCGACCATCCATCGTGTGCTGCAGCTGGCAAGAACCTTTCCCCGTAAGCATGACTGCTCTTCCATTTCTGCTGAGTACTCTGAAAATTCCAACTGCAGCTATTGCTTTGCTCTCAGCATATTGCCTCTCTGGAAATTGTTGCTACAAATACATTTGCTAAAAATCTCAACAGCATCCATTCCTTGGTATGTCATGCTTCTTGGCAACAAGGGGAGGAAGGAAGGAGAACCGTATGGATCCTGGACCATGGATTTCTCCTCCATGCCCCTTTGGGGAAATTCATTCCCAATTTTGTGTGGGGATGAATGCATCCTGCAGTGAATAGATAACCACTTTTCATTACTCGTTTATAAAGCACCTACAACTAATACTGTGATTTTATTTTTTTTATAAAGTATTTTATTATTTTTCCGTATAAAGAACAAAAAAGAAAACACATACACGTATACACAACTAAAAAACACAATAAACAATAAACAGATTAAACAACAATCACAATAAACATAAGAAAACATACATACCTAAAATAAACAGGAACATATACTTATCCTTATACAATTCTTGTTTCTATCTTCTCTATCCGGGACTTCCCCCGTTCCCTCCACTGCATTCAAAATCAGTATATATTTTGGGTAACTTTGTATCTTTTTTCATTAACATTAACCATATCTCTTGATAATCTTTAGAATTAATTAATCAAATATAAATCCTCACTTAAACTAAATATCTTAAGACATTCTTAAACAATTATATCATTTACAACAAAACTTATTATAAACAATTTATCTAACCTTAACTAGCTAAAGTCAATTCTACTGGCTAGTTCTGCTCAAATATTCAATTTTACACAATTAATTAAATAGTCCTTAAATTTCTTCCAGTCTTGCGACACCTTCTCCTCCCTCTGGTCTCGGATTCTCGCGGTCAGTTCGGCGAGTTCCATAAAATCCATTAACTTCATCTGCCATTCTTCCACTGTCGGGATCTCTTCGCCTTTCCAGTTTCTTGCAAGTAAAATTCTAGCAGCTGTTGTGGCATACATAAAAAACACTCTATCCTGGCTGGGTATCACATCATTGGTCATGCTCAAAAGAAAAGCCTCTGGTTTCTTACTAAAGGTAATTTTCATTACCTTCTTAAGTTCATTATAAATCTTATCCCAGAAAGCCTTTACCCCTGGACATGACCACCACATATGGTGAAAGGTACCTTCCACAGATTTACATTTCCAACACACATTACTCACTGTAGGATGCATCTTAGCTATCTTAACTGGTGTTAGATACCATCTATAAATCATTTTCATGATATTTTCTCTTAAACTGTTACAAGCCGTAAATTTAATACCTTCCTTCCACAACTTCTCCCAGTCATCCAACATAATATTATGTCCCACATCTTTCGCCCAGTCTATCATTGCCGATTTAACCAGTTCATCTTTCTTATGCCACTCTAGCAACAAATTGTACATCCTGGAAAGGTTTTTAGAGTTCGGTTCAATTAACTCTGTTTCCAGCTTTGATTTTTCCGTTTGAAAACCAGTCTTTTTATCTGCTTTAAAAACCTCATGGATTTGATGATATTGCAGCCAGTCGGTGACTTCACTTTTCACTTGATCATAGCTTTTCAGCTTAAACGATTCACCTTCTCGCTGCAATATATCTACATATCTTAACCATCTTGCAGACATATTAGGTCTCTTGTAGGCCTTGGCCTCCACGGGTGAAATCCATCTAGGAGTCTTTCTAACAAGTCTTTGTATCTCATCCAAACCTGATACAGGGCTTAGACTATATGATACAGTCAGAAGACTATATGGTTCTTAAAAGCCTTGTGGACTTTTTCCTTGTCATACCAAAGATAGGCGTGCCATCCGAACATATTGTCAAAACCTTCCAAGTCCAACACATCAGCATTTTCTAATTTAAACCAATCTTTCATCCAGCAAAAGGCCGCTGCTTCGAAATATATCTTTAAATCTGGCAGGGCAAAGCCTCCTCTCTCTTTAGAGTCTGTTAATATCTTGAATTTAATTCTTGGCTTTTTTCCCTGCCAGATAAATTTCGTCAAGTCCCTTTGCCACATCTTAAAACAGTCCAGTTTATCTAAAATTGGAATGGCTTGGAATAGAAACAGCATCCTTGGTAGTACATTCATTTTAACAGCAGCTATTCTGCCCATCAATGAGAGCTTCAATCTTGTCCATATCTCAAAGTCTCTCTTTATCTCTGTCCACACTTTTTCATAATTGTCCTTGTACAGGTTCAGATTTTTTGCAGTAAGATTGATACCTAGATATTTTACTTTCTTAACAAAGTTGAGGCCAGTACGTTCCTGTAATTTTTGTGTCTGCTCTAAATTCATATTTTTAGTTAATACTTTGGTCTTCAGTTTATTTAGTTTGAAGCCGGCTACACGTCCAAATGATTCAATTAATTCCAAGGCTTTGGGTACACTGCTTTCAGGTTCTTGTAGGGATAACATCAGGTCATCTGCAAAGGCGCGTAATTTGTATTCTTTCTCACCCACCCTTATTCCTTTGATCAATCTCTCCTTTCTTATCATATTTAAAAGGACCTCCAGGACCGTAATAAACAACAATGGGGAGATAGGGCACCCTTGTCTTGTTCCTTTTTCGACTCTAATTTCTTCCGATATCACACTGTTTATTATAATTTTAGCTTTTTGTTCTGAATATATGGCATTAATGCCATTTAAAAATCGTTGTCCAACTGCCATCTTTTCTAAATTTTTCTTCATGAATGTCCAAGAGATATTATCAAAAGCTTTTTCTGCATCTATAAACATTAGTGCTGCCTCCGTGTTGATGTTTTTTTCCAGTTTCTCTAAAATATCCACAATAATTCTTGTATTATTACTTATTTGTCTTCCTGGTAAAAAACCTGCTTGGTCTTTATGAATAAAGTCCTTCAGCACTCTTTTTAATCTCATAGCCATAACATTTGCAAATATTTTATAGTCCACGTTTAGGAGCGAAATTGGACGATAATTTTTCATCGTGGTCTTATCTGAATCTGGTTTCGGAATCAGTGTGATATAGGCCTCCTTCCATGTCTCCGGTGCCCTACCTCCTTCTAGTATTTTTTTGCAAACTTCTTTAAAAGGCTGTGATAGCCAATCTTTCAAAGACTTGTAATACTTTGCAGTCAGTCCATCCGCCCAGAGTGGCTGGGGAGACCCGGCCAGATGGGCGGGGTATAAATAATAAATTATTATTATCCGGTCCTGGGGCTTTCCCTATCTGCATGTTGTTAATTGCTTCCTCTATCTCTTGAGTGGAAATCGGGTGGTTGAGCATGTTTGTCTTATCTTCTGGGATCTTTTGCAATCCATTTTTTTCCAGAAACCGGTCTATCTCTTCTTCTTTTATTTTGTCCTCCTTGTACAATTGTTTGTAGAATCTTTGGAAACACCATCTAATTTCCTCTGGGTTCTCCACACTTTTTTCATTTACTACCAAATTGTTGATGATATTTGCTTTCTGTCTTTTCTTCAACTGCCAAGCTAATAATTTACCACATTTATTTGCAGATTCAAAAGTTCTCTGTTTCATCATTTTAATCTTCCATTCAATATCTTGGTTCATTATTTTAGCATATTGGGATTGCAAGTATTTAATTTTTTTTTGAATTTTTTGGCTTTTGGGGTGTCCTCTTAATTCTTTTTCTTTTGCTTTGATCAATTTCAAGAGTCTTTCCATCTCTGCATTTTGTTGTTTCTTCTTTTTTGCTTTTTCACTTATAAGGAACCCTCTCATCACCGCCTTGCTTGCATCCCAAACAATTCTTTTTTCCACTTCAGAATTTAAATTGATTTGAAAATATTCTTTCATCTTTTTTACCGCTCTTTCTACCAGCTTGGTGTCTCTCATCAAAGCATCATCCATTCTCCATCTGAAAGAATCCTTGGAAATTACTCTTAAATTCAATTGTACAGGATTGTGATCCGAATATGTTTTTGGACCGATTTCTGCTTTTTGTATTTTTGGTGCCAATTCATTCGAAATCCAAATGTAATCTATTCTCGACCATGACTTCTGAGTTTCTGAAAAATAAGTTGCCTCAGTTTCAGTGGGGTTCCTTAACCTCCAAGCATCCACCAAATTCAAATTGTCCACCATTTCAAAGAATGTTTTTGGCAGTTTCCCATCATTTGTTAATTTAGCTCTTTGCGATCTGTCCATTAATGTGGAAACTGCACCATTAAAATCTCCGAGGCACACAATTTTATAATCCAAATAGTCCAACAGCAAATCATGTATCTTTTTGTAAAAGATTGACTTCCCATCATTCGGTGCGTAAAGTCCCAGAATCAAAAAATTTTCGCCTTGTACTTTAATTTCTATAGCAATGTATCTCCCTTCTTCATCTTTGAATATCTGCTTTGGGCTGTATTTTTCCTTGACATAAATTATCACTCCTCTCTTCTTGACTTTATCCGATGAGATAAATTCCTGGCCTAATTTCTTGTTTTGTAAAATTCTTCTGTGTCGTCGAACTACATGGGTCTCCTGTAAACATACTATGTCCAAATTCTTTTTTTCCAAACTATGAAAAACTCTGCGTCTCTTCGGTCTCTGGTTCAATCCCCGAACATTCCAGGTCATCAATTTGAGGGCCATCTTTTACTCTACTCCTCCAGTTGCCTCCGCTTTCTTATCTTCTTCTGAATCCTTTGAGTCACTCGGTCCCGGTACCCCTGGCGGTGGAAATACTCCTGGAAGTCGATACAAAAAAGCTGGATCTAATGCTGTACCTTTAAAGTCCTCCAGGTGTTTGTCCAAGAATTTTTGTTTCTCAGCCGGGGATTTTATCCTTATCCTCTTTTCCTTGAACGTAAAAGCGAGGCCCTCTGGAAATTCCCAACTGAAAGGAATATTCCTTCTTCTTAATTCAGATGTTAGGTCGTTGTAGGATACTCTTTTATCCAGGAAGTATTTGGGGATGTCTTTAAACAATATGACTTTGCTCTGCTGAACCACCAGGTTGTTTTTGTAATGCAGGTCCAAAATATAGTCTCTTTGGTATCTGTTGTTTAACACAATCAAACAGTCACTGACTCCTTTGGTACCTTTCTTTCCTCTGGATCCAAATCTGAAGGCCTTCACTATGTAAGCTGAGACGTCGTCTTCCTCCAAATTCCAAAATGTTGCAAATTCACTCACTATAAATGCTTTTAGGCTATCCTTTTCCAGTTCTGGAAGTCCTCTTAAGCGGATGTTCCCCTCTCTCTGTCGGAGTTGAAGAAAAGCAAGAGATTCTTCTACGCTCCTCTGCTGTGATCCAATTCTTTCTATTTTCTCCAAATCAATATTGTCCAATTTTTCTTCCACCGTTTTTATTTTCTCTTTAACTTCTTTAAATTCCTCAGTTTCCTTCTTCAAAACTGTCACCTCCTGTCCAATCTTATTAATTTCTTCTCTATTTTTCCTGACGTTTTCCTCAATTGCTCCAATGGATTTCTCCAATCTTTGCGTGGAATCTTTAATTTCAGCTTGTAGTTTATCTGTTGCAGAGTTTACTGTTGTATTTAGTGAAACCTGCGTTTGCTTCACCTCCTCAGATACTTTTTTCAGTCCTTCTGTTACTTCCACAATACTAGCAGTTAGCTTCTCAATAGCTGCAGCCATCTGTTCCTGTGTAGTTAAAGATATTGAAGATTTTCTTTGTGTTTTGGCTCTAGTACTATCTTGCATTTCCAAAACACTCTGCAGCTGGTATCTCAAGGTCACCTTTTTGTTGTAATTGTCTCAGACATTCACAGAAGAAAGCCAACAGTCCCAAAAATCAACACTAGGTGGCCAGCAATTGAATTCAGAGAACAAAGAGGCTGCTGAGCCAGAAGTCCCAAGCAATTCCGACCAATCATCCAAAATATAGGCTTAAATGTCACTAATTCCAAATATTTTAAACTCTTCAAAAGTCAAGAAGGGTTAGCTCTTAAAACAGTCCAAAGCAGTACCTTGTTTTTTTTTCCCTTGCAATGTATCCACCAATTCCATAATAGAGGCTGCAGCCGGCCACAAAGAAAGTTAAAATGTCTCCTCTGGCAAACAGTTACAAAACAAATGGCAACAAAATAACGCAGCCCGCTACCGACCCGGAATCCTAATCCAGAGGGCGAGCGGTGTCTTCTCTTGTCATAATCCTTATTATTCAGTCTTTTAAAACAGTTCCAACAACTTTTAAACGACTTTTAAAAAGTTCGGCAAAACTAGCAAACTTTTTTCCGTTAGTCGTGGCTTAGCTTCTTTGCCGTTGCCCTGCTCTGTTAAGCAGTTCAAAGAGAGCGGGCTTCCTTTTAAGATCTTCTCTGCAAGTCCAAAATCCTTTAATTTTAAAAGTTCATAAAGTATTACTTACAGAGTTTCTTTTTGCCGGTTCTAATTAGGAAGTGCTGGGTGCTCGAATCTGACGGGATCGCTGCTTTGTTCTCCTGGGGCAGCCGTCTCTTCAGCTCCGTGCCGTTGCCTCACTCGCTCGATTTCCCCCCTTACGAGGGTCAATCGAGAGTGGGGGCGGCACGTCTGGAGCCCACAAGACCCAGTCCATGGGACGCTCTTCCCGTGGCTTTAAGGGGCCCGCGGCGCAGGCACGGTAACCCCTAAAGCCCCCTGGAGAACCGGAGCTCTTCAGCTCCTGACCGCTATTGACCGGCACCAAACCGGAAGTCCCTAATACTGTGATTTCAGACTTGAAGTTACTCCCTAACACTATGCTTATTTGTACTTATTCCTATCATGCATTTTGTATTACTGCTGTTTACTTAGAATGTGGTGAACTGCTTTGGGCAGAATATTTTGGGCAAGTGGTGATTGTTAACATAAACAGATGAGGATGGTTTTTTGTAGTGCTTTTTTCTGGGGGTACTCAATGGTACTCAAGTACCAGCACCTTTTGTTCTCCAAAGGTTAAAAGTGTGGCACTTCATGGTGAGTACTGGCAGCTTTTTTTCTACCCCCCAAAAAAACTAGGGTTTTCTTTAGTGAATTGGATTTAGGTGGTAGATTGATGAGTGCCTGAGTCACGTATCCCAGCATTGCCACAACCATCCTTTTTTAGAGAGAGAGAGAGAGAGAGAGAGAGAGAGTGTATTTGGAGACAATTTGAAAGAGGGATACCTCACCATATTGTGTCCACTCATTCCACTTTTGCCTCTGGTAAATGGATTTGGAATATTTTTGTATTTCTAAAATCTACAAAACCTATTTGAGCAGTAGCTTGCTTAGACAAAATATGTGAATGCCACAGAACGCAAAACCTCTCCAAAACCATTTTCAACACTCTTAAAAAAGTGGTCTGTGACCCGAATCCATTTTTATTTTTTTACCATATTTTTAACCCACTTTTGTTTGCTGACTCACATCAATAAAAACCATCAATCTCAGGCAAAAGAAATGTGCACTAGGCTTCAGATTCATAGATTTTAATATGGGAAATATACTATGCATAATCCCCACCCCGGTAATAGACACTCAAAAATCTCTCTCTCTATAATTGCTTTCCCTTATTTTTTTCTTTTCAGGGGTGGATTGATCAGTTCAATGGACCATGCACTTTCTTGATTGCGGTATGTGTCACTTAGTAGAACTCTTAGGTCCCTGGGATGCAGGACTAGAGCCTGGTAGATGTGGAGGTGGGGCCTCTATTTAGATAACAGGGTGTTTCAGTCATATGTAACCTCTGATTATTGTACTTAATGTCCTTTAGAAACAGAATATATTTAATGTGGCTTAACACAGAATCCTTGCAGATGGAGTTTGTTGCATACTTTGAACAAACAATGAAGCAGCAACAATTGGTGCAAATTACTATTTGCGTGTTTAGACCTTTTAACCACCCCCTAGAAATAAATTCACACAGGTGGAAGGAGAAATAGATGCTACTACTCTCTGCATCACAATGAGTTGCCAATGTTCCAGAGGTGGAGTGGGAAATATTCTGGAAGTTGCTGAGCCGTTGGGGCCACTCCATCTGAAAACGTGACAGGGCATCAGCAATGTCATTATTAGCGCCAGGAATAAAGCGGGCACAAAAAACAATATTAAATTTGAGGCAGTGCAACACAAATGTGCGCAGCAGGGCAGAGACTCTACCAGAGCGAGAGGACTGCCTAGCCAAAACATTCATCACAGCCTGGTTATTGGACCAAAAGGAGACCCACTGGTCCTTGAACTCCTTGGTCCAGATCTGCACCGCTACTACAATGGGGGAAAACTCAAGAAATGTTAAGTCATGAGTGACAGCAGTTCCCTGCCAGTGCACCGGCCATCTCTGAGCACACCAGCGACCTCTGAAATAAATCCCATAACCCAATGTGCCAGCAGCGTCTGAATTGACCTGAAAATCAAATTGTAAATTCAAAGTATCCTGCCACAACGATACGCCATTGAACTCCCTGAGGAATTCCAGCCACACCTGGAGGTCTGCTCTGACCTCACTAGGCAAACACACCCTATGATGGGGTGAACACAGGCTGGCAGACAACCTGGCCAGGTGTGTGCAAAAGGGGCGGCTGGGGCCACCACCCTGCAGGCAAAATTCAAGTGACCCAATGGGGACTGAATCTGCCTCAATGTAACCTTCTCTCTGGGCAAAAACTGCAAAATCAAAGCGCACAAGGCCACCAATTTCGCTTCAGGCAACACAGATGTCTGCGCCACGGTATCCAGCTGGATGCCAAGGTAGGATAAGCTGGTGGCTGGACCTTCAGTTTTATCAGCCGCTAAAGGGACACCCAACTCACTAGTTAAGTCATTAAAAGCTTGCAATAACACCAATAACATCTGAATCTGCTGAAGAACATAATGAAAAGTCATCCAAGTAATGGGTCACACCCCTAAAACCTGTCTTCTTGTGCAAAGCCCAGTCCAAAAATGTACTGAAAGCTTCAAACGCTGCGCAAGATATGGAGCAACCCATGGGCATGGCCTTATCCACATAATAGATTCCATCAAAATGGAATCCAAGCAGTTTAAAATCAAGTGGATGCACAGGAAGCAAACAAAAAGCTGCTTCCACATCACATTTGGCCAGCAAAGCACCTTCCCCAAAACTCATAGGGAATCAAACCACAGCACAAATACAAGATTTAAAATTGCAACCAAGGAGCAGAAAACAAAAGTATTAGTGGTCGTGTAGTTGGCCACAGCGCCTTTTTTGAGATATGACAGAGTTTAAAAACCTTGCCACCTGCAAGGTTGTATAGGAATCGTTGTCTTGCAGGAATAAGGCAAGGTGTGACTCAGCTGGTGCACCTGTAAGTTTCTGAGTTATTGGTCTTAGTAATTTTGCCCGAGCCTCACTATGCAGGGGACAAATAAAGATTATATGATGGAGCGATTCCGTCGACTTTTTATCACAATCACAAAAGGTGGAAACTAAGCCCTTGGAAAATCTATGTCTCAGGACATTAGAAGGAATAACATTAAACCTTGCTTTGGTGAAAGCGAATTGGTGCCCAGCAGTAGAGAGGGAGGATAGGTATAGAGGGACATGATGTATTGGAATAACTCCAAAATTCCAAGGCGAGCAGACACCCCCACCCAGCATATGATTACGCTGTAGCTCCAAATCGTCCAGTCTTTGTTTGATTAATCTTTTTGCCAAAGCGAGGTCTAAATTAAGCGAATCTAAAGGAGAGATTCCAAAAGACAGAAGTTTGGCGTGGATTTTCCCAGTCCAAGGGTTTGCAAATTCGTCACGCCAAAGACATTGGACGAGATAATGGCTGGGTAATCTATGCCAAAGAGTTAACCAGTAGATCAATATTCGTTTCCATAAGAGAGTCTCTAGTGAAGGAATCTTCAATTCTAGTCGTATAGCTGCATTACTAACACACGTAGGGAGTTTTAAAAGCCGGCGAAGAAACTGATTTTGCAGCACCTCCAGCGGGGCCGGATTTACCAGAGCTGCCCAAAGCGGAGCAGCATAAGTAAGAGTGGTAATAACTTTTGCGTTGTACACCTTTAAAGCCGAGGGCACGTGTAGGGCTCCGTCTGAGAAAAAGATCTGGAGAAGTGCATGAGATAGAGTTTTGCCCTTGTTAAGTAGATGTTGAACTTGGGATTTCCAGCTCAGGTTATATTGAAAAACAATCCCTAGATATTGGAACTTAAAAACTTGATCTATTTTTACTCCACCAAGCTTCCACTGAAAAAGTTTCCGACTTCTAGAGAAGACTACAACTTTTGATTTTGAGTGGTTGATGGACAATTGGTTAGATTGACAGTAAGCAGTAAAGATCTTTAACGCCCTACATAGACCAACCCTTGAGTAAGAAAGGATCACTGCATCATCTGCATATAAAAGCAGCGGACAGCGGTAGTTTGCGATGCGGGGGGCATGAATGTAAGCGTGCGACTCATTTAGAGGCTCTCTCATATCACTGACAAACAGGTTGAAAAGGTAAGGTGCTAATATACAACCTTGTCGGACTCCTTTATTTATCGGGACCGCATTTGTAAGGTCACCAGCGGGGGTAAGTCTAATTCTGGCAGAGGATCCACCATGCAGTTGGATCATGAGCCAAAGGAGCCTTTTATCAATGCCCCACCTCACCAATTTCTCCCATAGAATGGTTCTGGGGATGCTGTCGAAGGCTGCCTTCAGGTCTATGAAGGCAGCGCATAAATGTCCTCGACTGGGGAAGGAGTATTTCCTTGCAAGGTGATAAAGGATTATGGCATGATCTATGGTGGAGCGATTGGGTCTAAAGCCCGCTTGTTCATGGCCAATCAGGTTGGATTCTTCTGCCCATTGAGACAGTTTAGACAGCAACAAGCGGGCATAAATTTTCCCTATAGTCGAAAGGAGGCTGATACTACGGTAGTTCCCTGGATCAGCAGGAGAACCTTTTTTATAGATTGGTATAATAATGGCTTCCTTCCATGTCTTGGGAATACAGCCAGTAGCATTAATGGCATCAAAGGTTTTGGCCAGGATTCCTGACCACCACTCAGGATGTGATTTAATGACCTCTGCAGGAACCAGGTCAGGGCCGGGGGCCTTGCCGACTTTCAACTGGGATATTAGGACTGATATTTCGCCTGGATCTGTGGGCGGCCATCTGGGTAGGTGTTCGAACAAGTGCTCCAGATGGGGAACCAGAGCCTCTGCCTGTGAGAAACATTTCCTCAGGAACTGTTCCCAAGTAGGGGCCGGGATAACAGTCAAGGGATATTTCCTAGCTCTGCTGTTAATTAGTGACCAGAATTCATTAGCTCTGCGGGATTTGGAAGCTAAGATCAAGGCTTGCCAACGGGTAGACTGCCACTCCCATTTTGCCATTTATAGACTAATTTGGCTTGAAAGTATATAGGTGGTAAACTGGAAGCGTCTGAGTTTTTATATTCGTTGTATATTGAACGCAGTTGGAGTTTGGCTTGTTTACATACAGAGTTATACCAGGGAGCTCCTGAGTTAGATTGGGCTCGCATAACTGTTTGAGAAGGCGATGTAAAAAAGGCAGTAAAGTTTGCTGTAAGGTGGCTAAAGAGATTCAGAACTGCACTGGGATCACATGAGTCAGAAATTGAAACAATTGGGTGAACTTGGATTTCTTTCTGGAAAAATTCTTTATACTTTAGGGCGAGAACCTCTGACCATTTAATCCCTCTTAATTTGGATGCTGCGTTAATTTCCATGGGGGGGGGAGTGTCTATGATCAACCCCTTGCCAAACCAGAGAAAGCGTGGCCGTTAGGGGAAGGTGATCACTAACTTGCACATTATCGACCTTAAAGGAAAGGACACTCATAGGTAAATCCCTGGAAACCAACAGGTAGTCAAGGACGCTGTTAGATTTTGTGCCAAGATGAGTAAACTCCCCCGGTATATCAGGGGGGTATCTACCATTCAAAAAAACTAAATTCAGGCGGATGGCCATTAGATAAGATAACTCCTGCCTCATTTACTCTGGAATCCTTAGAAATTCTTGTTGCAGCGTGCTCCCATTCATAGTTGTCAAAACAGGGGGTAACCCACCATTTGGTTTTAGTCAAAGAGTCCAAATTGGCAGCGGTACGGGCATTAAAGTCTCCACCGATTATAGAAGGGATATTTGGGCATTTAATGTAACAAGAAAGAAGATGGTCTTCTAAAGAGCCCCATCTAGAGCAAAGTTCAGGGCGCCGCCCTCCTGGGGGGTGGTAAACATTGGATATTAGAAGTGAGATCTTTTCCCCCGTTTTCAGCCCAGAAAGAACAAAAGGGGGGCAAGCCTGCACAAAAGAGAGTTTGGTATGTAGCTTGAGTGAAACACCAATTACGAGACCACCTTTGGGGCGACTGTCGCGGTCACTCTCTCAGACCTGAGCAGCACCCCCCGACGTTTAACGGTCTATTGGTAACTGCCCCAACAACATATGGTATTTCCGCTGCCACCAGCCAGTATTCACTCTGTCTAACTTCTAACCTCTAACTGCCTTTTCTATCCTCTCTAACTGTCATCCTTCCACACTCTAATTGCCTGGAGAGCTCCCATTGGTCAAGCTCCTCCCTGCCAAGTTAACCCTTGGAGAACCTTTAGGGGTGAACGCCACATCTCCTCCCCCCTTAATAAAGTTTGAATCAGGAGGGTTAACTTAATACAGTTACTCTCCTGTTCAAACAGCAACAGCTCAAAACACATAACTTTTATAACTTTTACATATTCTCTATCCCCTGTTTACCTTTTTTTTTTAACCCATGTCACATTTTCTCCTTACTACCTCCCTGCCACATTAATTATATACATACCTCTGTTAAATGCTTTAAATAAGCATACTATTAAACAATTTTATTAATGCGCCATCAGTCTTCTTCCTCTGGTCTCCTGGACAAAGTATCAGCCACGATGTTTAAGGTCCCTTTTACTGTCTTGATGGTAAAATTATAGTCTTGAAGTTGGAGGGCCCATCGCATTAATTTACTGTTGTTGTTCATTGTCCTCAACCACTGTAGAGGTGAATGATCTGTACATAGGGTGAATTTCCGGCCCCAAATATACGGCCGAAGTCGCTGCAAAGCCCATATGATCGCCAGGCACTCCTTCTCCACTGTGGCTAGATGTCTCTCTCTCGGAAGCAACTTCTTACTGATGAAAGTGATCGGGTGTAGGTCATCCCCCTCGCCAGGTTGACAAAGCACAGCCCCGAGTCCCGTATTGGACGCATCGGTATATAAGGTGAACTCTTTCTCATAGTTAGGTGCCACGAGAACAGGTCCAGATGTTAAAGCACCTTTTAAAGCATCAAAGGCCTGCTGACACTCAGGTGTCCACTGCACTTTGTCTGGCTTTGTTTTCTTGGTTAAATCTGATAAAGGAGCGGCTATGTCACTAAAAGCAGGTATAAACTTTCGATAATACCCAGCTAGACCTAGGAAAGCTCTAACCTTCTTTTTGGTATTAGGTGTTGGCCATGTGGCAATGACACTCACTTTAGTCTCTAAAGGCTTTATCACACCTCCTCCTACCATATGGCCTAAGTATTTAATCATGGAGCCCCCATGTGACATTTACTAGCTTTGATGGTTAAGCCCGCCTCCTTAATTCGTGATAACACTTCTTTTAAATGCTTCTTGTGATTCTCCCAAGTTGAACTATATATGGCAATGTCGTCAATATAAGCCATGGAGAATGCTCTCAACCCGTTTAGGATTTTATCGACCAGCCTTTGATACGTGGCTGGTGCGTTTTTTAATCCAAATGGCATGACTGTAAATTCAAACAACCCTAGTGGACTCCTGAAAGCTGTTTTTTCTTGGTCTCTAGGGTTCATTTGAACTTGATAATATCCCTTAGTTAAGTCCAAACAGGTGATATATTGACATTGGGCTATCACTTCTAAGAGGTCATCTAGACGTGGCATGGGGAATCCGTCTGCCTTTGTCACATGGTTCAGTTTTCTATAGTCCAAACACACTCTCAAAGAGCCATCTAGTTTTTCTATTAGTACTATGGGGGCCGACCAGGGGCTTTCTGATGGAATTATTATTCCCTCCTTCAACATCTCCCTGACCTCTTTGCTCACTTTTTCCACATACTCCCCAGTTATTCGATAGGGGTTTATTGCTATTGGCTTGGCATCTCCAGTGTCTATACAATGCACCACTCCCTTGGCTTTTCCTGGGGTGTTACTGAAACTACTGGCATATTCTTGCAGGATTGTGAATGCTTCTTTCTGCTGTTGTGGGGTTAGGGTACAAGCCATTTTTATTTCCTGTAGGGTACATTTTTGCTCCCCTGCCCTCTCCCAGCATTTTATCTCAGACTCTTCCTCATCTTCCCTTAAAGCATACAACGTCCAGCATTCAGATCGCAAATATGGTTTTAACATGTTTACATGTACTACTTTCCGCCCTTCCTCCCCTTTTTGGATGACATAGTTTACTTCACTCATCTTGGATACTACCTTATAAGGCCCTTCCCATGCCAGTTGGATTTTATTTCCCTTAATGGGTCTCAACAATAACACCTCACTGTCTGGTTCAAACGTTCTTACCCTGGCTTTCTTATCATACCAGGTCTTTTGTTTTGTTTGTGCAGCCTTGAGATTTTCTCCAGCTATCTCCAGTGATCTTTTTAAGGTGTTTTGCAAATCATACATGTAATCTAGCACTGTTTTGGGATCTTGTTCTGGATTGTCTTCCCAATTCATTCTTAGCAAGTCTAACAGCCCCTTAACTTTTCGTCCTAACAAAAGCTCGAATGGACTAAATCCGGTGCTCTCTTGGGGTATGTCACGATATGCATACAGCATAGGTTGCAATTTCTTATCCCAATCGTTAGGATTGTCTGCTGCATATGCCTTGAGGATTCTAATCAGTGTCCCGTTAAATTTTTCTACCAATCCATTACTTTCTGGATGATAAGGCGTAGAAGTTATATGTCGGATCCCACACATCTCCCACAATCTTTTCATCAAACGTGAGGTGAAAGAAGATCCTAAATCTGATATGAGTTCACTCGCAAATCCAAATTGGCTCATATAATTTAATAAAGCATCAGCTACTTTTTCAGTGTCTATGCTACTCAATGGGATTGCCTCTGGATACCTAGTCGCAAAATCAATAATTGTAAGGATATAACGATTTCCCCTCTGTGTTGCTCTAGGTAAAGGTCCTATTATATCCAGACCCAGCCTCTGGAAAGGTGTGGATATCACCGGTAAAGGACATAACTTTGCCTTAGTTTTATCATTGCCTGTGCCCCTCCGCTGACAAATGTCACAAGCTTGACAATATTGTTTAATCTGCTTGCCCATGTTTGGCCAATAAAATTTTTGCCCCACTCGCTGTTTGGTTCTGGTAATCCCCATATGCGCCCCAAAAACGTCATGCGCCTGCTGCAGAATCTTCTCTCTGTAGACTTTAGGGATCACTAGCTGCCTTTTAATCTCACTTCCCCCTCTAGTTGGTCCAACAAGGACTTCCCGATATAATAGTCCATTGCTCACGCAAAACCTTTCAGGGTTCTCAGGGGTTAAAGGATTAATTGCCTGGGCTGCCTCAAAACACTTTATCAACTCAGCATCACCTTTTTGTTCCTGACCAAAGTTAGGTTTTATTTTACTTCTAAAAGGAACCAACAGGGCTTCATCTTTCCCTTCACCACCCTCCTTTGCAACAGTTGCCATCTCCTCAGAGTTGCATAACTGCTGACTCCCTGTCGAGCGTGTCACCACAAACGCACTCTGTACATGCTCTAGGAGATCCCATCCAATTAAAACTGCAGCGGGAATCTCCTCAGATACCGCCACTTCCCACCTTCCTGACCAGTCCTTATATGTTATATGTACGTCTGCCATTTGTAGAATCTCAGGGTGTCATGAAATTCCCTTTATTTTCACTAGCTTGCCAGGGATTATGTTAGTGGGACTAATCAAGCTTGAATGGACAAGTGTCAGTTGTGATGCTGTATCTTTTATCCCCACAACTGTCTTCCCTTCTACATGAATAAATTCCCCAGCCTTCCTTAACAATTCATGGTTATATGAAATCACATAACAGTGGGCTAAAGTATCGTGAGCTTCGGCCACAGCCTCGGCCTTTGGAGAAGCTGCGGTTGCCATGGTAACCTCACTAGCTTGAATGGCCTCAGCGGACTTGATACAATAAGCCTGCTTCTGGGAGTTAACACTTGGAGTTTTATCTGTCTTATGCTTACACTGATATCCCTTATGTCCAAATTGATTACAGACCCAACATTTAATTTCTTTGGGGTTAGTGTAATTAGGTTTCCTCCCCTTATCTTCACTACTACTGGTGCTGCCAGTTGCTCTTTCTTTTGGTTCACTGAGCACTGATCTGTCTCTTTTTTCTGTTACTGAGGTAAAGTTTCCCTTCATTGGCTGAGTTTTGCTTTTGGGAGTCCCCCAATGTTTCCCGCCAAAATTTGGTTCGTCGAACTTATGGTCTCTAATTTCGTTTATCTGGTCAGCTAAATCTGCCGCCTCCTGCAAAGTAGCAGGGTGTCTTTCTTTAATTAAATATTTGAGATGACTGGGTAGGGTATTGTAGAATTGCTCTAACGCAATCACCTCTTTGATCTTGTCGACTGAATTAGCCTCCTCCTGCTCTAACCATTTATTTAAATAGTCGCAGGTTTTCGCTCCTAACTGAGCAAATGTCTCTTCCTGCACTTTGCATACACTGAGAAACCTTTGCCTCAATTGCTCCCTTGTTATTCCAAATCTCACAAAGACCATCTTTTTAAAAACTTGGAAATCTCTAGACTGGTCTAAGGGTAGTTGAGAATAAATTTCTGTCAGCTTTCCGCTGATGCGGGCCCTTAATATTGGCATTTGATCTTCAGCTGACATTCCAAAATCCTGAATAGCCCTTTCAAAAGCTAAAATGTAAGCTTCAGGGTTGTCAGTGTCCCTATATTCAGGGAATCATTTTAAATCTATTTTGTTAACGGTTTGAGGTGTACTGTTGTTGCTGTTATTTTGATTGCTCAGAGCTGACAATTCCATCCTCTTCATTTCTAAATTATATTGTCTCTCTCCTCTTTTTCAGCTTGCAATCTCAGTTCGTTCTCTTTTGCCTCAGCTTGCATTTTTCTCTCTCTTTCTTCAGCTTGCAATCTCATTTCTAATTCCTTCAGTTTATATTCTTGTTCTAACTTCCATTTCTCAAACTCTTCTGAGACATTAGAACTCATTCCCCTTGAAGGATCTATGATAGAGGCCTCAGTACTGATTTCCTCCCCTTGGGAAATCCCATTCTCCTCCTCAGAGCTTTCGCCATTAGCACTTCTCAGAGCAGTCTTAGATTTTCTAGGTGGCATCCTTAGTTATTGGTGGGTGGTTTTACTTCACCTTTAATATGGAGAGTTTCAGTTAACTATTTTGTTTGGCTTGGGTTTATCACTCAGGTCACAAATACACGCCTAAAGTTACCTCAGAACTTTCTCCAGCGCCCTCTCAAAACCAAACCCTTTTGCCCAAAATAGTCTAGAGTATAACGTACACCTGGCTTCCTCTTACAATTCTTCACTATTGGAATAATCACTTCACACCACAGGGCTGAGTAACTCTCACAGAATTCTCCCTTTCCCCTTCTGGTGTTTGTGATCCTCTCCCTTACAGAATTGTAAAGTTGCCTCCTTTTACGTTTACTCCCTTGTCACACTACACTCACGCCTTTTCCACCCTTTCAAATTTTATTCGTCCCGCCGCTGCCACCACTTTTGTTGCGGTCACTCTCTCAGACCTGAGCAGCACCCCCCGACGTTTAACGGTCTATTGGTAACTGCCCCAACAACATATGGTATTTCCGCTGCCACCAGCCAGTATTCACTCTGGCAAATGAATAACTCACTTCAGATTCAGATTTTGGTAAAATAAAACATAAGTTTCTTTATTGTTGTACAAAGCGTAATGGTTTCAAATGACTTGGTGAAATGTTTAGTATAACTGTATGGTTATTCAGATAAGTATATTTCAACTCTCAACCTAGTATTCCAATAACTATCCCTAATTTATTATTATCCTGTTTATTATTCACTCTGCTCTAGCTCTGCTCATTGGCTCTATCTCCCTCTCTCTATCCTTCCCTAACTCAACTCAACTGTCTAACTTCTAACCTCTAACTGCCTTTTCTATCCTCTCTAACTGTCATCCTTCCACACTCTAATTGCCTGGAGAGCTCCCATTGGTCAAGCTCCTCCCTGCCAAGTTAACCCTTGGAGAACCTTTAGGGGTGAACGCCACAGCGACCACCTTTCAAGGAGGGGCTAGCACGGAGTGTTAGGAGGTCGAAACCATTTATAACAATTTCCTCCTCCTCCCAGGTTTCCTGTAATAGGATGATGTGAAACAAGTTAATATATGCCAGAAATTCGGGGTCAGATTTTTTCCCACGCCAACCGGCAATGTTCCAACAAAGAACCAATAGCGGACAGTTTCTATGCTCTCCAATTAACTGTCATTTAGGGCAGTGTTTTTCAACCACTGTTCTGTGGCACACTAGTGTGCCGCGAGATGTTGCCTGGTGTGCCGTGGGGAAAATTGAAAAATTACTTTATATATAGTCAATATAGGCACAGAGTTAAATTTTTTAACATTTTCTAATGGTGGTGTGCCTCGTGATTTTTTTCATGAAACAAGTGTGCCTTTGCCCAAAAAAGGTTGAAAAACACTGATTTAGGGGGAAAGATAGTGTCCTTAGGAGGCTGGGAGGGCCCCGCGAAGAAATCGGTTATTTTACTTTGTAGGAGTGGCTCTAGTGGGGGCCGCACTGGCATAGAGTTCAAGGAGGGATAGACAAGCTGATGCAGCCGGACATTCCCTCTATTGGGTGGAGTTTCTAATACAGACAGGTCACACGCCTCCATGATGTTAGGGGACGATGTGTGGAGGGCCTCCAAGTGGAGCCGTTGGTCTTTAAGGGATTGTGTATCAGTTCTCGCAGGGATGGCAGAGGCAGGCCCCCTAGTAGGCAAACCAGATGAGGTTGAGGTGATCTGGTTTATATGTCCTGCAGGATCTTCAATCAGCACAGTGTTAACTCTCAGCACTGGGACATCATCCTCCTGTGTTTGTCTCGGTATCAAAGGAGACTGTAGATCTGGAACTGCCTCTGGGGCTAAGCAAGGAGAATTCACTAATGCATCCGCTCTTTGTATTTCGGTTGGGTAGGAGGACTCCAGTTCCAGCATAGAAGAGTAGGGTGGCAATGATTTATTAAGAGAGGTGGGATTTTGAACGTCATTCTTCGGCTCGTTTTCCAAGAGGGATGAATGTAGATCTATTAATGGTGGAGATAGGTGTCCAACTTGAGGTATGGAGCGAGGATCTGTTTCCTGGAGAGAGGCCCTGGCACCCAGCAAGGGTGTCACACACTTTGGCATAGGGCTTTGAGGGATTAACTCATCCATTTCCATATAGCACGGTTCTGCTGAACTGGGATGATTGATGCTCATAAACGATTTAGTATGGAGGATGTGCAAGAGCTGTTGTTTAAGTGAGTCCAGCCTACAGATTATTTCCTGTTGTTCAGTTGTTGGTAGCTCACCAAAAGAGGCGATAAGACATCTTTCCTCCGGGGGTGTCCGGTGTTTGTCCTCACAGCTATGATTCTTAGCTACTACAGTGGAAGCATGGGACATGGATTGTTGCGGGACATACGTGTCTAAGGTAGGTGGCTCAGGGTCCCGGATTGTATCTGGGATAGTAAATGAGGAGGTCTTATCGGGTGATCTATCGATTAGGAGTGGTTTTATCTTGGAATCGGTGAAAACTCTTGTTGGTATAATGCCGCAACTTGCCAGGAATGCTTTCCGCCTGATGGAGATAGAGGGAATCCTTGAGGAATAAAAAGCAAGCATTACTTTCTGGTGCCTGCGCTGATAATTCAGTGGTAGCACTGCAATAAGGTCGACTTGTGATGACACAATGTTTAGAAGTTTGCTTAGATGCTCTTTAACACCACGCAAGGTACCCCACCATGGAGACCCATCCCAGATAGTGAGGCATAATTTCCTTGGTTGCAGAATCAGCGATTGGTGGGTCAATAGAGGATTAAGTTGAAACTTAAAGTTATCCAGTTCCTTGTTACTCGAAGGGAGGTATCACTGTCTGCCTGGATCACCTGTTGCCGCAGATTGGGCTGCCTTCGGTGGAGGGATAACAATTTTTTGTTGAAGTTTGCAGAATTGTGAGGATAGCCCATCGAGTCTTTCAAAAATACAGTGAAGAGTTCTGATTATTAAATGGAGCTGTTCCCAACTAGTACAATCCCCCCGTTCAATTTCTGGACCTGTCGCCAGGGGGGATCCATCCCCTGTAGCTTTTCCATTTACATTTATAGTCTGTGGAGTATTCAAATCCTCCGCTAGAGTAACCACTTCGTTATCGCAGACATCTTTAAGGGGAGAAAATCTGTTTTTTATTGGCACCATGAAGGTCAGTTTACTAAAAGAGTCCTCCAATTTAGCTTGTTTGGGAGCTGGTGCTGAGACTGCTTCCTCTGGGTCTCTACTGCGTTTACTAGTAGGCGTCATAATGAAGTGGGAGGAAAGCCAGAAGGACGAGAAGGACGAGAAGAGAG
The DNA here is from genome assembly GCF_009819535.1 of Lacerta agilis. Lineage (NCBI taxonomy): Eukaryota > Metazoa > Chordata > Lepidosauria > Squamata > Lacertidae > Lacerta > Lacerta agilis. The sequence continues at coordinate 58,971 of NC_046316.1, read as the reverse complement.
ATAAAAGCCCAACTTCATAATACCAAAAACAAAGCAAAGAAGGGAGTTGACGAGTAACGGCTATCGGCTGGCAGCCTGCCCAGGGTGTCTCGTGGAAGCTTATAAGAGATATCGGTAAAATCCCATGGGAAGGTAAGAGTAATGTGTAAAATTAGGGAATTAAAAGCCATTTACTTCCCTGGAAGCAGTGGGCGATAATTATCGCTCGTGTTATCTCAAGAGCTCCGAAGCCTGCTTGTTACGCTGACGCCATCTTCCTCTCTCGTAGATTTAATATGAAGATTTACTGATGTACCCTGTGGGTAAGATAAATTGTGAATTAAAAGGAATTCACCTGGTGCTTTTTTAGGCACCACTCCCAAAGGAGAAAGGTGTAAATCAGAATATGAAAGGCTGGGAAATGGTATTTATCGAGCCACACCTTCAAGGTGGGCAGTCCAATGGGAGTGTTTGCTAAGGTCGTTAAGACCTCATTTAACATCTCTTGCTGCTTGAGGAGAGGCTGACTTCTGTTCCTGCTGAAAGCCTCACCTCGCCCCTCGAAAGGGCCGCTTAACCCCACAGGAAGTGGCAGGATGATTCCCAGAACATTTATCGCAAGCGTGGGAATATTTACAACCCGGACGCTGGCAGGACCCTTTGTTATATTCCCAAAAAAAGAGATGCTTGGCAGGCTTCTTTGCATCCTGCCTAGGCCTCTGTTGTTCCATGGGCTTATTTTCGAAGTGTGGAGAGACGTAAGTAGTCCAAACATCAAGATCCTTCCAATCCCAACGGGCTGAGGGGATCTTGGCTGCCCTGCGCAGAAAATGCTGGTCATTGGCAATGGCTGCCACCTCCCCGGCTATAGTAAAAGCTATACGCACCAAGGACAGATAAATCCACAGGTGCAAACTTCCTTTTGGGTAAGCTGCTGAAATCACCCCTGCAAACACCTGAAAGGCATCAAGTCATTTTCCGAAGGACATCTCCAGCTTACTGGAGCTTGCCTTTCCTTTGCCTGAGGCCACCACCTTGTCTTTGTTGGGGCACTTATCCGGGGGGAAGAAGCTTAAAAATGTCTATGTAACACCCATTAAGAATCCTGTTTTGCATCCTGGAAGACAAATGAGCACCAGGGATTATGTTCCTTACTGAATTGGTAGAGACTTTAACGTCCTTTGCCGGTGCACCATCTATGCATTCCAAAGGTAGGCCGTACCTTGCCCTGTTTGTGTTGGCTCTCCTTAACCAAGCCCACCTGGTCAGAAGCTCCCTTGCCATGATCCCAGCACAAGCCAAGGGCCACATCAGACTCATCCTCAGAGGTCTCGGATGACGTACCAGTAGAAGAGGAGGAATCGCCATCCCTGCGTCTCTTGGCCTTGCATCTGAAATGGCTGCTTTTATACCTCTTGCCTCCCGAAGAAGGGACTCTAGGCATAGGGAGATGCTCCTCAGAAGACTGGATGCTGCAGACCTCCATAGGCGGGGGGAACGCACCTGCAATGAAGGAGAAACAGACAGGTGCAAGGAGCTATGCTGGGAAGAAGCCCCTCCCCACCCGCTGCACAACCTGAGGGGCCAGCCCCCCAGGCCCCGGGGGTGTGGACTGCAGGCGAGGCAGCTCCTGCTGGGCCGGTCAGCGCCTTGAAGCACCCGTGCTCCCAGCCCTAACTCGGGGGCTAGCTGGAACCAGAACACTGGGCTGTTGGAATTGGAAAAATAAGGCCCCTGAGGCATCCAAAGCCTCACTCCCTTCACTTGTATCGGAAGGGGCCTGAGGCTCATAAACTGTCAAAGACGTCGAGAGGCCAGGCTGTGGGACAGGCTGCCTTCCGAACTTGTTGGGCCAGAGACTCAAGCTCAGTATTGAATCTTGCCAAGGTCGCAGGGTCTGACACAATACCAGTCATAATAGACCACAAGTGATCCAGCGTATTCTGTGGCAATGCATGCACTGGAGCAGAGTGGAGTGCCTGCGACAAGCCTCTAGGGGGCAAAGCCTGGCTCAGATTGCATTTAACTGGCACTGTAAAAGCAGGGAATTTACTTATAAAAACTTAAAATTGCCTTAAATTTAACTGCGCACTCAAAATGGCGTTCACGCCAAAACAAGATGGTGCCCGCAACTAAAATGGTGCTCCTGCCAAAACTGGCCTAGAAGAAAGGTTCAAAAAATGGTGCGCGCCCTGGCGCAAACCCGGGGGGGGGGAGGACTCAATAAACTGATGAAATTTTGCACCCCGGAGCCCTCCAACCAGCTCTTACAAGAGGGAGCTCTCAACTGTAACTCAGATCACTTGAAACGCTCTACAAAGAACTCCATAGGCTAACTCGCGGTGCAGGAGGCGGCAGCTGCCGGCCAGCCAGTCCCGGCAGTGGCAAGCCCCGGAGGCCCAAAGGGCTGAAGTTCCATGGGGCGATAGCCCCTTAACAAACAAGGGGAAGCAGGGAAATTAAGGGGGGAACTAGTGGAGAGGCAAGGGAAGGAAGGGAAATATCAGAATGATCACCGTAAAGTCACAGGTGAATCGGAGTCTCTCTGAGCAGGTGGAGAAAGCTCAGGTGCACGTGCATTGGCTTAAATAGGTCCCTCGATGCCCTTTCCTTGTGTCCCATTGGCCAGATTGCTCCCAGCATCAAGGGACCTACTAATAGGGTGTTGTGGCTATCCAAACATTCCCACCTACAACACAGCGTCTGGTTGCCAGGTCACACCCCAACACGTGCCTCAGTGAGGGTGGACCTGATTAGTAGTAGTAGTAGTAGCAGCAGCAGCAGCAGCAGTAGTAAAATTTATATACAGGGGAGGTCTTTGTAGCCTCGCTTATTTCCGGTTGAAGACAGGCCAGAAAGCAAACCTTGCCTGTTGCCAGTTATTCCCCACCCCCTTTAAATTGGTTGATTGGTTGTTTTTTGCTGCTTGGGAAGGCAGTGGCGAGAATGAGGAGAGGGTGGCCATTCTTCATGTGGGTCTTTTTTGCTTTCCTCAAGAATATGCTGGGGTGTGGGTGCACAGTTCCTTTGCATGTAATCATGGATGATTTGGAAAACCAATACAAAATCAGAATGATTTTCAAGGCAAGGCAAAGATAATTTACTCATAACTATCAACTTTCAGGTGATGAAAGTAGTTCTCCATTTTACTGAAATCTCGATCTTATTTCAGGTGCATTGTCTCTGCACAGTGAAATTATACCACAAAATTTGCTAACTAGCATCTTCTCCATCCCACAGACTGGAAAGGGGATTGCACGGATTGTAAAATGCAACGAAGATGCAGTTGCAGATATCATTCCTGTAGATATTGCCATCAATTTGATCCTTGCTGCTGGATGGTACACTGCAGTTCAGAGGTAGGACTGATGTTTTATGATGGACTTACATGGACAAATAGGTTACTGAGATTCCCCTTCTTACTTTATCTCTTTTTTCTTGTCTTTCTTTTTCTTTTCTTTTTTGGTTTGGTCTCTTATATGATCTTTATTTTGGATGGCTCTTGATTAGTACTAACTAGATGTATGTCTTAACATTTAAAAAATTATGTTTTGATAGATGAAGACATGTACAGGGAGCTGACAGAGAGAAAAGGAAGGGGCCTGTATGAAAGTGGTTTTCTCAGGGCGTGAAACAGAGGAAGAAGAAGCTCTCCCAGGTGGGAGGTGGGAGGATTCAACTCTGTATGTGTGAAGATAAAGATAAAAGGGTGGCCGAAGGCTATATAGATATATTTAAACTTTTGTGTCTTCTGAGTATCCTATGAGGATTATTAATGTGCTGTATTTTCTTTTTCTTGTTAGTTCTTTCTGTCTGATACATTGTTTTCTATTATTCCCTTTATTTTAGTTGGAATTTTATGGTTTATTAGGTTGAAAACCTTTAATAAAATACTTTTTTTAAAGAACCGATGTTATGAACATGCATTCTAGTTTCTATCTTCCCTTGTGAGGTAGGAATGCTGAGATATGCATTTTCTGTAGCTAGTGTGCTTATGGTACCACCACCACCACATTTGAATATGAACATGTGAAAATTCAAACTTCTCATTCATTCGTTCATTCATTTTAAAATATATATCTCAGCCTTCCTGCCAGAGAAGTCCAGGGCGGCCAACACAGTAGCCTTTTAACAGTACAATACAAATAAAATAACATCATACAAAAATTTAAAGGGGAAGAAGAGAGACCTAACCAGCTGTTCTTCTAGCAATTACATAGCACTGGGCAGAATAGTTGTGGGATGAGATCTGCAAATAAAGCCTCATTACTCAGAGCCAGGTTTCTAATTTGAGACATTTATTACATTATTCAAGAGTAAAATGTGTGAGAAATACTCAGTTGCACAGAAATAAAAAATGAGTGATATTTTCTGACTAGTCCACCCACAGGCCACACACCCCACCAGTCATGGCTCATGCCCTTCATCGCTTTTGCCTGGGTGGAAAGTGTCTTTGAATTGCAATTATGCTTCTTGGTTGCTTGGATGGAGGGTGTGTGTGTGTGTAGAAACATCTGGTTTTACTACAATTTAAGCTATTGTACCAAAGTAAGAGCCATGCCCATTACATCAGGTGTGGGATGGCATCTGCCCCAGCAAAGATGTGCAACATGCCGCATTTCTGCATGAGTCACTGCTCTGGGCTGGGCTCCTCCTAAACTGTAAGATTGGTGATTTATGCAGAAGTGCACGGGTATTTGCTATTTAAAAGTAAACCTTTGGGATGTAAAAGTTCCTCTAATTTTAAACCTCCCTTTTAAAATTCAGTAAAGAAGCATGACAGCTGTTAGAAATTTAGGAAATTTAGAATGATAGCCATTCGAAACCAAACAATACTGTGGTTTTTTTCTTTCTCCTCCATTTCATTCTTTCCCTCCTTGCTTATTTTTCAGGCCCAAGTCACTGTTGGTATACAACTGTATAACAAGTACCATCAACCCATTTTCCTGGGGAGAAATGCGTAAGTTTATTTTTTAAAGTGCAAGGTGGATTCCATGAAAATCAGAGGTTTCAGACATGGCACATATTTGGTGGATTCTGCCAATGCAATCCTGAAAGCTTGCCCTGGTACATCCACAGTTAAAGGCCCCGTTATGAATTACTCTGATTAACCCTGTGGCCTTCTGTCTCTTCCTTTATAAAATTAAAAGCAAAGAGCCCCAATGTTTTGGCAACTTGAAATTTTATGTTGTGCTCCATTGCTTGTTCCAGAACAAGCACAGTCACAAACCAGTGGTGAGAGAGAACTCAAAGTCCAAAATATATTGTGGTTTCTGATTACCATAGGGGCAGGTGATATTATCTGGCCCTGCATCCATTCCCCTCATCTTGTATGCAGTTCACACCAGTGATACCAAACAAGCCAAGCCCAACCATCACAGGAAAGACACTCCTGAGGCAGTGGTGGGATGGTGTCATGACTGCATCAGAAGGCGAGAGCCCTCAGAGCCTGCCTTGGAATACCCTCCTGCTCTGAAACATCTGATACAGCACCTCTGTGGCCTGAGGAGGTTGCATTGCTGCCCTTTGGTTCTTGAGGGTCAGTGGAGCCATTGACTGTTAAAATAGGCAAGGTCTCTTTAACATCTGTGGAGGCATCTGTGGAGCTAGCCAATGAAACCGAGCTGCAGCTCAACCTAGAGTTATGTGTTGTTACTTGCTATGGGACACACACACACAGTCTTTACACACAGACAGACAGACAGTCTTTCTGCTTGGCTCATCATCTGCTGAACAGGGTGTCACTTTCACAGTTGCTACATCAATGGCTTCTCCTTCATGGATCACTGCCTTGTCATGGTGAAGGGGCTTGAATAACTCAGAGAAGCTATGAACTATGCTGTGCAGAACCACCCAAGACAGAAAGGTCATAGTGGAGAATTTTGACTAAATGTGATCCACCTGGAGCAGGAACTGGCAAGCCACTCCAGTATCCCTGCCAAGAAAACTCCATGGACAAAGACAACAGGCATATAAAAGTTATGACGCTGGAAGATAAGCCCTTCAGGTCGGAAGGCGTCCAGCATGCTACTGAGGAAAGAGCAGAGGACAAGTACAAGTAGATTCAGAGCTGATGAAGCGGCTGGGCCAAAGCCGAAAGGACGCTCAGTTGCGGATATGCCTGGAAGCAAAAGTAAAATCCAATGCTGTAAAGAAAAATATTGCATAGGAACCTGGAATGTAAGAACCATGAACCGTGGTAAGCTGGATGTGGTCAAAAATGAGATGACAAGAATAAATATTGACATCCTGGGCAACAGTGAACTAAAATGGACGGGAATGGGCAAATTCAGTTTGGATGATCATCATATCTACTACTGTGGGCAAGACTCTCAAAGAAGAAATGGAGTGGCCCTCATATTCAACAAAAGAGTGGCAAAAGCTGTAAAGGTAAAGGACCCCTGACAGTTAAGTCCAGTCCCGAATGACTCTGTGATTGCGGCACTCATCTCGCTTTACTGGCCGAGGGAACCTACGTTTGTCCACAGTTTTTCCAGGTCATGTGGCCAGCATGACGAAGCCGCTTCTGGTGAAACCAGAGCAGTGCACGAAAACACCGTTTACCTTCCCACCTATTTATCTACTTGCACTTTGACGTGCTTTCTTTCTTTTTTTAAATCATTTTTATTAATTTTCCAATAAAAGCAGCCACTTAACAAATCCATCAAATCATGATCATAATCCAATTAAAAACAGAAAACTAAAATAAAAAAAATCAAATTACAATCCAAATTATTAATTAATAATTTTTCCAGGCTTCCCATAGTCTGGACCTCTGAAGTATATCTCCAATATCTTTGTTCCTGCCTTATTCTTGTTCTCATATTTTCCACATTCCGATCTTAACATTTTAAAGTTCTCCATCCCTGGCTATGTGATTCTCAATCATTTCAGAAATCATATATCCTTTTATCCATTAAGTACAGCTTTATTTGTGTGTGTGTGTGTGTGTGTGTGTGTGTGTGTGTGTATATATATATATATATATATATATATATATATATATATATATTCAACTGTCTATTTGCCGGCGCAGCTTTTCCTGACTTCATTCCAATCTTCCAATCCAGGCTGTTGTCCAATATCATTTGAAGTTTAATGACGCAGCAACTCCCAAGTTGTTAAATTACTCCAATCCGGGCTTTCATCCAAACCTGTTGTTTGAAATTTAATGACGCAGTAACTTCCAAGTTAAGTTATTACAGTTCATAATGATTTCCCATTGCTAAATTGTTGAGCATACTGTTTGCAATATGAACTGTATTCCACAGATATAAGTCATTTGGCGATCGATCAGCTTTCCCGGAGACCACACAATCTCCCCCTCTGGGCCCTAGAAGGGGGGTTGCTGGACATCCATTTAGCCTTGTCTCTCGCTCATAATGAAGAAATTCTGCAAACAGATGCACTGTATGTTATCCCAAATTGTTGTTTCAAGTCATTATAAAGTCAGCTAGCAAGCATTTCCCACTTCGCTTGAAAAAGGGAGGAATTCTCATTTTTCCGTGCTGCGTCGTATTAACAAGCGCCATCTTGTTTCTTCTTTCATCTTTCTCAAGTCTTTCAAGTCTAAGTAAAGCTGTGCAATTGAGTACTTAATTATAAATAGAAGTCCATCTGTACTTTTTTTAAAGGTTTCTTAATGAGGCTTGGCATAGAAAAACAATTGTAGGTATTGAGAAGAAAAAAAGAATGTACCATTTATCTCCGTAAATCCAAACACCATGATGAGAATCTCTTTGAAGTATGATCTTAAACAGCAGGGACTGTGAGGTTCTGCAGGTTTTTCCTCAGTCTTCTTTAGTCCAGACAATGTCTGTTTATTGTCCAAATCTAATTATTTTATCAAACAGATATTTCCAGCTTGTGAGATTTCAGAGAGTGCCAGCCATGTCGTGCTCTGGGACCCAGCATCCTGCCACTTGCACCTTGTTGCAAGCTGACAATCTCGGACAGTCTGCGGGTCCACGAGACAGTCTTCCCCCACCCTGGGGAGTCTGCCAGGGCTAATTACCCCCATATTAACCCTGAATTACTAGCACGGCTGAGGTCCACTTGTGTGGGAGTCAGCCATTTCTCACTGCTGGAAACAGGAAGCCTGCAATTTGACATGCTTTCGAACTGCTAGGTTGGCTGGGACTGAACAACGGGAGCTCACCCCATTGCGGGGATTCGAACTGCCAAACTTCTGACCGGCAAGCCCAAGGCTCAGTGGTTTACACCACAGCGCCATCTGCGTCCCAAGGCAAAAGCTGTACTGGGATGCAATCTCAAAAATGATAGAATGAGCTCGATACGAATCCAAGGCAGACTGGCAAGTTTGGCCTTGGAGTTCAAAATGAAGCAGGGCAAAGGCTAATAGAGTTCTGTCAAGAGAACAAGCTGGTCATCACAAACACTCTTTTCCAGCAACACAAGAGATGACTCTACACATGGACATCACCAGATGGGCAGCATCAAAATCAGATTGATTATATTCTCTGCAGCCAAAGATGCAGAAGCTCTATACAGTCAGCAAAAACAGTGAGAGATTTTACTTTCTTGGGCTCCATTATCACTGCAGGTGGTGGCAGCAGTCATGAAATCACCTCTGCCAGTTCTTTTAATACTCTTGGATGTAGTTTATCTGGCCCTGGAGACTTGAATACATCTAAACTAGCAAGTATTCTTGTACTACCTCCGTACTTATTCTGGGCTGTGTTTCCCCTGCTGAATCATCTGCTCCATATTCTTCAGGTCGGGCTTTTTTTCTTTTTTGGAGAAGACTGAGGCAAAGAAGGCATTGAGGAGTTCTGCCCTTTCTCTGTCCCCTGTTCGCATTTCACCATCTTCTCCTCTAAGTGACCCCACCGTTTCCTTGTTCTTCCTTTTGCTACGGACATACCCACAAAAGCCCTTTTTATTGCTTTTAATCTCTCTAGCAAGCCTGAGTTCATTCTGTGCTTTAGCTTATCTGACTTTGTCTCTACACGTGCTGGCTGTTTGTTTGAATTCCTCTCTGGTGATTTCCCCCTTTTCCCATTTTTTGTACATATCCCTTTTAAATCTTAACTCAGTTCAAAGTTCTTTAGATAGCCACCCTGGCTTCTTTAGGCACCTTCCATGTTTTCATCTCATTGATACTGCTTGAAGTTGTGCTTTTAATATCTCCCTTTTAACAAACTCCCATCCATCATGAACTCCCTTCCCTTTTAGTATTACTGACCATGGGATCACACCCAGCATTTCCCTAAGTTTTCTGAAGTCGGCTTTCTTAAAGTCTAGAATTTGAGTCTTAGTATGCTTGGTTGCTCCTTTCCGCTGTATAATAAACTCCAGAAGAGCACGAAAACCTATCCATTCTTAAGGAAATCAGCCCTGAGTGTTGGGAAAGATGGAGGGCACATGGAGAAGGGGACGACAGAGGACGAGATGGTTGGACAGTGTTCTCGAAGCTACTAACATGAGTTTGACCAAACTGCGGGAGACAGTGGAAGACAGGAGTGCCTGGTGAGCTTTGGTCCATGGGATACGAAGAGTTGGACACGACTAAACATTCTAAACAACAACATCCATGGCTTACCCCTTCCTCTGCTCATCATTTTTTCTCTGTTTCCTCTATGTTTTTGTTCTTGTTTGTCAGATCTTATCCTTCCTAGGTCTGAAACAATTCTAGTGCTTATGTAATTACGCAATTCAGCTTCTGTACATTTTCTCTGCTCCACTCAGTAAATCTCCTCCCTTGTTGCATATCATGCACAAAGGTCAGCAGGAGTTCTGTATGGAGATGAAATGCAGAGTGTGCAGTGGAGATGAAATGCAGAGTGTGCCCATCAAAAAGCAGCAGCAGGGGAACAGAATAGAATCAAGGTCTGAAAGATACTCGGAGTCCAGTGTGACTTTCATGCTCTTTATTCAGCTCACAGTAGTGAGGAATGTAGTTCCCCCAAAACGTTTGCTTTATATACACTATTTACACAATGGGCCCCACGTGATTGGCTAATTCCGGGATACTCCTGTATGCCAATCAGAGTGCGGATTCACTTCCACCTGGAGCTGGATTGGGTGGCTCCTGCAGACCAATCAGACTGCTGCAATCTCAATCCTATTGTTCTGGGACCAATCAGACTGCTGCAATCTCAATCCTATTGTTCTGGGACCAGTCACACTGCTGCAATCTCAATCCTATTGTTCTAGGACCAATCAGACTGCTGCAGTTTGGATCCTATTCAGCTCAGTACATAACAAGGTCCTTTGGCAAAACTGCTCCGAAGCTATTTCACACAGTGACTTATGTCAGTTGGCATTAGAGTCCATATGGCTAAAACCACTGAAATGTAAGAATCTTAGAAGATTTAAAGTCTTGTGAATTGAAGCCTTAGGGTCCTGAAGCTACTGAAGCTACGTGCTCTGGGAAAATGTGATGTGGTGATTTTTAAGTGTCCTTAATGTAGTTTATCTCTAAGGGGGATAGTGTAAATCAACAGTTACAGATACAAGTAGTTCTGTGAGTAGTAGTGCCAGGAAGGGCTCACAACTCAGCCAAAAGTTAGTCTCCTGGATCCCCAGATGGCCTTTCCTCCTCTAGACAGAATTTCTAATTCCACTCCATCACTGCCTTCACTGAAAGTGTAAGGAAGGTCACACACTTATCACTTATCAAACCTTTATTAGGCATTTACATGTAAAATTGCAAGATCAAGAATCACGTACAAAAACTTTAAAATATATATACACAAAGAAACAACATTTAAACTCATGGGCTGATGTATGGTGTGTGTTAGTAAAATCTAAAATTTCCTCCTGTTAAAGTGCTCCTTGAAGCACTGCTGCCAAAAATTCAGCTACCCCCGCAGTCACCCCTTGGTCGATGTCAGAGAGACAGAATCCAACACTTCCACCCTGCTGCGGTTCCAAACCGTCCAAACGGGGGGATAACACACGTAAGGAAGATCAGAAATGCCCCTTGGGCCTTGTCATTATCTTTCTGTTCAAGGCAGAGTGAAAGGTAAAGGGTAAAGGGACCCCTGACAGTTAAGTCCAACGACTCTGGGATTGCGCCACTCATCTCGCTTTACTGGCCGAGGGAGCCAGCATTTGTCTGCTTCTGCAGACAGTTTTTCTGGATTATGTGGCCGGCGTGACTAAGCCACTTCTGGCGAAGCCAGAGGAGCTCACAGAAACACTGTTTACCTTCCCACTGGAGCGGTACCTATTTATCTACTTGCACTTTGACGTGCTTTCGAACTGCTAGGTGGGCAGGAGCAGGGACCAAGCAACGGGAGCTCACCCCGCCGCGGGGATTCGAACCGCCGACCTTCTGATCAGCAAGCCCTAGGCTCTGTGGTTTAACCCACAGTGCCACTTGCGTCCCTTGAGTGAAAGGTAGAAACACATTATTTCTTGTGGGTGTTTTAAGGGGGGGGAAATGCACGCCAGCTGAAGTTACGTCAAACTAATCAGAGGTGGCTTTCTATTTGTAATCCTATTAACTTTCTTAGGTATGTAGACAAAGGATGGAATGAATCCTACTGCAAAAGATCTCTCAGTTTCCCAGATACTTTTTACAGTGTGCAAAGGTTAATTGCAGCCTTTTCTCGTTGCCTTTCTGTAATCAAACAAATTGATTCAGGCCTATATATATGCTCTTGCAAGTACGATTTCAATGCAATTATTCTTTTGATAAAAGCAAAAACAACAACCATGTCCCCTGTTATTTTACAGGCGATGTTGCCATGGGCATATTTGAGAGGATTCCCCTGGAGAAAGCCTTCAGAATCCCTAATGCATGCATGACCAAAAGCGACTTTTCGTATGAGTATTGGAGAACTGTTAGTCACAAGTTCCCTGCCTTTCTCTATGATTTGTATTTAAGGCTAACTGGAAGGAAGCCAAGGTGAGGGGAAACTGCTAAATGGTTAAATAGGCAGTGACCATTTTAGGTGTGTCTAATATGTGTGCAACTACAACCATGTGCATCGCATCGAACCTGGAAGGGACATGAAAACATCACAAAAAGGGGTGGAACTGGGCAGGGCTGAATGGGTTGTTTGCAGGGTTTTCTAATGCCATTTCAAATACAGTGGTACCTCAGGTTACAGACGCTTCAGGTTACAGACTCCGTTAACCCAGAAATAACGCTTCAGGTTAAGAACTTTGCTTCAGGATAGGAACAGAAATCGTGCTCTGGTGGCGCAGCGGCAGCGGGAGGCCCCATTAGCTAAAGTGGTGCTTCAGGTTAAGATCAGTTTCAGGTTAAGAATGGACATCCAGAACGAATTAAGTTCTTAACCCGAGGTACCACTGTATATGCAATTTCACTTAAATGTGTGGTGCCGTGGAACATAACCCCTGCGTAAATTGAGAGTTACCTGTACAGTTAACAACCAATTGGTGTTTGACCATGAACACATGCATTGCAGCAACCCAGAAGTGGTAAGGAACCAAAGTGTGGGGTAACGGGCAGCCCCTACCCCAAACAACCATTGCCTGTACTGGCAAGCACTGTAGGGAATTTGACTTGCTATATACATGAACAAAAAGAAAAAAGCAACCATGTTGTCTGTTGTTCTTTCTTTATTGCTGTTAATGAGTTCAGCACTGAAGCAACAGAGAGGGTGTGGGTAGGGTCTAGACAGCTTGTTCTGGTCATTACATCTACAAGTGTGTGTGTGTGTGTGTGTGTGTGTGTGTGTGTGTGTAAAGAGCAGCAATGGTGCACCAGTTCATAGAGATTTGTCAAGATTACAGTTGAAAAATCCGAAAGTGCCCTGTCTTTAAGCTTGTTTAAATTTTGTGTCTTCACCCAGTTTTACAAGCAGATATGCTGAAGACACATTGATTTCAGTAGAATTTAAGTAAATGTCGTCTGTAGTCACGAGGACCGAAATAACTACTTTAAGTATACTCAAAGTCTTGGGTTTCCCAGTAGATTTCTTTTTTCAGTCACCACCTTCTCAAACTGCATTCAGAAGTTCTCTCCACTTGGAAAGAAGTTCTCTCCATTTTGCATGGAGGCTGGTGTTCGAGGATTTCTTAAGTGCACATAATTAGTTGCACTGCTCTTTGGATCCTGGCCATCTCTCACATTCCTTTTTTCCATTAATTTTTACAATTTTAAGCACATCACAATACCGCTAAATGTTTCATCTCCTCCCCCCCACTCACTAGGGAAAGCAAACCAATCCCCTCTCTCACCGGGAAAGACAGTAAACATTTCACATTTAACATACTTAACATACAAAAAATCATTGCTTAGGTCTGGCCCAATTCTGCAGACCAGATATTCATCCTTTCCTCAAGTTCATCTTCAGGTTGACTTCCTCAGACCCCCCCCCCCCTGTTGAATTCAATTTCTATCCTCTTTAACAGTTTTCCAAATTCATGATCATATCTATTTTTACACAATATTATAGTTTTTTCTTTTCATTTCTTCATCCTTTTTCACAAAGTCATAAATTACCACAATCATTTCCCTTTTTATTTTACTAATCCTAATTCAACTTAAACTAACTCCTTTTCTTCCATACCTTGGCTTCTAGCGACTTTTGAAACTCTCTTAAACCCTTATCAATTTCCCTTGTTGTTGTTCAGTCATTCAGTCGTGTCCGACTCTTCGTGACCCCATGGACCAGAGCACGCCAGGCACCCCTATCCTCCACTCCCTCCCACAGTTTGGCCAAACTCATGCCACTCGCTTCGAGAACACTGTCCAAACATCTCATCCTCTGTCGTCCCCTTACTACAACCTAATTTTATAATCCTAATTTTTTTCTTTATGCACCCTTCCCTACCTCCGGTCTCGAAATTTTTAGCTATTTTACCCACCTCCAACCTCCAATTTTTTTAACATAACTTCATTAATGCCAATATCCAGATCCAACCATTTTAGCCACTTATGGAGAGAAAACTAAAGCACAATACATCAATTTTAACCCACTTCAGCCCTCTGAAATTGAGGAGCCCGAAAGTCAGTCAATGCTGTCTTTCGTTCTCTTCTCTTCTTTTGCAGTGTACTGATCCATATATCATTATCTTTACAGGATACCATCCAGGCTGATTGGGCTTCTCTTCTGTTCTTTTGCAATGTATTGTTTTTCAAATCCTCATCTTTAGATATTCCATCCTCTATATCTTCCTCTATACCAGACAGTCCTTTTAAATTGAGTTCCTCACTGTTCATTCCTGTTTCTTGTTGTACTCTGCTTGATAGAAAGTCTTTGGCTGGTTTTATTTCTATCACTTTTCCTTCCACTTCCACAAGTTCCTTTAGGACTGGCACTGTCATTTCCATCCTTTGTTTAACTGCATTTTTATCAAAGCTCTCCAAAGTCTGATTTGCACCTCCTAAAGCCTGGTTGGAGGCTCTCAAAGTCTGTTCCATCTCTTGTAAAAGATCCAAAGTCCTTTTCTGAAAAGCAGCAGACCATTTTTCCTTTGTCATTTTCAAGGTCAAAAAACAACTTTGTAGCCAAAACAATCTGTTATATTGTATCTCCAACAGTCATAATGCCAAAGTTTCTTGCTAAATCTTTCAAGACCACGGGGGGGGGGAGGGTAACTTTTTTCCAAATCAGAGTTCAGAACAAATAAATCCTACTTCAATATCCCTTTTTTAGGGACACAGTCACAGAAGTTTTCCTTATTTTCTAGTACTTTTGACAGCAGCCTTGGTTAAGCTGTTACTGTTCCTTCTGCTTCAACGATAAGGGACCGACTTCCGTAATTTTAAGTCCCTTATTTCTTCCCAATTAACTTCAATTCTTTTTTGTTACTTACAGTTCCATAGATTCCAATCCAATTTATTAGAGAAATTGGGCGCTCCTGGCGATCGTCGCCACTTCCCACAGCAAGGGTAGCTGCTGGATCCACAGTGCTCTGTCTCCCGCACTGCTCGCTCTTGGCGGCTCTTATTAGAGCTTACCGGGGAGCGGGGCAGACATAGTGAGCACCCGCCGGATCATCCATGCCCCCAGGACACTCTTCCTGGGGTTCTTCAGGGGTCCGCAGCACAGTTGCGGGTTCCCCTCTCCCTTGCCACATCAGGGAATCTCAGAGCGAAATTCCCCTGACTGATCGCTATGGTGCCCAACCGGAAGTCCCATCTCTCACATTCCAACACAAAAGTTGTGCACACTGATTTAATTTCTATGGGCTTAAAGATTCTCAACTCTGTGTTGCATTGTATCCTACATTTTTAGTATTAAAGGTGAACAAAATTGACACTGCTAGAAACTTTGCTAACAGAAAACGTAAATCAAACCCTTAACAACTCAATTTAAAAAAAAAAAATACACAAACCTGAAAATTATTTCCATATTAGTTGTCCACCCTCTTGATGGGCAAGAAAGGGTTTGTGAAAGTTCAGTCGGATTTCAGATTGCGTTCAAATCCCTAGGTAAAGATCAGTTTTCTGTAGCTCTCGCTTCTGGTCTTTTCCTGCTTGTTCATGTTCTCTTTGGCTGCTGCATCTTCCAACCTTCCTGTCTCCTCTCTCTCTTCTTTGACCACTGCCTGTTCATTTCCCAGGCCCAACCCCTTTGTGTTTTCTTTTCCCATTCCTCTGTAACATTGGAGCAGCTCAGCCAATCACTGCCAGAGGCTTGTGATCACCATCTCAAAAATCTCTAGCTGCATTACAATACAGACCAGCATAAATAAGAATATGTGGATTACACATGGAGTGAAGGGGTTTGCGGTATGAATAGCACTACACATATCGTGACTACAGAAGGCAAGTTAAGAATGGAAGGCCTGCCAGTCCGATGGTTGGTATTAGATTCTTCAAAGAATATTTAAGAGGCTGCAGAATGCCTGAAGAAACTCATTCTCTGTGCTTCTGGTAATCACTTTCAAAATTTATTTCAAGTGCAGGCTTAAACGTCACTGCAGCAGGCTTTGGTCTGGAGTAGCCAATCTCTTCAGAGGGTTTTGAATTCTTGCATGGCTATGTGGATTGTGAATCAACTGTGGTAATTCCGTCCATTTTGGATGGGATCTCTGTTCTGTCTTTCAGAATGATGAAGATGTACAACCGCCTCCACAAGTCCATGATGCTCTTTGATTTCTTTGCCAGCCGTTCCTGGGAATGGAAATCAGACAATATGAACATGTTACTGAACCAACTTAGTCCAAAAGACAAGAAAGTAAGCATTGTTCTAATCCAAAATATCTTTAGAGATGAGTTTTCTTCATTTTTGCAGCAGTCACATTTAATAATAATAATAATAATAATAATAATAATAATAATAATAATTTATTATTTATACCCCACCCATCTGGCTGAGTTTCCCCAGTCACTCTGGGTGGCTTCCAACAGAATGTTAAAATACAATAATTTATTGCCCCCTATGCCAGTGATGGCAAGCCTTTTAGATACCGAGTGCCCAAAGTGCAACCCAACACCCACTTATTTATCGCAAAGTGCCAACACGGCAATTTCACCTTAAGGTTCTCAAATAATAACTTTTTGGAGGTCCCGAGCCACAAGGATACGAGGTTGGCTTCAACTAGGGCCAGGGCCTTCTCAGTATTGGCCCCGACTTGGTGGAACAGTCTGTCACAAGAGACCAGGGCCCTGCGGGATTTGGCATCTTTCCGCAGGGCCTGCAAGACAGAGCTGTTCCACCTAGCCTTTGGGTTGATTTCAGTTTAACCCTGATGTTTCATTCTTTTGGTGTGGTTAGTGGGCTACTTAAAAATGAGGCTGCAGTCTAGATTAAATTTTAAATTGTATTTTAATCTGTATTTTAATGAATTGTTTTATGTTTTTGTTGTGATTTTATTGGTGTTAGCCGCCCTGAGCCCGGTTTGATGGGGAAGGGCGGGGTATAAATTATTATTATTATTATTATTATTATTATTATTATTATTATTATTATTATTATATCTCATTTTTTCTGTGTGTTTCACGTTTCTTCTTTATGACTGCTGTTATAATAAATAATCCTTCACGAAAGAATTACATTCTTCATTAAATTATCTTTCCATTGATATATAATTTTATGGTATAACTCAGTGCTTTTTTTCTCCATTCAGTCCCTTTCTCTCTTAAGCCGCACCCCCTCCTATTTATTCATTTATTGAATTTGCATACCACCCTTCATGTGCAGGTATCAGGGCAGTACACAGCATAAAAATACAAGATGAAAAACACAAAATACATAATGAAAACAAGAACAAACCAAGAACCCTCCTCCCTTCCAATACTTATTCCGTATGTAAACATCTACATTCACAAGATAAAAGGGTAAACACAAACCACATGACCCGAAAAGGGTCTTTCTTCTGCCTGCCAGCAATTAAACACCTGTTTATTGCAAAATGCAACCTACACAAGCATGTTTACATGCACCCCTCTCAGCTGGCTGAAGTCCTGTTGATCCATCCCTCAGATACTCTTTATAATGGGAAACAACCCTCCAGAGAGGACACCCATCTCTCACACCCCAGTGTCGCCCACCATGTCACTCTTAATTCCTTTGCCCCCTTTGAGTCCCTGCCTCCTGATTCTGCACACCCATACTCGGGAGTAAACCCCACCGACCTCAGCAACGCTTCCATCCTGAGAAAGTGCAAAAGGTTTCAAAGGCCCCCGTGCGCAAATTCCCACACCAGATCCCCTCCCGTCTTGGGGGGGGGTTGGTTTTTTTGCACTCAAGTCACCTCCTCAAGTCAAGGGAGGCTGCCGCTTCAACGGCAGTGATGCCCCCCCTCTTCTTACCCTAACCCTAACCCAGCCCTCATCTCCTCACTTCTCCCCTACCCCCGGCACAGAAGCTACGGCACTAGGGCTGCAGGCTTTGGAAGTGTGGGTGGGGTGGCACGGTGGGGCGACTGTGTGCGTGCCCACAGAGAGGGCTCTGCGTGCCTTCTCTGGTACGCATGCCATAGGTTCGCCACCACGGTCCTATGCCATGCCAGTCTCGCTTACTTGCAGGAACCTATAAAAGTTCAGGCCTTTTTTAATACCTTCCCCAGTCTGATTGCCTTATTTCTTTCCCCACTCTCTGGGCTGCATCGCTTGCTCAAGCCATGCAAATAAACATGGCACTGACGTTCTTTCTTTTTCCTAATTCCAGTTGTTCTTCTTTGATGTCCGTCAGTTGAATTGGTCAGCATACATAGAATGTTTCTGTCTAGGAGCTAAGACGCATGTGCTGAATGAAGATTTGGCTGGCATTCCTGCAGCAAAGGAGCATTTACGAAAGTAAGGCATGCACAATCTTTCATGTATACTTTTAGCAGACAGAACAGGACATTTTACTCACAGAGTAAAATTGCATTTGAAAAAGCCAGAAGTATTTGAGATATTGCCCCCCACAAACAATGAAATCAAATAAAGTTGGAGAAAAATACAGTCTGGAATTTTGATGCCAACAATGTTTCATTTCTGAGAACAACCTGAAAAATGTAGCTGATCGACTTTCTGCACTATTTGCCACTCTACCAATGTTTCAGCTGTTTCTCTCTCTCTCCCTCTCTCTCTCATCATGGGGGTCTGCAAAGTCTACAACTACTTTGCAAAGCATAAACATAATGAGTTATATTTAAGTGATCCAGTTGGAAGCATCTTGGTTATTGACAATTCATTTCACTTTTATAAAATAAATTAAGAGTGGGGTTTTTTACGTATACTTTTACGTATACTTAAGATACGTATACAAACAAGTTGTTTGCTTCTGGTAGCAGCCTTAATCTTTTATTCCATCTTATTGCAAAGCTACCATGCTTCTGTTTTTGTTCCCTAAATCTAATTTAGTGAATCAATTAGGCCATTGCAGCAAATTCTCAAAGTTTGCTTCCACATCTTCCACATCTTTACAAAGAGTATTCTGGCTGCAGCCAGCATACAAGATGCCATCTGATTTCACGAACTATTCCACATTAACTAGTAGAGAAAACACTGGGTGGAGGGGGATTTCATACCCCCAGATCATTTTAATGTGACATTTTATTTATCCCAGTATTGAATTGTCTCATCACAGTTCTACCACATGTGAAATAAATCTCCCTGTGTACTTTTAGATATTTCCAATATGTGATTGGGTGTTGTTTTATTCATTTTTTTGTATCTGGAATGATATACACCTACTCGCTATCTTAAAGCAATTTCTCCTTATTCCCATATGTAAGGGAAATCTGTGAGCATTTTTCCAGATATTTTCCTAGATATCCAACAATATGTTTCCCCCAATATTTTCAGCCAATTTTATCATATAACCTTTCACTTGCTCTGGTTTTGAATTTGTTATTAGTTCAAATTCAGTCATTTCTCTTATAAGGCATTTTTCAATACAAGATTGAACTTGAGAGAACTTAAACCCAAGAGAATTTCTTCCTTGCAACTTAGCCTGGACTGCTGTGTAAGAGATCATAGTACCCTGAAGAACCAAATCTTTACTTTTGAAAAGGCTGCCATTACGCTATCAAGGGTGCTCCCTTCTCCCAAACATGGTATCATTTGAAACCTGTGATAGTTTAATATTTGCTTTTAAAAAATCACTCACTCTTCCTTCTCTGGTTTATTTGTTGCATATAATTTATAGAATTTGTTTGAAGTTTTATTCTAAGATTTCCTTTCTCATAGGGGAGCAATATTCTTTTGTTGGTGTTCTTTGCATTGCTAGACTAATAGTTTACCAACCTGTTACCCCATTTGAAGGTATTCTGTTTGCTTGCTTTGGTTGTTGGTGTAGTTAATTTTTTATATCTATGTGCATCCATACAGTCTAGTTGTTGTTCTTGTTGTTTAGCACCTATTAAGCTTTCCTAAAAGATAATGATTTTTAACATTCTTTTTCTAATTTGTTAACCTCTTTTTTGTAAGAGCTTTGTTTCTCTGTTCTTTCTGCCAGGCTAAGAAACATTCAATATGTCATCAACACCACCCTGATTGTGTTCATCTGGCGCATATTTATTGCAAGGTCGCAAATGGCACAAAATATGTGGTACTTTGTGGTACAGCTCTGCTACAAGTTCCTTAGCTACTTTAGAGTTTCCAGCACCCTCAGGCATTGAACATACCTGTACCAGCTCTTGGAAGGACCTCCAGTCAACAACTGTGTGCGTGTTTGAGCTTCAGAGCAGCAGAGTATCTCTCAGCTGCTGTGTCATTCAACATATTTCATATGTTAATAATAAACCACCATCTTCCATCTCTAAGTCTACCAGGCTACATATCAAAGCCATAACTAAATATTTGGACACAGGTCATTTTAGAGCACTTACCCCTGCTGAAGGCATGTAGATGACCAAAGCTGCCCTATTTCACCTCAGATACATAACACACACACCCCAACCCTCAGTCTCATCTCTTCCCATGCCCCAAATGAAATGAGAAAATATGTGATAAAACAAGAAATAGCTGACTAAGTGGAGGTATATTTTTCAAAACCCTTCATTAGATTGAGTAGGGTTTAAATATTTTGCTTTTGCATGGGGCTGCCTCATTTCAAAGATAAACAAGAGAAAATAAAATCTGCATGAGATTGGTGGATGGCCAATAAAATGCATGTCTTTCCCACAGACTTAGCTGGTTTTATATATTTCTTCTTTTTCATGGGGAGCACTGCAAATTGTAATAAGATAAAAAAAAACTATGGGCCCCTAAACCATAAAATGCCCAACATACTACAATTTCAATGATTTTTTTTCATTTTTATGATGTAAAATAATGCATGTCTAAAAAGTATGTCATTTTCCTTTTTTCCTTTTATCTTTTGCAGAAGCCACCAGAGTTAAGCTGATATAAATCAGATATATTTGTAGCATAAATCGTCCCCATATAATATGGGCCAATTCATTACAAAGTTCAAGGGCCTTCCCTGTCCTGACGATCATTTATATGGACAGTAGCAATTTGCAAATATTCCTTTTGGGTTCAGATACTGCTTTTTCCAGAACTCAAACTATAGGATGCTGATAAAATGAGATTCTACCATTTGCAGTGTCATGGCAATTTTGACAGCTGTGTGGAATACAATTGCACAAATGTCAAAAGCTTTGAACCATGCTGTGCTATTACATGAGAGATGCAACTCTTTGCTCTTCTTTTTGCAATATGTTGCAACCCTTACATTGGCATTCAGGCTGAAAGGAGGAATATTGCATTAGAGTTGACTAGCCTTTTGCTCAGTCTGAAGAAGCCCATTGTCAAGCCCAGGTCAGATATTGTGAAAGCCATTAATGGCCTGATAGCAAGTGTAGTATAATGATTAAGGCCAAAATTAGAAATCCAAAGAGGAAAAGCAGAATAATGTCTTAAGATGCTGGGAATGAAAAAGGCTAATTGAAAATTACAGTAGCACAACACATCATGTTGTCGTCTTCAGTGGCATTCTCCCCCACCCCAAATAGATTGTAATTCTTCACTCAATATATGTTGGTTTTTGAGATTATATGTTTTAAGTGATGTGCCATAACAGTGGAATTGATGATATTATTGTTATTATTATTATTATTATTATTATTATTATTATTATTATTATTACTACTACTCCTGAAGACAATGCTGAAACATATCTGGGTCTTGCAAGGTTCATTCACAGAACCTTTTAAAAGTTTCTAATTCCAGCTATGCTGCCTTCTCTTTTCTGTTGCTGCTAAAGCTAAACATTACATTAGAACATGTGGAGGCAGCTACTGAAAATAGCAAAATTAATTTCCCTGAGCTTTATGTATCCTTAGATCCAAGCTTTTTGAACTGTGTGTTGTGACATGTTAGTGTGCTGGTTGCAGTGTGTCACGTGAATGATCCCCTTGCTTCTCCCAGGTCCAGGGGTGAGTTTAGGTTTGCTAGTAAAACTGAACTACTGTGCCGTGGAATGATGCATGTCTAAAAAGTGTGGCCCAACATGAAAAGTTTGGAAAGTTCTGCCTTAGATTGTGGCTTTATGCATTTCCCTGTTCCACAGTAGCCGCCACAACCCACAAGTGGTTGGTGGTGAAAACACACAGCATAATTATACTATGACACATAGGAGATGCTATTCTCTCTTTTTGGGGGTGGCAGCAGCCCTGTATACAGATATTCTGGTCCGTAAGGCTGACCTGTACACTAGGAAATTCCTGGTCTCCATTTTTGACCTTGTCCTTAAGATTGTTAATGACATCAGGCAAGAGCAAAGGGAATGGGTGCAAGAAACTAGCTCATTTCCAACTTTCTGAGTGTGTTTCAAATATGATTTCCTAATGTGTGTCTTAAAAAGAAGGAAGATTACTGTTCTGATTGAAAATCTTTTCCAGCTTGCCCACAATGACTTATTCAGCAATTGTAAGAAAGCAACTCATTTAAGGCTAATAGCCAGAGAACCCCCCTGTTTTGTTAATATTAAAAAAGACAGGTTTGAAGCTGGGGGGAGGAACAGTCTGAAGGCAAACATCAGACTACTGCTGCCCTAGCCCATGTTAGGGAGAACAGTGATTATTGTAAGTCTCAGGTGGCTAAGCTAAGTGGCCTGGAATGGGCTTTTACCATTGTCATCACATTTATGGGAGAATTCAGCGTATCAAAGTAGGATACTTTTTTCTCATGACCCAAAGCTATGAAAAAGAAATGAGATATGAAAGGTAATATTCACATCTAATGTAGTTTCTGCTTATGACACAGAAAATATAGTGTCTTCACATTTAAGGGGAATTCTAGTAGTCATAGGGACGCGGGTGGCACTGTGGTCTAAACCACAGAGCCTAGGGCTTGCCGATCAGAAGGTCGGCGGTTCGAATCCCCGCGCCGGGGTGTGCTCCCATTGCTCAGTCCCTGCTCCTGCCTACCTAGCAGTTCAAAAGCATGTCAAAGTGCAAGTAGATAAATAGGTACTGCTCCAGCAGGAAGGTAAACGGCATTTCCGTGCGCTGCTCTGGTTCGCCAGAAGCGGCTTAGTCATGCTGGCCACATGACCTGGAAGCTGTATGCCAGCTCCCTCAGCCAGTAAAGCGAGATGAGCGCCGCAATCCTAGAGTCATCCACAACTGGGGTCAGGGGTCCCTTTACCTAGTAGTCATATTGCTTTGCAGGGTTTTTTAGCAGTTTTATGGAACTAGTGCCTGGATTCTACAGCAACAGACAAGAGTACCACATAGCAGAACACATAATACTATTTTGCTTGCATGAGTTTTCAGGGATGTGTAATAAGATATTAGCTGGCAATGAGGAAGAAGAGGTGTAAAAAACAAAAACAAATGACTGACAGAACTCACTAGGCACAAGCCATAGCCAAAATTCAGCACTTTTTAGTTGTTGATTTCAAGGGGAGAGATATACAGTCCAAAAAACCCCTGTGTTTGCTTCTGTTCATGTCCCACTAACTTGAATGGGACTTACTCCCCAAAAAGTGTATTGTCAATTGACCAGATTGACCAGATAATACTAGAGTTTGCAAATGGTTGAAAGGCATGTGTTTGTTTGAGGAATTGTCAAGACTGAGTCCTTAGGTCTTTCTTGGCCTTGTTAGTGTCAGTGGTTTCAGGCCAGCTTTTTTTTGGTATTGGGTACAGTCTGATCAGCTGCTGGGAATACATAGCAAACCTGCCTGTCTTTGCATCTGGAATCTCAGCTAGATTTGGTCAGGTTTCTAGACTGTGTGTGTTTCTCTGGCTCTTTGCCCCTCTTGATACCTGAGTTCATATCTCATGTCTGAGCATTCCAGGATGTGATGCCTGGCAGTTACTGACAGGATAGGAATTTAAACCTGTAAGAGGGGACAGGGGGACTCAGAAAATTTATTTAACGAAACAGTTCTGAGGCTGAAGGAGCAAATGGTCAGATAAAATACCTAGAAAGCTGGAATGGACCTCACTGTGTCCTAGAACCCCCAATCTTGGCTTGGTTGTCCAGGACTGCCAGAAGTATGGGTCCTTTTCCTGGAGACTGAGTCTGGCCTACAACTCTGGGGCTAAGTCCCATTAGTCGTCATTAACAAAAAGATTTCTAATCTAGGGGTGAGGAACCTGTGGCAATTCAGTATTTACAGAAGTTGGCTTGAGAAGCCATCCTTCCAACACACCCATACATGTTGTGCTTATGGGAGCTGCAATCCAAAAATACCTGGAGAACCAACAGTTCCCCTGCATTAATACAATTAATTATTTCAGGCTTTTCCAATATGTCAGTTGATAAAGATTTGCCTCTGTGAGATTCTAATAACAAGATAAGAGGTTAGCAATCCTAGATGATCACAGAAAGGAAAGTTGCCCGGTAGTCTTAAAGAGGGTGGAAGAATTTTTTTGTAAACTTTGCAACTTTGTTAATAAGAGCAGTGTTTTTCAGACTTCCTAACTTCAGATAAACTTTCCCACATCAGCATCTGTCAAGTGTGCTGCAGAAGATGCTTGGGTATCCCCATTCCGGGGGAGAAGACTGGCTAAGCCTCTTGGGTCTCCCTGTCACTCTGTGCTGGAGTCATATCCAGTGCAACTAAACATTGCAGCCAAGTATGGATAGCAGCAGGCAAACAGTCTTTCTGAGAAATCTGCCCATTGTTGATTTTCTCATTAAAGAACAGGGCTCCCTGGTACACAGCTTGAAATTAAATTGTGTGCTTTTGCTGCTGTCTGCACTGAAATTCACAAAATAGATTCAATTGCAGAAGAAAGCAAGCACATTACATTATCAGCAAATTTGTTAGTAACTAGCCTGCTAAAGGTAAAGGGACCCCTGACTGTTAGGTCCAGTCGCAAACGACTCTGGGGTTGCAGCGCTCATCTCGCTTTACTGGCCGAGGGAGCCGGCGTGCAGCATGACTAAGCCTGACAGTGAGAGCTGTTCGGCAGTGGAATTTGCTACCAAGGAGTGTGGTGGAGTCTCCTTCTTTGGAGATCTTTAAGCAGAGGCTTGACAGCCATCTGTCAGGAATGCTTTGATGGTGTTTCCTGCTTGGCAGGGGGTTGGACTGGATGGCCCTTGTGGTCTTTTCCAACTCTATGATTCTAAGCCGCTTCTGGCAAACCAAAGCAGCACACGGAAACGCCGTTTACCTTCCCACCACAGCAGTACCTATTTGACGTGCTTTCGAGCTGCTAGGTTGGCAGGAGCTGGCACCAAGCAACAGGAGCTCACCTCGTCGCAGGGATTTGAACCGCTGACCTTCTGATCGGTAAGCCCTAGGCTCTGTGGTTTAGACCACAGCACCACCTGCATCTCTTAACTAGCCTGCTACATGGTGCTAAATCTGGGCAGGAACAAAGCTGAATCTTTCTTAGGACAATATACATACCATTAAACTAGCAGGTGATGTTTGACCAAATCAAGTTATTCCGTCCCATTTTCTGTTTATAAAGAAATTGTGGCTTTTATATTTGTTATGTGAGAAATGACAATGTTTAGAATACTTTTTCCCATTTATGTATAATCGTATTGATAAAATGAAGCCACTCTGTAGCAGAATATGGATTCTCCTACCATCCAAAAAATTGTAAAATGAAACATGTCTTTCTTTCGTTATATACAAGACAACTCACAGCGATTAAAGCTGCCCATCAGGTTTGTGATTTTAAGGTGTTCTGTGAGCTCTTATCTTGAATGACTCGTAAAGTAAAAGGGTGTGAGAAATTAAACAAATATAGTAACCTGGAATTACTGTTATTTTCAACAATTAATAAACAATATTTTAATAACATTGTCTCAAAGAAATACTGTACTAATCCTTCCTAGGCATGCCAAATATCTTCTTTTCTTGTCTGGATCTCAGGAGAGAGAAAATACATGAGCAGCAGAGATCTGGCAAACATGTACTTTGTTGACAAGGCAATGACTTAAAACACCAGCTCAGCTATAGTTTTACCCAGTAGCAATGGGCAAACCACTCGTGTCACAAAAAAATCCATTTCAATACATAATTTAAAAATAGTTAACAATATTCCTTCCCAACATTATACATACATTATACACACCATACATTTAAAGCACATCTCACCCCTCCTGGGAACAGAGCTTCAATTTCCAGTATATTTGCAAATTATGTGGGAATGTTTAGGGATGCAGGAGAGGATATATTGTTTAAGATATCCTATTCCAACTTGTGTTAACAAGTCCCAGAACTTAGGAGAGTCTTACATTCCCCTTCTAAACACACACAGTGGATAGCTTGCTCAGGTTCGCTAGAACCTCTGTAATGTCCTGGTATTTTCTCCTTTTAATCCCTCTCAAAATAAGACACTACACAGTCTTCTATAAAAGCATAAAAAGAGTTTACTTACATACATCATCCTGTTCACAATAAGATCCCAGAAGGCAGACTTTTAGCTTAGAAAATAGTATACATGTGGAGACTATCTCCATATGGGAGAAAGCCCCTTTGTCCTCTCTTCCAAGAGAGCATCTTTGCCCTAACTAGATGTTGCTCTCTTGAGCAGGTGATCAAAAAGAGGAAGATGGAGTCTGGCCCCAGTGGTTTTGTGTTAACCTGCACAGGTGAGGCCACACCAATCTCCAGTTACACAGAGGAAGTTTGTCTCAGCCCAGGAGAACAGGAAGTTCCGGCTGGAGGACTGAGGCAACCTTCATGTCCACTCTAGCGATGTTATATTTGACTGCTCTCGTGTTTCACATCCCACAAATTACAGTTCCCACGGTTTTTTGTGATGGGAGGGAGGAATGTGCTTTTAAATATATACTGTATATGCAGCCTCTGCACATTTTTGTGTGACCAAGAAACAAAACCCAAGTTAATATTATAAAGACAGAAACAAATCTGAATCTTAATGGCCAGAGCTAGCAAGAACTGGTTTATCTCCAGTCCCAATTGTGTACTCTATTACATCCTCCTATAGAAATGGTTTCTATTCACTACTATGAAGGACAAGTACTGTAATTGAAAATTAAAGGTGTGCATAGGCCCACGGATTCAACTTGCATCTGTTCCTGAATTTTCAAAATTCACTGTTTGAGTTGCTCTGTGCCCTCTGCACTTTAATTAGTTCAGAGCCATAAATCAAAGTCGTGTTCCATGTTCAATTTAATGGAGAATCTAAAAATGGCTGCAACTTTTTAAATGACCTTTCAACCCCTTTTTAATGACCAATTAACCCTTTCAGAACATCACTAAACCAATGAAAGATAGTGTGGCGTTTGCCCACTCATTATGGAGATGTCATACTGGGGGGGAGAAAGGGTTAATAGGCTGACCAATAAGAAAGCCCAGGGGCGGAGCTTAATTGCATTTAAGGCTCAACACAGGGGTTTTGGCAGTTAGTTTGGTTGGTTTCTTGTGGGCATAGGAGTCAGAGACAGAGAGAGTGAATCAGATTACAGTGTTTCAATGTGTTTAAAACTTGTTTGTGTTCACAATAAACTGGAATCTTTGTTAATACATTACAACCTGACGGAGTCTGAATATATCACCGGGGAAACCTGGTTGGTGGCAGTGGAAGAGATAAGCCGTGGTGGTGCAGGGTCAATAGTCTGTGGAACGACCAGGGGCTCTGTGCAAATGCCACAAAATTGCCAGCAGTGGCGGGATAAATAAATACGCAGGTGGTGGGATAAGTAAATAGAGGAGCTAGGAGTCCATTTTGTTTTCTTTATTGCAAAGCAATAAGGGTTACAGCCGAATCGTTTCACAAACCTGCAACCCCACCCAAAGGTCTGGGCAGGGGTATTTATAACATTTCAAACAAAGGATTTCAAATTAACCAATCATATTTCATTACCTCATTTCAGTTTAGTATGCATGTACATTACCTAATCTAATACTCATGCGCAATAAGCATTTCTAACTAAACCTTGGTTCTCACCGATCTGTTACATTTTCGTTAGTTTGCAATGCATGGGAACCAGTGTTACGTGTAGCCATTTTCATGTATCAACTTATGTTCTAGCTTATGAATGGCATCTTTGTGTGATTGACGTATTCGCTGTACTAATCTCATGCCAAATCATCTGTTTCTTAAAGCAGCAGGTTACCATAATTCTCTATAGAAGCATAGGCAATGATTTATTGGGGTTCACATTATCATATTCATTGTGGCCCCTTTGGGCCACTGCTACATTGTGGCCCCTTTGGGTCCTTTCAAGCTAAAGGTGTGAGACTATTCACACAGATCAGCTTGACACTTATGTAACTCATTTAGACCCTCCTGAGGCAGTTGATGGTATCTGCTTTTGGGCCATGTTTTTGGGCTATGTTGCGAAGGATTGATATACAGATTGTCACCTAAATTTAGTATGGGGTTGGCACCATTCTGTTTTGCCAATAAGATCAGAGCCACTCCCCCTACTAACATCCAAAAATGCATCATTGCCATATTCGGGTGAGGGTGCTAATAATAGGGGAATCTTTTAGATGTGGAGGTTAGGGTCGAAGAATCTTCAGGCTTCCTCTTCTGCATAGAGCAAACCAGTTTCCAGGGTGTTTTCTCATTGCCCATGGCCAGGCTCTTTTCCAGGCAGAGCCAGATGCAGGGGTCCTGTCGGTATAAAGTTAATTTCAAGTCAGAGTCTTGGGCCTAAGCACACGTCCTGGTGCCTACAAATCAAAGGTGAATCCAAGGAGCAACCCCCCAGCAATCGCAGTCTGTGGTCAGCAAAAACAGCAAACAGTTCTCGCCAGCGCAGTGTTAATGGCTCGTCCATTCACTGTTTCAGCCAGATGTGTACTCATGCACTGGTGCAGAGGCCATCAAAGGGGTATGCCCAAGGACCCACCTGTGGAGAAAAAGAAACAAAACACGGGAGAGAGACTGCACTTGGTGACGTAATACATGTCCCTCAAAACCACCAGCCCACTGTTGACCCTCAGGAGAAATTTGGGGTGGGGTCTGCAAACAGGGCAATAGGGAGCAGCTCTGACAGAGTTGGGTTGCCAGACAGAGCTTGGCCATTGAATTCAGTTCAGAGCCATCAGTAGGTAACTCTCATCGTCCCACACTCCCGTGGCGGCCAGCTTGGCAGGGCTGCCAACTCCGCACTACGGTGTTTCGTTTGGACAATGGAGTTAATCCCTCGATGTGCTCATTCAAAGGGTGTCAATTTCAGGTTTCTTTTTGAGTAACAACGAATTCTGGACAGGGCAATAGGAAGGGCCTCTGTCTATTTTAACACAGTCTCTGAAGTGTTTGCTTTGTCCATTCCCCCCAATACTCCTGAAATCAGAGCCATCTTCAGGCTCCTCTCATCGTCCCACGCTCCTGTGGCAGCCAGCTTGGCAGGGCGCCAACTCCTTAGCGGGCCACCAACTCCGCTCCACGGTGTTCCGTTCTGACGTCGGAGTCACCCCTCAATGTGCTGTGCAACATGGGCATGGAGGATGGTGAAAGGACACTTCAAATATTGCCTTCAATGTGTACACATTCTCTTTACCATCATTTTTTCCTTCAATCATTCCAAATGTCTGCCCCCGGCTTGCACAGCAGTTGCATCCCACTCTCCCCCCTTTTCTCCTGAGGCTTGGCAGGGGGTTGGACTGGATGGCCCTTGTGGTCTCTTCCAACTCTATGATTCTATGATTCAAAGTTTCCCCATGTCCTCACAGTGTTGGGGCTCCTACTGCAATTGCTGCTGCCAAGAGCCCTGCCTTCTCCTTTTCCCAACATCCCATTCTGTAATTGCCACCCTCCTTCCACATCACATTCACTTTCATCTACATTCCCACACCCTCAGTACATAACAACTCTGTTGACATGTTCACTGGTCACTGGAGGGATTGTGAGGCCCCCCCCTTCGTCCCTCTTGCTTAGATTGTTGTGCAAGAGGGGCTACATTACAAAATAAAAACTAGAAATGAGACAAACAGCATCGCAGGTGGAGGAGCAGGTGCAACCCGCTTCAAAAGTCAAAGCTGCAAGCTGCACCACCTCCCCCCTTTTTTGCTTCTAAAACCATAAACTGGGGAAAAATCTAAACAAAATGTGAAAAAGTGTAGAAAACCTAAACAAAATGTGAAATGGTGTGAACAGGTTGTAATGTCTCTTAGGAAACCCTGGACCTCGGCAATGAGGAAACAGCGCTGCCAAAGCAGTCTTTACTAAGCTGCAGCCATTGTTTATTAAACGATCATATACAGCGACGACATCCCCCACACAGAGGGAGTAAAGCACTAAAATGAATGCATGGGAGGGGAACAGATTACAATTTAAATACCTGTATCCCAGCTAAGGAAAAAGTCAAAATTACAATAATAAACACACATATTAAAACCAAGGTCATGACATATATCTTTGAGGCATATACACACACCTGCCATATGAGGTCACATACCTGGGTTGCCTTACATCTGTTTGCGTTTCAGGTATTCTCCCAGTTCCTTCTCCATTATTATCTCTTTGCATTTTCTTTCTATTATCAATCAATCTGCCTCTTCTCTCCTCAGCTTGTACACTCCTAGGCCTTATTCTTCGCCTATTACGCCTATACACCCGTCCTGATGAAGTTACTACCCGGTATGTACGTGGCTGATCACACTTTCTGGGGACCATCCTTCTGTTGACTCAAACCATACTGGATCTCCCTCTTTCAATGGCCTAAGAGGCCTTGCAGTGCTATCATAAAAATACTTTTGCCGTTCTTGGTTCCTTTTGAGGCTCTCCCTCACCCCCACAGGTATTTTAGGACGCAACACTTCGTCAGTCACTGGTAACTTACTTCTCAGGACTCTACCCATCAACAACTGAGCAGGAGAGTATTCCAGTCCAGTCACCGGTGTATTACGATACTCCAATAATGCTAATTGGGGTTCTTTGTGTGTTTGCTCTGCCTTTTTTAGGAGTAGTTTTATGGACTGTATTGCCCTTTCCACCATTCCATTTGACTGTGGGTATCCTGGACTACTGAAACGCTGTTCAAACCCCCAGTCCTGGGCAAATTGCTGGAACTCACTGATAACATGCAAATGGCATGTTATCAGTGATAACTGTCCTTGGAACACCATGCCTCGCAAACACTGCTTTCAGTCTACTAATTACTGCTCCTGCTGTTTTATCTGGGAGACTCACCAGTTCTGGGTATTTAGAGAAATAATCTATTACCAGCAGAAACGGTTGCATCCTGTACTCAAAAATATCTAATCCCAACTTTTCCCAGGGCAGCTCTGGAATTTCATGTGGTATGAGAGGTTCTTTTTTATTTTTTTGGCGCACATCTCGCGCATATTGAACAATTTTCTATGAATGTTTCTATTTCCTTGCCCATACCCAGCCCATACATTATTGTTTTTGCTCTCATTTTTGTTCTTTGCATGCCCTGATGTGACTCATGAAGCTGCTCCAAAACTTTGAGATACGGGAATAACTACCCTTTCATCAACATATAGAACACCATCCTGACAGCGCAGCAAGTCCTTCACGGCCCAAAATGCTTTTGCTGCTGATGGTACATCTCTTAAATGCAGTGGCCATCCACGTGATATTAAAGATGCCACCTCCTGTAACTGTATGTCTTGTTTTGTTGCTTCCTGTATAGCTATTACCCCTGTAGGGTGCATTACTATTTCACCTATTTCATATATTACTTTCTCATCATCTATGGGTTCCACATCACTCTCTGGTGGATCTACCGTGGCCCGAGATAATGTGTCTGCCAAGTACATTTCTTTCCCTGGCACATACTTCACCTCCGTCTGATATCTCTGCAATTGTAACAGCATCCTTTGCAGGCGAGCAGGTGCACTGCCTAAAGCTTTCTTACAGATTGCCTCTAGAGGTTTATGATCAGTTTGTACTAATACTAACTTGCCAAACACATACTGGTGGAATTTTCTTATTGCATACAATACAGCCAACAGTTCTTTCTCTATTTGAGCACAATTCTGCTCTGCCATAGTAAGTACCCGGGATGCATAACATATTGGCCTCCCTTCTTGAAGGAGGCATGCACCCAAACCATTCTTTGAAGCATCTGCTTGAACCACCAGTGGCTTAGATGCATCAAAATATTGAAGCACACGTGCCCGACACAGTTGCTGTTTTACCATTTCAAAAGACTTCTGATGTTCGGGCATCCATTGAAACAACACACTCTTTTTTACTAAATTCCTCAAAGGTGCCGTCAATTCTGCCTCTCTTGGATTTTGATAAGTACTGCACAGACCCCAAAAATTTAAGCACACCTTGCCTGTCCTGCGGGGAAGGCATTTCTCGAATTGCTTTAACCTTCTCCTCATCTACTTTGACACCTTGAGCAGTTATTATATGCCCCATATATTTTACTGAATCCACTTTACATTGGATTTTCTCTTTATTAAACTTAATATTTTTAGCCCTTGCTGTTTCAAACACCTTACGCAATATTTGGTCATGTTCCTGAGAAGTTTCTGCTGCAATAATCATATCATCGGCTATCATGTGCAGTCCTTTTATGTGCCCAAATGTCTCTTCATTTTTTTGTTGGAAAACCTCACTAGATGATTTCAGCCCAAATGGCATACGATTAAAACAATACCTTCCCCATGGAGTATTAAATGTGCACAGCAACGCTGACTTCTCATCTAACTTCACTTGCCAATAACCATCCTTTTCATCCACTATTGTGAAGAATCTTTTACCAGCTAAAGAGCTTAATACATCATCAATTGTGGGAATAGTATAGTGCTGTCTACTAATTGCCTTGTTTAAATCACGAGGATCATGGCATACACACAGTTTTCCATTTTTTCCCCAGTAATCACCAAACTGCTCACCCACTCAGTAGGGCACTCTACTTTGGAGATTACTTCAGCTGCTTCCATCTGACATAAAGTCTCTTTCAGTCTATCTAAAACCATAAGGCACTTTTCTGCAAGCATGAATTACAGGGGGAACACTAGGGTTCACCTCTATATGGTAAGAGCCTTCAAATTCTCCCAGCCCCTCAAAGACATCAGAGTACATTGTCACTAACTGCTCTTTTGACACCAATTCAGGTTGTTGCACATTATCAACTCTACATACCAAAATCAAAGCCTCACAAGCCACTCTTCCCAATAGTGGAGTGGTTGATATATCAGTAACATAAAATAACCATTCCAAACTCCTTTTAGTGGTGCTGATCTCAAGAGTAATTGTGCCCAAAGGCCATCAATGTTGTCTTTGTCTTGGCCAGACTCTTCTGCCCTGGGACCTTGTCATATATTTCAACTGGGAGAACATTTGCCTCAGCTCCAGTGTCAAGCTTAAATTGCACTTTTAACCCTCTCAAAAAATGTCCGCAAACCATCCTGGAGGCTGTACAGCTACAGTGTCCATTTCCTGAGATAGTACTCCTATAAACAGGCTGTGTTAGTCCATATCATGAACTTGGCGCCTTCTTTGATCTCTAGTGACTCCAGTTGCAGATGATAACTGGCAAAATGGTTTTTCTTGCCACACTTATGACAAACTTTTCCTAACGCCAGACACTTCTGAAACTTATGTGTACTCCCACACTGAAAACATCCTTTATGTCCACCATAGTCTTGTCTCTGCCCCAAACGGGAGTTCACATTCCCAAGAGTCTGTACTGGAACTTTGAAGTTCTCTTTTATCTCTGCCATTTCATCAAGCTGTTCCGCCATAGTAGACATCTCACTGAGCTGGTTTGCTGTTATTTGTTCTATTTGGCAAATCTCTACAGCCTTTTCGAGAGTAAGGTCAGACTCCTTTAACAACTTCTGCTGCAACCTCTCCGGTGCACTAAAAACAAGCTTATCTCTGACCAACTCATTAAATGCTGAACCAAACTCACACCTGCCAGCTCTTAATTTAAGTTCAGTTACAAAGCGTTCAACAGTGTCCCCCACCTTCCAAGGATGATTAAAAAAAAGAATACCTTTCAAATATCACATTTTTTCGTGGAGTGCAGTACTTTTGAAATTCTTCCAGAACCTCATCCACAGTCTGTGTTTCGTCATCAGGAAAACTAAATGTCTCATAAATCTGTACCGCCTCTTCTCCCACACAATTCAACAAAACAGCAACCTGCCTCTTTGCCGAAAAGCGGACAGCTCTAGACGGCGTCAAATACACATGAAATGCTTGCTCCCATCGTCTCCAATTCTCTGCCAGGTTTCCTTGGAGCACAAGAGGACACGGGGGTCGAAAAGAATCCATCTTCTGACACCATGTAATGTCTCTAAGGAAACCCTGGACCTCGGCAATGAGGAAACAACGCTGCCAAAGCAGTCTTTACTAAGCTGCAGCCATTGTTTATTAAACGATCATATACAGCGATGACATCCCCCACACAGAGGGAGTAAAGCACTAAAATGAATGCATGGGAGGGGAACAGATTACAACTTAAATACCCGTATCCCAGCTAATAGGATTCAGGTGTACACAATGAGATTCCACACTTAAAGACACATACATCACACAGGTAAAACAACAGGGAGGCTGGTAGCGTCCACAGTGAATCAATCCTTCTGACTAATCCCTGGAGACCCACTCAGAACCACACAAATATACAGAGAGACACACAGAGTACAAATCAGAAACCCTAAACAAAAAGGCAGACCTAAAAAGAACAAACCCAGTATCCTGCAGTAGTAGTGTAAAGCAAGAACCAGTAACCAATGTAGACCTAAAAGAAAAAGGCCAGAAACAGAAAAAGAACCAATAACCAATAGAAACCAGTTAAACCAGTAAGCTAGGAAAGCAGACCAGTAAGCACCAGTAAGTGGTAGAAAGCAAGTATCCTGTAATAAGAATCAAGAACCAATATTAACCAAAGCTGCAGAAAACTGAAGAAAACAAAAGTATGTGTGAACCAGGTGTGCAAGAAAGCCATGGGTGATACCTGCTATTGATAAGCCAGGCCAAAGGCGGAGGAAACCAGTGAAAAATAAAAAATAAAAATCTGTGTAGCAGGTGTGCAAGCAGGCCACAGGTGATACCTGCTATTGATAAAACAACGGTGCATGTCTGCTAATTAAAGCCAAGAAGGCCTGAGCCTGTCATGTAACTTGTGAGGTAAAGCTTGCCAGAAAACACGCAGACACAAACCCCACTCCCCCCTTCCCACGCCAAAGGTCTGGGAAGCAAGGCCAATGCAAGGAACAAGAGAACAAAATATGATACAAACCATGCTGCTAGCAACATACAGTTCCTTTCCCACACACACATACTAGGGCTGCCCACTGCTCCCCCCTTTCTTGATTGGAATGCAAGCCTCAAACAGAAAAGAAAACTCCTTAATACTTTTAGGGGTGCAGAAACAATCTGAAAGGGGTACAAGGCAAGAAAGGGCAAAGGCGCAACTGCAATTGCCCCACCCCCTTCGCCCAGAAGGCAAAAGGGCCATAAGGGAGCAATGCAAACCACACAGAAAGGCAGCAATGCTTTTTAGGGGTGCAGAATCAATCTGAAAGGGGTACAAGGCAAGAAAAGGGCAAAGGCAGGGGCGGAGCAAGGGGGCAGGGGCGGGCTGCCCTGGGTACTGCCCTGGGGAGGGTGACACACTGGAGACAGGCCCCACCCCCACGATCGACGGCACAGCAACTTTTAAAAGGCTGCAACGCATTGAGGAGTTCTGCCCTTTCTCTGTCCCCTGTTCGCATTTCACCATCTTCTCCTCTAAGTGACCCCACTGTTTCCTTGTTCTTCCTTTTGCTACGGACATGCCCACAAAAGCCCTTTTTGTTGCTTTTAACCTCTCTAGCAAGCCTGAGTTCATTCTGTGCTTTAGCTTTTCTGACTTTGTCTCTACACGTGCTGGCTATTTGTTTGAATTCCTCTCTGGTGGTTTCCACCCTTTTCCATTTTTTTGTACATATCCCTTTTAAATCTTAACTCAGTTCAAAGTTCTTTAGATAGCCACCCTGGCTTCTTTAGGCACCTTCCATGTTTTCGTCACATTGGTACTGCTTGAAGTTGTGCTTTTAATATCTCCCTTTTAACAAACTCCCATCCATCATGAACTCCCTTCCCTTTTAGTATTACTGACCATGGGATCACACACAGCGTTTCCCTAAATTTTCTGAAGTCGGCTTTCTTAAAGTCTAGAATTTGAGTCTTAGTATGCTTGCTTGCTCCTTTCTGCTGTATAATAAACTCCAGGAGAGCATGGTCACTTCTACCCCACTAACCAGGTCATCACTATTGGTTAGGACCAGATCTAACATGGCTGATCCTCTTGTTGCTTCTCCCACTTTCTGGACAATGAAATTGTCTGCAAGGCCAGTGGGGAATCTGTTCGACCTTATGCTCTTGGCTGAGTTTGACATCCAACAAATATCAGGGGAGTTGAAATCCCCCATTACTACTATCTCACTTCCTTTTGAATGCTTGGCCATCAGTTCCAGGAAGGCATCATCTGTGTCCTCAGTTTGGCTTGGGGGTCTATAGTAAACTCCCACAATGAGATCACTGCTATTTTTCTCTCCCTTAATTTTGACCCAGATACTCTCAACTTGGCTTTGGAGTTTCAAATCCTGGATCTCTTCATAGGTATACACATCCCTGACATATAACACTACTACTCCTCCTTTCCTGTTTGGTCTATTTCTCTGAAATTGATTGAATCCCTCTATTACTACATTCCAATCATGAGACTCATCCCACCAGGTTTCAGTGATGCCTATTATGTCATAATAGAAAGAGAAAGAGAGGAGAGGGAGAAAGAGAGGAGAGACCGAAAGAGAGGGGGAGAGAGACAGAGAGGAGATACAGAGAGAGGGAGACAGAGACAGAGAGAGTAGAGACAGAGAGAGAAAGAGAAGAGAGAGATAGAGAGTTAGAAAGGGGAGGAGAGACAGAAACAGAGAGAGGGAGAGGGAGAGGAGAGGGAGGGAGAGAGGAGAGGCAGAAAGAGAGATAGAGAGAGACAGAGAGGAGAGAAAATGAGAAACAGAGAGAGAGAGAGTAGTAGAGAGAGGAGAAAGAGAGAGAGAAGTAGAGAGAGAGGAGAGAGAGAGAGAAGTAGAGAGAGGAGAGAGAGACAGAGAGAGAGAGAGGAGAGAGAGAAAGAGAGAAACACACACACACAGAGAGAGAGAGAGAGAGAGAGAGAGAGAGAGGAGAGACAGAGAGAGAGGAGAGACAGAGAGAGACAGAGGAGAGGGAGGGAGGGAGGGAGAGGGAGAGAGGAGAGAG
Organism: Lacerta agilis; assembly: GCF_009819535.1. NCBI lineage: Eukaryota > Metazoa > Chordata > Lepidosauria > Squamata > Lacertidae > Lacerta > Lacerta agilis. The sequence continues at coordinate 22,038 of NC_046316.1, read as the reverse complement.
ACACAGAGAGAGAGAGACATGGAGAGAGAGGCAGAGAGAGAGAAAGGAGATTGTGTGTGTGTGTGTGTGTTAGAGAGGAGAGGAGAGACAGAAACAAAGAGAGGGGGAGAGTGAGAGAATAGGGAGAGAGAGAGGAGAGACAGAAGAGAGACACAGAGAGGAGAGAGAGAGAGAGAGAGAGAGAGAGAGAGAGAGAGAGAGGAGAGAGACACAGAGAGACAGAAAGAGAGAAGAGACACACCGAGAGAGACAGAGAGAGACATAGAGAGAGGAGAGGCAGAGAGAGAGAGGAGACTGTGTGTGTGTGTGTGTGTGTGTGTGTGTGTGTGTTGGAGAGGAGAGGCGAGACATAAACAGAGAGAGGGGGAGAGAGAGAGAATAGGGAGAAAGAGAGGAGAAACCGAAAGAGATGGAGAGAGAGAGACAGAGTGGAGGGAAAGACACACACACAGAGAGAGAGAGAGAGAGAGAGAGAGAGAGAGAGAGAGAGAGAGGAGATATATAGAGAGGGAGACAGAGAGGGGAGGAGAGACAGATACAGAGAAAGGGAGAGTTAGAAAGGAGAGACAGAAACAAAGAGAGAGTGGGGAGGGAGGAGAGAGAGACGGGATACAGAGAGAGAAAGAGAGGGAGGGGGGAGAGAGAGAGAGAATAGAGAAAGAGAGACAAAGAGAGACATCGAAGAAAGAGAGAGATGGAGTTTAGAGAGGAGAGGAGAGAGAGAGAGAGAGAGGTGAGGGGAGAGAGAGAGAGAGAGAGAGAGAGGAGGCAGTGAGACAGAGGAGGAACAGGGAGAGGGAGAGGGAGAGGGAGAGGGAGAGAGAGAGAGAGAGAGAGAGAGAGAGAGAGAGAGAGAGAGAGAGAGAGAGAAAGAGGACAGAGAGAGAGAGACAGAGGAGAGACTTAGAGAGAGAAGAAACACAGAGAGAGGAGAGACACACAGAGAGAGAGAGATAGGAAGGAGAGGCAGAGAGAGGCAGAGAACAGAGAGAGAGAGAAAGAGAGAGAGGAAAGGAGAGACAGAAACAGAGAGAGGGAGAGGGATAGAAGAGGGAGAGAGAGAGGAGAGAAGGAAGGAAATAGAGAGAGGAGATTCAGAGAGAGAGGGGAGAGAAAGTGTGTGTGTGTGTGTGTGTGTGTGTGTGTGTGTGTGTGTGTGTTAGAGAAGATAGGCTGATCTCCTGGAAACCCGCACAGGCCCACACATACAAAAATTTCACTTCACAAGGTCTACTGGGTTAGCAGCCGAAAACAGCCTCCCTGGGCTGATCTCTGCTGACACAGACAGACTCAGAACCACACAAACATACAGAAAGACACACAAACACACAGAGAGTCATAAGTTGTTTCACAGCAACAAAGATTCCAATTTACCTGCCTCAGCTAGCTCAGGTTAGCTGCTTTTCTCCTCACAATACCCAACTTGGTTTCCCAATTTGGCCCACTAGAGTACCCCACTGGGACTTTGACCTTTTTCCAGGATTGATCAGATCCTGCTTCCCCTTTTTAAAAAGGAGGTTCCCAACACAAAGGATTTCATACCTTTCACATCCAGGCTTGTTGGTTGGTGGGGCTCCTGCTCCTCTCCTTATAGGTGGTTGAAATGCAGGTTGGGCCTTCTTTGTTCTCCACTGCCTCACCGATTTTCTAGGAATTCTCCCTTGGCTCATGCCTTGAAGAAAAATCCTCTGAACTTCGACTGGAGTAGTAGAAGACAAAAAAAGTCCCAAAATACTCCCGCTTCAACCTTGGTTTATCCGAGAATCATGGCACCAAATGTTGCATTGAGCAAAAGGCCCTTCTTCTGAGCTACGCCAATAAAACTCGGAGACTAGAGGAGCTAGGAGTCCATTTTGTTTTCTTTATTGCAAAGCAATAAGGGTTACAGTCAAATCGTTTCGCAAACTTGCAACCCCGCCCAAAGGTCAAACAAAGGATTTCAAATTAACCAATCATATTTCATTACCTCATTTCAGTTTAGTACGCATGTACATTACCTAATCTAATACAATACAATTTCTAACTAAACCTTGGTTCTCACCGATCTGTTACATTTTCGTTAGTTTGCAATGCATGGGAACCAGTGTTACGTGTAGCCATTTTCATGTATCAACTTATGTTCTAGCTTATGAATGGCATCTTTGTGTGATTGACGTATTCACTGTACTACTTTCCCTGTAGGGAAGGTCTCATGCCAAATCATCTGTTTCTTAAAGCAGCAGGTTACCATAATTCTCTATAGAAGCATAGGCAATGATTTATTTGGGTTCACATTATCATATTCATTGTGGCCCCTTTGGGCCACTGCTACAAAAGGGGGGCCAACAATCACCCGATACTGGGGGAAATGAAACAATTGCCAGTGAAGGCAGTGCTAGGGAACCTCCCTAAGAAAGTTTGAGTGGGGCAGAAACCAAAGCCGTTATAGTTCCTTTTAAAAACACACATAAGGTTAGTTTCGCTTGCGAGCAAAAATAGGATGTTGGGTTAAGCAGTTGTTTTGAGGCAACAAAACCTGCCGTTCCTTTAACCCCTGACTGTCCAGAAAGATTCTGCATCGACAACAGGCTTTTGTATAGGGAAGTCCTTGCCACACCCTATGGGCGGGGAGAACCTGTAAACAACTGGTAACCCCTCATACATATAAGAGAAAAGATTTTGCAACAAGCCCATAATAGCATTTTTGGTGCACACATAGGAATAACGTGCACTAAACGAAGGGTTGCCCAGAACTTCTACTGGCCAGGCATGGGCAAACAAATCAAGCTATATTGCTAGGCATGTGATATTTGCCAATGACAAGGTACAGGGCAGTACAAGACCAAGGCCAAACTGTGTCCTTTACCTGTGATCTCTACCCCATTTCAACTGTGTTTAAGGCTCAACACGGGTTTTGGCAGTTAGTTCGGTTGGTTTCTTGTGGGTGGGAGGCATAGGAGTCAGAGTGAGTTAGAGACAGAGGGGAGACAGAGTGAATCAGATTACAGTGTTTCAATGTATTTAAAACTTGTTTGCATTCACAATAAACTGGAATCTTTGTTAATACATTACAACCTGACTGAGTCTGAATATATTACCGGGGAAACCTGGTTGGTGGCAGTTGAAGAGAGGTGGTGCAGGGTCAACAGTCAGTGGAACGACCGGGGGCTCTGTGCAAACGCCACAGATAGCCTTCGATGAAAAGCTGGAATAAAGTACATTCATAATGTTCACTAACATGTGACAGAATTATATGAGATGCCTCTTGGGGTGGGGGAGAGGAGGCAGAATGGAGTACAAATTAAATGTGTCAGTTTTCCACACTTTCTCAAGTTGCTATACATCTGGCATTTTTTAACAGGTTGTTATGAAATTTGGCACATTTACACAACTCAACAACTGTCCTTTCAGTATATGATTTTGAGGTCTAGAATTCTAAAATATTTCCACCCCACCTTGCTATTATGTATTGAAGTTCTCACCCTAGGCCACTAGGGGTGTTGTGCTTATAGTTTCACTCTGCCCACCGTGACTGCAGTTCTCACTCAGGTCCACAACATGCAAATGAAGGATTGAGAGTGCCGTTCACGGATTGGGTAGCTAGAGAGAGTTGTTATTGTTGCATGTTACTGAGTACTATATAAGCAGGCTGGCTGAGCCCTTCAGTCCAGTTCTGTTCCAGCCTGAGAATAAAGAGAGCTGCTTGGAGAATCACTGTGTCATCTGCTATGTCCACCCACTACTTAATACTGGCGATGAAGGTGGGATCTGATGGAAATCAGAGCACAGCCAGACTCGGGCACTCACTGAGCAGAATCACTGAACTGAAACACCACTGAGCTGAAACACTGAGCAAAATCACTGAACAGAACCAATTCAGAGCTGACTGTTCTGGCTAAAGCACTGTGTTCCATCCATCGCCCACCATGGCATCGGAACCATGGCTTCATTCGTGCCTCTACCACCGTTTGCCCCAGCCTCTGAATCATGGGACTCATACCTCACTCAGTTCGCTTGCTACGAAGTGCAAACGAGCTGATGGAAGGGTCAGAGGAGCAAAATCGAGGCCTCTTCCTCAGCCTCTGCATGCCCAAGGTGTTTGAGACAGCCCGAGTTTTGGTTGCACCACTAGCAGTCCAGGTGGGACGTGCTACAAGAGAAGCTACGCAGCCACCACGCTCCTAAGCCATCCAAAATTGCTGCCTGCCATGCATTTTACCACCAGAACCAGGCAAAGGGGGAGTTGATCAACAGCTACATCGCCGCCCTCCAAAAGGCCGCACTATACTGTGAGTTCCGAGACTTAGATGATGCTCTGATGGATCGAATCGTTTGCCGAGTCCAGGGCAACCATCTGCAATGGCGTCTCCTCACCAAGTCAGACCTCACACTGCAGAAGGCCTTTGAGGAGGCCGCAGCCTCAGAAGCTGCTGAACTCTCTGCCCAGGAGATCCACAGGGCCAGCAGCCCGCATCCTACTAAGAAGCCAATTGCAGTACACCACGAGGAGGCTAGCAGTCCTCCAGCAAAGACGATGGCATGCACCAGACAAAGCGGGAGTTCGGGAAGTTCAAACAGAGGACCAAGGACCAATCAGAATGTGCTGGCTGTGGAGGCAACCACCCCAGTGTCAAGTGTCGATTCAGAGACGTCATCTACCGGCGATGCTCTAGAAAGGGCCACATCACTAAGGTCTGCTGATCAGCTCCATCAGACACAGCCTCTTCACCATCTCGCAAGTCCAAGTCATCACCCCGGTCTGCCAACAGTAGCTGTTTCGCTCTCACCAACTGCTGCTGCTCATCCAGAACCACGACTGGTTGACTCGCCTACACGATGCAAGCTACACATCACAGTGCTCATTGAAGGAGCTCTGTGTGACATGGAGATTGACACTGGGTCTGCCCTGTCCATTGTGTCTTGGAGCACCATCAAAAGACTCATGCCCAAGCTATCTAAAAGGCAACTCAACCCACACTGCATACACCTGAGAGACATTCCCACGGTAGGCGTCGGCCAGTTCTGGGTCGCATTCAAGTCCATGCTGCGATGGACTGTTTTTCTGGCAGCCTACAGCTACCGGCTCATCCATCACCCGAGAAAATTGCTGGGCCACGCCGACGCCCTCAGTCATTGCCCTCTTCCAGCACTTGTGGAAGACCCAGCTCCTGCTTCATCGCTACTCCTGATTGAAGACCTCCCAGCAGCACCAGTGTCAGCCGCCGATGTGGCCTCTGCATCTGCCCAGGACCACACCATCAGACATGTGCTCAACTGGGTGTGGAGGGGCCTTTTGCATTAGAGTTCCAACCATTTGCAACCAGACAGCACAAACTCTCGGTTTATCGCGGCTGCCTACTGTAGGGAGACTGAGTCATGGTTCCCCAAAGACTCCGCCAATGCGTCCTCGAGGCACACACATCAGCCACCCAGGAATCGTCGAAATGAAGGCATTGGCTCGGTGTTACGTCTGGTGGCCTAACATGGACGATGCCATCACCTCTTGGGTTGCTTCCTGTCAAGCATGTCAAGAGTCGAGACCTGCACCGCCGGCAGCTAAAGGAACACCTGGGAGACGCCCAAGTCACCCTGGTCAAGAGTGCACATCGATCTTGCCAGCCCCTTTCACAGCTGGACCTTTATGGTAGTGGTGGACGCCTATTCCAAATGGGTGGAGGTGGCCCTGATGCCCTCCACCACTACCAAAGCCATCATCCGGGTACTGTGGGGCCTGTTTGCAACTCATGGATGTCCTGATGTCCTCGTCTCTGACAATGGACCTCAGTTCACATCAGGCACCTTTGAAAGGTACCTCTTGGGGCTGGGCATCCGCCATGCCCTAACGGCACCATTTCACCTGGCCAGCAATGGACAGGCAGAGAGAATGGTACTCTCAGCAAAAGAGGGTCACTGAATACTTGCTCATGCAGCACATCACCCCTCATGCAGCCACAGGCCGGAGTCCAGCTGAACTGCTTATGGGCCGCTGTGACGTTAACATATGAGAGCGCTGGACGTGAAATAGTTAAACAGGTTACCCAATCAGAACCCGGGGGGGTGGAGTCAGAGGGACTAATAAGCTTCTACCATGCTTATTTCACCTAGTTTGAGTTTTTGAGTTGAAAGTGCGTTGTTTCGCAAATTAAACAAAACTAAGCAAAACTAAGCGTAGGAAACCCAAACCTAGCCCAATTAGCTGTTTTCGGGTCCAAACACACAACAAGCACACCAATAAGCTTCTACCTTGCTTCTTTCACCTAGTTTGGAGATTTTCAGTTGAAAGTGCGTTGCTTCGCAAATTAAACAAAACGAAGCAAAACTAACCAAAACTAAGCGTAGGAAACCCAAACCTAGCCCAATGAGTTGTTTTCAGGCCCAAACGCACAAAAACCACACCAATAAGCTTCTACCATGCTTATTTCACCGTTTGGAGTTTTTGAGTTGAAATGCGTTGTTTCGCACATTAAGCAAAACTTAGCAAAACTAAGCAAAATTAAGCGTAGGAAACCCAAACCTAGCCCAATGAGCTGTTTTTGGGTCCAAGCACACAAGACGCACACTAATAAGCTTCTACCATGCTTATTTCAACTAGTTTGGAGTTTTTGAGTTGAAAGTGTGTTGTTTCACAAATTAAGCAAAACTAAGCAAAACTAAGCATAGGAAACCCAACCCTAGCCCAATGAGCTGTTTTCGGGCCCAAACGCAATAAAAGCACACCAATAGGCTTCTACTATGCTTATTTCACCTAGTTTGGAGTTTTTGAGTTGAAAGTGTGTTGTTTCGCAAATTAAGCAAAACTAAGTGTAGGAAACCCAAACCTAGCCCAATGACGTCTTTTCAGGCCCAAACGCACTAAAAGCACACCAATAAGCTTCTATCAGGCTTATTTCTTCTAGTTTGGAGTTTTTGAGTTGAAGCTGCGTTGCTTCACAAGTTAAGAAAAACTAAGCAAAACTAAGCGTAGGAAACCCAAACCTAGCCCAATGAGCTGTTTTCGGGCCCAAACGCACTAAAAGGAGAATAAGCTTCTACCTTGCTTCTTTCACCTAGTTTGGAGTTTTTGATTTGAAAGTGCGTTGTTTCACAAATTAAGCAAAATTAAGCAAAACTATGCCAAACTAAGCGTAGGAAACCCAAACCTAGCCCAATGAGCTGTTTTCGGGCCCAAACGCACTAAAACCACACCAATAAGCTTCTACCATGCTTCTTTCACCTACTTTGGTGATTTTCAGTTGAAAGTGCGTTGTTTCACAAATTAAGCAAAATTAAGCAAAACAATGCCAAACTAAGCATAGGAAACCCAAACCTAGCCCAATGAGCTGTTTTCGGGTCCAAACGCAATAAAAGCACACCAATAGGCTTCTACTATGCTTATTTCACCTAGTTTGGAGTTTTTGAGTTGAAAGTGTGTTGTTTCGCAAATTAAGCAAAACTAAGTGTAGGAAACCCAAACCTAGCCCAATGACGTCTTTTCAGGCCCAAACGCACTAAAAGCACACCAATAAGCTTCGACCAGGCTTATTTCATCTAGTTTGGAGTTTTTGAGTTGAAGGTGCGTTGCTTCACAAGTTCAGCAAAACTAAGCAAAACTAAGCGTAGGAAACCCAAACCTAGCCCAATGAGCTGTTTTCGGGCCCAAACGCACTAAAAGCACACCAATAAGCTTCTACCATGCTTATTTCACCTAGTTTGGAGTTTTTGAGTTGAAAGTGCGTTGTTTCGCAAATTAAAGGAAGCAAAATAACCAAAACTAAGCGCAGGAAACCCAAACCTAGCCCAATGAGCTGTTTTCGGGCCCAAACGCACTAAAACCACACCAATAAGCTTCTACTATGCTTCTTTCACCTACTTTGGAGATTTTCAGTTGAAAGTGCGTTGTTTCACAAATTAAGCAAAATTAAGCAAAACAATGCCAAACTAAGCGTAGGAAACCCAAACCTAGCCCAATGAGCTGTTTTCAGGCCCAAACGCACAAGAAGCACACCAATAAGCTTCTACCATGCTTATTTCACCTAGTTTGGAGTTTTTGAGTTGAAAGTGTGTTGTTTCGCAAATTAAGCAAAACTAAGCAAAACTAAGAGTAGGAAACCCAAACCTAGCCCAATGAGCTGTTTTCGGGTCCAAACGCAATAAAAGCACACCATTAGGCTTCTACTATGCTTATTTCACCTAGTTTGGAGTTTTTGAGTTGAAAGTGTGTTGTTTCGCAAATTAAGCAAAACTAAGTGTAGGAAACCCAAACCTAGCCCAATGACGTCTTTTCAGGCCCAAACGCACTAAAAGCATACCAATAACCTTCTATCAGGCTTATTTCATCTAGTTTGGAGTTTTTGAGTTGAAGGTGCGTTGCTTCACAAGTTAAGCAAAACTAAGCGTAGGAAACCCAAACCTAGCCCAATGAGCTGTTTTCGGGCCCAAACGCACTAAAAGCACACCAATAAGCTTCTACCATGCTTATTTCACCTAGTTTGCAGTTTTTGAGTTGAAAGTGCGTTGTTTCGCAAATTAAACAAAACTAAGCAAAACTTAGCAAAACTAAGCGTAGGAAACCCAAACCTAGCCCAATGAGCTGCTTTCGGGCAAAAACGCACTAAAAGCACACCAATAAGCTTCTATCATCCTTATTTCATCTAGTTTGGAGTTTTTGAGTTGAAGGTGCGTTGCTTCAAAAGTTAAGCAAAACTAAGCGTAGGAAACCCAAACCTAGCCCAATGAGCTGTTTTCGGGCCCAAACGCACTAAAACCACACCAATAAGCTTCTACCATGCTTCTTTCACCTACTTTGGAGATTTTCAGTTGAAAGTGCGTTGTTTCACAAATTAAGCAAAATTAAGCAAAACAATGCCAAACTAAGCGTAGGAAACGCAAACCTAGCCCAATGAGCTGTTTTCAGGCACACCAATAAGCTTCTACCATGCTTATTTCACCTAGTTTGGAGTTTATGAGTTGAAAGTGTGTTGTTTCGCAAATTAAGCAAAACTAAGTGCAGGAAACCCAAACCTAGCCCAATGACGTCTTTTCAGGCCAAACGCACTAAAAGCACACCAGTAAGCTTCTATCATGCTTATTTCACCTAGTTTGGAGTTTTTGAGTTGAAAGTGCGTTGTTTCGCAAATTAAACAAAAGGAAGCAAAACTAACCAAAACTAAGCGCAGGAAACCCAAACCTAGCCCAATGAGCTGTTTTCGGGCCGAAACGCACTAAAAGCACACCAAAAAGCTTCTATCATGCTTATTTCATCTAGTTTGGAGTTTTTGAGTTGAAGGTGCGTTGCTTCACAAGTTAAGCAAAACTAAGCAAAACTGAGCAAAACTAAGCGTAGGAAACCCAAACCTAGCCCAATGAGCTGCTTTCGGGCAAAAACGCACTAAAAGCACACCAATAAGCTTCTATCATCCTTATTTCATCTAGTTTGGAGTTTTTGAGTTGAAGGTGCGTTGCTTCACAAGTTAAGCAAAACTAAGCAAAACTAAGCGTAGGAAACCCAAACCTAGCCCAATGAGCTGTTTTCGGGCCCAAACGCACTAAAAGCACACCAATAAGCTTCTACCATGCTTATTTCACCTAGTTTGGAGTTTTTGAGTTGAAAGTGCGTTGTTTCGCAAATTAAACAAAAGGAAGCAAAATAACCAAAACTAAGCGCAGGAAACCCAAACCTAGCCCAATGAGCTGTTTTCGGGCCCAAACGCACTAAAACCACACCAATAAGCTTCTACTATGCTTCTTTCACCTACTTTGGAGATTTTCAGTTGAAAGTGCGTTGTTTCACAAATTAAGCAAAATTAAGCAAAACAATGCCAAACTAAGCGTAGGAAACCCAAACCTAGCCCAATGAGCTGTTTTCAGGCCCAAACGCACAAGAAGCACACCAATAAGCTTCTACCATGCTTATTTCACCTAGTTTGGAGTTTTTGAGTTGAAAGTGTGTTGTTTCGCAAATTAAGCAAAACTAAGCAAAACTAAGAGTAGGAAACCCAAACCTAGCCCAATGAGCTGTTTTCGGGTCCAAACGCAATAAAAGCACACCATTAGGCTTCTACTATGCTTATTTCACCTAGTTTGGAGTTTTTGAGTTGAAAGTGTGTTGTTTCGCAAATTAAGCAAAACTAAGTGTAGGAAACCCAAACCTAGCCCAATGACGTCTTTTCAGGCCCAAACGCACTAAAAGCATACCAATCACCTTCTATCAGGCTTATTTCATCTAGTTTGGAGTTTTTGAGTTGAAGGTGCGTTGCTTCACAAGTTAAGCAAAACTAAGCGTAGGAAACCCAAACCTAGCCCAATGAGCTGTTTTCGGGCCCAAACGCACTAAAAGCACACCAATAAGCTTCTACCATGCTTATTTCACCTAGTTTGGAGTTTTTGAGTTGAAAGTGCGTTGTTTCGCAAATTAAACAAAACTAAGCAAAACTAAGCAAAACTAAGCGTAGGAAACCCAAACCTAGCCCAATGAGCTGCTTTCGGGCAAAAACGCACTAAAAGCACACTAATAAGCTTCTATCATCCTTATTTCATCTAGTTTGGAGTTTTTGAGTTGAAGGTGCGTTGCTTCAAAAGTTAAGCAAAACTAAGCAAAACTAAGCGTAGGAAACCCAAACCTAGCCCAATGAGCTGTTTTCGGGCCCAAACGCACTAAAACCACACCAATAAGCTTCTACCATGCTTCTTTCACCTACTTTGGAGATTTTCAGTTGAAAGTGCGTTGTTTCACAAATTAAGCAAAATTAAGCAAAACAATGCCAAACTAAGCGTAGGAAACGCAAACCTAGCCCAATGAGCTGTTTTCAGGCCCAAACGCACAAGAAGCACACCAATAAGCTTCTACCATGCTTATTTCACCTAGTTTGGAGTTTTTGAGTTGAAAGTGTGTTGTTTCGCAAATTAAGCAAAACTAAGAGTAGGAAACCCAAACCTAGCCCAATGAGCTGTTTTCGGGTCCAAACGCAATAAAAGCACACCAATAGGCTTCTACTATGCTTATTTCACCTAGTTTGGAGTTTTTGAGTTGAAAGTGTGTTGTTTCGCAAATTAAGCAAAACTAAGTGTAGGAAACCCAAACCTAGCCCAATGACGTCTTTTCAGGCCCAAACGCACTAAAAGCACACCAATAAGCTTCTATCAGGCTTATTTCATCTAGTTTGGAGTTTTTGAGTTGAAGGTGCGTTGCTTCACAAGTTAAGCAAAACTAAGCAAAACTAAGCGTAGGAAACCCAAACCTAGCCCAATGAGCTGTTTTCGGGCCCAAACGCACTAAAAGCACACCAATAAGCTTCTACCATGCTTATTTCACCTAGTTTGGAGGTTTTGAGTTGAAAGTGCGTTGTTTCGCAAATTAAACAAAAGGAAGCAAAATAACCAAAACTAAGCGCAGGAAACCCAAACCTAGCCCAATGAGCAGTTTTAGGGCCCAAACGCACTAAAAGCACACCAATAAGCTTCTACCATGCTTATTTCACCTAGTTTGGAGTTTTTGAGTTGAAAGTGCGTTGTTTCGCAAATTAAACAAAACTAAGCAAAACTTAGCAAAACTAAGCGTAGGAAACCCAAACCTAGCCCAATGAGCTGCTTTCGGGCAAAAACGCACTAAAAGCACACCAATAAGCTTCTATCATCCTTATTTCATCTAGTTTGGAGTTTTTGAGTTGAAGGTGCGATGCTTCAAAAGTTAAGCAAAACTAAGCAAAACTAAGCGTAGGAAACACAAACCTAGCCCAATGAGCTGTTTTCGGGCCCAAACGCACTAAACCCACACCAATAAGCTTCTACCATGCTTCTTTCACCTACTTTGGAGATTTTCAGTTGAAAGTGCGTTGTTTCACAAATTAAGCAAAATTAAGCAAAACAATGCCAAACTAAGCGTAGGAAACCCAAACCTAGCCCAATGAGCTCTTTTCAGGCCGAAACGCACAAGAAGCACACCAATAAGCTTCTACCATGCTTATTTCACCTAGTTTGGAGTTTATGAGTTGAAAGTGTGTTGTTTCGCAAATTAAGCAAAACTAAGCAAAACTAAGAGTAGGAAACCCAAACCTAGCCCAATGAGCTGTTTTCGGGTCCAAACGCAATAAAAGCACACAAATAGGCTTCTACTATGCTTATTTCACCTAGTTTGGAGTTTTTGAGTTGAAAGTGTGTTGTTTCGCAAATTAAGCAAAACTAAGTGTAGGAAACCCAAACCTAGCCCAATGACGCCTTTTCAGGCCCAAACGCACTAAAAGCACACCAATAAGCTTCTATCAGGCTTATTTCATCTAGTTTGGAGTTTTTGAGTTGAAGGTGCGTTGCTTCACAAGTTAAGCAAAACTAAGCAAAACTAAGCGTAGGAAACCCAAACCTAGCCCAATGAGCTGTTTTCGGGCCCGAACGCACTAAAAGCACACCAGTAAGCTTCTACCATGCTTATTTCACCTAGTTTGGAGTTTTTGAGTTGAAAGTGCGTTGTTTCGCAAATTAAACAAAAGGAAGCAAAACTAACCAAAACTAAGCGCAGGAAACCCAAACCTAGCCCAATGAGCTGTTTTCGGGCCCAAACGCACTAAAAGCACACCAACAAGCTTCTATCATGCTTATTTCATCTAGTTTGGAGTTTTTGAGTTGAAGGTGCGTTGCTTCACAAGTTAAGCAAAACTAAGCAAAACTGAGCAAAACTAAGCGTAGGAAACCCAAACCTAGCCCAATGAGCTGCTTTCGGGCAAAAACGCACTAAAAGCACACCAATAAGCTTCTATCATCCTTATTTCATCTAGTTTGGAGTTTTTGAGTTGAAGGTGCGTTGCTTCAAAAGTTAAGCAAAACTAAGCAAAACTAAGCGTAGGAAACCCAAACCTAGCCCAATGAGCTGTTTTCGGGCCCAAACGCACTAAAACCACACCAATAAGCTTCTACCATGCTTCTTTCACCTACTTTAGAGATTTTCAGTTGAAAGTGCGTTGTTTCACAAATTAAGCAAAATGAAGCAAAACAATGCCAAACTAAGCGTAGGAAACCCAAACCTAGCCCAATGAGCTGTTTTCAGGCCCAAACGCACAAGAAGCACACCAATAAGCTTCTACCATGCTTATTTCACCTACTTTGGAGTTTTTGAGTTTAAAGTGTGTTGTTTCGCAAATTAAGCAAAACTAAGCAAAACTAAGAGTAGGAAACCCAAACCTAGCCCAATGAGCTGTTTTCGGGTCCAAACGCAATAAAAGCACACCAATAGGCTTCTACTATGCTTATTTCACCTAGTTTGGAGTTTTTGAGTTGAAAGTGTGTTGTTTCGCAAATTAAGCAAAACTAAGTGTACGAAAGCGAACCTAGCCCAATGACGTCTTTTTCAGGCCCAAACGCACTAAAAGCACACCAATAAGCTTCTATCAGGCTTATTTCTTCTAGTTTGGAGTTTTGGAGTTGAAGCTGCGTTGCTTCACAAGTTAAGAAAAACTAAGCAAAACTAAGCGTAGGAAACCCAACCCTAGCCCAATGAGCTGTTTTCGGCCCAACGCACTAAAAGGAGAATAAGCTTCTACCTTGCTTCTTTCACCTAGTTTGAGTTTTGATTTGAAAGTGCGTTGTTCACAAATTAAGCAAAATTAAGCAAAACTATGCCAAAACTAAGCGTTAGGAAACCCAAACCTAGCCCAAGAGCTGTTTTCGGGCCCAAACGCACTAAAAGCACACCATAAGCTTCTACCATGCTTATTTCACCTAGTTTGGAGTTTTTGATTGAAAGTGCGTTGTTTCGCCAAATTAAACAAAAAGGAAGCAAAATAACAAAACTAAGCGTAGGAAACCCAAACCTTGCCCAATGAGCTGTTTTCAGGCCCAAACGCCCAAAAAGCACACCAATAAGCTTCTACCATGCATATTTCACCGTTTGGAGTTTTTGAGTTGAAAGTGCGTTGTTTCACACATTAAGCAAAACTAAGCAAAACTAAGCAAAATTAAGCGTAGGAAACCCAAACCTAGCCCAATGAGCTGTTTTTGGGTCCAAGCACACAAGACGCACACTGATAAGCTTCTACCATGCTTATTTCAACTAGTTTGGAGTTTTTGAGTTGAAAGTGTGTTGTTTCACAAATTAAGCAAAACTAAGCAAAACTAAGCATAGGAAACCCAACCCTAGCCCAATGAGCTGTTTTCGGGCCCAAACGCAATAAAAGCACACCAATAGGCTTCTACTATGCTTATTTCACCTAGTTTGGAGTTTTTGAGTTGAAAGTGTGTTGTTTCGCAAATTAAGCAAAACTAAGTGTAGGAAACCCAAACCTAGCCCAATGATGTCTTTTCAGGCCCAAACGCACTAAAAGCACACCAAGAAGCTACTATCAGGCTTATTTCTTCTAGTTTGGAGTTTTTGAGTTGAAGCTGCGTTGCTTCACAAGTTAAGCAAAACTAAGCAAAACTAAGCGTAGGAAACCCAAACCTAGCCCAATGAGCTGTTTTCGGGCCCAAACGCACTAAAAGCAGAATAAGCTTCTACCTTGCTTCTTTCACCTAGTTTGGAGTTTTTGATTTGAAAGTGCGTTGTTTCACAAATTAAGCAAAATTAAGCAAAACTATGCCAAACTAAGCGTAGGAAACCCAAACATAGCCCAATGAGCTGTTTTCGGGCCCAAACGCACTAAAACCACACCAATAAGCTTCTACCATGCTTCTTTCACCTACTTTGGTGATTTTCAGTTGAAAGTGCGTTGTTTCACAAATTAAGCAAAATTAAGCAAAACAATGCCAAACTAAGCATAGGAAACCCAAACCTAGCCCAATGAGCTGTTTTCGGGCAAAAACGCACTAAAAGCACACCAATAAGCTTCTATCATCCTTATTTCATCTAGTTTGGAGTTTTTGAGTTGAAGGTGCGTTGCTTCACAAGTTAAGCAAAACTAAGCAAAACTAAGCGTAGGAAACCCAAACCTAGCCCAATGAGCTGTTTTCGGGCCCAAACTCACTAAAAGCACACCAATAAGCTTCTACCATGCTTATTTCACCTAGTTTGGAGTTTTTGAGTTGAAAGTGCGTTGTTTCGCAAATTAAACAAAAGGAAGCAAAATAACCAAAACTAAGCGCAGGAAACCCAAACCTAGCCCAATGAGCTGTTTTAGGGCCCAAACGCACTAAAAGCACACCAATAAGCTTCTACCATGCTTATTTCACCTAGTTTGGAGTTTTTGAGTTGAAAGTGCGTTGTTTCGCAAATTAAACAAAACTAAGCAAAACTTAGCAAAACTAAGCGTAGGAAACCCAAACCTAGCCCAATGAGCTGCTTTCGGGCAAAAACGCACTAAAAGCACACCAATAACCTTCTATCATGCTTATTTCACTAGTTTGGAGTTTTGAAGTGAAAGTGCGTTGTTGCACGAATTAAGCAAAACTAAGCAAAAACAAGGAAAACTAAGCGTAGGAAACCCAAACCTAGCCAAATGAGCTGTTTTCAGGCCCAAACGCACAAAAAGCAACACATAAGCTCTACCATGCTTCTTTCCCCTAGTTTGGAGTTTCTGAGTTGAAGTGTGTTGTTTCGCAAATAAGCAAACACTAAGCAAAACTAAGCGTAGGAAACCCAAACCTAGCCCAATGAGCTGTTTTCAGGGCCAAACGCACTAAAAGCACACCAATAGCTTCTACTCATGCTTATTTCACCTAGTTTGGCGTTTTGAGTTGAAAGTGCGTTGTTTCACAAATTAAGCAAAACTAGCAAAACTAAGCGTAGGAAACCCAAACCTAGCCAATGAGCTGTTTTTCAGGCCCAACGCACTAAAAGCACACCAATAAGCTTCTATCAGGCTATTTCACTCTAGTTTGGATTTTTGAGTTGAATGGTGCGTTGTTCGCAATTAAGCAAAACTAAGCAAAACTAAGCGTAGGAAACCCAAACCTAGCCCAATGAGCTGTTTTCGGGCCCAAACGCACTAAAAGCACACCAATAAGCTTCTACCATGCTTATTTCACCTAGTTTGGAGTTTTGAGTTGAAAGTGCGTTGTTTCACAAATTAAGCAAAACTAAGCAAAACTAAGCGTAGGAAACCCAAACCTAGCCCAATGAGCTGTTTTCGGGCCCAAACGCACTAAAAGCACACCAATACGCTTCTACCATGCTTCTTTCACCTAGTTTGGAGTTTTTGAGTTGAAGTGCTGTTGTTTCGCAAATTAAGCAAAACTAAGCAAACTAGGCGTAGGAAACCCAAACCTAGCCCAATGAGCTGTTTTCGGGTCCAAACGCAATAAAAGCACACAAATAAGCTTCTACCATGCTTCTTCCACCTAGTTTGGAGTTTTTGAGTTGAAAGTGCGTTGCTTCACAAGTTAAGCAAAACTAAGCAAAACTAAGCGTAGGAAACCCAAACCTAGCCCAATGAGCTGTTTTCGGGCCCAAAAGCACTAAAACCACACCAATAAGCTTCTACCATGCTTCTTTCACCTACTTTGGAGATTTTCAGTTGAAAGTGCGTTGTTTCACAAATTAAGCCAAACTAAGCGTAGGAAACCCAAACCTAGCCCAATGAGCTGTTTTCAGGCCCAAACGCACAAGAAGCACACCAATAAGCTTCTACCATGCTTATTTCACCTAGTTTGGAGTTTTTGAGTTGAAAGTGTGTTGTTTCGCAAATTAAGCAAAACTAAGTGTAGGAAACCCAAACCTAGCCCAATGACGTCTTTTCAGGCCCAAACGCAATAAAGCACACCAATAGGCTTCTACTCATGCTTATTTCACTAGTTTGGAGTTTTTGAGTTGAAGGTGGTGCTTAAGTTTCGCCAAACTAAGCAAAACTAAGGTAGGAAACCCAAACCTAGCCCAATGAGCTGTTTTCGGGACCAAACGCACTAAAACCACACCAATAAGCTTCTACCATGCTTCTTTCACCTACTTTGGAGATTTTCAGTTGAAAGTGCGTTGTTTCACAAATTAAGCAAAATTAAGCAAAACAATGCCAAACTAAGCGTAGGAAACCCAAACCTAGCCCAATGAGCTGTTTTCAGGCCCAAACGCACAAAAAGCACACCAATAAGCTTCTACCATGCTTATTTCACCTAGTTTGGAGTTTATGAGTTGAAAGTGTGTTGTTTCGCAAATTAAGCAAAACTAAGCAAAACTAAGAGTAGGAAACCCAAACCTAGCCCAATGAGCTGTTTTCGGGTCCAAACGCAATAAAAGCACACCAATAGGCTTCTACTATGCTTATTTCACCTAGTTTGGAGTTTTTGAGTTGAAAGTGTGTTGTTTCGCAAATTAAGCAAAACTAAGTGTAGGAAACCCAAACCTAGCCCAATGACGTCTTTTCAGGCCCAAACGCACTAAAAGCACACCAATAAGCTTCTATCAGGCTTATTTCATCTAGTTTGGAGTTTTGGGGTTGAAGGTGCGTTGCTTCACAAGTTAAGCAAAACTAAGCAAAACTAAGCGTAGGAAACCCAAACCTAGCCCAATGAGCTGTTTTCGGGCCCGAACGCACTAAAAGCACACCAGTAAGCTTCTACCATGCTTATTTCACCTAGTTTGGAGTTTTTGAGTTGAAAGTGCGTTGTTTCGCAAATTAAACAAAAGGAAGCAAAACTAACCAAAACTAAGCGCAGGAAACCCAAACCTAGCCCAATGAGCTGTTTTCGGGCCCAAACGCACTAAAAGCACACCAACAAGCTTCTATCATGCTTATTTCATCTAGTTTGGAGTTTTTGAGTTGAAGGTGCGTTGCTTCACAAGTTAAGCAAAACTAAGCAAAACTGAGCAAAACTAAGCGTAGGAAACCCAAACCTAGCCCAATGAGCTGCTTTCGGGCAAAAACGCACTAAAAGCACACCAATAAGCTTCTATCATCCTTATTTCATCTAGTTTGGAGTTTTTGAGTTGAAGGTGCGTTGCTTCAAAAGTTAAGCAAAACTAAGCAAAACTAAGCGTAGGAAACCCAAACCTAGCCCAATGAGCTGTTTTCGGGCCCAAACGCACTAAAACCACACCAATAAGCTTCTACTATGCTTATTTCACCTAGTTTGGAGTTTTTGAGTTGAAAGTGTGTTGTTTCGCAAATTAAGCAAAACTAAGTGCAGGAAACCCAAACCTAGCGCAATGACGTCTTTTCAGGCCCAAACGCACTAAAAGCACACCAACAAGCTTCTATCATGCTTATTTCATCTAGTTTGGAGTTTTTGAGTTGAAGGTGCGTTGCTTCAAAAGTTAAGCAAAACTAAGTGCAGGAAACCCAAACCTAGCCCAATGACGTCTTTTCAGGCCCAAACGCACTAAAAGCACACCAATAACCTTCTATCAGGCTTATTTCATCTAGTTTGGAGTTTTTGAGTTGAAGGTGCGTTGCTTCAAAAGTTAAGCAAAACTAAGCAAAACTAAGCGTAGGAAACCCAAACCTAGCCCAATGAGCTGTTTTCGGGCCCAAACGCACTAAAAGCACACCAATAAGCTTCTATCATGTTTATTTCATCTAGTTTGGAGTTTTTGAGTTGAAGGTGCGTTGCTTCACAAGTTAAGCAAAACTAAGCAAAATTAAGCAAAACTAAGCGTAGGAAACCCAAACCTAGCCCAATGAGCTGTTTTCGGGACCAAACGCACTAAAAGCACACTAATCAGCTTCTACCATGCTTATTTCAACTAGTTTGGAGTTTTTGATTTGAAAGCGCGTTGTTTCACAAATTAAGCAAAATTAAGCAAAACTATGCCAAACTAAGCGTAGGAAATCCAAACCTAGCCCAATGAGCTGTTTTCGGGCCCAAACGCACTAAAAGCACACCAATAAGCTTCTATCATGCTTATTTCATCTAGTTTGCAGTTTTTGAGTTCAATGTGCGTTGTTTCACGAGTTAAGGAAAACTAAGCAAAACTAAGCATAGGAAACCCAAACCTAGCCCAATGAGCTGTTTTCAGGCCCAAACGCACAAGAAGCACACCAATAAGCTTCTACCATGCTTATTTCACCTAGTTTGGAGTTTTTGAGTTGAAAGTGTGTTGTTTCGCAAATTAAACAAAAGGAAGCAAAATAACCAAAACTAATTGCAGGAAACCCAAACCTAGCCCAATGAGCTGTTTTAGGGCCTAAACGCACTAAAAGCACACCAACAAGCTTCTATCAAGCTTATTTCATCTAGTTTGGAGTTTTTGAGTTGAAGGAGCGTTGCTTCACAAGTAAAGCAAAACTAAGCAAAACTTAGCAAAACTAAGCGTAGGAAACCCAAACCTAGCCCAATGAGCTGCTTTCGGGCAAAAACACACTAAAAGCACACCAATAAGCTTCTATCATCCTTATTTCATCTAGTTTGGAGTTTTTGAGTTGAAGGTGCGTTGCTTCAAAAGTTAAGCAAAACTAAGCAAAACTAAGCGTAGGAAACCCAAACCTAGCCCAATGAGCTGTTTTCGGGCCCAAACGCACTAAAAGCACAGCAATAAGCTTCTACCTTACTTCTTTCACCTAGTTTGGAGTTTTTGATTTGAAAGTGTGTTGTTTCACAAATTAAGCAAAATTAAGCAAAACTATGCCAAACTAAGCGTAGGAAACCCAAACCTAGCCCAATGAGCTGTTTTCAGGCCCAAACGCACAAGAAGCACACCAATAAGCTTCTACCATGCTTATTTCACCTAGTTTGGAGTTTTTGAGTTGAAAGTGTGTTGTTTCGCAAATTAAGCAAAACTAAGCAAAATTAAGAGTAGGAAACCCAAACCTAGCCCAATGAGCTGTTTTCGGGCCCAAACGCACTAAAAGCACACCAGTAAGCTTCTACCATGCTTATTTCACCTAGTTTGGAGTTTTTGAGTTGAAAGTGCGTTGTTTCGCAAATTAAACAAAAGGAAGCAAAACTAACCAAAACTAAGCGCAGGAAACCCAAACCTAGCCCAATGAGCTGTTTTCGGGCCCAAACGCACTAAAAGCACACCAACAAGCTTCTATCATGCTTATTTCATCTAGTTTGGAGTTTTTGAGTTGAAGGTGCGTCGCTTCACAAGTTAAGCAAAATTAAGCAAAACTATGCCAAACTAAGCGTAGGAAACCCAAACCTAGCCCAATGAGCTGTTTTCGGGCCCAAACGCACTAAAACCACACCAATAAGCTTCTACCATGCTTCTTTCACCTACTTTGGAGATTTTCAGTTGAAAGTGCGTTGTTTCACAAATTAAGCAAAATGAAGCAAAACAATGCCAAACTAAGCGTAGGAAACCCAAACCTAGCCCAATGAGCTGTTTTCAGGCCCAAACGCACAAGAAGCACACCAATAAGCTTCTACCATGCTTATTTCACCTAGTTTGGAGTTTTTGAGTTGAAAGTGTGTTGTTTCGCAAATTAAGCAAAACTAAGAGTAGGAAACCCAAACCTAGCCCAATGAGCTGTTTTCAGGTTGAAACGCACATAAAGCACACCAATAACCTCCTACCATGCTTATTTCACCTAGTTTGGAGTTTTTGAGTTGAAAGTGTGTTGTTTCGCAAATTAAGCAAAACTAAGAGTAGGAAACCCAAACCTAGCCCAATGAGCTGTTTTCGGGTCCAAACGCAATAAAAGCACACCAATTAGCTTCTACCTTGCTTATTTCACCTAGTTTGGAGTTTTTGAGTTGAAAGTGTGTTGTTTCGCAAATTAAGCAAAACTAAGTGTAGGAAACCCAAACCTAGCCCAATGACGTCTTTTCAGGCCCAAACACACTAAAAGCACACCAATAAGCTTCTATCAGGCTTATTTCATCTAGTTTGGAGTTTTTGAGTTGAAGGTGCGTTGCTTCACAAGTAAGCAAAACTAAGCAAACTAAGCGTAGGAAACCCAAACCTAGCCCAATGAGCTGTTTTCGGGCCCAACGCACTAAAAGCACACCAATAAGCTTCTACCATGCTTATTTTACCTAGTTTGGAGTTTTTGAGTTGAAGGTGCGCTGTTTCGCAAATTAAGCAAAACTAAGGAAAACTAAGCAAAACTAAGCGTAGGAAACCCAAACCTAGCCCAATGAGCTGTTTTCGGGCCCAAACACACTAAAAGCACACCAACAAGCTTCTATCATGCTTAATTCATCTAGTTTGGAGTTTTTGAGTTGAAGGTGCGTTGCTTCACAAGTTAAGCAAAACTAAGCAAAACTAAGCGTAGGAAACCCAAACCTAGCCCAATGAGCTGTTTTCGGGCCCAAACGCACTAAAACCACACCAATAAGCTTCTACCATGCTTCTTTCACCTACTTTGGAGATTTTCAGTTGAAAGTGCGTTGTTTCACAAATTAAGCAAAATTAAGCAAAACAATGCCAAACTAAGCGTAGGAAACCCAAACCTAGCCCAATGAGCTGTTTTCAGGCCGAAATGCACAAGAAGCACACCAATAAGCTTCTACCATGCTTATTTCACCTAGTTTGGAGTTTATGAGTTGAAAGTGTGTTTCGCAAATTAAGCAAAACTAAGCAAAACTAAGAGTAGGAAACCCAAACCTAGCCCAATGAGCTGTTTTCGGGTCCAAACGCAATAAAAGCACACCAATAGGCTTCTACTATGCTTATTTCACCTAGTTTGGAGTTTTTGAGTTGAAAGTGTGTTGTTTCGCAAATTAAGCAAAACTAAGTGTAGGAAACCCAAACCTAGCCCAATGACGTCTTTTCAGGCCCAAACGCACTAAAAGCACACCAATAAGCTTCTATCAGGCTTATTTCAATTAGTTTGGAGTTTTTGAGTTGAAGGTGCGTTGCTTCACAAGTTAAGCAAAACTAAGCAAAACTAAGCGTAGGAAACCCAAACCTAGCCCAATGAGCTGTTTTCAGGCCCAAACGCACTAAAAGCACACCAACAAGCTTCCATCATGCTTATTTCATCTAGTTTGGAGTTTTTGAGTTGAAGGTGCGTTGCTTCACAAGTTAAGCAAAACTAAGCAAAACTTAGCAAAACTAAGCGTAGGAAACCGAAACCTAGCCCAATGAGCTGCTTTCGGGCAAAAACGCACTAAAAGCACACCAATAAGCTTCTATCATCCTTATTTCATCTAGTTTGGAGTTTTTGAGTTGAAGGTGCGTTGCTTCACAAATTAAGCAAAATTAAGCAAAACTATGCCAAACTAAGCGTAGGAAACCCAAACCTAGCCCAATGAGCTGTTTTGGGGCCCAAACACACTAAA